>NC_074677.1:35965421-36645421 GCF_029448725.1 Salvelinus fontinalis
ATCCTTAGTCAGAGTTAGTTAGATTATCAAGGAGGCAGCTTTTATTTCAGCCCAACAAAGCCCTGCAAAATACACATCCAGTGGCAGGTCCTCACATGTCACTGGGCTAGTCCAAGACACTCTAAACCAGGGTTTTCCAAACTCGGTCCTGGGCTTCCCTCAGAGGGTGTACGTTTTGGTTTTCTCCCTAGCATTACACAGCTGATTCAAATAACCAACTAATCATCAAGCTTTGACTATTTGAATCAGCTGTGATGTGCTGGGGCCAAAACCAAAACGTGCACCCAGGAGGAGCTCTATGACCGAGTTTGGAAACTCTGCTTTAAACCACACACCTACCTGCTCACACAGGCACTACCCAGCCTGGCCTGACCCCGGCCGTGTTGGTGTGGCTGTCTCTACAGCAGGAAGGCTACACACTTGAAAACGTATATTAATGTGCACAGTAAACAGTAAAGATTATTCTTCTGGTGAAGTGTGTGATAGGCAGCCAATGAAAGGACCCTGCCATTGTGATAGGCAGCCAATGACAGGCAGCCACCTCTCTGCTTTGTCTCTTTCATGCCTCCATTTCAGTACTGTATCTATCTTGCTATAAAACCGTTCTACTCTTATAGGTAAGGCAGATTTACAACCTATATCTTATGTCATGAAAACCATCTTTAGAGTTAAAACCATCAAAACAAGCATTCCTTTATTGAAAAACACACAATAAAATACATCTCTCAGCCTTATAAAACGTATGATAAAATATACAGTTTTGAACTTTACAAACGCATGCATGAAATAAATCAATAGAATCATTCATGGAATTCTTTATCAGGAGAATACTGTTTCCAGTCCCATGGGAGGGTTATGTAGAGTCTCCTGCTAGAATGGACTGGCGATGTCCTCATGATTGGGTCAGTGACATCTTCATGTTTCTCCTAAACGGAAAGTCATACTCGTGTACACTGTAGGAGTGAGCGGCAGACTGGGGTGTTGGCAGTGTCTTGGATAGATTCACATGTTCATTTGGCTCATGGGCAGCTTTGTAATACAACAGGAGAGGCAAAATAAGAGAGAGGGAGAAACCTTTGAGACCACAACACCCATGATCCTCAGTGTGGACACAGAGGGAGAAAGATGGAGCTGCTTCTTATAATGGACACATGGTGGCAACATCAGTTCACAAAAATGACAGAACCCATGGAAAACAGGCTTCCTCGTGGAAAACAGGCTTCTTCATGGAAAACAGGCTTGGACCCTGACCCCTGGACCCCCCTAGACCCCTCAACACACTGTAGGGTCCTTCCACTCCTTCTTCTCCCTGGCATTTAGCTCGCTCTCCTCTAGGACCCTGGCATTTAGCTCGCTCTCCTCTAGGACCCTGGCATTTAGCTCGCTCTCCTCTAGGACCCTGGCATTTAACTCTCTCTCCTCTAGGATCCTGGCATTTAATTCTCTCTCCTCTAGGATCCTGGCATTTAACTCTCTCTCCTCTAGGATCCTGGCATTTAACTCTCTCTCCTGCAGTTCCCTCCCCTGTAGCTCCAGGTCTGTGTTGTCGTGGCGGTTGAGTTTGCGGTACTTGCACACCACAAAGATGCCCAGCACCACCAGGACTATGGCGATGGCTGCCCCGATGGCTACAGCCAGCATGCCTATCTCAGAGACGGAGACTGGAGGGAGCAACACAACACAACACACACACAGCAATACATTAGCACCGACTGGCATTCCTCAATAACCCTTTACAAGTGTCAGCTAGACTGATATAGTACATTTTAACATTGAGTAGTTATTTGTGAACTTACATTAATTGTCAGGCTGATTGACTGGCTGACTGACCTTTGTGGACGACCCTGAGGGTGACCTCTCCGTTGATGCCGTGGACGTCGGGCAGGTTGCGGACCTGGCAGGTGTAGGTACCGTTGAAGGTGAAGGGAACGTTCTGGAGGCTGATGGAGGCGTCCTGTCTCAGGATGTCCCCCGACCACACCGCATGGCCCTTAAACCGCCCCTCTGTAGGGGGGTATGCTGTCTCCTGGTAGTAAAACACCTGACACACACACACGTTTCAAAGAATACATACATGAATAAACATGACACACATTCACAGTGGTTCAAGAAACCTAAAGTGATGACTCAATAGACTCACTAGATTTTGATTTCACTCATTTAAGAACCTGTACTACAAAGGTGTGTTCCCATGTCTAACCCAGTCTTCCCCATAATTCAGACACATTTGCCGCATGTCTACTGTTAGTCCGGCTTCCAGTGTGGAAAGGTCACCCACCGACTCCTCGTCTCCCTGGCCCAAGGGACGGAAGTTCCAGGAGACAGTCACAGAGGAGTGGGACACGGGGTGTTTGGACTTAAAGGTACATTTCAGTCTCACTTCTGTCCCGTTCACTGCCTCCACCTCATTGGACATAAAAACCTCCATCCCACCGACTCGCAGCACACCTGACACAAAGAATGGACCCAATGAGACACGCGGGCACAGATATACAGTGCAGTACACACTATATAGAATAAATGCATTTAAATAACCCTGAGAACAGCATTAGCAAGCACCTTATCAAAGTCCTCACAGAACGTTCAGAGCACACTACTAAACACAGAAATCTTTATTTCACAGCTTCAAGGATGCATGTGACCATGAGAAGGTTGATAGTGGTTTTTAAAACAAAGCGTCTGTTTACATATCTTCAGTTTAAACCTAGCTCACTTGCTTCAGTATACACAGTACTATACAGTGTATCTTCAGTTTAAACCAAGCTCACTTGCTTCAGTATACACAGTACTATACAGTGTATCTTCAGTTTAAACCAAGCTCACTTGCTTCAGTATACACAGTACTATACAGTGCATCTTCAGTTTAAACCAAGCTCACTTGCTTCAGTATACACAGTACATCTTCAGTTTAAACCTAGCTCACTTGCTTCAGTATACACAGTACTATACAGTGCATCTTCAGTTTAAACCAAGCTCACTTGCTTCAGTATACACAGTACTATACAGTGCATCTTCAGTTTAAACCAAGCTCACTTGCTTCAGTATATACAGTACATCTTCAGTTTAAACCTAGCTCACTTGCTTCAGTATACACAGTACTATACAGTGCATCTTCAGTTTAAACCAAGCTCACTTGCTTCAGTATACACAGTACTATACAGTGCATCTTCAGGAAACATGGCCTTGACTTCCACGAACCAATTGGTACACTGACTACACTCCTCAAATCACTGGAGCTGTAATGTAGCTCACAAAGTGTACCCTCCCTCCCTAAAATTATGCATTTTGTACACAGTCAAACTCTTCAAGCGTGTCTCCTCTCCTACAGTACTTTATGTAGTCCAGTGTGAACTAATCACGACAATAAGCTGAGCTAGAGTTCTAATTCACACTTAAGTCAAACACAAAGAAAACTGAAAGAGCAAATAAACTATATATCCAGGCTGTATCACATCCGGCTGTGATTGGGAGTCCCATAGGACGGCGCACAATTGGCCCAGTGTCGTCCAAGTTTGGCTGGGGTAGGCCATCATTGTAAATAAGAATTTGTTCTTAAATGACTTGCCTAGTTAAAAAAAGGTTAAATAAAATAAAATAAATAATAATAATAAAATTAGAAAGCAGGTGGAATGGCCTTGTAATGATTCATTCAGCATTCCACTGCTGTGCCAGGCCCTCACTGTGTTATATTGTGTGTGTGTGTGTGTGTGTGTGTGTGTGTGTGTGTGTGTGTGTGTGTGTGTGTGTGTGGTTAATGATTGTAGGTGTTCAGTCCAGAAGTCCACCTACGGGAGACTGAACCAGCCAGGGACTATTAAAGGATTCTGATAAAGCTGTCCTGGCAAACATTCAATCTTCCATCTGTACCAATTGGCGCGGACAAATAATTAATGGTATTCAGGGATTTTGGTGGGAATTCAGGTAGCCTATTCAATTTATTATCAAATTTAACTATTTGTTTCTTAGAATACACTGATATAGCCTATATATGTTCTAATTGTATCAGGTACTGTATTTAAAAAATATATTTTGTGTTGAAATAAAGAAAATTATATGCCTCATTTGCATAAATACAACAGGTGTATTTGCATATATGAAACATAAATAGGAAGAGGGCTGCCACCACCAAATCCCTTGCTCTGTCACTCTAGGCCTACCTGTAGTCACCTGCGCTGTCTAGACTGCCTCATAAATTACTGTTGTTGTTACGTTCTGTTGCATAATTCAACAAGTGTGTCAATAGCAGTATTTTTTCTCCCTGTGATGCTGATGACTATTTCTGTCCACTTATACACGAGTAATAAAGACCCCGTGGCTATGGTGGTGAGTAGTTGACTCAAAAAGAGAGAAATACAATAGTTGAACAGTGTTGCACAAATTAATTTCTTCAAAAATGAAGGAGAAGCAGCAGAGAGAGAAATTGTATTTTTTTCCTCAAGTTTCAGTTTTACTTATACTAGCTCATGCAGCCTACTCAAAGACCTGACTCTAACAGACAGGAATTATATTTATGTTAGCTAGCAGGCTAAGGCTATCTAATACGCCAACTCTTCCAATTCAAGGCAAGCTTTTGATTTTAACAATTTATCGTCACCGGGTCCAGACGGTGTAACTGCTAAACTGCTAGCTGTACACTACTGCATGATTCTACACATGGATTGGATTATGTACACTATGTATACAAAGGTATGTGCACACCCCTTCAAATTAGTGGATTCGGGTATTTCAGCCACACTGCTTTAGAAGTGGGGGGAACATAATATATATATATATGTTTTAATACTGTCGGATAAACACTCCAAACTGTCAGATAAACACTCCTACCCGACTGCTCGGAGGTGTCCGCATGGTCCTAAAGCACACCATTGCCTCGTTTTGTATCACATTCAAATGATAAAACTGGGGGGGGCAAGAAAGCTATTTCAGAATGTGGGGTGGGTGGGGGGGGGGGCATGTGAAAGTTGCACTCTGCTGACAGGTGTATAGAATTGAGCAACACAGCCATGCAATCTCCATAGACAAACATTGGTAGTGGAATGGCCTTACTGACTTTCAGTGACTTTTGAAATTGGCACCGTCATTGGATGCCACCTTTCCAACAAGTCAGTTTGTCAAATTTCTGCCCTGCTAGAGCTGGCACGGTCAACTGTAAGTGCTGTTATTGTGAAGTGGAAAAGTCTAGGAGCAACAACGGCTCAGCCGCGAAGTGGTAGGCCACACAAGCTCACAGAATGGGAACACCAAGCCTAAGATCACCATGCGCAATGCCAAGGTTCGGCTGGAGTGGTGTAAAGCTCACCGCCATTGGACTCTGGAGCAGTTGAAACTTGTTCTCTGGAGTGATGAATCACGCTTCACCATCTGGCAGGCGGACGGATGAATCTGGGTTTGGCAGATGCCAGGAGAACGCTACCTGCCCCAATGCATAGTGCCAACTGTAAAGTTTGGTGGAGGAGAAATAATGGTCTGGGGCTGTTTTTTATGCTTCCGCCTGGGTCCCTAGTCCCAGTGAAGGGAAATCTTAACGCTACAGCATACAATGACATTCTAGACGATTCTGTGCTTTCAACTTTGTGGCAACAGTTTGGGAAGGCCCTTTCCTGTTTCAGCTTGACAATGCCGCCGTCCACAAAGCGAGGTTCATACAGAAATCGTTTGTCAAGATCAGTGTGAAAGAATGTGACTGGCCTGCACAGAGCCCTGACCTCAACCTCATCGAACACCTTTGGGATGAATTGGAACACAGACTGCGAGCCAGGCCTAAATCGCCCAACATCAGTGCCCGACTTCACTAATGCTCTTGTGGCTGAATGGAAGTCCCCGCAACAATGTTCCATCTAGTGGAAAGCCTTTCCAGAAAAGTGTTATAGCAGCAAAGGTGGGACCAACTCCATATTAATGCCCATGATTTTGGAATGAGATATTCGATGAGCAGGTGTTCAAATACTTTTGGTAATGTATATGATGTTAGCTAATATGGTGACACCGATGTAGGCTGTGTGTAGCAGTTATGGTATGAATGTTTGGCTTGGAGAAGTTTTTTTGCCTGATCACAGACAGATGTTGTGTTGTGCACTGAACTCCACAAGCGAAGGGAAAATGTGCGAGGATGAGAGAGCATAGATGTGATGATGCTGTTTGTATGGCTGCTATGAAAGTGAACTGTGTGTGCGGGTGATCAGGGGAGTATTTATTCTGCCAATTCTGTTGCAAAACGTTTTTTAACCTTTGACTGCAGTGGGCTAAATCAGGGTCACACAGAATTTATTGCTAGTCATAAACAAATCCACTCTGAAACAAAAGTAAACACCTCACACACATGGTTATGGGCTTAAAAAAAAGAAGACACCTGTATGTACCATGTCAGATATAGAGTTGAAATGTATTCAATTTTGAGTTTGCATTCCAATATTACACATTATATGCATTACAGAAAACTAACAGAACTGTTTGACATAGAAACACTGGATTTTCTGCTGTTTAAAAGAAAAATGTTATTAATAAAATATTAATAACATTTCACCCATGAGGCCACTAGGTAATTTGACTGCAGAAAAGGGCTACAAGGAACAAAACTGGGATGGACCTACCTGAATTCTTAGTTCTTATACACTGAACAAAAACATAAACACCACATGTAAAGTGTTGGTCCCATGTTTCATGAGCTGAAATAAAAAAATCCCAGACGTTTTCCATAATATTTATATTATGCACAAAAGCTTGTTTCTCTCAAATTTTGTGCACAAATTTGTTTACATCCCTGTTAGTGAGCATTCTCCTTTGCCAAGATAATCCATCCACCTGACAGGTATGGCATATCAAGAAGCTGATTAAACAGCATGATCATTACACAGGTGCACCTTGTGCTGGGGACAATAAAACGCCACTCTAGAATGTGTAGTTTTGTCACACAATACAATACCACAGATGTCTCAAGTTTTGAGGGAGCATGCAGTTGGCTTGCTGACTGCAGGAATGTCCACCACAGCTGATGAAACTGTGGGTTTGCAGTGCCGAAGAATTTCTACATAAACTGTCAGAAACAGTCTCAGGGAAGCTCATCTGCGTGCTCGTCGTCCTTACCAGGATCTTGACCTGACTGCAGTTTGGCGTCGTAACCAACTTCAGTGGGCAAATGCTCACCTTCGATGGCCACTGGCACGCTGGAGGAGTGTGCTCTTCATGGATGAGTCACGGTTTTAACTGTACCGGGCGTTGTGTGGGCGAGCGTTTTGCTGACGTCAACGTTGTCAACAGAGTACCCCATGTTGGTGGTGGGGTTATGGTATGGGCAGGCATAAGCTACAGACAATGAACACAATTGTATTTTATCAACGGCAATTGGAATGCACCGAGATACCGTGATAGATCCTAAGGCCCATTGTCGTGCTATCCATCCGTCGCCAATACCTCATGTTTCAGCATGATAATACACGGCCCCATGTCGCAAGGATCTGTACAAAATTCCTAGAAGATGAAAATGTCCCAGTTCTTCCATGGCCTGAATACTCACCAGACATGTCACCTATTGAGGATGTTTGGGATGCTCTGGATCGACGTGTACGACAGCGTGTTCCAGTTCTTGCCAATATCCGGCAACTTCACACAGCCATTGAAGAGGATTGCAACAACATACCACAGTCAACAGCCTGATCAACTCTATGTGAAGGAGATGTGTCACACTGCATGAGGCAAATGGTGTTCAGAGACTGACTGTTTTTCTGATATACGCCCCTACCTTTTTTTTAATGGTATCTGTGAGCAACAGATGCATATCTGTATTCCCAGTCATGTGAAATCCATAGATTAGGGCCTAATGAATGTATTTAAATTGACTGATTTCCTTATCTGAACTGTAACTCAGGAAAATCTTTGAAATTGTTGCACGTTGCATTTATATTTTTGTTCAGTGTAGATGGGTGCAAGAGGGGGTGCTGTGGGATTATTTAAAATACTCTAATAATTATCCGTGATCTTTGGCCTGGTCTACCTGAAAAACATGTCAATGTCGAAGCTATTCTATAATGATAAAGTATACAGAATCAGGAGTAGGTTACTCATTATCATTATGATGGAAAATAGATAGGGGCTCTGTTCACCTGAACTGTAGCCATTTAAGCCCTACAGTTGCTGGAATCAATGTCTTCACAGAATTGTACTAGGCCCAAGTGTTCATGTATAACTCCAAATGGTGACCAATTGGACTGAAATCAGAAATTAAGGAAGTAACTTCGAACTCACCTGGCACTGCAAATCCACCCAGAAGCGCGAGGAACTGTAGCCATGTCCGATACATCGGATTGGCCTTAAAGACTGACAAAATGTCAAACAGTTACTAGAAACCTCCAAAAATTAAAGTTTTAAGTGTCATGCAAGGATTACCTCAACAGGTTTTTGATAAAGAATCTTAGCGCTATGGACTCGGGTGTCTGAAACCACAGACGATGTGCGCACTAGGACTGTAGGCGGCGTCATAAATAGGCAGCATCACACACTTTTTGCCTTTGTCAGTCTGGAGGGCGGGTGATGTACAGTCTTGTCAAACCTGTTTGACCAAAACTCTGTGTAAAGTATTCATACTGCTGCTGCAGGCCTACTTTTACCCGCAGGCAAAATCAGTTTTTCTCCCGTTAATTTCCATTCAATTGCGCATGCATGTGCAGGAAGTAGCAATGCACACACTAGTTAGGCCTTTGATGTCCCTGGGAGAATATTAAGGTATTATGTCCCAAGCGCCAGAACCAACATAAAGGTACGATCTCCCACGCTGGGACAACATTTAGGTATAATGTTCCTAATGAGGTCTCTGGGACAACATATTGTTTATTTTCAAAACAACTAAAGCAAAGGTTTTGTCACTGCATTGGGTGCACTATACAGCCAGAGACTGCTGCCACTCGGTGGACATTTCTTTGTATTACACTAAAACCTGAAAATCATCTTCAATCTATAATTTACATTCCAACCCACTAAATAAAGATGTTAATGTTAATGTTAATGATTTGAAATGTGATACCTACCTAGTATTAAATGAAAGCACAAGAGGCGGAACATGCTTCAATGGGAGATACACGACTCATCTCAAACCCTCAGAGGTAGTAATCAAACTTGTGGGGAGAGGGGCATTATTCTTACCAAACCACGTGACCGTTGTTTTGGAGGTGTTCGGAACAAGGTTAAGGTTAGAGAAAGCTTGTTGGACACTAAGAAAGCTTTGCTGTAGAGCATTTAACATCGACTATTGTCGCCAGGAAATGTCCCGGCATCAGAAGATCCTTCTGAGCCTGTGTAGGGACCTGATTTAAAACAGAAAAGCAGGCTGATTTAGTATAATTAACATTTCGTTGCTGATAGTATGGATTGTAGATTTAAAATATATATTATTATTTTAAAAAAAAATGTATCCTTATTACCCCCCTGTACAGTAGGTGGTGGAATGCACATGTAATTGTTGCAAACGCCATTATACCAAAGAAGAAGACTTATCTCGATGGGCAATTCCAAAGCGGAAGTGGACCATTGAGACTGGAGAGAGAAAAGGAGGGAGGGGCGAGGAAACGTTGCATGCTGAAGAGCGGGAGGTTGGGTTGACTCGACCCATACATTTCACATTTAGAATCATTTCTGATACATTTATTTTGCAGATATTTGTTAGAGTTAGAACAACATATAAGCTATATCGTAGTTGTTTATTGACTGAAAACAAGGAGTTGATTGTATCCGGGTGAGTTGCTAGCCAGCTAGTAGCTAACTAGCGCCCGCCCCGACCGCAGCATCCGCACCGAAGCACTCCGTTAGCAAACCATCATTGGTCGCACACGCACATCGGAGCCGTGCAGCCTCCGTGCGCGAGGGAATATTCTGGTTATATTGGCAACAATTAACCATCATCAGAGACCTCCAGGTAAGTGGGTAGGGCACTGGCGGTTTCACGGATTGACTGACCCTTGGCCAGTGGGCGTGCCTTGTGTGTTGGTCGGGAGAGAGAGCAGCGACAGTCCGCAGTGATTACTGGTGCTTACTTGGTCGTCTGGCTTGGGCCGTGAAAATGAAGCGCATATGCCACGATTTCACAATTCAAACTCAATTTAAGCTTTCTGAATTGCTAGCACTTAGCAACAACCCATGATTGTAAAGTTATTATCAGTTGTCGATTCATATTGTTGTTCTCAATTCCAGCCCTTTGGCTGCATATAAGGTGTTGTCATTAGATACTTGCATCCTGGCCTGGCTGTCTGTGTGGGGCCTCCCTAGTGAGCAGGCGCTGTTATCTCCACCTCCATCAGCACTCGCTCTGTGCACAGCAGGGGGACTGAAAGCTAGTCGCTAGCCTCATCAACTGTCTTGACAATAACCTACCAGATGACGTTATTCTTCAGGGCATATTAAAGGACATGGCTATTATTTTAATTGTGTGTGTGATTTAACTCCTCTGTGTCTCTGGTAGGATGAGTGGTGATGAGATTAACCCCGCAGCAGTGGCCCAGGCAGTAGAGGACGTACAGGGAGATGACCGCTGGATGTCCCAGGTTAGTCTACCTTACTGCTAGCCTTGGATTTTGATTCTCAGTTCTATTACACATAAGAGTTATTGGACGAAGGCCTCTTCTGTACGGGGGAGTTTTTTTAAGAGCCCTACGCTTGGTCTGAACATTAACACATCGCTTGCGGTATGGTTTTGGAAAAATAAGGACCTTATCTTTCATATCCCCAAGAAATAATTTTCAAAAAACAAAAGGTTAGATTGATACACACCTTTTTATAGGGTTATTGTTCCCACATGGCCATATTTCCATGTTGCTGATGTAACGGATGTGAAATGGCTAGCTAGTTAGCGGGTACGCGCTAGTAGCATTTCAATCAGTTACGTCACTTGCTCTGAGACTTTAAGTAGGGTTGCCCCTTGCTCTGCAAGGGCCGCGGCCTTTGTGGAGCGATGGGTAACGATGCTTCGTGGGCGACCGTTGTTGATGTGTGCAGAGGGTCCCTGGTTTGCGCCCGTGTCGGGGCGAGGGGACAACGTAAAGTTATACTGTTACACTGAGCTAGATTACGGAAGACTGAATGGACTATTGTGCTAATTTTCTATCTGCGTCTCGAACACCTGTGTGTAAACCAGAAGACGGACGCCGCAAACATAATGCTGGGGATATTTAAACTTTTTTTTAAATATTTATACTTATGGCCGATTCATGAGATGCAGTATCTCGTTTAAAAATAATAATCTAATAAGATTTGTTGCACAGTTAATTTCAAACAGTCAGGAATAATCTAATGAATTCAGTGCTTGTAAAATTATATATAGGCTAAATATAAGCCTTCCACAACATTAACTCACTAATGATGTAATAATTTGCTTAACCAGGCTTTCAAGTCTATAAAAAATGTACTATTTAATTTGTTTACACATTTAACCAGAGCTATGCACATCCACTAACAATGGCCAACTTGTTAGCAAGCTAATCTTCTATATTTAACAAAAATATAAATGCAACAATTTCAAAGATTTTACTGAGTTACAGTTCATATAAGGAAATCAGAAAATTTAAATTAATTAATTAGGCCCTAATCTATAGATTTCACATGACTGGTAATACAGATATGCATCTGTTGGTTACAGATACCTTTAAAAAAAAGTAGAGGTGTGGATCAGAAAACCAGTCAGTATCTGGTGTGATCACCATTTGCCTCATGAAGGGTGACACATCTCACATAGAGTTGATCAGGCTGTTGATTGTGGCCTGTGGAATGTTGTCCCACTCCTCTTCAATGGCTGTGCAAAGTTGCTGAATATTGGCGGGACACGCTGTTGTATACGTCCATCCCGAGCATCCCAAACATGTTCAATGGGTGGCATGCCTGGTGAGTATGCAGGCCATTAAAGAATTGGTTCATTTTCAGCTTCCAGAAATTTTTAACAGATCCTTGCGACATGGGGCCGTGCATTATCATGCTGAAACATGAGGTGATGGCGGCGGATGAATGGCACGACAATGTGCATCAGGATATCATCACGGTATCTCTGTGCATTTAAATTGCCATTGATAAAATGCGATTGTGTTCATTGTTCATAGCTTATGCCTGCCCATACCATATCCCCACCGCCACCATGTGGCACTCTGTTCACAACGTTGACATTAGCAAACCATTTACCCACACGGCACCATACATGTGGTCTGCAGTTGTGAGGCTGGTTGAAGGTAC
Source organism: Salvelinus fontinalis (assembly GCF_029448725.1). Classification (NCBI taxonomy): domain Eukaryota; kingdom Metazoa; phylum Chordata; class Actinopteri; order Salmoniformes; family Salmonidae; genus Salvelinus; species Salvelinus fontinalis. Next base: position 35,977,626 of record NC_074677.1, read on the forward strand.
TGCCAAATTTTTGGGCTCTTTTTTTTAAAATTTCAGCTCATGAAACATGGGACCAACACTACATGTTGCGTTTTATATTTTTGTTCGGTGTATTTAAAGTCTAGCCAACTTGGATCTATTTGCTTGCTAACTAGGCAAAACAGTTGAACTGTTATGAATACACCATCCTGTCTGTCTCCAACTGAACAGCATGCTACCCTGTCCAGATGTTGAAGTCAAATGGCCTACCCGGATAAGAAGATGGAGTTGCCAATTCCTGATATAAATGAGTCTTTTTATGCTCATTGCACAGTTCTAAAACACAGACTAGACAGCTAGCACTTAAGTTTAAAATTCTGCTAGTGGTACCGCAATGCCACATGCGACAGAAACCGAGCATTAATTTTCCACAATCTTGTTCATTGATACTTGTTTTGGTAGGGTCTGCTGTGTTCTGTATTTTGGGTATCGTTAGAAAGGTTTAGTTCTCCTTTATTACAGTAAAATAATGTCTAAGCATTTCGGTGTCCATATGACCCATTCTGTTGGACCAATCCTCAAATGCAAAGATCGAGTTTAAACTGCTTGTTGTCAGAGAGGAGTAAGTTATCTTTCATTGTTATTGTTGTGAGTGGGAGGGGCTTGGTGTCTGTGTGAGATGGAAGTTACACAGTGGGAGAGGCTTGGTGTCTGTGTGAGATGGAAGGTACACAGTGCAGAAGGAGCGAAGGCGAGACCAAAAATATATATATTTTTAAGTATCTTGATTCTTGCGATACAGGCATTTGGAACATTGTGCTAAAACATAAATTCATTTGATATATCGCCCAGCCCTACACAAACGTGTTGTTACTGAAAAATACTGTCGGCTGCAACTGTTAAAACAGTGTACAGTAAGTGTGAATTTTGCATTTGTGAAATTATTTTGATTTGATATGAAAGTAGAGGGATTTATGTTTCTAGAATTACCGCAATTGAGAATTGTTTCACGTTTAGATGGAGATTTTGGCTATCAGAGCCAGTTCACTTTTAAACAGAAGACGGAGGGTCCTTGGACTATAAGGATTTAGTCTCCTTTAGTCCATTATTGGGCTACCCTAATGCCTCTCTCACTACATCACACCCGAACACCAAGTCATACTGTCCTGTCAGCAACTGACCCAGAGGTCACTGATGGTTGGTAATACATGTGTGTATAGAGCAGGGTTCCCCAAGTTTTCTGAGCAAAAAATTTTATATATATCGGTGCATCACTAATACAAATATAACATTTTTGGCCAATACCGATATCCGATATTTTCCTTGCCAGAAAAAAACCCCGATACCGATATTTACAATTTTTAGCTGCCTTTTAAGCATTCTTGTACAAATTAGGGAAGCACAATATAAATTGGTGAACATATCAGAATGGGCTGATATTAGCTAAAAATGCTAACATCGAGCAGTCATTTGAAAGAGTAAGACAATTTCAGCGAGGCAACTCAAAGGCGAAATCCGTTAAAGCCAGGATAATGGAGTTCATTCCCCTTGACAATGAACCGCTCTCTGTCATGGCTGCTGTTGGCTTTCACCGACTTGTCAAGAACCAGTACAAATTACCAAGTGCGCTATTTTTCAGATGATGCCCTACCGGAGTTACACAGTAATGGCGCCACTGCTATTAGCTTCACGACATACATACTATGGAATGCCGTTTGGGTCTTTGTGTGTCAAAAGATACAGTAGCACTGTCAAAGCTGTATATATATATTTTTTTAACCCTTAACCCTGTTGCCCAAAGCTAATGTTATAAGCAGCCAGCTAGCTTCATGGGCCGCCCTATGGGACTCCCAATCACGGCCGGATGTGATACAGCCTGGATTCGAACCAGGGACTGTAGTGACGCCTCTTGCACTGAGATGCAGTGCCTTAGACCGCTGCGTCCATGTATGTGTGGTAACTATTTCACTGTATTATTGTTGTTGGGCATAAAACTGTAAAAATACCAGCAAATCAACTCCAAGAGATAAACATTTTGTAAATCTGTTCCTAAGTTTTCCCACGCATAATAGAGATACTGTATGTGATTAAATGTAAGCAAGGTTTGAAATGAATGTTTTAATTCAGATATTATATCTGTTTGGGCCTCATGCAGTCAATCTGCAGTCTACAAATTATTTGTAGTTATGGTCCGGCCACCTGACCATCCGCTCAAAATAATGTTTTTCCCCACAGCTGAATCTAGTTGATGATCCCAAGCATAGAGGAAACCTAACATGGCTGAAACAGTCATGTTCATCTCTATCTCCACCATTGTGTAACATTATCTTGTTGTGTAGTAGTGTCTGCCTGGTGATGACGACATGTGTTTGTGCAGCACACACGGTTTGTTCAGGAGTGTAAGGACGCGGAGCCGGAGGTGCTGTTTATAGGAGACTCCATGGTGCAGCTAATGCAGCAATACGAGGTGAGAGAGGACAGCTGCCTGTGTATTCATACTGTGTTATATCACTTAGAATCCTGTGTGTGTTGACCTCAGTGCATGTGTTAGTTGTTTTTCTTTGTGCTATGACCCTGGTGTTTTTCATAACTACAACTAAGTCCAAACATTGTTAAAATAAACTAAACAAAAACAGTACCAGTCAACGTTTGGACACACCTACTCATTCAAGCGTTTTCCTTTATTTTTACTATTTTCTACATTGTAGAATAATAGTGAAGACATAAACTCTATGAAATAACACATGGAATCATGTAGTAACCAAAAGTGTTAAGCAAATCAAAATATATTTTAGGTTTTCAAAGTAGCCACCCTTTGCCTTGAGAGCTTTGCACACTCTTGGTATTCTCTCAACCAGCTTCATTAGTTAGTCACCTGGAATGCATTTCAATTAACTGGTGTGTCTTGTTAAAAGTTCATTTGTGGAATTTCTTTCCTTAATGCGTTTGAGCCAATCAGTTGTGTTGTGACAAGGTAGCCCTATTTGGTAAAAGACCAAGTCCATATTATGGCAAGAATCTGGAAAATTTCAAGATTCTTCAAGTGCAGTCAGAAAAGCCATCAAGCGATATAATGAAACGGGCTCTCATGAGGACCGCAACAGGAAAGGAAGACCCAGAGTTACCTCTGCTGCAGAGGATAAGTTCATTAGAGTTAACTGCACCTCAGCTTGCAGCCCAAATAAATGCTTCACAGAGTTCAAGTAACAGACACATCTCAACATCAACTATTCAAAGGAGACTGCATGAATCAGGCCTTCATGGTCGAATTGCTGCAAAGAAACCACTACTAAAGGACACCAATAAGAAGAAGATACTTGCTTAGGTCAAAAAACACGAGCAATGGACATTAGACCGGTGGAAATCTGCTGGTTTCCACTTACTGGGGCTATCATTTGTTTTCCCACAGGAGAATGACCCAACACACCTCTAGGCTGTGTAAGGGCTATTTGACCAAGAAGGAAAGTGATGGAGTGCAGCATCAGATAATCTGACCATAACCCAATTGAGATGGTTTGGAATAAGTTGAACCGCAGAGTGTAGGAAAGCTGCCAACAAGTGCTGAACATACTCCGACTTGTTGGAAAAGCATTCCATGTGAAGCTGGTTGAGAGAATGCCAGGAGTGTGCAAAGCTGTCGTAAAGGCAAAGGGTGGCTACTTTGAAGAATCTAAAATATATTTGGATTTGTTCAACACTTTAAAAAAAAGTTTTATTACTACATGGAATTAGTGTTAGTTAATAGTAAAAATAAAGAAAAACCCTTGAATGAGGTGTCAACGCCCCCCCCCCCCCCGCCACAAAGATGTACTTTTCCATGACCCGAGATTTCTCCATGCTCCTTTGTGCATATCACAGGACTTCGCATCAGTCCGGAGAGGCCTTGAACTATTGGGAATACACATTTCTGAAGTTCGTTTAAATAATTACACCTCTCATACACAAAGGGCTTAAACCTAACACTACTTTCAATCTTTAAGGATATATAAAAACAATCTATTCATACTAAGAGGATATAATTATATAAAATAGTAATGTACAATCTATCAACTCAAATTACTAAAAACATAAGGTATGTAGAAATGATAATGGACCTATATATATTTTTTTATAGTCTTTGAGAACTAACAATCACCATAATAAAAGCTAGACGGGGAGAATTGAACATTCCCATAATATTGAATTTAGCAGTATTGATTTTATGTTTTAGCTAAAAGAACACCATAGACATAGCAAAACTGCAACATTTTGGGGCCTCCCGAGTGGTGCATCGCAGTGCTAGCTGTGGCACTAGAGATCCTGGTTCGAGTCCAGGCTCTGTCGCAGCCGGCCGCGACCGGGAGACCCATGGGGCGGCTCACAATTGGCCCAGCGTCGTCCGGGTTAGGGGAGGGTTTGGCCGGCAGGGATGTCCTTGTCCCATCGCGCTCTAGCGACTCCTGTGGCGGGCTGGGCGCATGCACGCTGACACGGTTGCCAGGTGTACAGTGTTTCCTCTGACACATTGGTGCGACTGGCTTCCGGGTTAAGCGGGCATTGTATCAAGAAGCAGTGTGGCTTGGTTGGGTTGTGTTTCGGGGGACGGACACCTCTCGACTTTTGCCTCTCCCGAGTCCGTTCAGGAGTTGCAGCAATGAGACAAGACTAACTACCAATTTGGATGCCATGAAATTGGGGAGAAAAAGGTCAAATGTGACCTCTATGGCAAAATGTGTAGAACTGTGGGAAATTCACTTTAAACTGCAAACATTTCTCCTACACTGCCAGGATGGGGCTTCTAAAATTCAGACTGGCTGACCAAACCTATGGCCACCCTAAGCCCCTTTTTTGTTCCAGAAAAAAAAACCTGTGTGTGTCCACAGATTTGGCGGGAGCTTTTCTCTCCACTGCACGCGCTCAACTTTGGAATCGGGGGAGACACCACCTGTAATGTGCTGTGGAGGCTGCAGAATGGAGAACTGGACAACATCAGGCCCAAGGTGAGATTCAACTGGGACAGCACAGGCCCTGAGAGGGACAGCACAGGCCCTGAGAGGGACAGCACAGGCCCTGAGAGGGACAGCACAGGCCCTGAGAGGGACCCCTGAGAGGGACAGCACAGGCCCTGAGAGGGAGAAGGGCACAGCACAGGTGGACAGTTTTGGTCCTGTAATGCTTTTCATCCAGATCAGAACACCTAATCAATACCTCATTGGTCCCCTCCAGGTAACGGTGGTGTGGGTAGGAACCAACAATCACGAGCACTCAGCTGAGCAAGTTGCAGGGGGAATCCTTGCCATTGCACAGCTGCTCACCTCCCGTCTTCCTAAGACTAAGGTTGTTGTTCTGGTAAGTGAAGGTTTTCATTTTCTTTGTCTACAGTGTATCTGGAGTATAACATTTCAATCTCATGCAGTGTTTGCATTCAGAAAGTTTGCATTATCACCTCAATGTCAATACTATATGATCATGTATATTAGAATCAGGCTTGGGCTCAATTCAGAATTTAATTGAGGATGCTTCATATATCTAAATTTTTATTAGATTTTGTTGAATTGAAACAGGATACAGATATGCAATTTGAGTTTGAATTTAAGGAAATAATTGATTTCAGTGAAATTAAATTAAAATGCAATTTCTATTCTATTGGATGTGTAGTCTATTCAAATATACATATTTTACATAACATCAAACATGTTGTTATATAAATGCATAGAAACTATTGTTGAAACAATAGATTTTCAGGACAAACTCTTAAAATGAATGTTCAAGGAAAACAAAATATATACACTACAGTTCAAAAGTTTGGTGTCACTTAGAAATGTCCTTGTTTTTGCAAGAAGCAAAAACAAAATGTACATTAAAATATCATATTGATCAGAAATACAGTGTAGACATTGTTAATGTTGTAAAGATTTTTAATGGAAGATCTACATAGATGTACAGAGGCCCATTGTCAGCAACCATCACTCCTATGTTCCAATGTCACGTTGTGTTAGCTAAACCAAGTTTATCATTTTAAAAGCAATAAAGAAGCAATAAAATTGTCCGCCTTTAGACTAGTTGAGTATCTGGAGCATCAGCATTTGTGGGTTTGATTACAGGCTCAAAATAGCCAGAAACAAAGAACTTTCTTCTGAAACTCGTCAGTCTATTCTTGTTCTGAGAAATTATGGCTATTCCATGTGAGAAATTGCCAAGAAACTGAAGATCTCATACAACGCTGTGTACTTCTCCCTTCACAAAACAGTGCAAACTGACTCTGAATTCTGAGTTGTGCCCAACCCTGATTTAGGATGTATGCATTTACAGATGTTTGTCCGTTTAGTAACTAATAGCCCCTTCTGTCTGTAAATCTCAGGGTCTGTTGGCAAGGGGTGACGGGCCCAACCCGCTGCGGGAGAAGAACGCGGCTGTGAATGGCTTCCTGCGCTCCTGGCTGCCGCGGCTGGGCCAGGCCCAGTTCCTGGACGTGGGGGCGGGCTTTGTGCACTCTGACGGGACCATCTCCACACGGGACATGTTTGATTTCCTGCACCTGACGGCGGCAGGCTACCGGGCCATCGCCAAGCCCCTCAGTGACCTACTGCTGCAGATACTGGATGAGACGCCTGAGGAGAAGAGGGCCTCGCTGGTCTGAGGGCCACACCCCAGGGGCCACACAGCCAGGGACATGCTTCACTGACTCACTCCTTCTGTTGGGTAGTAGCTGGAAGTTTCCCCAAACCACTATTCCAGGGTCTGGTCCTAGATCTGTGGTTAGGGGTGACTTCTACCTGGAGTCTCTACTGGGAACAGGGGAGGGGGGATAGTCAGGGGTGAGGCATGCTCCTGTCTTGGGAAGGGGTCAGATCAAGATATGTCACTCACATGAGGGGGCTGGGCCAAGCAGAGAGAATGGGCACTCTCATGTGAGTGGAACTGAAACTGCAGGAGGGAGAGAGTGCATGGGATCATGTGCATGTGTGCGGGGTGACTGTGTGGAGAGAGTCAACAGCTTCCAGAGAGATATACGTACATGCTGTAGCAGCAACAGTAGCACTTGCGGTCAGAGAGATCTGATAGTGGGAGGATAGAGAGAGAGATGGGACATTTCTGAAGTACACCTGCACAAGCATTATAGAGAGGCCAATGGCACACATGCATAGAACCCCAAAAAAACACACAGACACTGTAGTAGACTGTAAAATGTCAGTTTTGCCATATGAAATGTAAAGTAGCTTCCTACTTGGTCACAGCTTAGCTGCACAGTAATAAGCACTCCTATGCGTTCTCTCTCAAATCAGTTTGAGTTGGCTCCATATGCCCCAACAGACTTCTTAAAAGCTCTTAATCGCCATCTGAGGACCAACTAGGAAATCTTCTCTCCTCCCCCTCTCTCTGCTTTGACACACACAGCAGTGAAGTCAAAGCTATCTTCCTGTAACGGCCTTCTGCCATACACACACTGTCAGACACTGCCTCTCTTACACATAGAAAAAACTGTAACTAAAATCCCTGCACTTTCTCTCTCTCTCCTGCTCACTCTCTCGCCGCTCTTCATTTCTGTCCTTATTTTGTCTTGTTGTGTAGTCTACAGAACCCCCACCCAGCCCTGGCCACACTACCACCTGCCTCCTAACACATGATATTGTCGCAGGACGACTTAAACAGTAGCATCATGATAAAGCTATTGACACACAACATTGATTGAATTACTAGTCTACTACACTAAAAACCAACCACAGGTCACAGAGAATGTCATGTGTTTGACCTTTCAACCCTGTTTTGTTTCCTGGTGCAGTTGAACTGAAGTGGTTAGAGGTCCTCTTGCTGAGCATCGACTGCTGTCATGTTATAACCGTCTACACGTATTCTTCTTGCGCTATGTTGATCTACATTCTGTATAAGCGCGTGTGTGTGTGTGAGTAAACCTTAAACATAGCTGGAGGTGAGAAGTGTGTATGTCACTTATGTTTGAGTCTGTGCATTGGTTGTATGACCTGTTTAGAAATGGCCCATTTGTATATAATACATATATATGTGTGTGTGAAGCTTGGATAGATGGCCTTGTGTTGCGAATGTGGTAGTGTTTGTAAGAGAATGACCATTAGTGAGCATCTGTATTTGGTGCAAACCGTGCACTATATCTGGCTTATTGTCACATGCTGAAAAGACGGCGCATTCCAATAAAGGACCATGGATGTACATGATTTGTGGTGTTGCTTCATTTCTGTTGTATTTAAGGTGTAAATGTGGAGAAAGGGTATTATATCATCAAGGTTTGTGATTAGTATCTATGATTGTCACTGCATAATTAACTTGCAGGAGTCCATAGAGGGAGCCCTTTTATGTGCGCTCTCTCCAAGTGGGACAGACCTCTTTTACTCTCAATGGAACAGACACTGATGGCTTGTCTCAATAAATGACTTCCTTTCCAAGGTTATTGGATAGGAAATGTCACGCAAACACTTGCACAATTATGGTAAAACTGTTACGGAGGTAAATCTGGTAATTATCAGTGATATTGTGAGGGAGAGAAGAGGGTTGTCTTACTGTTTTAAGAACTCTTGAATAAACCCCCTCCCTTATCCCTGGCTGACAATTACGAGTTACCTGTTGGATATCTCTGCTGCTATGCTGTGGTGTTGGTTTGCACAATTTATGATGAAACAGTTACTAAGGCTCACAACAGGAATTGTAAAAATGAGAGGATAAAGGTAGTCAAATTGAAGAAATAAATGAAATGGCTTGTTGCCAAAACTATATTGGTGTCCATTAATGCACATCAGCAATAGAACAAAGATTCACTTTGACTAGAAGTTAATAATACCATTCAGATTACTGCAACAATAGGAAGACACCATTTCTGTTTTACTGTAACTAATAAATTGCTATGGCTAACCTGGTACTTGGAAGTCAGTCTCATCACTCCTCTGTCCCCTAACCACTGAAAGAAGAGGGGAGGAAGGTCAATGAGATACAGTTCATGGAGCATTATACAGTCTAAGGTTATACAGTCTAAGACAGGACGTATAGGCTGTTGGTCAATTTCTTCAACATGATCAGGTCTATATAATTAGCATACATTAGTAACGGAAAGGAAACAGACTCTTTAACTAAAATACTCCTTTTAGTATTACAATTGTAGGCAGAGTACAGTTTAACAGGATATGGTAGTTCTCCCCATGTTCTGCAAAATGTCTAAGACATCCTGTAACTCATACAGCATCCCCAATCCCCCTTACGTAACTCTCCCTAGCAACAACATTTTAATAAATCTAACCTCCCCCTGAGAGCAGGAACAATCTTATCAGCAAGTAAAAACTCAGAAGTGGGTTTGAACGAAACTTGACCTTTCATGACAAGTATAGAGTCATAACAATGTGAACGAGTGTAAGCATCTTCTGACAGGTGGCTGGTTTCATCAGGTCTGTGACAGCCTTGTGTCCTCGGGAAAACAGATAACCACGGTGGGATCCAGACAGGAAGAGTCTGAATGTAGACGCCTTCTGATAGTGTCTGAAGGCCACAACACTCAAAATCAAATCAAATGTATTTATAAAGCCCTTCTTACATTAGCTGATATCTCAAAGTGCTGTACAGAAACCCAGCCTAAAACCCCAAACAGCAAGCAATGCAGGTGTAGAAGCACGGTGTCTAGGAAGCACTCCCTAGAAAGGCCAAAACCTAGGAAGAAACCTAGAGAGGAACCAGGCTATGAGGGGTGGCCAGTCCTCTTCTGGCTGTGCCGGGTGGAGATTATGACAGAACATGGCCAAGATGTTCAAATGTTCATAAATGACCAGCATAAATGACCAGCAATGACCAGTCAAATAATAATAATCACAGTAGTTGTCGAGGGTGCAACAAGTCAGCACCTCAGGAGTAAATGTCAGTTGGCTTTTCAAAACAGGTTTTAACACACACACATACGTCTCCTGAAGAGGAGACCTTACAGTTTATCATAACACAATTGATTTACCCTTTAAAAGGTATAAGGCCTTGGTTTAACCTTATTCAAGGCCTAAGACACAGCAGTGATAACAAGAAAACATATCCATGTTTCCACCTCATCACCATGTTTAGACCCATGTACAGTTCAACATAACTCTGAGGGTACAGGGGGTATTGGGAGGTGGTGAGGGGAAACGAGAGGCAGAAGGTCAAGATCAGAAGAAGACAGAGGAAGCATCCATTCACCAAGGATGAGAGTAGTGTTTCAGATCTAGTCAGTGGTCCCTGAGGAGTACCATATTACATTAATGGTCCCTATTTAGCCAATCAATACTGTGTGTCAGACAGACTATGACCGTGGCAAAGCACAGTGGTGCCGACTCAGGGTTTTAAGCAAAGTTTACATCTATGTTGCATGGTACAGTACACACGGGTGGGAGAGGCCAATCACACAGGACAGATTAAATAGAAAAGGATCCAGCATACTCAGTGGGGTCCAGAATGATTGGATCCCTTGATAAAGATGAGCAAAAAAGACAGTAAAATAATGAATACAAATACTGAGTATACAAAACATTATGAACATCTGCTCTTTCCATGACAGACTGACCAGGTGAAAGATATGATCTATTACTGATGTCACCTGTGAAATTCACCTCAATCAGCGTAGATGAAGGGGAGGAGACAGGTTAAAGAAGGATTTTTAAGCCTTGAGACAATTGAGACATGGATTGTGTGTGTGCCATTCAGAGGGTGAATGGGCAAGACAAAATATTTAAGTGCCTTTGAACAGGGTATGGTAGGAGGTTCCAGGCACAGCGGTTTGTGTCAAGAACTGCAATGCTGCAGGGTTTTTCACACAACAGTTTCCTGTGTGTATCAAGAATGGTCCACCACCCAAAGGACCACCCAACTTCATTTTGGGAAGCATTTGAGTCAACATGGGCCAGCATCCCTGTGGAACGCTTTCAACACCTTGTAGAGTCCATCCCCCATGTATTGAGGCTGTTCTGAGGGCAAAAGGGGTGGGAGGGTGCAACTCAATATTAGGAAGGTGTTCCTAATATTTGGTATGCTAAAAAAAATAGAATAATTATATTCTTAATACAATTTTTTTTTAATTATCTAAAAAATCTATCAGTCAAAAGGTTGGATCCTTGTTTTCAATACTCCAGTACCCTCACCTTGAAACGATTACAGCACAGCCTTTTTCTAAAATGCTAAACAAAATCTCTTTCTCTGGGCAATTGTACTAAAATAAAAGAAACATTTCCATTTATTTTATAGAATACAATATAGCTCAGTATTTGTAATATTAATTTCCTATCATAATTCCAGACCCCACTGTATGAACTTATCGGCAGTGGCCCCTGGAAATAAATATTGTGTGCACACTGGCCAGCTATTCGATTAGGCTGTCAAGAGAGACTACCGTGAACTGAAATGGCAAAGAATGAATGTGCCAACTGAATGTATGCCGGTACTCATCAACCCACCAGAAAGAAAACCCATTGATCCAAAAGGAAAGATTACTGTTTATGGGACAGGAGGGACAAGGTTTGCAACATGTTGCTATGTGTGATAAGGGATGCACTGTTCTGGCTGAGTTACAGCATGCCTCCAGTTTACTGCTTATGAGGACGTATAGCTAGCTGTATGTCCTGTGCCAGCGCAGCAATATCTTATCTGCTACAGTAGAACTGTCTTATCACACACTCCTAGTCTATGACTGCACACACACACGCATTGTCTGAGGCATCATCAATGACTGGGCACGCACGCACACACACAGTTTTACTGAGAGCAAACTGGGGCTGGAGCCAGTCTACATGGTGTAGTGGCTAATAGGTTTATACAATCAATAGGGTTGGATTACCCTCAGTAGGGTCGTACATAACCGGATGCTCTCATTTGTTTTGTGACACAACTTCTGCTTTTGGGCGTTAACGTATACCTCACTGTTAACAAGGCGACAGTCCTTCTTAACTCCTCCTCCACATTTACTGGATTGGTTGAACAGTGCAGATGAGAATCTCACCCAAAACCTTTTCTCTCGTCAGGAACAGAAAGAAGAAACGCAGTTCAGGTGTTTCTTTTACGCCTTAGGGTTTTAGAGGCAATGATCTAATGGCCATAAGATGGCTTTATGGGTCACACATAGTAGCCAGAAATATTAAAAGGCCACAGTGGACAGTTGCCACAAGTGGCTACTTCTGGTCTCATTGTCAATAGGATGATGCAAATATCAAATTATATGACAAGTTTCCTATCCAGTCAGATTACATAACCATTTACATGTACTTAGTAAACATGCTGTATATGGATCTAACAAATATTCTTTATGATGACTGGTGTGATGTTCAACATTGGGGCATATAGGGATATGAAGCCCTACTTCGAGGACCTGAAGAGCAGGTTCATGACCTTCTATGATACCGTCTCCTCGGCCATGAAGGCATAAAAACCTCGGATCCTGGTCAGATAGGATTTCCCCTCCCCTCAACTGTGTAACACACACAGACTCTCCTCACAACAAGAAGTGCTAAGACTTGCACACACTATCTGTAGATTGTCTCCACGTAGTGGCCATCTTCAGTGTGATTCCATCCACATGAACATGGCCTGTGTCAGTGTCATGCTTGGTGAAAGAAACTTGGTGTACCTGATAACATATTGCTCTTGGATCTTTACTCCAGAGATGACATCTTGTCAATGAAATACAAAAGGTCCCCAAAATACTGGTGTAATGGTTTTATTTTATCGTTCTCTTTCATCACATATGTTAATTAAACAAGTCCAAATAGTTATTGCCATTTCCCTTCCACTGAAGTATTTCCTGCTCATTCAAACAAGTTAAGTTCAATGAGTCATAATTCATGTGACTTTTAGTAAGGCACTTATTAACATAACACTTTAGTGTATTTTTAGACATAGAAAAAAACATTTTACACAGAATCGTGGAAGTTAGAAACATTATAAACATAGAAAATGCTTGGTAGTTAGAAATAACATACTCATAAAATAACATACATGTAACAGTTGATATAATTATGTCAAAGGGTATCAGAGGTATATTTGACAAGAAACACACTGCTTGTTCAAAAGGGCATACATAACAAACATGATATCCCCATGGGTTAAATCAGGAATGTTAAAAAAAGTGAGAAAATAAAGGTCTGGTCGGTGCCAGATTATCACTGCAGTTGTTTTAACAAGATGTACTAAATTATTTACATAAAGTCAACTATAGATATAGGGATGAATAATATGAATGACTTCTGTTTATTGTGTCACATAGGTGAATAGTAATACGTCACCATGACTGCTCTGTGTACATCATATTCCACCATCTCCCACTTCAGTTCTGTGAAGCTGACCAGAACGTTATCAGTGTTCCTCTTTCCCTTCATGTCTTCTGTTGTGTTCTCCGTTCGGTCTTATCTGCTACTCCATTCACTTTGCTGGACAGAAGGGACAGGCATTGTACTTGCTCGACTGCAGCCAGACGCTGATGCACTGAAACACAGACAGAGGCAAATCATCAGCTTTCCATCAGCTAAAAGTGCCTCACTAGTTTAAGAATGTTTGAGTCAGGGTTATAGCAATGTAAAAAGAAGCATCATCTTATTGTGCCCAGTATTGTGTACAATATGAGGAAGTCTTAGGGTAGGCCTCACCTCCTCATCAACACTGTGCAGTTTGCAGTAATATAAGTGTTTTTTTAGTGTAGGACTTACATCCTTATGTACAGTGTGTGCGCAGCTCATGGGGTGCTGGCTGTCTGCTTCCAAGTGTTTCTGGCACATCAAGCACAGCTTACGATTACTGACAGCCACAGGCTGGCGAGAGAGACAAGTAGTACATCAATAGGCAAACACACATGAGTTATGTACATCTGGTCACCCAAGTCTAAAATCCTCAAACTATGGTTGTTAGTGCCCTCTGCAGGTTGGTAGTGGTTTGTACCTGTGGGGGCCTGGTCTGGAAGACCTGGGCCACTGCAGGTCTCTGAGGGGGATGTGTGGGCCTCTGGATGGGGCCTGGAGGGCGCTGGATTGGGCCTGGGTGGCCAGGAACGCCCCTGTCTGCAGAGGGAGGCCTGATAGGCCCTGGAGCCTTTGGAGGATAAGGGTTAGGTTAAGGTTTAGACCAGGGATAATCAACTAGATTCAGACGCGGGCCAATTTTTTCTTGAGCGGATAGGTAGGGGGGCCGGACCATAATTGTAAATCATTTGTGACTGCAGATTGACTGCAAGAAGCCCAAACAGATAAAATATTTGAATTAAAACATTCACTTCAAACCTTGCTTACATTTGTATATGATCACATAAGCAAAATGCACCCCAAAATAAAGACTATTGTGTGGAGGCCTGTTGGGGAACCCTGGTTTAGACTGTGTTGGTGTGTGCTCCCTAAGTGTGTATGTCTCAGTGTGAGTGTTAATGACTGTCCTACCGGTTTCTCATTTTGTGCCAGTCTCTGTGCCACCTGCTTTGTGACGTCATCAATAGACATGCCAGCCATGGTGCCCCGAGAATTCTTAATCTGCTGCAGAACTGACATAAGCTGGGTTCTGGAGGGAGAGAGGGAGAGAGAGGGAGGTAAACTGAAAGAATGAGACCATGGCTGCCAATACCGAGTTTTCGTCCACTCCCGGAAAACTTTGTCAAAGGTAAGGATCCGGATCACGTGTTATAGGAATTAGCGGTAAATGTACTACTGGTGATATATGTAATGGAGAATTGATATACACTAACAATCAAATGCAAACAATTCATACAATAAAGTTATGAAACATTGAATGTGCACAAATTGGTGGGAGAGAGTGCATTCCATCCCCGCGGTCTCTGCCTCCGCAATGGATTAGTTCACTGAGATGGGCGGAATAAGACAGGTGTCTCGTGTGCCATACATTTTTTTAATATATTTGCTACTGCTCAACTAAAAAATAAAAAACAAATCTTGGTCGACGAACAGCCTATCGATCAAACAATCGACCAGTCAAATAATTGAGGTCAGCCCTAGTCCCTACACATTGCAACGGAGCAAAAACAGTCAGCGTTGTGTGTGATAATGTAGGAACATTTTTATAGTTGCTGCCATTTCGTAGCCACTAGCCAGAGCTCCTGAAAAAACAATGCAACTCTCCACTTGAGTTTTGCATTGTGACCAAAAATGATGTGCGTTTTATCTACAGTCCTACTAACTGCTACTTGGCTTCTCAACGATCATGCATCAAATATATTTATAAAGCCTTCTTACATCAGCTGATATCTCAAAGTGCTGTACAGAAACCCAGCTTAAAACCCCAAACAGCAAGCAATGCAGGTGCAGAAGCACGTACCCATCGGTTCCACCTCTGGGCCGCCGAACGTTCTAGGCAACCCGAGCATGTGTATCCGGACCGGAAACCAGAGTCTGACAATGGGTTTGTTTAGCGTCGCCCAATACGCTATTATTCCTAACTACCGCTTTAGACTGCCTACGATTTCTGATGATTATCTTCATAGTTATGCTGCCTTATCGTAGCGAGAGTTGCTGAAAAAAGAACTAGCCAATGTTTGCAATGATAATGAAAAAAAAAAATCACTATTTTTACTGCCTGTATGTCTTGCTTTTGTTTGATATGCTTGCCTAAATATACAACAGACAAAAAAGTTTGTACGAACATGTCGCTCATGTATTCTGTGTACAACATGATAGCTGCATGTAGCCTAACACACCTCCTGAAAAAATAACCTGAAATCGAGCAGAAGCAGAGTGTGCATCAGCTACGTAATCTCTGTATCAATAGCCACGGCAAGTCAGGTTACGGAAAAACTGGAACCGCAGCCACTCCGTATTGATTATAGTCTGCAAGATCTTTTACTGACCAGTACATTCAGAGTAAGTGACAGACTTTGATCTCACCTGTTGCACTGTGGAAATCTGTCTCCCAGTCTCTTCAGCAGATTGTCCAGTTTGCCAGCAGCGGGGGGGTTATTGGAGGGCAGGGACTGGGCGTAGGCCATGGTAGTGGTGGACTGGGAGACAGGTGGGGCGGCTGGGTGTTGGGCTAGAGCGGAGGCAGGGGGAGTGGAGGAGGGGGCAGGTGGGGGGGTTACTCTGGCTGGGGCTGTGAAAGCAGCATGGTGGTGCTGCTGGGGTGGGAAGGTCTTCCCCATGGCTTTAGGAGGGCCCATCTGGAAATGTTGAAAAGGGGGGCGGGGTGCATATCATCAGACTCATCAACAAGTCCACCTGACATTGACTGTCTTCGTCAGAATCAATTGCTTGCACACACACACACATACACACCATGGGGACCTGGGGTAAGGGTGGTAATGTGATTCCAGGGAGGCTTTCCATTGGTTGGCCCTGTTGCAGCAAGTGAAGGTAATCCTTGAACTGATTCTGGGAGAGAGAAAGAGAGGATGAGAGGGGACAGTCAATAAAGTTGTCTAGATGCAGTTCAACCCCCTAGTCGAGTTCTTAACGCAGTCTAGCCGCTCTCTTGTCCCTCACCTGTAGTCCCACCAAACTGCTGTGAACCACAGCCACATTATTCTCCCAGTCCAGCCTGTGGTGCATGTTCTGCTGTTGGGAGGGGTCTAATCTGCAGACAGAGGGAACACAACCAATCACTGAAGCACAGCACAGGGAGAAGTTACAATATACAGACAATATCCAGCTTTAGTCATAAGGTCATGCTCAGTACAGTACCCAAGTGTGTTTATATATTGGTCAGCCTCTTTCAGCCAGTCGTCCACCTCAGACATGGTCACATCTCTCTGCATTTGCAGAGCTGCAATCTATTTGAACATAAATCAGAATACAAATCAGCATTAATCTCTGATTGTCTTTAAATCCAACTCCATGGATACAAGTGTGGATAGGTGAATGAGAGTGAACGTTCAGGGTCATAGGGTTGTGATGGTTGACTTATTGAGTTAATAAATATGTACAGACTGACCTCCTCCTGTAGAGCTCTCTGTGTGGTCTCCTCTGACTCCTCCTGTAGACGCTCCATCTCAGTGTTCAGGTCTGCTAGCTCCCGCTCCCACATCAGCCTGGAGATGATCACAATATGTGTATTGTATAGCAATATAATGTGGACTAGGATGTGTTGTCTATAGTTAGGTTATAAGTGTAGGGGTAGGAGTGTGGCTCAGTGTCTTACTTCTCCTGGTTCTGCTCTTCTATCAGCAAAGCCAGCTTCCTGGTGGTCTCCTCCAGCTCCTGAGACAGTCTGGTAAAGGGACAGACAGAGGAACATGGCTGACAGGACATAATGTCACAGTTGTCTTTTTCCTCCTTCTCACTTTCTCTCCTTTACCTGTTCCTCTCCTCCTCCATTTTGCTTTTCTCCACGCTGAGCTCCTGCTTCTTGACCGCAAAGTTCTTGCGGGTGGTCTTGCAGCAGTTCAGCTGAAGCTTCACATGCAGGGACTCAATTTTGTCCATCAGCGCCTAAAAATATTAATATTAAAAATATTAATGTTGTCACTCACTCACAAAGACGTAATGACACAATTAGGCTTATACAGTGCATTCGGAAAGTGTTCAGACAGCTTTACTTTTCCCACATTTTGTTACGTTACAGCCTTATTCTAAAATGGATTCAATTGTTTTATCCCCTAATCAATCTACACACAATACCCCATAATGACAAAGCAAAAACAGTTTAAATGTTTATACATTTATATTTAAAAAAAACAGAAATATCACATTTACATAAGTATTCAGACCCTTCACTCAGTACTTTGTTGAAGCACCTTTGGCAGCGATTACAGCCTCTAGTCTTCTTGGGTATGACGCTACAAGCTTGGCACACCTGTATTTAAGTTTCTCCCATTATTCTCTGCAGATCCTCTCAAGCTCTGTCAGGTTGGTTGGGGAGCATCGCTGCACAGCTATTTTCAGGTCTCTCCAGAGATCTTTGATCGGGTTCAAGTCCGGGCTCTGGCTAGGCCCCTCAAGGACATTGAGACTTGTCCCGAAGCCACTCCTGTGTTGTCTTGTTGGAAGGCGACCCTTCGCCCCAGTCTGAGGTCCTGAGCTTTACATCAAGGATCTCTCTGTACTTTGCTCCGTTCATCTTTTTCTCAATCCTAACTTGTCTCCCAGTCCCTGAAAAACATCTCCACAGCATGACGCTGCCACCACCATGCTTCACCGTAGGGATGGTGTAAGGTTTCCTCCAGATGTGACACTTGGCATTCAGGGCAACAAGTTAAATCTTGGTTTCATCAGACCAGAGCATCTTGTTTCTTATGATCTGAGATTCTTTAGGTGCCTTTTGGCAAACACCAAGCGGGCTGTCATGTACCTTTTACTGAGGAGTGGCTTCCGTCTAGCCACTCTACCATAAGGCCTGATTGGTGTAGAGCTGCAGAGATGGTTGTCCTTCTGGAAGGTTCTCCCATCTCCACAGAGAAACTCTGGAGCTTTGCAGTGACCATCGGGTCCTTGGTCACCTCCCTGACCAAGGCCCTTCTCCCCCGATTGCTCATTTTGGCTGGACGGCCAGCTCTAGGAAGAGTCTTGGTGGTTCCAAACTTCTTCCATTTAAGAATGATGGAGGCCAGTGTGTTCTTGGGGACCTTCAATGCTGCAGACCTTTTTTGGTACCATTCCCCAGATCTGTGCTTTGACACAATCCTGTCTCGGAGCTCAACAGACAATTCCTTCAACCTCATGGCTTGGTTTTTGCTCTGACATGCACTGTCAACCGTGGGACTTGATATAGACAGGTGTATGCCTTTCCAAATCATGTTCAATCAATTTAATTTACCACAGGTGGACTCCAATCAAGTTGTAGAAACATCTCAATGATGATCAATGGAAACAGGATGCACCTGTGCTAAATTTTGAATGTCATAGCAAATGGTCTGAATATTTATGTAAATAAGGTATCTGTTTTTTATTTTTAATACATTTGCAAACATTTCTGAAAACCTGTTATCGCTTTGTCATTATGGGGTACTGTGTGTAAATTGATCATTTGTATTTACTTAATACATTTTAGAATAAGGCTGTAACACAAAATGTGGAAAAAGTCAAGGGGTCTGAATACTTTCCGAATGCACTGTATGTAGCCTACAGCACAGAGACGTGTGTGTGTGAACAGACCTGCTGCTGGTGGACCCCCTCATCCTTCTTCTGCACCAGGCTGTCTACTTGGCTGCCATGATCAGCCTCATCCTCCTCCTGGTGCTTCATCAGCTCCTCATACTGCATGGCCAGGTGGGTGCTGTACTCATCCACTGACCGCTAGAGAGAGAGAGAGAAAAGAGAGGAGAAAGAGCGTGAGGGAGAGAGAGGGTTGAGAAAAATAGGAAGGGAGGAAAGATAGGAAAAAGAGAGTGAGGGAGGAAAGAGGAGAAAGGGAGAGGAGAAATGTAAGGAGAGTAAAAATGAAAGAGGTTGACAACGTCTATGACACACAGATAGAAGTTGTGTGTGTGTTACCACAATAATTGCCCCATGCCCCAGGTATGCACCCAGAGTGAACACATTACCATCAGTGACTCCCAATCCAGATCTGTGTTAACATCTTTGTCTGCTGTCCAGGCGTCTGTCTGCAAGATACCAAACACTTAGTATTACTTGCTGTCACATATGCTCACGATTCACTTTCGGTAAATGACTGCTGTTCTATACTAACGTATACTACCTGAACGCCTTGGCCCTCCTGCTTCTTCTTGTGATTGACATGGTGTCCATCTCCCGAGGCCAGCTTGTCCAGCTCCCCTACAGATTCCGAGGTGTAGCCAGGCTCGGACCAGGGGTTGGACTGGTTGGACCAGGGGTTGTATTGCTGCTCAGGGTTTCCCGTGGCCGAGGTTTCGCTAGGAGACAGAGCTAGGGTAAATATTTCGTGAGGTACTCTGCTCTTGATATACCAGCATGTCATCACCCACTCCTCATAAACAACAGCCCCTATGATAACACTCACTGCACTTACCGCGCCATGTCCTCCTCCAGCGCCAATCCCCAGTCGATGTCGTCCATCGTTAGCGTTAGTTAGTTTCTTCGACTTCAAATGAAAATGAAACAGCGGTAAGCTTGTTAGGAAACTGAAACTTAAATGACAATGTACATTTTAGTAGTCATCAAAAACGGCCAATTCATATTTTGAATTGTCTGTTTCCTCATCCCATGTTGGAAAATTATAAACATTGCACGTTTGATGACGTGTACTTCCGGGTAAACAGACGCAGATCATTGCTACGCTTGCGCGAGCGCCGTCCACATTAGTTTATTCATTATGTTCGACATGCTTGTGATTCATGTTGTCCAGAGAGAGGTAAGTTTATCGTGAAGGTATGCAAACATGGTATGATTGGTAGACAAATAATGTAGCTTCAAATTATGTCAATTGTAATTCCTACATGACCACTACAGAAGTGTCATAGTAAAAAGTGTTAGGCCTACATGTGAAAATGGCATGGGATGCATTTAATGTATTTATTGGTAGTTGGTAGACCACTGATGGAATCCATATCCTGGGCCCTGTTTCAGAAAGCAGGTTTAACAAACTCTGAGTTTAAACCTGAACTCTGGGTTGACTAACTCTGAGCTGTCAAACTCAAGAGTTTTCAGTTTCAGAACAGGTGATAACTCAGAGTTGATTGAACTAATTGTTAAGTTAACCCTGAGTAAAACATGTGCATGAGGAGATAAAAAGCCCTCATCAATGGAACACAAATAACATGATTCATCAAGGCAACAGGAGAAAAAAGGCCTTGAACCTCCTACTTCTCCCCAGTGGAGTTAGAAATATGAATGAATGCTTATGCAGAATGAGTTTATATTTAAGAAAAAAAACAATACAGTAGCAGCAGCAAAATAACGTGAGTTGGCGTGGCAGAAAATTGCTGACCGAGTCAATGCGTGAGTATTAATTGAAAAAAAGGAAATATTTTTTCTCAGGTGTTCCACTTATTCAACACTTTATATATTGTGTGTGTGTGTGTGTGTGTGTGTGTGTGTGTGTGTGTGTGTGTGTGTGTGTGTGTGTGTTAATATTTATGCAGGTGCAACCCAACAGGCACAAAACATACTTGGCAGCAACTGAAGATGAAATATAAAAATATACTCCAAACAAGTAAGGTATCATTTCATTACAAGCAATTGTGATGTTGTTTAGCCTACCCTACCTAATTAAACAGCATTCAGTGGCTACATTCAACATGCAATATATTTAAGTACGGTAGTTAGTGAAATTGCCTAAACAAAAAGTACATTTTTCAGCCATCCCAACACTGCCACTATTTCATATTGTCTATTGAAAGTAACACCTAAATGCCTTTTTGCAAGTCTCCAAATTTGTGCTTACTGGACATGTTCAAATTTGACTTCCACTATAGCCAATAGAACAAGTCTGAGGGATGAAAAACAGGTGAGGGTCCAACACCACAGAGGCTGAGTAGATGGCCCTCAGTCAAAACAGGTGGCGACCTATTGCTGAAGGCATCTCTGTAGGAAGCTCATCTGAACCCAACCCCCCCCCCCCCCCCAGGACAAAGGCCTAAATAAGAGGTTAGTTATTCAAATGAATGATATATGTACATTCATCTTTTTGCCAGTGTTACCTCAGTGACACCCACCCATCCATCTTAAACACAACTTGGCACACTGATTTTCTTGTAGCGGGACAATTCTTTGTAATTGACTGCTGTTACTTTTTCAGTTTCTTAGTTGTCCTTCAGACATCATAATCTATTTTAAGATGACTCATAATCTATTTTAAGATGACTTTAAGATGACACATGTATGTGGCCTACACACTGTTGTAAAAACAAAATTCAAATTAGGTGGGGCACTTTTCTGGGTAAAGTTATAATTTAACTGTCTAATCTTCATCATCTACCAGTTACTGAAGGTCTATCTGTCTGGTTGAGCCTTAAGCCATAAGACCTCTATTTAGTTGTAAGTACTCTTAATATTCCACAGATTTGTCATAATGGGTTAGAGTAGAACCAAAATGGTTCATTTTCATTACAGGAGGATGATAGAGAAACCTTGTCAGCTGCCACAGAGAGGGAAGATACAGAGAGGCCTATTGAGGTTTACACCTTAACAATAACATCTAACAGTTGATGATAGTTTTGTACAATAATAAAACTTGGTACCTTCTTTTTCTTCTTTTGTACCCTGATGAAGACAGCTTGCCTGTCGAAACGTTGGTAAATTAAATATTTTTGCATCTGAGCTCCTAGAGTGTGCGGCTCTCCTTTATTTTTAAGTTTTCTACTCCGCTAGCCAGCACCTCGCCTAAATAGGTGTGTGTTTCTTTTTCTTCTAGAACCTTCTTTTTCTCTAACAGCAATGCTGGAATTTACAATGAGGAAGAGGGGGGTCCATCCACTTCCACAGCACCTTTTACCTCAGTAAGATGTTGTTCAGCATTGGCCCATGACTTAGAATGAAACTAAGTAGACCTGGCACTGTGAAATTCAATGTCATTTTTTTTTGTTCCTATAGCTCCCTGTGAAGCAGCTGTACAAAGCGTCCTTAGAGAAACAAATTGAAAAATATAATTTAGAAATTGACCACATAAGGCTGCAGATGCAAAAGATAAATAGAAATACAACTGCTGGAACATCAGCTTTTGTGGGTGAGGTGGATGATTTTACTTGTTTGAACAACATAAAAAATAACTACTGTACTGCATTTGTACTTGCAGGAAATAAAGAAGACTTCATAAAAAGAAAGGCATATTGTCTTTATTTGACATTGGGGAGGTGATGGGTCAATCAGAAATGATGGTAGCATATTGTATCTCTGACTGTCTTGTGTGTCAGCGGGGTGGTCAGGATCGTTCACTGGTTGAGTAGGACATTGTTCTACTCTAATTGTGGAGAATCACACATGAGGTCACATGCCCTTTCTGGGGTGACCCTAAGCCTACGAAGGCACTGGAACTGGGCCTTGAGCATACCAATGGTCATCTCTACCCTGGCTCGTGTCCTGCAGTGAGCCAAGTTATAACGTTGCTGTGGGCCGTGCTCAGGATCAGGGTAAGGGCTCAGCAAATAGAGCTGGCATGGGTACCCTCTGTCACCGAGCAGGTAACCATCGAACTCTAATACGAGGATACAGTTCATTTTTAGTTGCAATAGAAAGAAACAAAATATTGATTATAATAGGATATAGCTATATATAACTCACCACGGGCAAATCTAACTCCGTGTACACGCATGAAAAATTTGCGAGTCATGCACAGACCCAGGCCACTTTGCTTCCACGTTGCTGATGATGTGGGCTGCATCACATATGATCTTCACAGTGCAGAACAGTAATTAGCTGCAGTAGCTGTATTGTGAAGTATCTCTCATTTGGAATGCGAAAGGCTACTATTTAGGCCTACCTGCACATTAATGCTGTGGAAAGACTTCCTATTCACATAATCTCCTTCATTTACTGAAAGAGCTGTGATAGGAATATGAGTGCCATCTATGCAGCCAATCACATCTGGAAACCCTAAAATATATACAATTAACTGATTAGTGCTTCATGTCTCAAAGCTTCATACTAAATAAATGAATTATTGCTTAGACTGATACCTGCAATTCTGTGGAATTCTTCTTTGTTGATTCTTGTGGGTCTGTGACTTGTGAACACCACAAAAGTGTACAGTAAATGTTTCATTGCAAGAGTCACATGTGTGACAACCTGACAGCCTTGGAAATATGCTCAGCGTCACCGATGTCACGTAGAAAACTCCCGTCGGCAAAAAAAACTAAGTGCAACACAAAGAATTTGTTCAGAACTGAGATCATATCTACGATGTGTCAAATTAACAACATGAGGGCTGAGAATATTGTTCAGATGAATGATCGATTGTACAGAAACACTCAAACAGATAATCATCAGGGAATGATAAAATATCCAAGCAGGGTCTGAACACCCTCTCCTGACGGTGATTTCTGCAGTGTTTGTACTTCAATATCAACTAGCTCTTCAAGAAAAGGACACGCCATGTATGACACCTCCTGCAGGCTTTAGCTAAAGAGGAGAAACTCAGGGTTAGTTGAAAACCTTACAGGGAGCAGGTTAGCTTCACAGAGTATGTTGCCATAGTAACTGACTCAGAGTTAAGCTGAACTGGCTTTGTGAAACAGAAAACCCAGTTTCCTTCAACTCTGAGTCAACTGACTGAGTTTTCACTAAACCCACTTTCTGAAACAGGGCCCTGGATGACTACAACACTAAGTCTAGTATCTAATTCCGCGTTCAAATGGTAGTCAGAACAAGGAAACTCGGAAATGTTCGACTTGCTAACTAGTTGTCATTATACACGTGTCACGTTCAACGAATCAGCAAGTCAGAAATTTCAGCGTCTCATAGGTTCAACATGCATGTGAACACGGCATATCTACAGCTAACCTAACCAAATATTGTCTATTGACAAGATAGTCAAGTGACCACACTAACAAAGGAAATACATGTCCTCAAAGATGGAAGGCAGGCAGGAGGAGGATAGATCAGGTGGGACCATTCTAGCCAATGAGAGGGCAGATACACGTGTGAACAACAGGCCATAGAGATACATACAACTTTGTATCTGTGCCATTATACTATAGCGTCTGTGACAGCATAGGCAGCGCCATTGAGGCCCTCTCAATTTTCAAGTAATACATTTTCTTTTTCATTGGCTGATTGCTCCCAACGCATAAGAATACCCACCAAGTCGACTCCTTAAAAATTGTGGAAGCTCTCAATGGCAATGTCCATACCTAAAGTGGTTTATATCCAGTATGAGCCCTCTATCTTCTCTATGACAACAATACAGTTGCCAAAATGCCACGTGCGTCCACTTATATCAGTGCATTCGTAACAACCGAACCATTACGAAATTTATATTTAATCAAATAGGCCTCACGTAGGAAATCAGCAAGTATTTTTTTTATTGTTGACCACATTCGACACTCATTGAACTCCATATAAAAAATCGTCACTTCATGGGCAGCTGTACATAGTCCATCTGTAAACTACCCACCCAATTTACCTACCTCACCCCCATACTGCTTTTATTTATTTACTTTTCTGCTCTTTTGCACACCAGTATCTCTTCTTGCACATGACCATCTGATGATTTATCACTCCAGTGTTAATCTGCTAAATTGTAATTATTCGATTTATCGCCTACCTCATGCCTTTTGCACACATTGTATATAGATTCTCTTTTTCCTACCATGTTATTGACTTGTTTATTGTTTACTCCATGTGTAACTCTGTGTTGTTGTCTGTTCACACTGCTATGCTTTATCTTGGCCAGGTCGCAGTTGCAAATGAGAACTTGTTCTCAACTAGCCTACCTGGTTAAATAAAGGTGAAATAAATGAAAAAAATTCGTGGACAGATTTTGGGCTGAGTAAAACGTCTCGCTTCGCTTCTCCCTTTCTGACCTAACGTAGCAGGCGTAAAAGAAACTAGCAAACCTCACAGCCACTAGAGGGCATAACCTATTGTCAATCATTTTTTTTTCTCTGACTTCTGTTTAAAATGAATGAACCATAGTGAACACTTACACTGCTGTCCATGAACAAGTGATTGATAGACAGCCAGGCACTCCTTACACCACCTGACTCCAGTGCTAATCTCATGTCCTGACCTAGACTATGAAAATCATAATCTCTACAAATATAATTTTTGTTGACCAAATTCAACACTATCATTGACCTACATACAAATATGTTCATGGACAGATTTTGGGCAGAGTAAAACTTCTCGTGTCCTCTCTGGCTAGTTTCATGTTATTTCACATTCCCCGGTTCTAACACTTCTGGGAAAATGTGTCTTAACTAAATATTGGGAAAAACACTGTTATAGCCTACTGTCTGTGGGTAGATAGGCCTACAGTATATGCTTAGGATATAGGCGTACAATGATTGACATGGAATATAGATCTTTTGACCACAAATCAGATGTAAATTATTGACATACTGTAGGTAGACTCCATAATGGTTTTCAGAAGAAATACATTTGGGGGGGGTTCTACTGTGATAGGCTAAAATAAATGCTGATAGTGATCTCCAGAGAGGGGAAGGAAGAGATGAAGGAGATGTAGAGGAGGAGCCGACACTGACTGCTTTGCTTACTGTTGTTTGCTGTTTCCCTGGTGACCAAGCCATATCTGATGATGTCATGATAAAGATAGCACCTCTACAGACGGTATCTACACTGAACAAAAATATAAACACAACATATAAAGTGTCGGTCCAATGTTTCATGAGCTTATTTCTCTCAAATGTTGTGCACAAGTTTGTTTACATCCCAGATAGTGAGAATTTCTCCTTTGCCAAGATAATCCATCTAGGGGGTGCTGAGGAGTATTTCTGTCTGTAATAAAGCTCTTTTGAGGGGGAGAAAGTGGGTGGGCCTATGTCCTCCCAGGCATACCCATGGCTGCACCCTGCCCAGTTATCTGAAATCCATAGATTAGGGCCTAATGAATTCATTTCAATCGACTGATTTCCTTATATGAACTGTAACTCAGTAAAATATTTTTAATTGTTGCATGTTGCGTTTTATATTTTTGTTCAGCATAACTGAGCATTCACATTCTCTCAAGATGCTGAAATAAATCAATCATATTTCTCCACTCCTATTTCAGAGTACATTTTTCCTACATTTGGTGTATACTTTTATGGCTAGAAATGCTTAAGGCTATGTGAGACGTTATAGACCTACAGTCATTGTCAGTATTTCAGTTTCCATTTAACCCATCTGAAAGTAGGCTGCTACAGTTCCCTTGAACTTCCCTATTTGAAGTCCCGTCTTGCGACTCTCGAATTTGTATAGCACCTCACAATCATCCTCTTTTACCACTTCACCAAATCTTTCCAAAACATATTAGCCTACTTTTCTGGTAATTTCTTCTCTTCATTTTCAACTCTCCATTTCATTACTTTTCTCGTATTGAATTAAACTCTGACATTGCCCTTTTTGCTTCCGTGGATTGACGTTAACTTTTTCTGCCTGTTCCCAAAAGCGATTGGCGTGTAGGCTAACCTGGTTGGCACACTTCTTTTTTTACTTATTTTGTACATAATGTTGTCGCTACCGTCTCTTATGACCGAAAATAACTTCTAGACATCATGACTACGATTACTCACCACGGACTAGCAGAATCCTTTTTTTTCTTTCACGACTCTGACGAGAAAAAAAGCGAAGGATATACTGCTACCTCGGGAACAGGCCCCGATCCCCGTTATCTGTGTGAAGAGGAGGTGGAGAAAGGGGGGCCGAAGGGCGGGCTGCCTTCTGAGAATTCGTAGGCAATTGAATAAACCCCCACTCCCCTCCATTCTGCTAGCAAACATGCAATCCTTGGAGAATAAAATCGATGAGTTACGCGGAAGATTAAACTACCAACGGGACAATAAAAACTGTACCATCTTATACTTCAGAGTCGTGGCTGAACGACGACAACATCAACATACAGCTGGCTGGTTATACAATGTACCGGCAGGATAGAACAGCGGCATCTGGTAAGACAAGGGGCGGTGAACTATGTATGTTTGTAAATAACAGCTGGTGCACGATATCTAAGGAAGTCTCAAGCTATTGCTCGCCTGAGGTAGAGTATCTCATTAAAAGCTGTACACCACACTACCTACCGAGAGATTTTTCATCTGTATTCTTCGTAGCTGTTTACATACTGTACCACCACAATCAGAGGCTGGCACTAAGAGGGCATTGAATGAGCTGTATTCCGCCATAAGCAAACAAGAAAACGCTCACCCAGAGGCGGTGCTCCTAGTAGCCGGGGACTTTAATGCAGGGAAACTTAATTCCGTTTTACAAAATTTCTATCAGCCTGTTAAATGTGTAACCAGAAGAAAAAGAACTCTGGACAACCTATACTCCACACACAGAAACGCATACAAAGCTCTCCCTCGCCCTCCATTTGGCAAATCTGACCATAATTCTATCTTCCTGATTCCTGCTTACAACTAAAAATTAAAGCAGAAAGCACCCGTGACTAGATCAATAAAAAAGTGGTCAGATGAAGCAGATGTTAAGCTACAGGACTGTTTTGCTAGCACAGACTGGAATATGTTCCGGTATTCCTCAGATGGCATTGAGGAGTATACCACATCCGTCATTGGCTTCATCCATAAGTGCATCGATGACGTCGTCCCCACAGTGTCCGTACGTACATACCCCAACCAGAAGCCATGGATTACAGGCAGCATCCGCACTGAGCAAAAGGCTAGAGCTGCCGCTTTCAAAGAGTGAGACTCTAACCCGGAAGCTTATAAGAAATCCCGCTATGCCCTCAGATGAACCATTAACAGGCCAAGCTTCAATACAGGACTAAGATCGAATCGTACTACACCGGCTCTGATGCTCATCGGATGTGGAAGGGCTTGTAAAACCTTGGTGTCCACATCAACAACAAACTAGAATGGTCCAAAAACACCAAGACAGTCGTGAAGAGGGCACAACAAAGCCTATTCCCCCTCAGGAAACTAAAAAGATTTGGCATGGGTCCTGAGATCCTCAAAAAGTTCTACAGCTGCAACATCTAGAGCATCCTGACTGGTTGCATCACTGCCTGGTACAGCAATTGCTCGGCCTCCGATTGCAAGGCACTACAGAAGGTAGTGCGTACGGCCCAGTACATAACTGGGGCTAAGCTGCCTGCCATCCAGGACCTCTACACCAGGTGTCAGAGGAAGGCCGTAAAAATTGTCAAAGAACCCAGCCACACCAGTCATAGACTGTTCTCTCTACTACCACATGGCAAGCGTTACCGGAGTGCCAAGTCTAGGACAAAAAGGCTTCTCAACAGGTTTTACCCCCAAGCCATAAGACTCCTGAACAGGTAATCAAATGGCAACCCGGACTATTTGCATTGTGTGCCCCCCCAACCTCTCTTTTTACACTGCTGCTACTTTCTGTTGATCATATACGCATAGTCACTAGTAACTATACATTCATGTACATACTACCTCAATTGGACCAACCAGTGCTCCGGCACATTGGCTAACCTGGCTATCTGCATTGTGTCCCGCCACCCACCAACTCCTCCTTTACGCTACTGCTACTCTCTGTTCATCATATATGCATAGTCACTTTAACCATATCAACATGTACATACTACCTAAATAAACCTGACTAACCGGTGTCTGTATGTAGCCTCGCTACTTGTATAGCCTTGCTACTGTATATAGCCTGTCTTTTTACTGTTGTTTTATTTCTTTACTTACCTATTGTTCACCTAACACCTTTTTTGCACTATTAAGTAAGTATTTCACTGTAAGGTTTACACCTGTTGTATTCGGCGCACGTGACAAATAAACTTTGATTTGATTTGATTTGAAACCATTACAGACTACAAAGGGAGGCACACCCAAGACCTGCCCAGTTTCACGAGCCTACCAAATGAGCTAAACTACTTCTATGCTCGCTTCGAGGCAAATAACACTGAAACATGCATGAGAGCACCAGCACCAGTCTTCACTGACATTTTCAACCTTTCCCTGCCCGTCTGTAATATCAACATGTTTTAAGCAGACCACCATAGGGCCTGTGCCCAAGAACACTAAGGTAACCTGCCTAAATGACTACCGACCTGTAGCACTCACGTCTGTAGCCATGAAGTGCTTTGAAAGGCTTATTAGGATCCCTGAGGGGTCCCTGTGTTGAGGATGTGCATGGCTGATGTGTTGTTACCTAACCTTACCACCTTTGGGCGGCCTGTCAGGAAGTCCATGATTCAGTTGCAGAGGGAGGTGTTTAGTCCCAGGGTCCTTAGCTTAGTGATGAGCTTTGAAGGCACTATGGTGTTGAACACTGAGCTGTAGTCAATGAATAGCATTCTCACATAGGTGTTCCTTTTGTCCAGATGGGAAAGGGCAGTGTGGAGTGCAATAGAGATTGCATCATCTGTGGATCTGTTAAGGCGGTGTGCAAATTGGGGTTGGTCTAGGGTTTATGGGATAATGGTGTTGATGTCAATTAATTAATCACATTTATTTGTAAAGCCCTTTCTACATCAGCCAATGTCACAAAGTGCTATACAGAAACCCAGCCTAAAACCCCAAACAGCAAGCAATGCAGATGTAGAATCACGGTGGCTAGAAAAAACTCCCTAGAATGGCTGGAACCTAGGAAGAAAACTAGAGAGTGGGAAAAGCCTCTGAGGGGTGGCCAGTCCTCTTCTGGCTGTGCCGGTTGGAGATTATACGAGTACCTGACCAAGATGTTCAAACGTTCATAGATGTCCAGCAGAGTCAAATAATAATATTCACAGTGGCTGTAGAGGGTGCAACAGGTCGGCACCCTATTAAGGGGGCTGAGTCACTGGCTTACTGGTGCTCTTCCATGCCGTCCCAAGGAGGGGCGCCAACCCGGACAGGAAGATCACGTCAGTGACTCAACCCACTCAAGTAACGCACCCCTCCTTGGGACGGCATGGTAGAGCACCAGTAAGCCAGTGACTCAGCCCCCTTAATAGGGTTAGAGGCAGAGAATCCCAGTGGAGAGAAGGGAACCGGCCAGGCAGAGACAGCAAGGGCGGGTCATCGCTCCAATGCCTTTCCGTTCACCTTCACACCCCTGGGCCAGACTACACTCAATCATAGGACCTACTGAAGAGATGGGTCTTCATTACAAACTCAAAGGTCAAAACCGAGTCTGTGTCTCTCACATGGATAGACAGACCATTCCATAAAAATTGAGCTCTATAGGAGAAGGCCCTGCCTCCAGTTGTTTGCTTAGAAATTCTAGGGACAATAAGGAGGCCTGCATCTTGTGACCGTAGCGTACGTGTAGGTATGTACAGCAGGAGCAAATCGTAAAGATTGGTAGGAGCAAGCCCATGTAATGCAGTGTAGAGAGGCTAGCACTGGAGTAATATGATAAAAAAATGTTGGTTCTAGTCAAGATTCTAGGATCCGTGTTTAGCACTAACTGAAGTTTATTTAGTGCTTTATCCGGGTAGCCAGAAAGTAGAGCATTGCAGTAGTCTAATCTAGAAGTGACAAAAGCATGGATTAATTTTCTGCATCATTTTGGACAGAAAGTTTCAGACTTTTGCAATATTACGTAGATGGGGAAAAGCTGTCCTTGAAACAGTCTTGGTATGTTCGTCACAAGAGAGAGTAATGCCAAGGTCCTTCACAGTTTTATTTGAGGCAACAGTACAGTACAACCATCAAGATTAATTGTCAGATCCAACAGAAGATCTCTTTGTTTCTTGGGACCTAGAACTAGCATATCTGTTTTGTCCGAGTTTAAAAGTAAAACATTTGCCGCCGTCCACTTCCTTATGTCTGAAACAAAGGCTTCCAGGGAGGGCAATTTTGGGGCTTCACCATGTTTCATCGAAATGTACAGTTGTGTACCGTCCACATAGCAGTGAATGTTAACATTATGTTTCCGAATGACATCATCAAGAGGTAAAATAATAGTGAAAACAATAGTGGTCCTAAAACGGAACCTTGAGGAACACCGAAATGTACAGTTGATTTGTCAGTGGACAAACCACCCACAGAGACAAACTGATATCTTTCCGACAGATACCAGGCCAGAACTTGCCCATGTAGACCAATTTGGGTTTCCAATCTCTCCAAAAGAATGTGGTGATTGATGGTATCAAAAGCAGCATTAAGATCTAGAAGCACGAGGACAGATGCAGAGCCTTGGTCTGATGCCATTAAAAGGTAATTTACCACCTTCACGAGTCCAGTCTCAGTGCTATAATGGGGTCTAAAACGAGACTGAAGTGTTTCGTATACGTTGTTTATCTACAGGAAGGCCGCGAGGATGGCATTCCTCTCAACTTTTTCTAAAAATGTTGAGAGGAATGGGAGATTCGATATAGGCCAATAGTTTTTTATATTTTCTGAATCAAGATTTGGCTTTTTCAAGAGAGGCTTTATTACTGCAACTTTTGGTGAGTTTGGTACACATCCGGTGGATAGGGAGGCGTTTATTATGTTCAACATATGAGAGTCAAGCACAGTAAGTAGCTCTTTCAGTAGTTTAGTTGGAATAGGGTCCAGTACGCAGCTTGAAGGGTTAGAAGCCATGACTATTTTCATCAATGTGTCAAGAGATATAGTATTAAAAAACTTGAGTGTTTCCTTTGATCCTAGGTCCTGGCAGTTTTGTGCAGACTCATGACAACTGAGCTTTGGACAAATACACAGATTTAAAGAGGAGTCCGTAATTTGCTTTCTAATGAAGTTCATGAATTTATCACTGCTGAAGTGAAAGCCATCCTCTCTTGGGGAATGCGGCTTTTTAGTTAGCTTTGCGAAAGTATCAAAAAAACATTTTGGATTGTTCTTATTCTCCTCAATTAAGTTGGAAAAATAGGATGATTGAGTAGCAGTGAGGGCTCTTTGATACTGCACGGTACTGTCTTTCCAAGCTAATCGGAAGACTTCCGGTTTGGTGTAGCTCCATTTCCGTTCCAACTTTCTGGGAGCTTGCTTAAGGGCTCGGGTATTTTCTGTATACCAGGGAGCTAGTTTCTTATGACAAATGTTTTTAGTTTTTAGGGGTGCAACTGCATCTAGGGTATTACGCAAGGTTAAATTTAGTTCCTCAGTTAGGTGGTTAACCGATTTTTGTACTCTGATGTTCTTGGGTAGGTGGAGGGAGTCTGGAAGGGCATCTAGGAATCTTTGGGTTGTCTGAGAAATTATTGCACGGCTTTTGATGATCCTTGGATGGGGTCTGAGCAGATTATTTGTTGCGATTGCAAACGTAATAAAATGGTGGTCCGATAGTCCAGGATTATGAGGAAAAACATTAAGATCCACAATATTTATTCCACGTGACAAAACTAGGTCCAGAGTATGACCGTGGCAGTGAATAGGTGCGGAGACATGTTGGACAAAACCCACTGAGTTGATGATGGCTCCGAAAGCCTTTTGGAGTGGGTCTGTGGACTTTTCCATGTGAATATTAGTCATCCAAAATTATAATATTATATGCCATGACCATAAGGTTCCGATAGGAATTCAGAGAACTCAGTAAGGAACGTTGTATACGGCCCAGGTTCCCGATTCTTGAAAGCAGCAGCTCTACCTTTTAGCTCAGTCCGGATGTTGCCTGTAATCCTTGGCTTCTGGTTGGGGTATGTACGTACAGTCACTGTGGAGACAAGGTCATCGATGGACTAATTGATGAAGCCAGTAACTGATGTGATGTACTCCTCAATGACTTCAGAAGAATCCCGGAACAGATTCCAGTCTGTGCTAGCAAAACAGTCCTGTAGCTTAGCATCAGCCTCATCTGACCACTTTTGAATTGAGCGAGTCACTGGTGCGTCCAGCTTCAATTTTTGCTGGTAAACAGGAATTAAGAGGATATAACTATGGTCAGATTTACTAAATGGAGGGAGGCAGAGCTTTGTATGCATCTCTGTCTGTGGAGTAAAGGTGGTTTAGAGTTTTTTTCCCTCTGGTTGCACATTTAACATGCTGGTAGAAATTAGGTAAAATGGATTGAAGTTTCCCTGCATTAAAGTCCCCGGCCACTAGGAGCGCCTTCTCTGGATGAGAGTTTTCCTGTTTGCTTATACAGCTCATTGAGTGCGGTCCTAGTGCCAGCATCGGTTTGTGGTGGTAAATAGACAGTTACGTCATTCAGACACGACTCTGTGAAACATAAGATATTACAGTTTTTAATGTCCCGTTGGTAGGATATACGTGCTCGTAGTTTGTCTATTTTATTATCCAATTATTGTACGTTGGCTAATAGGACTGATGGTAAAGGCAGATTACCCACTCGCCGTCGGATCCTTATAAGGCACCCAGACCTACATCCCCGTTATCCCCGTCTCTTTCTCCTGCAAATGACAGGGATGAGGGCCTGTAAATCCTTCACGTCCGACTCGTTAAAGAAAAATCTTCGTCCAGTAAGAGGTGAGTAATCGCTGTCCTGATATCTAGAAGCTCTTTTTGGTCATAAGAGATGGTGGCAGAAACATTATGTACAAAATAAGTCACAAATAATGTGAAAAAACACACAATAACACAATTGGTTAGGGGACATAAAAATGTCAGCCATCTCCTCCGGCGCCATTATTATTCTATTTTTAAAATCTTCTCTATACCACCCCTACCTTGTCACAACACAACTGATTGGCTCAAACACATTAAGAAGGAAGGAAATTCCACAAATTAACTTTTAACAAGGCACACCTGTTAATTGAAATGCATTCCAGGTGATTACCTCATGAAGCTGACTGAGAGAATGCCAAGAGTTTGCAAAGGGTGGCTACTTTGAAGAATCTAAAATCTAAAATATATTTTGATTTGTTTTACACTTTTTTGGTTACTACATGATTCCATATGTTATTTCATAGTTTTGATGTCTTCACTATTATTCTACAATGTAGAAAATAGTAAAAATAAAGAAAAACCCTTGAATGAGTAGGTGTGTTCAAACTTTTGACTGGGACTGTACATTTGCCAAATTTTCAAAGAATTGTGTTGTTTAGAAGGAGTGCAAGGGCAAATTGCATATTTTCATTAGGGAACGCATACTCTGTGAAGTGTGCATGTGCAATAACTACATGCACACTTCACAGAGTATGCGTTCCCTAATGAAAATATGCAAATAAATGCTAGAATGCGCCAATAGGATCTCACTAGCTCGTACTTGGCTCTGCCCACCGCCTTGCTTGTTCTGCCCATTATGATTCATTTGCTCCCATTGGAAACGACAGACTCTGGTCTATATTGAGTTAGTTATAAATATCTTTGGTTAGGCCCTAAAGCTTAAGCACAAGCACTAATGCCAGATAGCCTAAAATAATGAAAGAAAAACCTCAATGTGGCTTATAGATATAAATTGCACAAGAATTATACATTTTGGATTTTTTAAGGTATTGTTTTCTCTGTATTCAACCCTCCCGCCACCCACCCGCCCTTCATCCACACAATATTTAATGACCCTAAAGCCGCCACCCCACGGGTAACATATGTGTTCTGCTGTGATAGGCTAAAATAAATGCTGATAGTGATCACCAGAGAGAGGAAGGAAGGAAGGAGGGGAGGAAGGAAGAGATGAAGGAGATGTAGAGGAGGAGCCGACACTGACTGCTTTGCTTACTGTTGTTTGCTGTTTCCCTGGTGACCAAGCCATATCTGATGATGTCATGGGCTGCGAGGGTGTGTGAGAGTGACACTGATATCGTAGACACTGTCTTTGGCTGGGTCATAATATAAGCTTCGTACACTCCACCCAGACCCCTCCCTCTTCAATTAAAGTCTGATCCACATACACTTTCAGTCTTCCCACCTTTTTAAAATCCTAATAACACCTCATTACAGCTGTACAGGACCCCCGCCTCCATCCCAACTCTACTAATGTCTTCCCAGGCTCCCCACCGCACTGCCCTCCCACTGTGAGGCAGGAGCGTTGAGGTCAGTATAATCTTGCTGACATGACATCACAGAGAGAACCAGGAGAACTGACACAATCTTCAAAACGTTGCCACCATACCGCAGTCAGAGAAAGGGTCAGGACATGTATATAGCTGTATATAGCCTCACTATTGTTATTTTACTGCTGCTGTTTAATTATTTGTTAATTGAATTTCTTATTTTTTACTTATCTATTTTTTACTTAACACGTATTTTTCTTAAAACTGCATTGTTGGTTAAGGGTTTGTAAGTCAGCATTTCATGGTAAGGTAAACAGGGAAACCTGTTGCATTCGGTGCATGTGACAAATAAAATAGATTTTGATTTGACATGACTGGAGTGTTTCTCAATCAGACAGAAAACTGAAACATCTCATATATCCTTTCTGTCACCTCACCTCACTTCACCAGTTAGTTCACACCTACTGCTACTTTCTACCGCAGCTAGAGGGAATAGGTCACACCGCTATATGCCTCACTTTGTTTCTATGGTAAACATGTCAAAACATATTTATGTTCGTTAAAGTGTGTGTACTTTGGCTGAAAAATAGATCTCTTCGTCTACTACTAGGGCATAGCATCATATGCTATTCAGAGGTTTAATGGTTTTACAGTGGATCACACTGTGTCCTTTACTGCTATTGTATTAATGGATTATTAGCAGATGTGGTTGACGCCACTGTTTGGCACACAGCTCTGGGACACACACCTCCTTTCAGTGGAGGTTGCTGAGGGGAGGATGGCTCATAATAATGTCTATAACGGAGCAAATGGAATGGCATCAAACCATGTGATACCATTCTACTTATTCTGCTCCAGCCATTACCCCGAGCTCATCCTCCCCAATTAAGGTGCCACCAACCTCCCGTGCCTCCCTTTCTACATTGTACCTCATCTCACCTTCTATATTCCCTCCTCTTTTCTAGAACCTCTGAGAACACCGTGAACCTTTTATGTAGATTGAAAGGAGAATAGGGGCAGTAGGAAAATGTTCTTTCTTTTTGAACTGTGAGTTGATCCAGTTGGTGTGTATGTGTCTCCAGCCAGGTCAGAGTTGATATGAGGTTAGCTGATATTATTTAGCTGGTCAAAGGTGGTGAGACTGTATTCCCCACACTGTGTTACTGTGTGTATACATGCTATCTCTAAGAAACGGAGAGAAAGAATGAGAGAAAGAAAAAGAGGTGGTCCCTCTCTCTGACCTCCCCCTGCTGTGATCAGTCCTTTTTAGGAAATGTTCTCTGATTCCAGACACTGTACCCCAATGTAGAGAGAGCTATCACTCTTACACATCTCTATTCATTCTCCCTATCTGACACCATGTAGAGAGCTATCACTCTTATACATCTCTATTCATTCTCCCTATCTGACACCATGTAGAGAGCTATCACTCTTATACATCTCTATTCATTCTCCCTATCTGACACATGTAGAGAGCTATCACTCTTATACATCTCTATTCATTCTCCCTATCTGACACCATGTAGAGAGAGCTATCACTCTTATACATCTCTATTCATTCTCCCTATCTGACACCATGTAGAGAGCTATCACTCTTATACATCTCCATTCACTCTCCCTATCTGACACCATGTATGCCCTAAGTACCCTCATGTTCCAATATCTACATATATTGCACTGCTCCTCTCTTCACCATCTCCCTTTCTCTTTCTCTCCCGGTCTTATCCCACCTAACCTTTCCTGTTCCCAGCCTCCTTTTCTCTGTCCCTGGCCTGTTTCTTCCTAACATCATGCTGAACAGCTTAGTCGGCACTCAAGCTGAACACAGTATAAACAAATCCTTGGCAGGAGAGAGAAGGGTAATACTCCTCCACTGAATCCCTCCCCTCACTCCTGTTGTCCCTCGTCCTCTCTCCCTGCCAGTTATAAAATAATCTGTGTGCTGGCAGTCAGGGTTAGTGTACCCTGTTAGAAAGACTTAGTATAAGCAGTTAAAGAATCCAGACAATACCTCTCCCTCCCTCCCACCATACTAGTCTGATTTTCATATTTTGTAATAGTCTTTCCTTATGACATACCTACAGTGGGGCAAAATATTTAGTCAGCCACCAATTGTGCAAGTTCTCCCACTTAAGATGAGGCCTGTAATTTTCATCATAGGTACACGTCAACTGACAGACAAAATGAGAAAACAAAATAACATTGTAGGATTTTTAATGAATTTATTTGCAAATTATGGTGGAAAATAAGTATTTGGTCACCTACAATCAAGCAAGATTTCTCTCACAGACCTGTAACTTCTTTAAGAGGCTCCTCTGTCTGACACTCGTTACCTGTATTAATGACACCTGTTTGAACTTGTTATCAGTATAAAAGACACCTGTCCACAACCTCAAACAGTCACACTCCAAACTCCACTATGGCCAAGACCAAAGAGCTGTCAAAGGACACCAGAAACAAAATTCTCTGTCCCTGGCCTGTTTCTTCCTAACATCTTCCAACAAAATTGGCTGACAAAACTGCACATTTTAAAGTGGCCATGTCTCCAGCACACGGTGCACCTGTGTAATGAGCATTGTTTAATCAGCTTCTTTATTTGCCACACCTGACAGGTGGATGGATTATCTTGGCAAAGTAGAAACGCTAACAGTGCTGTAAACAAATTGGTGCACAAAATGAGAAATAAGCTTTGAAAATGTCTGGGAGTCTATATTTCAGCTCATGAAACATTGGACCAAAACTTTACAATGTTGAGTTTATATTTCTCATTACAGTCATCGTGCAGTGTAGATCTTGTATCAATGCATTGTAAATGAGAAGCATTTTTCAAATTAAACTGAACTTTATTTCAGAATCAACATACAAGAATGAGAGAGCTTTTGAAAGGTGGCCTAACATCTTTATTATTGACAGCATCTTTGCCAGTACAAACCCAACATTGAGACTTATTACCATCAGAGTGCAGTTTTAAAAGCAGTATCTAAATGAAATGTCTGTTTCTTATGTAGCCATGTTCGGTCGACATATTCAAACATTATTTTACAGACTTTGGTCACTAGGTTTGTGCAGGAGTATGTTTTATAGTCCCTGTTTTGGTCCAGTTTGGTCTTTTTTTTTTGTCTCTCCTGTTTGATTTAGAGAACTTCTGTCTTCAGTGACTGGCCCAGAGAGGGAGGAATGTACTGAGGTGTGGGGTGACAGGACATTGTCATGGTTTTAGGGGTTGTTGTTTAGGATCTGCCTGGGCCGCCCATACCCTGTCATGCCAGCCTGAGAGGCCCCCTTATTGGTGCCCATCTGCAGGCCGATGACGCTCTTGCCCTCATTCAGCTGGTCCTCTGAGAAATCACGTCTGTTCTCCATCGATTTCCTGCAGACAGAAACCGTCATGTACACCACACTACATTTACAGTCACTGTTCATGTAAGCAAACGTTTCCCTTTGAGATCAGTTTAATGACAGGACAAAAATTAGGTTCTGACTCACTTATGGAACCAGTTGGGGTCGCCACGGTAAGTCCCATCGTCCCTGGTGACAGCCAGGTTTCCCAGGGCCATCAGGGTCCTCTGGACAGCAGCCAGGTCTTTCCCTACAGACATGAATACACAGTAGACATTAATACACTTTAGTAGGAGGGACTGCAACTACTGTACAGTATATTCTATGAAACAATGAATGTAGATCCTTTAGACATGGTGAATAAGCAGCATTCGTATTTTAAATGCTCTGTATAGCATGCTAGTTGAACTGAGGATAGAAGTGATTTGTGTATTTGGTGTAATGTGGGAGGGTACAGCTGACGGCAGCTGGCTGGATGTACATACCCTCCCAGAGGTCGACTGTCTGGAACATGTCGGTCTTGGTGATGCCGTACTTCTCAGCCGCGTTGAGGAACTGGGAGATCTGCTCCATCTGTTTGAAGGCCATGCCTGAGCTCTGGATCTTCCTGATGGGCTTGTTCCCACTGGACAGGCTGTTTATCAGCTCACACAGTACCTGGAGAGGGGGAGACAGGGAGAGGGTAAAAGTATTCACTACCTGTGAAAGACTGGCAGACAAATTCAAGCAGACAGCTACATCTACCTCATACAAGGTATGAGAAGAGGGCACTCACACATCCGTCCTTGAGCCAGTTTTGCCAGCCGGTCTTGCCTGCCTCGGGTTGGCCCACTCCAGCTCCACACTGGGCGATGATCCACTCGGTCAGCCTCTCCTCCAGATCCTGGTCATACTTTTTATCGATCTTACTCTGCACCTCACGGCTCAGACCGTAGGAGGGACCTTTGTTTGCCATGACTGTTCCTGCAAGGAGAGATATTGTTTCAGATAGGGCAGGCAAACATTGGTGCGTTCTCTTTGTTGTAGGTGGTATTGACCATTCCATACACTTGACTTCTATGGAAGCTAACATTAAAAAGGTAAAGACAAAGTATCTAAGACAGAGTAAGGCCAATTATTTTACACTAACCCATAGTGGTAAGATTTATTAGGATCCCCATTAACTGCTGCTTACTTCCTGGGGTCCAAACATTCACAACAAAACAGGCTACATAATATACATCATACAAGATATTACTCCTTAAACAGCTTTAAAGATTGATAAACTGTTCAAAGGTAACATATTTCTACACAAACATGCATTTTCAGAGCTAGGTAAAACCCTAATACATCGACTCACCTGGGTTACAATACAACCAACTGAAAACAATTTGGGCACACCTATTTAAAATGGCAGGTGACCTAATTACCAGGGATAAAATCAGCTGTGTCAGTTAGCCACATCATTACTGCTTAGCCATTATAAATAAAGAAATAATTAAACACATGACCACAATTTGCTGTAGAGGTTTGATATGGTGGACAAGTAAATGTAGAACTGTGGAAGTGACTGACTGACTGAATAAATACATACAAAATACACAACTTGCTCTTAAATAAATAACCTGAAGAAATATATATACTTTGAGTAAATATGATAAACCAGAAATGTCTGTAGGTGAGGAGCAACTTCCTCACATAGAGAATTCCATGAATACTGTGATAGGTTGTCTATATGTGTAACAGTGGCAGTGTAACTATTTTTGGTTTTGTCTTGGCTCAACAGGGACACTTAATAGATGGAACAGCACTCACATTCATGTCCCTGGCCTGCCGACACCCTCAAAACTGGCCCTGAGCCAACACAAATAGCTCCGTAATCAGAGTCTAATGATCTCTTTCTCTGTCTGTGTGTGTGTATGCGTGCAAATATATTTGTCAGGCCCTCTGATCTGGAGTTCAGAACTTATAACAGAGACCATAAATGCCTACCAACTTGAAGACTACTATGCTAGGGGGGCACATAGTAGTGTGGTCTCCCGAGTGGCGCAGCGGTCTAAGGCACTGCATCTCAGTGCTAGAGGCGTCACCACAGACCCTGGTTCGATCCTGGGCTGTATCACAACCGGCCATGATCGGGAGTCTCATAGGTTGGCGCACAATTGGCCCAGCGTCGTCTGGGTTAGGGGAGGGGTAGGCCGTCATTGTGAGTAAGGATTTGTTCTTAACTGATTTTGCCTAGTTAAATAAAGGTTAAATAAATAAAAAATTAACATGGCCATAGTACAGACCACAAGATGGAGACTTCAAATCTAGACCTAATTCTTGGACTGTAGAATCGAAAAGTCTCTGCACCTGTGCTGGTATCTTGAATCATAACTATTACTGAACATTTCAGAGCTGAGGGTCAAAGGTTAATGTCATCTCTCTGTGAGCCTGCTGCTCTCATTGGCTCCTAGCTGCTTCCTGTCCTCCCAGGCCACACCCTGCTGTCTACATCCTGTTTGGCTTAGTCCTCCCAGCTGTCTCTCCTCTGTCACTTCCTTCCTTTCTCCCTGGGGTAGCTGTTACAGTTAACCTTCATAGACGTACTCACTCTGTTATGTGTTTTGACTCTTCTGCGTATTAGCGCCCAACAAAGGACACTGTGGCAAGCGGCAAACCCTGTGGCCCAGTCCATACTATGCAACGTCTGTAAATGCACAGAGCATAATGCTAGCTAGATGAGATTGTTGGGCTATATGTCTACATCCGCAATTACCTTATGATCTTACTGTATGTCTCAAAGTGAGGCATACTGAATATCCCCTCTGAACAGGACATTGTTCAAAAGATGACTCATGTTGCTGCATGGTGAGTAAAACATATGAGATATTGGTAAGAGATATTATCACGAGCAGCTAGAATTAACAGCAACATGCTCCTCCCCTCTCCTCTTTACTTGCCTCTAAAGTAAACATTCAGGTATCAGTTATCAAACCACATTGATTCATGCTATCACAATAGTATTCAGTCAGGTCTTGTGGCTGTATAGCAGTGGAGGCTGCTAAGAGGGGGACGGCTCATAAGAATGGCTAGAATGGATCAAATGGAATGGCGAACACATACAATACCACGTGTTTGATACCATTCTACTCATTCCGCTCCACCCATTACCACAAGCACGTCCTCCCCAATTAAGGTGCCACCAACCTCCTGTGCTGTATAGGGGTATCAACGTGCAAAAGAAAAGGACAAGCAATTTAATACTGGCTTAATACTGTGTTTGGAAAGGAGGTGGAGGCACTGCTTGAGTGCATATGTCAATGTCAGTGTGTGTGTGTAGGAGCATAGTTGTATATGAAGACAGGCCCAATATAACACTGTAGCATGCAGGTACACGTCTGTTTTTTCACAGATCTTGTAAGTGATGTTTGAAATGGCACTGGCAAACCAGACTACAGTGAAACTGGAGAGCACATTCTCTTCCTTAAGCACCTCAATGCTCTGCTTCCTGTTTTTGTGCAGAGTGAGAGAAACATCTGTGAGAGATCCTCTATGATCTCTCTGGCCTTAGCAACGACACACACACAAACACGAAGATTGATTGTGTCTAAAATAGAATCCAAGACAGAATTTCAGATTGGCCATGCTTGCATATTATTTGTGCAATCCATTGTGTTAATAATTCTGTTTTGGCCGGGCCACAACTATCTTGATTCTTTCACAAGAGGTGTTACTCAATATGAGTGGTTGCGTGCACCGCTGTACTGTTTGTGACAGTTGTTAGCATTTATTGATGTTGGTCAGCTCTAACACAGAGAAAGCATTACTTCCTAATCCTAGTTCACTAGCTGTCATCCAGTAGCTAATGACTCCCAGACCAGAGCTATTAGAGCTAATAGCTAATAGTTCCATGTCAGTGTCTCTCCTCACCCAGAGAAAAGCAGAGCAGTGTAGGGTTATTACTACATATGTTATATGGGATGTAGAGGAAGGACCTGTTGTTCTCTTATCTGTCAGCCTAGTTATGTCACAACCAGAGTTTGTAACAGGATGCGACACTCAAATTAGTTGGATATGTTACGTTTGGTCTGGTTACATAAGACGAAAGGTTACTTAAAACTGTAATATGTAACTTTTGGGGTTATATGAGTTATAGATCTGTCATTCTCATTGAAAACAAGTCTAAGAAGTGGTAGATTGGTTCTATGTGCTATATTTCTATGCTTCCCTTTTTCTAGTTTATTTTTTGCATCTTTTACTTTTGGCTTTGTTCACGAGCTTCAAACAGCTGAAAATACAATATTTTCGGTTATGGAAAAGATATTTCACAGGTGTTTAGATGGTACAATGATTCTCTACACTATACTTGCTTGTTTAGTCACATATACTGAAATTAGGCTAACTATTGTAATTTTAGCAACCAGGAATTGGAGGAGCGATTTCTGCATAGTACATCTTGAAGGCAAAAACAAGAGTAGGGTGGTTGGTCAGGGTATAACGCGAATGTCCAGCAACCCAAAGGTTGCGTGTTTAAATCTCATCATTGACAACTTTAGCATTTCAGCTAATTAGCAACTTTGCAACTACTTACTACTTTTGAGCTACTTTGCAACTACTTAGTATGTTAGCTAACCCTTCCCCTAAACTTAACCTCTAGCCTAGCT
This sequence comes from Salvelinus fontinalis, assembly GCF_029448725.1. Classification (NCBI taxonomy): domain Eukaryota; kingdom Metazoa; phylum Chordata; class Actinopteri; order Salmoniformes; family Salmonidae; genus Salvelinus; species Salvelinus fontinalis. Next base: position 36,020,810 of record NC_074677.1, read on the forward strand.
AACGTTAGCCACTTAGCTAACGTTAGATTTAGCCTCCTAGCCACCTAACTAATGTTAGAGCCACAACAAATTGTAATTCGTAACATATCATAAGAAATGGATCATAGACATCCACAAATTAATACATGCCATACGAAACGTAAAATATCATACTAGTTGGAGTGTCTCGAATTTACATTTACTATGTTACGTCTACCCCTGAGTCCAGTTTGCATTTCCATGTAAAAGCCTTATGAGCACCAACATGTGAAGTTCATAGGAACACATCAAATGTGGTGTCAAATGAAAGCTAAGAGTCTATCTTTTTTACAAATTAAGGCATATATATTGTATATATGTACATTTTTCTAAACATTTTCCATCCTAAACATTTGGAATGAGCAAAGGCTTTGAATTCTGGTCAAACAGATGGAAAAGTGATCTCAGAAAACATTTAGTATAATTTTTTAAAAGGTATTAGAAATACATCTAAGCACAATAATGTTGATGTGTTGACCCCTGCAAACTAATACCAACAATTATATTTAGTTTTGCTGAATTCTTTGGCCTTTTGTAAGTTTAAGAAATATTGCCTAATGTCTTGTCATTCTGTTACCAAAAACCCAGATATTTTTTAAATGTTTTCTAATTTCTCTCCCTCGTGATGAGGGAGGGTGATGAAATTAAACAGAATTAACAAGTATAGGTAGACCTACTAAATCATTAGTGTTTTTACTGATAACATTTGGTTTATGATTTATTAAGTGATTAAAACCCATAATTCTGTTACCAAGAAACAGAATGACTGCAACTTAAATGGCTACAAGGGAAGTTCATAGTAGTCACAAACCGCAGTTGGGTGACCTGCTACTATCAGTATAGGTGATGTTAACTGCAGAGAGAGAGAGACAGAAAACAGTTATGAGCTGAACATAACAGTATTCCACTGGCATACTGTTATGTTCAGCTCATAACTGTTTTCTGTCTCTTTCTGTCATCTGGTGGTCAAAGCAAGAGTGTGAAAACAGTCTGGACAACCCCTCCCTCTTTCCTTCTCTCTTGTCTCTCTCTCTCTCTGCAGTTAACATCACCTATCCTGGCTTTTACTGACACCTACCCATGAGCCCCCTCTCTTTCCATTTACTGTAACCAGTCCTCACCGTAATCACCCTATCAGCACCGACCGACACCGGGCGTCCATGGAAGTTGAAAAGTAAGTTGAAAAGTAGTGCTAGTTAAAATTTGTTCAGTCCAAATCTGAACCAATCTGTTTCACAAGTTTGGACAGTACAGTACAGTAAAGAAAATTAGAGTAGAGTATAGATCAGTACATTAGTAGAGTTTAGTACAGTACAGTAGAGCACACTAGAGTAGAGTGCAGTATAATTGACTGTGCTGTAGTGTACTGTACTATACTTTGCTGTGCTGTACTCTACTCTACTCTACTGTGCTCTACTGTGCTGCACTGTGATGTCCAAACTTGTGAAACATAGATGTCTATGATTGGTACAGGTTTGGTCTTGCTTGGGGGCGGAGCTCATTAGAATAATAGGCAGTGTGTAGAATAATACCCAAACATGCAACGGATTATTTAAACATGTTCTACCTTTGTGTACTTATTCAGCCACCTAAGCCATACTGTTCACTCTGCTACCGTCCAGCAAACAGTACCGGAGCATCGGCTTTCAGATCAACAGAGATAGCTTCTACCCCAAGCCATAAGAGTGCTAAATAGACATAAAACTGCTAAATACAGTGCCTTCAGAAAGTATTCATACCCCTTGACTTATTCCACATTCTTGTGTTACAGCCTGAATTCAAAATAGATTAAATATATTTTTCTCACCCATCTACACATAATATCCCATAATGACAAAGTGGAAACCTGTTTTGAGAAATGTTTGCCAATGTACTGAACATGAAATTCAGAAATATCTAATTTACATAAATATTCCCACACCTGAGTCAATACTTTGAAGAGGCACTTTTGGCAGCTGTGAGTCTTTCTGGGTAAGTCTCTAAGAGCTTTCTACATCTGTATCTTTGTAGAGACTGGGTGTATTGGTACGCCATCCAATGTGTCATTAATAACTTCACCATGCTTAAAAGGATATTCAATGTCTGTTTTTTTTTAATCCATCTACTAATAGGGGACCTTCTTTGCGAGGCATTGGAAAACCTCCCTGGTCTTTGTGGTTGAATCTGTGTTTGAAATGTACTGCTCGATTGAGGGAACTTACAGATAATTGTATGTGTGGGGCACAGAGATGAGGTAGTCATTCAAAAATCATGTTAAACACCATTATTGCACATAGAGTCCATGCAACTTATTATGTGACTTGTTAAGCAAATTTATACTCCTGAACTTATTTATGCTTGCCATAACAAAGGGGTTGAATATTTATTGACTCAAGACCTTTCAACTTTTCATTTTTAATGAATTTAAAACCATTTCTAAAAACATAATTCCCACTTTAATATTATTGCGTGTAGGCCAGTGACAAAAACATCTCAATGTAAACCATTTTAAATCCAGTCTGTAACACAACAAAATCTGGAAAAAGTCAAGGGATGTGAATACTTTAGTCAGGCACAGTAGTGAATTAAATGGTTACCCAGACTATCTGCATTGACTCTATCTTGCGTTGGCTATATGCACACTCACAAGACTATATATACACACACTATACAGTATACACACTCACTCACACACACTACACTGACACTCTCACACAAAAACCACACACATTCACATACTGTATACTACATACGGACAGACGCGCATACCGACACATGCGAACATACACACATACACACTTTCACACTCATCATATGCTGCTGCTGATCTGTTCTTTATTCTTACTCGTATTATTATCTATCCTGATGCCTAGTCACTTTACCCTGACTTTATGTAAATATCGACCTCAAATACCTTATTATTATCTATCCTGATGCCTAGTCACTTTACCCTGACTTTATGTAAATATCTAGCTCAAATACCTCGTACCCCTGCACATCAATCTGGTACTGGTACTCCCTGTATATAGCTTAATTCTTGTGTATTGTATTTCTATTGTATTCTTTTTTACTCTGCATCGTTGGGAAGGGCTCGTAATCAAGCATTTCACGGTACAGTCTGCACCCGTTGTATTTGGCGCATGGGATAAATAACATTTCATTTGATTCAGGATGCATCACCATGAAGACAATGACATTCATAATTATGCATTTCTGTATAGTACAGATCAGGGACCCATGATGTCATTATGTTAATGGTTGTTTATCCACTTCACTTACAGTAGTTCAATAACCAGAATAGATTTTTCTCAAATTCAAGGTGTCGTATCATAGCTGACACCCAATTCTGTCTGCAGACATCTTTGAATCTTAATTCAGAGTAGATATTTAACAGAGTTTTTGGAAAATGTGATCACATAAAAAACTGAGGGAGAGAAAAATCACTATTTTACCAAAAGTTCTTCGAGTAAATGTGTTTTTGTAAAATTTTCTGTGGAAATTGTTAAAAGTAGTCCTTTTGCATAGAGTTGCATGGTTTGTTTAACTTTGCAATCAATGGTTTTTGTTTGGCATACATTTAAAGTGAAAAGTCGGAGTCTCCACGTCATTCTCTTACCATGGAATTGCCCGACAACAACTCTTGTAAATATCATCATAAATACCAGATTCTGCTCTAACCTGAAGGGCTGTTTCTCAATCTGATGATCTGCCTCAGAGCACTGTTTTAGCATGCCCAGAGAGGATCCGCCTTCAGCTCAGTACAGAGTAGTGATGGACATTCCGAGTATTTTCAGTGAGCCGGCTCATTTGTCTCCGTTCAAAAAGAGACGTTAATTTGGCTCCTAACCGGGTTTCGTTCAGTAGCACTTAAACATGTACCTGAAACCATGAAAAAACTGCAAATGTAAAGCCTACGTAGTTGCCTGCCATTATGTCAGGTCGTGACGTGAGTTCATATACATTTGTACCTGACCAAATTATTAGATGGCCTGCCATTCTTTTTACACACTCCAAAAATGTGTTTGGACAAAAATGTGTTATCTGCAGATAATCGTTATCTGGACCTCAAAAAGCTGTAGTAACAGAATGCAAATCAGGGAGCCAAATGAACAACATTTTATGCAATTCGGTTCCCAATGTTCAAAAAGAACCGTTTGTTTGCGATTAACGCATCACTAGTACAGGCACACGTCACTGGCTGGATCAGGCTTTCTCAACATGAGTGCTCTTGATTGGCTGATGAGGACTGTTATGGGTTGGCAGGGGCAGTTAGATTACTACAGATACCCCTATCCTTCCCAAACCTCACTCAAACCTTATAGAAAGTTTATAACAGGTTCTATAAACTGTGTGAAAAGCCATGGGTTAAACCTGTGTGCTGCGTCAAAGAACCGGAATACATCCATGTGTGATTGAGAGTTCATAAATCTGTTTACTGCACTTTTCCCCAGGAAGGGAAAAAAGGAAGGAGAGGGGGGCTGCTAGCATAGTCTGCTATTGTATATGCAGGGAGTGGGAGGAGGGGGGCAGGATAGAGCTGTTGGCTCCTGACAAGGACAAGCCTTCTGCTACAGGCACAGACCAGGCTTCTCAAAACAACAGTCTGCCCTTACTCAGCCTGTAAAGCCATTTGTACCTCCTATTACCCAATATGTGCTCTGTGTCCTCATTCAAACATGGCTCAATCATTGCTGTTACAGGTGACTTTATTACAGGGATGTGAAACATAGTGTGAAAGCTACTGGCGTCACTGCACAAAAGATCCATCATTCAATGTTTCCAAAGCAACTTGTAAATGTTATGTCACAGTGTTTTCAGGGAATACACTTAAACATCCCTCACATATAAGGTTTGACTCCCACACCACAGCTACACTAAGGTCTGGTACCGGCAGATAGACAGGAAATGAAGAGGAACCATGTATTACACAACACTCTCTGACCGCATTTTGAGATAGATAGCCCTTTCTCCATCTCAAAGATACAGTACATACATCATGAGAAAGAAAGCCCCTATATCATTCCATGAATTTGTCTTGCATGGAGCTGCCCGTTTTAAAAAGGGGTGTAGCTAGTGTGTGCAGCCAGGTCACCCGTGTTACATATCAGTATTCAACGTCAATCCATGTCTGAGGACGTTGGGGGATGACGTGGAAACCGGCCACTAGGGGCAACAGTGAGCGTTGTTACCGTCAAGTAGGTTTTGGTTTAGCTAGGGTGTTGTGGAAGGGGATGGTGGATGGGTGTCAGCATCTGCTTCTTATTCCAAAGGTTGCAAGTTTGAATCCGGCGATAGAAAGTTGTTTTTGAGATTTATCCCAAACCTTAACGCTTACCTTAACCAGTCGGAGTTAATGCCTAACCTTAAGATTTCGGAGTTGATGGCTAAACTTAACCTTAAACACTTCGAAAACACTTCGCAACCTTAAACACTTCGAGCTAGTTGAATGTGTGTGTGAGAGAGTGCTGAGAGCAGGACTTGATAAGAAGCAGGATCTGATGATGCAGGATCTGATAGTGAACAGGATCCATATGATAGAGCCTCTCTGGGCAGAGTGAAGAACAAATTGATGCTTAGACATTTTTCACTGTAAAATGAATGCCAAACAAAAACCAATGCTTGCAAAGTTAAACAAACCATACAACTGTATGCACAAAGGCCTCTTTTAACAATTTCCACTGAAAATGTTACAAAAACACATTTACTTGTAGAACAGTTGCAAAGTTTGGTAACAGAATGACGGCACAAACAGCACAAACCTTCATTATTTTACCAAACTTAGCATCTGCACAAGTACTTGTGCATAGAGTTGTATGGTTTGTTTAACTTTGCAATCATAGTTTTTTGTTTGACATTCATTTTAAAGTGAAAAATCTGAGTCACAGCATCATTCTGTTATTGTGGAATGAATGAATGAATTAGATATATGCCATGCATAGACGGAGTGAGAGAGGGTAGGATGTGTGTGAGTCAGGGAAGACCATCTTCCTCAGTGAATTTCATAAAAATAATAATATTGAAACATTTAAAAAGTTATCATTTTTAAAACTATGCTAAATATATTCACGTCACCAAATAATGTATTAAAACACACTTTTTTTTGCAATTAAGGTCTACAGTAGCCTCAACAGCACTCTGTAGGGTACATTGACTTCAATACAAAAGCTAGGAGGCTCATGGTTCTCACCCCCTTCCATAGACTTACACAGAAATTATGACAACTTCAAGGGGACGTCCTCCAACCTATCAGAGCTCTTGCAGCATGAACTGACATGTTGTCCACCCAATCAAAGGATCAGCGAATTAATCTAGTATTGAAAGCAATAGCTACAGCTAGCTTGCACTGCAGTGCATAACATGTGGTGAGTAGTTGCCTCAAAGAGAGAGAAAGACAATAGTTGAACAGTTTTGAACAACTTAATGTCTTCAAAAATTAAGGAGAAGCAGAAAAAAATGAAGGAGACTTTCACTTACTTAGCTGGCATATGCAGCTAGCTAGTTTAGCCTACTCAAACACCCGGCTCAAACAGAGGGATGCTATGTTAGCTAGCTGGCAATGACTATCCAACACAACACCGGGACTCTTCCAAGTCAAGGTAAACTTTTGGTTTTACTAGTTTATGGCCACCAGGCCCGCTGGTGTAATTGCTTACCGACTGTACTGCATAACTGTAGTAGGTTTACTAACTCGTTAGTTCTATTAGCTATGTTGACTATGATTTTACTTTAGCTAATATGGTGACAACGATGTTGGCTGTGTGTAGAGGTTATGAGATGGTTTGTCTTAGAAAGGTTTTTTTGCCTGGTCACATTCATTGAAGTCCACAGGTGAAGGGAAAAGGTGAGAGGAGGAGAGCGCATAAATGTGAGAAGGAATACAACGTGGCTGCCATGAAAGTGATCTGTGTATTCATTGCGCTGATTCTGTTGAAAAATGTTTAAATGGAAGCAAACGGAAAAAAACGAGGATAAACATACCTGAATTTGTCCAATAGAAACTCTTGTTTGAAACTGCTGGACTAATGGTTACACCCTAGACCAGCTAGATGCAAGCAAGAGTGTACAAGGCAGTATTGAATGTGTCACTGTCTGTCACCTCAAATTTTATCTCGACATGTGTGCACCTGCTGTATGTTGTAAACTTTCATTCATAAGCTAGGTTGTAGCAAGCTCGTGATGGAATTATGGAAAAGTTTAGTATCATGTAGTACCCTAAACTAACCAATGTTACATTGAACTGGGTGAATGGAATATGAATGAAAGTCATCTAATGTGCTGTAATAGAAATAAGGCCATATATTTTTTAAATCCTCGCTCATCTCAAACGGCACCGACTGCCACTGGTGTGTGTGCGTGTGTGTGTTTAGAAGTTGAATATAAAAAAGATGAAGGTGTACCCCATGTGAGTATGTCTACAGCCTTTTCGCCCTCTCTCTCATCCATGTAATCCTAAATAGACTGTCCAAAACTATAGAACGCTGTCAGTAGCAACTTACCAAGCATGCTAGAGAAAGTACTAGACACCATTTTGACAATGTCTGATACACCAGGAAATGTAACAGTATGAATTAGAGACAAATGTGTTAAGATGGAGCCAGGTATGTACTTACAGTGTTTAGTTGGGAGCAGCTTTAGTTGTTCAGATGCGTGTAAGTGGCTTTGGGCCTGTGTTTCTGTGAGCTGGTGTAAAATAGTTCCTCTCTTCTCCTTTACAACAGAGTACAAAGTCTGCTCTCAGGGAGTGCCGGCTTAAAAAGAACAAACACGTTTGTCTTAAATGACTTCACCACATTCAAGAGAAAAAGTGAGTGAGAGAGAAAGAGGGGAGGAGAGGACAGAAGGGGAGGAGGAAACCGCAGCCTTAAAAGGATATGGACTTTTTTCTCTTTTTTTCTCTTTTTTTTCTATGAGCTTCTAGTACTCTTATTTCATTCTATGACACATCTTTTTATTTTCTCTCTCTTTTCACCCCTGTAAGTGTACCTCCTTATTTGGGAGAAGGACAGGGAGTGAGAGGGCCCCTGCCAAAGGGGTTGGTTTGGTCAGCTTGAGGAATTCTCCAAATATCTCCATCTACCACTTTGTCTAGAGAACAGACGGGGGGAGGGAGAGAGGGAAGGAGGGATGAATGAGGAATAAAGTAGAGAGTACGGTGGTTTAGGGGGACCAGGGGGAGGAAGATGCTTTCAGTAATTAGAGAGCGTAAGGAAGGAGGCACTTCTAGGGGAAGTTGACTTTATTGCCTCTATATTAATATTTTGTTATTTGTGGTTTAAGTCTTTGATAAAATGTCAAAGAAAACGTATGGTAGCCATGGAATGTACTTTTGTTCCATGAGAGAAGTACAGTACGATAAGTACGTAAGTGAGGGCTTGAGCAAATGAGAGGAACCATAATGTAAGCCTGTCAGTCAAAGTGCAAATACTGCTGATTTGTTTTGCTTTGTTGGGTGTTTAATTCCTTATCCTTTTTTGAACGTTTCCCTGGTTCTAAAGAACATAAACCCCAATCACATATAAACACACCCATGCCAGTGGTATATGACAGCATTACAGACACACTCTAATTAATGAAAGCATCAAAGCTGGGGCCGAGAGACTGAAAAACAGCCTCTATCTCAAGGCCAATAGACTGTTTAACAGCCATCACTAACAATGAGTGGCTGCTGCCAACATACTGACTCAAATCTCTTGCCACTTTAATAATTAATAATTGGATGTAATAAATGTCTCACTAGTCACTTTAAACAATGGCACTTTATATAATGATTACACACCCTACATTACTCATCTCATATGTATATACTGTATTCTATACCATCTACTGCATCTTGCCTATGCCGCACGGCCATCGCTCATCCATATATTAATATGTACATATTCTTATCCATCCCTTCACACTTGTGTGTATAAGGTAGTTGTTGTGAAATTGTTAGATTACTTGTTAGATATTACTGCAATGTCGGAACTGGAAGCACAAGAATTTCGCTACACTCGCATTAACATCTGCTAACCATGTGTATGTGACCAATCAAATTTGATTTGACACACAATCACACCCTCAACAGCCTTGGTGGGGCATTCTATAGCTTGAGAGGCCATTGAGGTTAAACATTGACATCACAGAGTGCATCACTGGGAAGAGTCAGCATTAGTATGAAGTAACTGTCTGACCCTAACGGTCATTCCAAGGAAAGTTATTGGGTAATGTTGTATCAGTGCCACATTAGCCTCTAGGCTATTCTGTGTAGAGGTGCCATGTGTGATTTGCCTATATTGTCTATTGTTCTCCATTCAAGGGCACCAGACTGAAATATATCTCTTTAGCCACCAGGCCGTGGGCTACTGAGCTAGTAAAACTACCAAATTGTTTAATGGAAGTCCTTACTCCATCCTAAACTGAATTGGTCCACTGAAGACCCTAATTATTCAGATGAGATATTCCAGATTTCCTGGGTTGGCTCAGGGCATAGCCTTGATCTATTTACAGTGCATTTGTGAATGTAGCTTATTGCATTGGAAAAACAAAGGTTACTGATGGACATTTGTATGCATTGTTCAGGAAGCCATACTCCTGAGGTACTGACCTGTTGTACCCTCTACAACCACTGTGATTATTATTTGACCCTGCTGGTCATCTATGAATGTTTGAACATCTTGAAGAACAATCTGTCCTTAAATGGCCATGTACTGTTATAATCTCCACCCCGCACAGCCAGAAGAGGACGGGCCACCCCTCAGAGCATGGTTCCTCTTTAGGTTTCTTCCTAGCATCCTGCCTTCCGAGAGAGTTTTTCCTAGCCACCGTGCTTCTACATCTGCATTGCTTTCTGTTTGGGGTTTAATGCTGGGTTTCTGTATGAGCACTTTGTGACATTTGCTTATGTAAAAATGAAAACATTTGATTGATTGATTAAAATGATCCTATATAAGGCAGAGGATGACAGACAGATAGATTGAGGGATGGGGGATGGGGGGAAATGCACAGGTAGAGGAAAGATAAGCAAACAGTGTGTGTGAACATGGCCAGCCAACCTGTGAATAGTCCCAGTGCACACCGATGAGAAATACCACGTGTGTATGAGACCTGAGTCCTTGAGCTGGTGGTAGAAGAGTTCTTCTGCTGAGTTAGCATTTATTCATGACCGTCCATACTTTTTGCAACCAGCAGCACTGGAGCTAAAGTTAATGACTACGTTTAATGATTTCCGTTTTACACTGTATATCATGCTAAATCACAGCAACCTTTTTGCTTTGGTGATGTGAAATTAAACAAAATTAACAGCTGGATTCTGCATTAGTAAGAATTTTTATTTTATTTTTCTAAATAATACATAGAAAGTGTTTTTTTAAGGAGTATAATCAGTCAACTGCAATGTATGTGTTGGTATTGACTGTGAAGTACTGTTGTATGTGGGAGTGTACACTACATGACCAAAAGTATGTGGACCCCTGCTCGTTGAACATCTCCTTCCAAAATCATGGGCACTAATATGGAGTTGGCCACCCCTTTTCTACTTTAACAGCCTCCACTCTTCTGGGAAGGCTTTCCACTAGATGTTGCTGAGGGGACTTGCTTCCATTCAGACACTAGAACATTAGTGAGGTCGGCCTGATGTTGGGTGATTAGGCCTGGCTCACGGTCAGCGTTCCAATTCATTCCAAAGGTGTTCGATGGAGTTGTGGTCAGGGCTCTGTGCAGGCCAGTCAAGTTCTTCCACACCGATCCCGACAAACCACATCTGTATGGACCTCGCTTTCTGCACAAGGGATTTGTCATGCTGAAACAGGAAAGGGCCTTCCCCAAACTGTTGCCACAAGGTTGGAAGCACAGAATTGTCTAGAATGTCACTGTATGCTGTAGCGTTAAGATTTTCCACTGGAACTAAGGCGCCTAGTCTTAACCATGAAAAACAGCCCCAGACCATTATTCTTCTTCCACCAAACTTTACAGTTGGCACTATATATTGGGGCAGGTAGCTTTTCCTGGCATCCACCAAACTCAGATTTGTATGTTGGACTGCCAGATGGTGAAGCATGATTCATCACTCCAGAGAATGCGTTTCAACGGCTCCAGAGTCCAATGGCGGCAAGCTTTACACCACTCCAGCCGACCTTTGGCATTGTACATGGTGATCTTAGGCTTGTGTGCGGCTGCTTGGCCTTGGAAACCCATGACATGAAGCTCCCGACGAACAGTTCTTATGCAGACGTTGCTTCCAGAGGCAGTTTGGAACTCGGTAGTGAATGTTGCAACCGAGGACAAACGATTTTTACATGTTATACGCTTCAGCACTCGGTGGTCCCGTTCTGTGAGCTTGTGTGGCTTACCACTTCACGGCTGAACCGTTATTGCTCCTAGACGTTTTCACTTCACAATAACTGCACTTACAGCGCCTTCGGAAATTATTCAGACCCCTAGACTTTTTCCACATTTTGTTACGTTACAGCCTTATTGTAAAATGTATACAAAATTTAAAAATCTACACACAATACCTCATAATGACAAAGCGAAAACAGAAACACCTTATTTACATAAGTATTCAGACACTTTGCAATGAAACTTGAAATTGAGCTCAGGTGCATCCTGTTTCCGTTGATCTTCTTTGAGATGTTTCTACAACTTGATTGGAGGTCACCTGTGGTAAATTCTATTTATTGGACATGATTTGGAATGTCTATATAAAGTCCCACAGTTGACATTGCATGTCAGAGCAAAAATCAAGCCATTAGGGTCGAAGGAATTGTCCGTAGAGCTCCAAGACAGGATTGTGTTGAGGCACAAATCTGGGAAAGTGTACCAAAAAATGTCTGCAGCATTGAAGGTCCCCAAAAACACTGTGGCCTCCATCATTCTTAAATGGAATAAGTTTGGAACCACCAAGGCTCTTCCTAGAGCTGGCCGCCCTGGCCAAACTGAGCAATCAGGGGAGAAGGGCCTTGATCAAGGAGGTGACCAAGAACCCTCGCATGCCACTGACCACAGCAGAGAGAGAAGAGACAGAGGGAGAGAGGAGGGTTGAGACATTAATGTAGCCTACTGTAACTGATGTTGAATGATGCAAAGTAGCTACTTTAACACGTGTTGATTTGTAATTTTTTGGAAACATATACCGGGATTTCAGTACTGTTTTACACAGTATAAAGTCCCAGAGTTCATAAACTTTCATAGGCATGATGATGATGAACGCTTTACCTGCTGCTTCCTTCGGGAAGTAGGTCTGGACTCTCACATTGAGATACAGCGCCCCCAAGAGGAACAGAGTGGACACTCATCTGAGACCCAAAGGACACAGACAGCACTGGAAAATGTGGGAAGAAATATAATTTTATAGCCCTAAAATACAATGTGATCTTGCTTATAATATAGAGTAGAAAATCTACAAACACAACATCCATTTAACATGCACAACACAGCAAAAACAGTAATGCAAGTTATTTTCCTTTCTGACACACCCCACTGCCAGCACAATCCCCTAAATCCCTTTCCACACACACTTCCAATCCCAGGTCCCTGGACAGGACACCCAAACTAGGTGTGAAGGCAGGAACCTGCAGGGTCCACTTAGATTATCAGGCAGCGTGTAATGTGTACAGCTACTGTAGCTGTCTGTGTGTATTATTATTATTATTAGGTCACTGGTGGCAGCATCAGTGAGGTTGTTGATTATGATCTGTGAGTGGGTTCCTCCTGGTTTTGTCTCAGTCCCAGTGTTCTTGGGTTTCAATTGGACACTGATAATGCCTGATCAAGGGGGGCATAGTTTAGGGGATTGTCCTTCCCCCTTTCCTGTCCTACTCACTCATTCCCAGGGTTCATTCGTGTGGTGACATAAGTAATGAATCTGACAGCGAAGGTGTCATGGTTTGTGTGAATAATGCACTGGGCAGGTAATCTATCTATTGACATCTTATCCTAGCTCACTGTCGTGATCAGTGTCACCGCATCCAATTCACATCAAAATGGTTCTGAGGGGCACATTGTTCTGAGATTAGAATCTTCTGAAAGCTGGCACAGGCTGCGCTTGAAGGAAGATTTCTGGGGGAAAGCTAAAGTTATGGACACCAAGAACTCTGTGCTATAATCCCCGTACCTTTCCCTGAGAACACAGGACAGAGAGAGGAGTTGATGGACCTGAGGAACTGTTATTATCTTCACTAATCACCTCAGTTACTACCTCTCATAATAACCATATTAGAGAGAGAGGAGGAAATGGAGGAGTTACACTCCCATGTAATATGATCACTGTGCAAAGTGCTGCTATTCTGGTGAATTGTCTGCAGACTAAACTCATCCGTTTTAGAAGAGTGTACATTACACTTATGAAGAAAATACAGACGTCCATGCTCACATACAGTACCAGTCAAAAGTTTGGACACACCTACTCATTCAAGGGTTTTTCTTTATTTTACTATGTTGTACATTGTAGAATAATAGTGAAGACATCAAAACTATGCCAAGAAAATGCCAAGACTGTGCAAAGCTGTCATCAAGGCAAAGGGTGGCTACTTTGAAGAATCTCAAATATAAAATATATTTTGATTTGTTTAACACTTTTTTGGTTACTACATGATTCCATTTGTGTTATTTCATAGTTATGAAGTCTTCACTTATTATTCTATAGTGTAGAAAATAGTTAAAATAAAGAAAAACCATTGAATGTGTAGGTGTGTCCAAACTTTTGACTGGTACTATAGGTAACTGGGTGGTTAACTGTTGGAACTAAACTGTTGATAAATCTGATCATTTATAAACATTCCTTCCTCCATTGTCCTGCTGTGCAGTCATCCATTTAACTAATGATGTATTTTATAACCCCCAGATCAAAAGCTCCAACACAACTTGATATCAGCTTCATCTAAGCCTGAGAAAAAGGCAGTGAACATTGTTAATATTCCTCTATCACAGTCCTGTGGATTTCCAATAACTTATTACCATATCTGATCACTGATCAGGTAACTGAGAGATCACACCCCATTACTAAATATCAGCCCTAAATATGAGACAAAAATATAAGGCCTGAATATGCTTGCTACCTGGCTGGTTGTGTTGTTTTGGAGAACACAATGCTGCAATGAAAGTGTTTTTGAGTTTATAAGTAGGCTAGTTCTGGTTCATACTCAGGGTTCAATTTCAGGATATTGTGCCTGGTTTCAGGTGTCTTAGGTATAAATATGTGGTTAACACTTGGTATTTCATCATTGAATCATTTTCCCAGAACAATATAAAAAGCCTATCATTGACATCTGTCTGAAATAAACACACATTTTTGACACCGTTGATGCTGACATTTTACAGATAATAATGAATCACTCTGGCCATTGTGAATCACTCTGGCCATTGTGAATCACTCAGGCCATTGTGAATCACTCTGACCATTGTGACATCAGCTGATGTAAGAAGGGCTTTATAAATACATTTGATTGAATTTGATTGATGGTTCTGCCATTATGAGTGTTTGTAAGTGAAACAGAGACAATAATGGAGCAATCAGAGATATTTCTCATCACTGCAATTTATTATTGGAAAGTTGAAACCATGGCCACACAGGGTACATTCAGTACATGACAGTAGGTGTACAATTCCACTGTGAGTGGGTCGGCAGACACAGCAAGGGTTCAAACTGTAGAACCCAGTTCCTACATTTGAATATAAAAATGCATTTTATCAAACAAAACTATGCTACATTTTATCTCTGGGACCCTCAGGATGACAAATCAGAGCAAGATTACTGAATGTAAGTACATTATGTACCTTCAGCGGTGAATGTATCAAACCAGTTGTCGTGATAAACGTTTTTTGTTGTTGTGCACTCTCCTCAAACAATAGCATGGTATTTTTTCACTGTAATACATACCTTAAATTGGGACAGTGCAGTTAGTGTCACGACTTCAACCGAGGCAGGCTCTCCTTCCCGTTCGGGTGGCGCTCGGCGGTCGTCGTCACCGGCCTACTAGCTGCCACTGACTCTTTTTCCTCCCCCTCCTTATGTGTTTATTTGTATCACCTGGTTTGGGGTAATTGGCAATTAGTGTGGCTTTATTAGCCAGCCAGATTGTATGCTTCTTTGTGCGGGATTGTTCGTCTGTTGCTGTGGATTTCGGGAGTGGGTTTTTGTATTGTGTACTGGGTTTGTCTCCCGTGTTAGCAGACAGGTGTTTATGACACCCAGTAAGTCCGTGTTGGACATTTTGGTTTGCCGGTTAGGCATTGAATATCACCGCATTGAAGCTCTGCTGTTCCTGCGTCTGATTTCACACCCCACCGACACCCAGGGCGTTACAGAATCCCGCACCAATTTAAATGGAGTCAGCAGGAGCAGCAGCCAACCCTCTCCCATCGATGGAGGAACGGGTTCTCCACCACACAACTGTCCTCCATCGGATCGGATCCGCCATGGACCAAATGATGGAGAGAATGGAGCGATGGGAGAGGAGTGGGCTCCTCTCTCCACCTTCGGCTCCCCCCCCCAGGACTCTTCATCCCCCGGCTCCAGCGCGCTCCGTCTTACGCTCCCGAGGGATTATGATGGAGCAGCGGCAGGTTGTCAGGGGTTCTTACTCCAACTGGAGCTATACCTGGCCACTGTTCGCCCCACTCCCTCGGGAGCGGAGAGGGTGAGTGTCCTCGTCTCCTGCCTAACGGGTCGTGCTCTGGAGTGGGCCAACGCAGTCTGGAATGGCCCGGACTCCGCGAAGGAGCACTACCCGGAGTTTACCCGTCGTTTTCGTGCCGTGTTTGACCACCCCACAGACGGCCGAGCGGCGGGTGAGAGACTATTTCATCTCAGGCAGGAGAAGAGGAGCGCACAGGATTTCGCGCTGGAGTTCCGGACCTTGGCCGCGGGATCAGGGTGGAACGACAGGGCCCTTATTGACCACTACCGGTGTAGTCTCCGGGAGGACGTCCGCAGGGAGCTAGCGTGTCGGGACATCGCGCTTTCTCTAGATGAACTTATTGACATGTCCATCCGACTGGATACTCTGCTGGCTGCCCGCGGGCGTTCGGAGAGGGTCCTGTGCGTTCCACCACCCAGCGCCCCGGCTCCCATCCCGATGGAGTTGGGAGGGGCCGCGCCTAGGGGTACCGGAGGAGGAGGCCCCCCCTGCACCAACTGTGGTCGGAGAGGACACACGTTCGACCGGTGCTGGGGGGGTCTGTCTGGGAGTCGAGATGTCAGGCGGAACGCTTCTCGATCACCCCAGGTGAGTCAGCACCAAACTCACCCAGAACCCCCTGTTGGTCACATGTTTGTCTCAATTTTTTTCCTTTATTTTTTCCCCTCTTCCCAGCATAGGGCACTAGTCGATTCAGGTGCAGCTGGGAACTTTATGGATCGCGGACTCGCCCGTAAGTTGGGCGTTCCGCTTGTGCCGATAGATTCTCCCTTTCCCGTTCACTCCCTAGATAGCCGGCCATTAGGGTCAGGGGTGGTCAGGGAGGTCACAGTTCCCCTGGACATGGTAACGCAGGGGAATCATAGGGAACGTATCAGTCTCTTTATTATTGATTCGCCTGCGTTTCCAGTGGTGCTGGGTGTTCCCTGGTTGGCCCGGCACAATCCCAATATTTCGTGGAGACAGGGGGTTCTCCAGGGGTGGTCAGAGGAGTGTTCTGGAAGGTGTCTGGGAGTTTCCATTGGTGCCACGTCGGTGGAGAGTCCAGACCAGGGTTCCACGGTGCGCATTCCCCCCGAGTATGCCGATTTGGCAATCGCTTTCTGTAAAAAGAAAGCGACGAAATTACCACCACATTGACCGGGTAGGGATTGTGCGATAGATCTCCAGGTTAACGCTGCGCTTCCTAAGAGTCACGTGTACCCTTTGTCCCAAGAGGAGACGTTGGCTATGGAGACATATGTCGCGGAGTCTCTGGGACAGGGGTACATTCGGCCCTCCATCTCACCCGTCTCCTCGAGTTTCTTTTTTGTGAAGAAAAAGGAGGGAGGTTTGCGTCCGTGTATTGATTATAGAGGTCTAAATGCCATCACAGTGGGGTTTAGTTACCCACTACCTCTCATCGCTTCGGCGGTGGAATCATTTCACGGAGCGCAGTTCTTTACAAAACTGGACCTCAGGAGCGCGTACAGTCTGGTGCGTATTCGGAAAGGAGATGAGTGGAAAACCGCATTTAGTACCACATCGGGCCACTATGAGTACTGCGTCATGCCGTATGGGTTAAAGAATGCTCCAGCCGTTTTCCAATCCTTTGTAGACGACATTCTCAGGGACCTGCACGTGCAGGGGGTAGTTGTGTATATCGATGACATTCTGATCTACTCAACTACTCACGCCGCGCATGTATCTCTGGTGCGCAAAGTGCTTGGCAGACTGCTGGAGCATGACCTATACGTCAAGGCTGAGAAGTGTGTGTTCTCCAAACAAGCCGTCTCCTTCCTGGGTTATCGCATTTCCACCTCGGGGGTGGTGGTGGAGAGTGACCGCATAAAGGCCGTGCGTAATTGGCCGACTCCAACCACGGTGAAGGAGGTGCAGCGGTTTTTGGGTTTTGCCAACTACTACCGGAGATTTATCCGGGGTTTTGGTCAGGTGGCGGCTCCCATTACCTCACTGCTAAAGGGGGGCCCGGTGCGGTTGCGGTGGTCGGCGGCGGCGGACGGAGCTTTCAACAGGTTGAAGGCTCTGTTCACGGATGCTCCCGTGTTGGCGCATCCGGATCCCTCTTTGGCATTCATAGTGGAGGTGGATGCGTCCGAGGCTGGGGTGGGTGCCGTGCTATCACAGCGCTCGGGTACGCCACCAAAACTCCGCCCCTGCGCTTTCTTCTCTAGTAAGCTCAGTGCAGCGGAGCGTAACTATGATGTGGGGGATCGGGAGTTGTTAGCGGTGGTCAGGGCGCTGAAGGTGTGGAGACACTGGCTTGAGGGGGCTAAGCACCCTTTTCTCATCTGGACCGACCACCAGAATCTGGAGTATATTCGGGCAGCTCGGAGACTGAACCCGCGTCAGGCAAGGTGGGCCATGTTTTTCACCCGGTTTCGGTACACGTTGTCCTATAGACCAGGCTCCCAAAACGTAAAGGCTGACGCATTGTCCCGCCTTTACGACACGGAGGATAGGACCACCGAACCAACTCCCATCATCCCCGCCTCGAGGCTGATAGCGCCAGTGGTATGGGAGGTGGACTCGGACATCGAGCGGGCGCTACGGGCGGAACCCGCGCCTCCTCAGTGTCCGGCGGGCCGTAAGTACGTACCACTTGGTGTTCGGGACCGACTGATTCGGTGGGCTCATGTCCTACCCTCCTCGGGTCACCCTGGGGTGACGAGGACCGTGGGGAGCCTTCGGGGGAGGTATTGGTGGCCTACCTTAGCTCGGGACGTTAGGGTTTATGTCTCCTCCTGTTCGGTATGCGCTTAGAGTAAGGCTCCTAGGCACCTTCCTAGAGGGAAGTTGCAACCCCTCCCCGTTCCACAACGACCATGGTCTCATCTGTCCGTAGACTTCCTGACAGATCTCCCCCCTTCTCAGGGAAACACTACGGTTCTGGTCATTGTGGATCGGTTTTCTAAGTCCTGCCGTCTCCTCCCGTTGCCCGGTATCCCTACTGCCCTACAGACTGCGGAGGCCTTATTCACTCACGTCTTCCGGCACTACGGGGTGCCGGAGGACATCGTTTCTGATCGGGGCCCCCAATTCACGTCCCGAGTATGGAGGGCGTTCATGGAGCGTCTGGGGGTCACGGTCAGCTTGACTTCCGGTTTTCACCCCGAGAGTAATGGGCAGGTGGAAAGAGTGAACCAGGAGGTGGGTAGGTTTCTGCGGTCGTATTGCCAGGACCGGCCAGGGGAGTGGGCGAGATACATTCCCTGGGCCGAGATGGCCCAGAACTCCCTACGCCACTCCTCTACTAATGTGTCCCCCTTTCAGTGTGTGTTGGGGTACCAGCCGGTTCTGGCACCATGGCATCCGAGCCAGACCGAGGCTCCTGCGGTGGAGGAGTGGGTACAGCGCTCCAAAGAGACCTGGAGGGCCGTCCAGGAGTCCCTCCAACAAGCTACTACTAGGCAGAAGAGGAGCGCTGACCGCCACCGCAGTGAGGCCCCCGTGTTTGTACCGGGGGAAAGGGTCTGGCTCTCGACCCGAAACCTACCCCTCCGCTTGCCCTGCCGGAAGCTGAGGCCGCAGTGTGTAGGGCCCTTCAAAGTCCTGAGGAGAATAAACGAGGTGTGTTATCGATTAAAACTCCCTTCCTATTATCGTATTAACCCCTCGTTTCATGTGTCTCTCCTCAGGCCGGTGGTAGCTGGTCCCCTGCAGGACGGTGAGGTGCTGGAGGTCCCTCCTCCCCCTTTAGACATCGAGGGGTCCCCGGCGTATACGATACGGGCCATTCTGAACTCAAGACGCCGGGTGAGGGGCCTGCAGTACCTCGTAGACTGGGAGGGGTACGGTCCGGAGGAGAGGTGCTGGGTACCGGTGGAGGACATTTTGGATCCATCTATGTTAAGGGATTTCCATCGCCTCCATCCGGATCGCCCTGCGCCTCGTCCTCCGGGTCGACCTCGAGGCCGGTGTCGGCGCGCTGCGGGAGCCACGCGTCAGAGGGGGGGTACTGTCACGACTTCAACCGAGGCAGGCTCTCCTTCCCGTTCGGGTGGCGCTCGGCGGTCGTCGTCACCGGCCTACTAGCTGCCACTGACTCTTTTTCCTCCCCCTCCTTATGTGTTTATTTGTATCACCTGGTTTGGGGTAATTGGCAATTAGTGTGGCTTTATTAGCCAGCCAGATTGTATGCTTCTTTGTGCGGGATTGTTCGTCTGTTGCTGTGGATTTCGGGAGTGGGTTTTTGTATTGTGTACTGGGTTTGTCTCCCGTGTTAGCAGACAGGTGTTTATGACACCCAGTAAGTCCGTGTTGGACATTTTGGTTTGCCGGTTAGGCATTAAATATCACCGCATTGAAGCTCTGCTGTTCCTGCGTCTGATTTCACACCCCACCGACACCCAGGGCGTTACAGTTAGATTAACAATAATGTAAGCTTTCTGCCCATATAAGACATGTCTATGTCCTGGGAATTTTGTTTGTTACTGACAACATCATGCTAATCACATTAGCACATGTTAGCTCAACCATCCCATGGGGGGGGGGGGGCACGGATTAACTAAAGTTACTTTGGAAAAGTAGTTCACTACATCCAAACTACTTTGTGATGTTAACATAATGTGTAATTTAGCCTATTAAACACAAAAACGATGTTTGAAGTGAGAATTAGGCAGGTCTGAGGCTGAAAACAAAAATACAATTCTTGCCTACTTGCCTACCACCCATATTTAATTTAGCAAAAAAGTAGTGCGTAGTTTCAGTAGTTAGCTACACCGCTAAATGGCAAAGAATTATTATTATTAACTACTGAAAACACTAACAGCATTTGCATTTAGTTCAAATACCACCAAGCTACTGCAAAATGTTGTTTAATTACTAGTTGAGCTACATGAAGTTCACTACTCCCCAACACTGCTGAGTTCATGGCATCTACTTTTCTCTTCAGCCAGCCACCTGTATCATGTACTTCTACACCGTGGGTCAAAGGATTGTGTTCATACATGTTAGAATTCAAAACCATTTCCATTTAATGTATTTAACATTGATTAGTTGAAACCCCAAGTCTGGTAAAACATTTATTAGAGAAATATGCTATTAACAATATGTTTTATCCCACAGGGCATGTTGAGCAGGTGATAGAGCTAATAAGAGCAGAATCTGGGACAAGTTAGAGAGGGAAGGATAGAGACAGAGACTCTACTCATGAAGAGGAGTGAGCTCCTAGTGGTCAGTCAGGGGTGTAGTGGCTCTGGTCGTCACAGGGGAAGCAGCCAGGGGGCAGAGGGCAGGAGGACAGCACGGTGCTGGCCATGTCCTCGTGGTTCCTCTCCTACAGCGTGGCCAGGCTCCGGGTGTTGTGGTACAGGCTGGCGCAGCCTGCCAGTAGGGTCCCAGGGGAGCCTGCATCACTCCACACTGTCAGGGCCAGGCTGTAAACCCCAGAGCGGGGCGTGTTGAAAAGCCCTGACGACACATTGTAGGCCTGCCAAGTTGATGAACACGTGCTAGTAAGCTACGGTGATCTGCTCCCTCACCTAACCCACACACCGACTCCAGCGTGCCAAGGCCACAGAGAACGCTTTAACAGCAATCTACACAGTAGGGGGGTGGAATGATGGTCAGAGATACACAGGGAAAGAGTAGTTGTGAAATTAGTCTAGCTAGTGGAGCTACAGTACTTGGCAGTTAGTCAGAAGCCTATTGAAGTAGTTATGTTGATTCATAGTTTATACTTTCTACTAGAGCAAGTACAATAGGAGCTGTAGCCAGGTGGTAAAAGTACATCGCTGTATTTATTTATATCTACTTTTGTTTTTAATAGAAAGTAGAGCCACTACTGTTTATGCATTTCCCTTTGTACTTATTGTACTCAGATTGTTTTTATGCACTTCACTAACAGATGTATTTCACTTGATTGTGATTTAGACTGAACTTTACTTTATGGTGACTTCACCTTGTGGTGGTGATTTCCCTCCTACAGTACATGATCCTATTTTAAGTTCAAGCTTTGACAGGACAAACAACCCCGATGGAGTTTTGTGTCCTGTGCTGGGTTTACTTTCGCCAGGCTACACATGGATCGTCAATAATCTGATTGTAAAACACACAGATATGCAGGCATAGATAAGACTCTCACCCTTAATGTCAGCCAGTGCAGTCTGGGCTGTCTCTAGGTGTGTCTTTAGTTGGGTCAGAGTAGTGTTGTAATAGTTCTGCAGCTGCCCCACCTGTCTCTGCATCACACCGCAGCCACAGGATGCTGGGTCTGTCATACACTCTGTACACATGCACACACTAACAATCTGTACACACTAACATACATCCTCATTGAGACTCAAACCAGACTATTATAAACACTTATTTCTAGTATAGACACTTCCTCTGTGTTCTTTGTCTCTCACAGTGTTGTCTCGGGCTGTTCCAGGAGAAGATCCTGTCTACAACACACACAGCAGCACGACACCTGGGAGAGAGGACAGGACGCAACACAGACACACCCTCACACACAAGGCATTTCTTTTTAAGTGCATTCCTAACACAATAGTGAATTGAACTCTTCTGAACTGATCTGAACATTCACGAAAGCACACTCCCACTGAACATGACATAGAATGTCACATGCAAGCAGAGCATCCTTCATCACCTATCCCAGGGGGATGTTCCACCCATAGCAACATGCTACAGAGGACAGTCAACTACAATAAACACCATTCCATGTGTCTCACCTCACATCTTGCAGCTCAGGTCTCAGATAGACAGGGGGTGGCTATGTATTTGGGAGGTCCTCATTCACTTTATAGCCTTGTTGCACCAGTATGGGACTTAATAACAGAGGAAGCAGACTGGCTTTGTAAAGGTATTAGGGACAGATACTGTGTTTTGGGGTGTGCAGTACCCAATGGAATAGTACTAATCCCTGTGACTTTGATATGAATTGATAGAGTTGATAGTGTGTGTGTGTGTGTGTGTGTGTGTGTGTGTGTGTGTGTGTGTGTGTGTGTGTGTGTGTGTGTGTGTGTGTGTGTGTGTGTGTGTGTGTGTGAGACAGAGAGAGAAAAAATAACTCTTTCACATGGTCTGATTTGCTGCTCAGTGATTTATTTGAGCGTTTACATAGTATTTTCCAGCTCTTCAGAACAGAGGGAGACACAGCTAGACTGTACAGTGATCAGGAAGGACAGAACAACAGTGTAGTCAGGAGGCTCCCAGTCCTCCAACAGACAGTGTTCCCATCTTCTCAGAGGAGGAGAGGACTCATCTGTCTCTTATTCCATGTGGCCAATCTACAGCACAAGCAAAGGACTATAATGTCCAGATACAGTCTATATATCTTTGAATGTATTCACCATTCATTAATCTATTACATCATCTAATAATGTATTTATTAATTCATCCATTTATATTTCCAATATACAGTTATTATAGCAGAGCAGATGAAGCTATGTACATCAGTTGAGAAGGATGTGGGTGAAAGAAGTGCATAATACCAGGGCATTAGTGTTAGAAGCAACCTCAATGATAAAGCACAATGTGTGTAGTGGTAGGAAGCTGAGTTACTTCCTGTAGTAGTAGGGAGCTGAGTTACTTCCTGTAATAGTAGGGAGCTGAGTTACTTCCTGTAGTAGTAGGGAGCTGAGTTACTTCCTGTAGTAGTAGGGAGCTGAGTTACTTCCTGTAGTAGTAGGGAGCTGAGTTACTTCCTGTAGTAGTAGGGAGCTTAGTTACTTCCTGTAGTAGTAGGGAGCTGAGTTACTTCCTGTAGTAATAGGGAGCTGAGTTACTTCCTGTAGTAGTAGGGAGCTGAGTTACTTCCTGTAGTAGTAGGGAGCTGAGTTACTTCCTGTAGTAGTAAGGAGCTGAGTTACTTCCTGTAGTAGTAGGGAGCTGAGTTACTTCCTGTAGTAGTAGGGAGCTGAGTTACTTCCTGTAGTAGTAGGGAGCTGAGTTACTTCCTGTAGTAATAGGGAGCTGAGTTACTTCCTGTAGTAGTAGGGAGCTGAGTTACTTCCTGTAGTAGTAGGGAGCTGAGTTACTTCCTGTAGTAGTAGGGAGCTGAGTTACTTCCTGTAGTAGTAGGGAGCTGAGTTACTTCCTGTAGTAATAAGTGCGCTGACTGAGGTGTTTAGTAAAGCTGGGAGGGATGGGGTCAGGGGTTGGGCTGGAGCATTTACGAAGGGGGAGTATGTAGATTATTTAAGTACATTTTCTCCCTAAGAAATCATTATTCTTTATCAACTAGTAAAGGTAATATTTCATATTCAGGTTTACTCCCCACTGGAACCGTTACACCTCCCCTCTCCATCCTACCACCCCAACCCCACCCTGTAACTCTGAGGATATATTTTTACATTTTTAAATGTAACCTTTATTTAACTAGGCAAGTCAGTTGAGAAGAAATTATTATTTACAATGATGGCCTCCCCTGATACTATGGCATCCAGTGACTAAACAGTCCATCCTCCTGTACCTGTGCAGTTCTCAGTTCTAATTGAAAGTCCAGTATTTAGGGGGGGTTTTGGGGTAAATGGTAGGGTCTGAGTAGCTCTCTCTCTGTTTCCTCTATCCTGCCTATGCTTCCTTGACCTTATCCTCATAGGTGCCCTTCCCCTTGTAGGCCCCCACATAGCCACTGGCATCTGGGATCTCCTCTCGCCCAGCCTTGCCCTTCCCTTTGCCAGTCTCGTCAAAACGCTCCTTGTGTGCCCCCGTGAATTTGGTGGTGTTTGTCAGTCTGTCCACCGCCGCTGCCTTGGCCACTTTCTATGAGCAGGAAAAAGAGAGAAGGAAAGAGAGATTGGCATACAAAGCAAGAAGTTACCCACCCCTTACACATATGCAAATACACAGCACACACACGGACACACACTCTTTCTCTCTCTGAGACTGTAATATTATCAGGCAGTGTGCTGCTGACAGGTAGACACTCACAGTGACGCCCGCGTTGGAGGGCTCCTTCCCTGCTATGAGGCCATAGAGCTGCTGCAGCGCCTCCTCCTGGCCCTTCCCTTTAAAACGTTTTGGGGCCAACTCTGACAGGGCCTGGCTGAATTGCTCAAAGGTGATCACACGAGCTGTCTTCGCCCTAAAATACACAGACACAAAATGTCATTCCTGATAAGGTATTCTGAGGTCCTCTGGCCATTTTCCCTCTCACTAGAAAGATGACTGTGGATCTTTCAGTGTGGAGGTTTGAAACTGGACGGAGTCTCTCACTTGACTTTAGTGAAGACGATGTCCACGTCGGTGGCGGTGACGTTCTTGCCGTCGATGACCCGGCAGTCCTTGCAGAGTTTGGCAAAGTTCTTGCCATTCATCTCCTTCCCATTAGCCTTGGTGTCCCCATGAATGGCAAACTTCTTGAAGGCCGTCTCCACCTCTGCTTCTGATACTGAGCCCTCTGCCATTCTGTCCTATACAGAGAGGGAGGGGGAGAGAGGGATGATGAGAGCGAGAGATGAGAGAGGGATGAGAAAGGGATGAGAGAGAGAGAGGGGGATGAGAGAGAGAGAGAGAGGGATGAGAGAGAGAGACAGAGGGATGAGAGAGGGGGGGTGAGAGAGAGAGAGAGAGAGAGAGTGGGATGATGAGAGAGAGGGATGATGAGAGAGAGGAGGATGATGAGAGAGAGGGGGGGTGATGAGCGAGAGAGAGGGAGGATAATGCGAGAGAGCGAGAGGGATGATGAGAGAGGGGGGATGATGAGAGAGAGTGTGTGTGAGAGAGAGAGAGAGAGAGAGAGAGAGAGAGAGAGAGAGAGAGAGAGAGAGGGATGATGAGAGAGAGAGAGAGATAGAGGTTGATGATGAGAGAGAGAGGGAGAGAGATGATGAGAGGGAGGGGGTGAGAGAGAGGAGGGGTGATGAGAGAGAGAGAGGGAGAGAGAGAGATGATGAGAGGGAGGGAGGGTGAGAGAGGGGGTGATGAGAGAGAGAGAGAGAGAGAGAGAGAGAGAGAGAGAGAGAGAGAGAGAGAGAGAGAGAGAGAGAGAGAGAGAGAGAGAGAGAGAGAGAGAGAGAGAGAGAGAGAGAGAGAGGCAGATGATGAGAAAGAGAGGGAGAGAGATGATGAGAAAGAGAGGGAGAGAGATGATGAGGGAGAGTGGGGATAAGAGAGAGAGGGGGTGATGAGAGAGAGAGGGAGAGATAGAAGCGAATGATGAGAGAGAGATGATGAGAGGGAGGGGTACAACATTAAGGATGGGATGTACGAGAAAGGCATACAGTTGAGATGGTTGTTGTTTCTCACACAAAGACCAGGTGCCCTGCCATAATATTGAAATAACATTGGGAGGACGCTGTATGTCCACGAACAGGAAATGAGGTATTAAGTATTGGGAGAGATTTGGTCGTTAAGGCAAGACATTCAGCACACCATGTCTTCTGGGCATTACTCACATACTCACTTGTTTGTAATGAATCCATTAGCTGGATTGATTCCCTGCCCCGCCAAGAAATGGCTGCTGTGGCCGCTGACTTATGGTGAACACACACACCCATATCCACACACACACCCATATCCACACACACACCCATATCCACACACACACCCATATCCACACACACACCCATATACACACACACACACACACACACACACACACACACACACACACACACACACACACACACACACACACACACACACACACACACACACACACACACACACACATCTTGAACTGTTACTGTTGTTTCAGCTACTCTCTGGCAGCTACTTAATTAAATAACATTCCATGATGTATCATTCCTGGAGAGCAGCCTGTTGTTGGGGAAAATATCTCAATTATTTTCACTAAATGAGGCCACCAGACTGCTCACGTTCTCTGTTTTATAATGGGTCTTGTCCATTTATGATATCTAACAAGTTCATGTATTTTATCCAAAACTGGGCCATTGAGCATTTGATATTCAAAATGTAAAGAAATATTATTATATCTTGAAGTAATTTTTTACAGTACAGGAACATTCCACAAGTTAAACACAAATATTATGCAATATAGCCCCATGACATATAATATACACTGAGTGTACAAAACATTAAGAACACATTCTTTTGCCCTCAGAACAGCCCTGAATTCACATGGATTCTACAAGGTGTCGAAAGCCTTCCAACGGGATGCTGGACCATGTTGAGTCCAATGCTTCCCACAATTGTGTCAAGTCGGCTGGAAGTCCTTTTGGGGGGAGGACCATTCTTGATACACACAAGAAACTGTTGAGTGTGAAAAACCCAGCAGCGTTGCAGTTCTTGACACACTCAAACCGGTGCACCTGGCACCTACTGCCATACCCTGTTCAAAGGCACTTAAATATTTTGTCTTGCCCATTCACCCTCTGCATGGCACACATACACAATCCATGTCTTAATTGTCTCTAGGATTAAAAATCTTTCTTTAACCTGTTTCCTCCCCTTCATCTACATTGATTAAAGTGTATTTAACAAGTGACATCAATAAGGGATCATAGCTTTTGCCTGGATCCACCTGGTCAGTTGATGTCATGGAAAGAGCAGGTGTTCCTAATGTTTTGTACACTCAGTGTATATATGTCTACACGTATGTACATTTCAAATAAAGTATAACGACGGAGTCTAGTAAAGATGCCTGAAAGTAAGCACAAAAGAAAAGTAAACCAAAAAGAGGACAGTGAGCACATTAAATGTTGTCAAACAAATGGCTTCTCATTTCTATGATTTTCCGTCATGCATTGTGTTTGAACCTCTTCATTTCTGGTCCATAGACTAAGGTACAGGATAACTATAAATATAGACATGTTTACCTTTTAGGTGAAGGGATGCTGAGTGATGATGCTGGGGATGCCCGTGCTAATGCTGTGTGTCCTCTTCCTAGCCCTGCCACTCACACCACCTTCACAATGATGAGAGAGGTGGCGAGAGAGGGGAGGGAGATGAAGAACAGAGGGTGGGGAGAGAGAGAGCACAGACCAGCACAAGCCATGACATCATATGCTGTCACTCTTGGGCGCATGCGTTCGCTCGTTCACTCCCTCTTTCTCTCAACCTTACCCCCTCCCTTTCTCCCCCTCCCGGGCTCCTTCCCCCTCCCCTCTCTGTCCTTTGTGATTTGGCTCACAACTGGTGCAACCACGCCCAGTCCTCTGTCTGTTCGCTGTCTGCCTGTCCAGAACAACAAAGAGGGCCTTTGTTTTGACAAACATGAAGAACAACCTATAAATGAGGACAGCACTATACTGTACATGAACAGTAAACATCTAATACTTGTATTTATTTATTTAACCTTTATTCAACTAGGCAAGTCAGTTGAGAACAAATTCTTATTTACAACAACTACTCAGGACGACGCTGGACTAATTAATTGTGCGCCGCCCTATGGGACTCCCAATCACGGTCGGACGTGATGCAGCCTGGATTCAAAGCAGGTACTGCCGTGATGCCTCTTGCACTGAGATACAGTGTCTTTGACCCCTGCGACACTCAGGAGCATATTTAAACTAACATGATACACAAATCCACACGCAGCAATTCTGTTTATTTGTTTCTATTCACTGCCTTTCGCTCTGTCTATGCCCATTATATGTAGCATATTATGTTTTTTTAACACTGACTCAATCATAACCCTCACCCCATGTTTGACACATCTTTAACACATGGCCATTACAATTGAACAGTGAAACCCATTCGTTTAATGAGAAAGGATATTGGATGAAACCCCACCCTCTAGTGGCTAATCTGGTACTGGCACTACGAATATCATGTGGATAATGTTCTGTTCCGTTCTAGAGAGTGGGAATAATCTAGAATAAAGTTCTGTTTACAAGATACATATACAGTTGAAGTCGGAAGTTTACATACACTCAGTTGGAGTCATTAAAACTTGTTTTTCAACCACTCCACAAATTTCTTGTTAACAAACTATAGTTTTGGTCGGTTAGGACATCTACTTTGTAATTTTTACAACAGTTGTTTACAGACAGATCATTTCACTTATAATTCACTGTATCATAATTCCAGTGGGTCAGAAGTTTACATACACTAATTTGACTGTGCCTTTAAACAGCTTGAAAAACTACAGAAAATTATGTCATGGCTTTAGAAGCTTCTGATAGGCTAATTGATATAATTTGAGTCAATTGGAGGTGTACCTGTAGATGTATTTCAAGGCCTACCTTCAAACTCAGTGCCTCTTTGCTTGACATCATGGGAAAATCAAAAGAAAAAATTGTAGACCTCCACAAGTCTGATTCATCCTTGGGAGAAATTTCCAAACGCCTGAAGGTACCACGTTCATCTGTACAAACAATAGTATGCAAGTATAAACCCCATGGGACCTTGCAGCCATCATACTGCTCAGGAAGGAGACGTCTTCTGTCTCCTAGAGATGAACGTACTGTGGTGTGAAAAGTGCAAATCAATCCCAGAACAACAGCAAAGGACCTTGTGAAGATGCTGGAGGAAACAGGTACAAAAGTATCTATATTCACAGTAAAACGAGTCCTATATTGACATATCCTGAAAGGCCGCTCAGCAAGGAAGAAACCACTGCTCCAAAACCGCCATAAAAAAGCCAGACTACGGTTTGCAACTGCACATTGGGACAAATTTCGTACTTTTTGGAGAAATACCCTCTGGTCTGATGAAACAAAAATAGAACTGTTTTGCCATAATGACCATCGCTATGTTTGGAGGAAAAAGGGAAGGCTTGCAAGCCGAAGAACACCATCCCAACCGTGAATCACGGGGGTGGGAGCATCATGTTGTGGGGTGCTTTGCTGCAGGAGGGACTGGTGCACTTCACAAAATAGATGGAATCATGAGGGAGGAAAGTGATGTGGATATATTGAAGCAACGTCTCAAGACATCAGTTAGGAAGTTAAAGCTTGGTCACAAATGGGTCTTCCAAATGAACAATGACCCCAAGCATACGTCCAAAGATGTGGCAAAATGGCTTAAGGGCAACAAAGTCAAGGTATTGGAGTGGCCATCACAAAGCCCTGACCTCAATCCTATAGAAAATGTGTGGGCAGAACTGAAAAAGCATGTGCGAGCAAGGAGGCCTACAAACCTGACACAGTTACACAAGTTCTGTCAGGAGGAATGGGCAAAAATTCACCCAACTTATTGTGGAAGCTTGTGGAAGGCTACCCAAAACGTTTGACCCAAGTTAAACAATTTAAAGGCAATTCTACCAAATACTAATTGAGTGTATGTAAACTTCTGAACCACTGTGAATGTGATGAAATAAATAAAAGCTGAAATAAATCATTCTTTCTATTATTGTTCTGACATTTCACATTCTTAAAATAAAGGGGTGATACTAACTGAACTAAGTCAGGGAATTTTTACTAGGATTAAATCTCAGGAATTGTGAATAACTGAGTTTAAATGTATTTGGCTAAGGTGTATGTAAACTTCCAACTTCAACTGTAGATGATTAAACTGTGTGATTCAGAGGGCATGTTTCACCCAGATGGGACAGGCAGAGATTTGACCTTGTCCTTTAGGCTATGTTTACTGTAACTGTGCTGTGTGCGTATAAACATGATGGTGCTGTGTCCTAGATTTGGTGTTCTCAAACCTCTCCTCAGGGACTCCCTATACGTTCCATGTATTTGAACTATTCCACAGCTAGCACAGCTGATTCATATAGTCAAACAATCATCAAGCCCTTGACTAGGTGAATCAGGTGAGTTAGTTCAGGGCTACAACAAAATTGGGAAACATCTGGGGGTCCCAGAGGAGAGGTTTGAGAACCACTGTCCTAGATTTATTTTACAGAGAAGAAGCAGGACAGACTGTTTTGACTGTGGACGTTGTCAGCCACCATTAAACTCTCACTGCTGTTATGTCAACAAAAAATCTACGTGTCTTTTCATGTATTCTCTGTTTACACTAAAACACAGCCTCACCTTTAAATACCTGTGGAAGGGGACTGGGCTCTGGCTTTACTCTCTTTAAACACAGGTCAGTGGAGAAGGATTCTGTGATCAGTCAGTACTATTTCCCTGTCTCAGACAGTCTGACCCAGCAGGACCATGGCTGAGTCTAACTTCCCCCTGCCTCCAGATGGCTACACATGTCTTCTGTGTGCAGACATGCTGCGAGACCCCGTCACCATCTCCTGTGGAGACACCTACTGCCTGGAGTGCATCAAGATCTACTGGGACCAGTACGACCACCTGGGGGTGTACAGCTGCCCCCAGTGCCGGGCCACTTTCAGCCCTCGCCCCGTGCTGAGGCGCAATGTGCCCAACGTGACCCAGGAGCTTGAGCTGCAGCCCTTGCCCTACCTCCAGAGGGATTCACTGTGTGACTTCTGTGTAGGCCGCCGCAGCAAGGCTGTCAAGTCCTGCCTGATGTGCCTGGCCTACTACTGCGAGACACACGTCAAGCCTCACTACGAGTCGGCCACCTTCAAGAGGCACAAGCTGGTAGATGAGACGGGTCACCTGGACAGGAAAATCTGTCCGCAGCACCAGAAGGGCCTGGAGCTGTTCTGTCGCTCTGACCAGATGTGTATCTGTGTGCTGTGTACCGTCAGGGAGCACCGCAGGCACAACATCATCTCTGCTGAGGAGGAGCGAGCTGAGAAACAGGCAAGACTGCTCTTACACACTGGAACAATCTACCCTCGCTGCTCTACCAGTACATGACAACTGCAATGCTATGGTTGAAATTCATTTGAAACTTCTAAACACAAAAAGGTCTTATGGTTCCTCTTCCTCTTCTTCTTCTCCTTCAACAGAAAAACCTGGCAGTGACCCAGTCTGAGGTCCAGCACATCATTCAGGAGCGGATGAAGGAACTGCAGGAGTTGAGACACAATGTTGACGTTCTCAAGGTTAGGTCCATTTCCATTTCCTTGGTCAATTTATGGTACTTCTTATTAGACTACATCCCTTCATTAATGGTATATTTGTTTGATCATAAACTTTTGTCTTAGAGGCACAAAATCATTACTATGATATAGTATATGAATTAAAACAATGTGAGTTTGCAATGTTTTGTTTTTAATTATACATATATAAATATATATAACACAATGATATTTGTGTAATATGCAGTATCTCCCTCCCCTAACGTCAGAGCAATGCCCAGCGGGTGATATCGGACAGTGATAAGATCTTCAGTGAGATGTTGCAGGCAGTGGAGCGATGGCACGTTGAGGTGAGCCAGCTGACCAAGGCCAACATGCAGGTGGCCATGTCACAGGCTGAGGGATACGTGGAGCGGCTGGAGCAGGAGATCCTGGAGCTGCAGCGCAAAGATGTTGAGCTGCGCCAGATCCTGGACACAGAGGACAACATCCACTTCCTACAGGTAGTGGACTAGAGGGAGGGGGGACTCTGGGCTGTCGGAACAAGGATCAGTACAATATTCAACAAATTATTATGAATCTAGCATTGGCATTACAATGAAAAGCAAGTCTATTAAATTCAAATATGTTATTCTCCTTGTGTCTATTTAATGAAAAATGACTCACTGAAACAGTATTTCATATCTTACTTCGGCACTACGTAGAGTTTCCCCACGCTGTGTGTTCCTCCTGAGCCCACGGTGCCCAAAGTACTAATCAACCCCCAGTTCTCCTTCGGAGAAATCACGAAGACTGCCACCGACATGAAGGAGCATCTAGATGACATCTGTAAGAAGGAGCTGAGCCAAATCTCCAAGCTAGGTTAGTATATTAATGCGACTTAGACGCCTACAACACAGCCTTTGTACAGCAAGAATATAGCATTACATTGTGATAACCAACTGTAATTTTACATTTACAGTAAGTGATACCCCTGTGTACATACTTTCACCAAGAGGTGGAGACAAACAATTCAAAGGTATATATTTATGAAGTTTACATTGGTTTATTATCTGTGGAAAATTATAATTTTTCAATCTGAATACTCTGATGATATAATCCATATTTTGTTCCGGCACTAATACAGCACCCTCCAGGGCAGATTTTCAGGAACCCAAAACTAGAGCAGACTTCTTGAGATGTGAGTGGTCTGTTCTTGTCTGTTCTTCATACCAACTCAATCATATCATTTTCTGATAACGCCAATAAATATTACTTTTCCCTCAGATTCCTGTCCGCTCACCTTTGACCCCAACACAGCCTACAAAGAACTGGTTCTGTTTGAGGGGAACCACAAAGTAATGCGGAAGAAGACAGTCCAGTTTTACCCGGACCACCCCGAGCGATTCGATGGCTTCTCCCAGGTTCTATGCAGGGAGTCACTGGGTGGGTTCAGGTACTACTGGGAAGCAGAGTGGAGCGGGGAGTTCTCCATCGGAGTGGCCTACAAGAGCATAAGCCGCAAGAGTAAGAACTCTCACAGTCTGCTGGGCTACAACGACAAGTCCTGGAGCCTGCTCTGCTCTGACTCGGGCTACTCCGCATGGCACAACAAGATGGATAAAGACCTGCCAGAGGCCCCGCGGGCCACACGGGTTGGAGTGTACCTGGACTACACTGCCAACACGGTGGCCTTCTACTCTGTGTCAGAGGCCATGGAGCTGATCCACAAATTCAAGGCCCAGTTCTCTGAGCCCCTGTATGCAGGCTTTGGAGTGGGTTCTTCCGTGTCCCTCTGCCAACTAAAGGAGAACCTCCAACCTTACCGAGCACAGTGATAACAGACTGAGGGGCATCTACTCAGTGAAAATACAACTATGTAAACTACACATTGCTAATGTTGCAAACATTATTATGAAACATTTCAATTTAACACATTTCAATAAAATATAAAACCGTATGAGTGAAGAGTTAAGTATATTGCAAATGATAAAAACAGAAACTATAATCAAATCATTCCTTTGACTTTTTTACTGTGACATGTAATCTTAGTCAAAGAAAATTCCTAAATTGGAAATATATCAATGGTTCTCTTTACAAACTGTGCAAGTAAATAAATATGAACATCCTCCAGCTATAGTATCTGATACAAATGTGTATACAGTGCATTCGGAAAGTATTCAGACCCCTTCCCTTTTTTAACATCTTGATACAATATAGCCTTATTCTAAAGTGGATTAAAAAAAATCTCCGCATCCTACACACAATACCCCATAATGACAAAGTGAAAACAGGTTGACATTTTTGCAAATTTATTACAAATAAAAAAACAGAAATTGAGCTCAGGTGCATCCTGTTTACATTTATAATTTTTTAGATGTTTCTACAACTTGATTGGAGTCCACCTGTGTTAAATTCAATTGATTGGACATGATTTGGAAAGGCACACACCTGTCTATTTAAGGTCCCACAGTTGACAGTGCATGTCAGAGCAAAAAACAAACAAAATTACTGCAGCATTGAAGGTCCCCAAGAACACAGTGGCCTCCATCATTTTAAAACGAAAGAAGTTTGGAATCACCAAGACTCTTCCTAGAGCTAGCTGACTGGCCGGGAAAACTGAGCAATCGGGGGAGAAGGGCCTTGGTCAGGGAGGTGACTAAGAACCTGATGGTCACTGACAGAGCTCCAGAGTTCCTCTGTGGATATGGGAGAACCTTCTAGAAGGACAACCATCTCTGCATCATTCCAACAATCAGGCCTTTATGGTAGAGTGGCCAGACGGAAGCCACTCCTTCGTAAAAGGAATATGACAGCCCACTTGGCGTTTGCCAAAAGGCACCTAAAGGACTCTCAGACCATGAGAAACAAGATTCTCTTGTCTGATGAAACCAAGATTGAAGTCTTTGGCCTGAATGCCAAGTGTCACGTATGGAGGAAACCTGCCATCATCCCGAAGGTGAAGCGTGGTGGCAGCATCATCATGCTGCGGGGATGTTTTTCAGCGGCAGGGACTGGGAGACTAGTCAAGATTGAGGGAAAGATGAACGGAGCAAAGTACAGAGATATCCTTGATGAAAACCTGCTCCAGAGTGCTCAGGACCTTAGACTGGGGAGAGTGTTCACCTTCCAACAGGACAACGACCCTAAGTACACAGCCAAGACAACGCAGGAGTGGCTTCAGGAACAAGTCTCTGAAAGAGCTTGAGAAGATCTGTAGAGAAGAATGTGAGAAACTCCCCAAATACAGGTGTGCCAAGCTTATAGCGTCATGCCAAAGAAGACTCAAGGCTCCAATCGCTGCCAAAGGTGCTTCAACAAAGTACTGAGTAAAGGGTCTGAATACTTACAGTAACCAGTCAAAGTTGTCACACCGACTCATT
This sequence comes from Salvelinus fontinalis, assembly GCF_029448725.1. Lineage (NCBI taxonomy): Eukaryota > Metazoa > Chordata > Actinopteri > Salmoniformes > Salmonidae > Salvelinus > Salvelinus fontinalis. The sequence continues at coordinate 36,055,528 of NC_074677.1, forward strand.
CAAGGGGTTTTCTTTATTTTTACAACTTTCTACATTGTAGAATAATAGCGAAGACATCAAAACTATGAAATAACACATATGGAATCAAGTAGTAACTGGAAAAGTGTGAAACAAATCAAAATATATTTTATATTTGAGATTCTTCAAGTAGCCACCCTTTGCCTTGATGACAGCTTTGCACACTCTTGGCATTCTCTCAACCAGCTTCATGAGGTAGTCACCTGGAATGCATTTCAGTTAACAGGTGTGCCTTGTTTAAAGTTAATTTGTGGAATTTCTTTCAATCTTAATGTGTTTGAGCCAATCAGTTGTGTTGTTACAAGATAGGGGTGGTATACAGAATATAGCCCTATTTGGTAAAAGACCAAGTCCATATTATGGCAAGAACAGCTCAAATAAGCAAAGAGAAACGACAGTCCAACATTACTTTAAGACACGAAGGTCAATCAATACGGAAAATTTCAAGAACTTTGAAAGTTTATTCAAGTGCAGTCACAAAAACCATCAAGCGCTATTATGAAACGATCTCGTGAGGACCGCCTCAGGAAAGGAAGACCCAGAGTTCCCTCTACTGCAGAGGATAAGTTCATTAGAGTTACCAACCTCAGAAATTGCAACCCAAATAAATGCTTCAGAGTTCAAGTAACAGACACATCTCAACATCAACTTTTCAGAGGAAACTGCATGAAAAGCAGGCCTTCATGGTCGAATTGCTGCAAAGAAACTACTACTAAAGGACACCAAAAATAAGAAGAGACTTGCTTGGGCCGAGAAACACGACAATGGACATTAGACGGGTGGAAATCTGTCCTTTGGTCTGACGAGTCCAAATGTTCGATTTTTTTATTCCAACCGCTGTCTTTGAGACGCAGAGTAGGTGAACAAATGATCTCCGCATGTGTGGTTCCCACTGTGAAGCATGGATGTTACGTTCCCCAGTTTCTGTGTTGTAGTTTGTATTTGAGTGTGTATGTTTCAGTAGATGGCTTCCTGAAATTCTCCCCAAGTAGCTGATTGGTCGGCCCCAATTGATGATTGGAGAGCTGACCCCGCCCCCTCGTCAAGACGCAGCTGTCTCTAATTACCAATGCCTTCTGAAGCTATAAAAGCTAGTGTTCTGTTGTTCAGAAGAGAGAGATCATAGGCAGGCTGAGATCATTGCAGAAATATTGATTGTGATTTAGAGAGATCATGGCTGAGGGTCATATATAGTGTTGGTTGTTTATCAGAAAGCGATTTGGTATGAACTGTGTTAGTTTGTTGCATTATCAGATAGAGCTTATTTGATGTCCTTGGTTTCTTAGTTTGTTTGAGTAATTGTTTGTTATTCTGTTTCATTTGTTCCCAGGGGGGAAGGAAGGGGAAGGCACCTAGGGAGTGCTTAGGCAAGAGGCCCATGGGCATACATATACCCGTAGTATATTCACTGTCTAGGCACACTAGGTAAGACCTGGGCGGACCACCCCCTGTATTTTAGTTAGTGCACCAGGTGGTGCTAAGTTAGGTAAGTAGTGGGTAGGCAGGTAAGATAGGAGAGGGGGAGCTTTGACATTTACTTTCTTTGCTTTGGTTCCGTCCAGCCCCTTTTCCCCATATTACCGTGTAAAGGAATAAAATCCTAGTAAACGGTCTATTCTGCCTTTTGTCGTCCTTTCTCACACCTACAGTCCCATACCGCTTTCACTTCACAGAGAGTTGAGTTGTAGCAGGGTGTTGCTCTTCATAGAGGCGTGCGTAACAATGGAGTAGGTGTGATGGTGCTTTGCTGGTGACACTCTGATTTATTTAGAATTCAAGGCACACTTAACCAGCATGTCTACCACAGCATTCTGTAGCAATACGCCATCCTATCTGGTTTGCACTTAGTGGGACTATCATTTGTTTTCAACAGGACAATGACCCAACATACCTCCAGGCTGTGTAAGGGCTATTTGACCAAGGAGGAGAGTGAAGGAGTGCTGCATCAGATGACCTGGCCTCCACAATCACCTGACCTCAACCCAATTCAGATGGTTTGGGATGAGTTGGACCGCAGAGTAAAGGAAAAGCAGCCAACAAGTTTAAGTATATGTCAGAACTCCTTCAAGACTGTTGGAAAAGCATTCCAGGTGAAGCTGGTTGAGAGTACCAAGCATGTGCAAAGCTGTCAAGGCAAAGGGTGGCTACTTTGAAAAATCTAAAATATATTTTGATTTGCTTAACACTTTTAGTTACTACATGATTCCATGTGTTATTTCATAGATTTGTTTTAACTACTTTTCTACAATGTAGAAAATAGTCAAATAAAGAAAAACCTTCGAATGAAGGTGTCCAAGCTTTTGACTGGTACTACACATACATAAAACATATTGATTCTAAAAATAAATACAGTACACTGTCACAATGTTTTCTGATCTCTGTTCTGAAAATAAGTACTACCATGATCACAAACAACTAATAAATAATTAAAGATGAACTATCACCATATCAAAATGCATAAAATACCTCTATCTTGGCTCAAGGACATCTACAAAAAAGAATAAATAAAGAACAAGTAATTTGAGCTTGTTTACATGGAAACATGGGAGAGATGTTCCACCAACCAGTTCACCTGTGAAACCCAAAGCAGTGTCCTCTTATGGAACACACCAACAGAAAACACAGGTAGTTTTCGCACAAATAAATCTGCCTACGTAGGACATTTACAGAGAAAGCCACCTGACCAGTCCTACTTCAAGTCCTTGTTGTGTGTCAATTCTCACGAGGCCTCCTCCCAGCCAGGTGAAGTGCTGATAGTTATAGAGTATCAACGTGAGTGAGAGAGGTGACGTGCCCCTGGCCCTGTCCCTGGCTTGCTGTGGGAAACCTGGTGCCTCTTCATGGTGTCTTTGAGTTTGAAGGTCTGTCCACAGTCAGTACATTGAAAGGGTCTCTCCCAGGAGTGGATGCGTGTGTGTTTGTTGAGGGTGCGGCGGTGGCAGAAGGCCTTCCCACACACCCCACAGACGAAGGGCCTCGCTCCCGTGTGAATGTTCCTGTGCTCCTCCAGGTTCCTCTGCTGGGCGAAGCAGCAGCCACAGTCTGGGCACTGATGGGAAGGCGAGGGTGATGGCGGGCGAGTGTGGAAGGAGGGTGAAGGAACACCCGAGAGGGTCCCCCAGGTCAACTGTCCATCTTCAGAGATTAGCCTTGTGTACCTGGCAGTAAGATCAGTCTCGTCACTAGAAGCATTACTCCGCAGTCCGTCTATCACTGGGCTGTCCTGGACATGTGAATGATAGGCGTCAGGAGCTAGGGGTGGGGGTGACTGTGGAGAGAGGGTCTGACTGGACACTGTGGGTGTTGGATGCGTGTACATGGTGGAGGAGAGAGGGTTGTTTCTGGGAAGGAAGATGTAAGGTGTGTCCACAGACATGCTTTCATGTTCTGTTGTTCTCACAGACATTTGGATGGGCTCTGGAGGAGCACTCTCCTGATGCCAGTCAGGATCTTCCACTTCCTGCTTACACACAAAGATGGACCCTTCCTCTGGGCCCCTCTTATGCTCGTCCTGCTCCTCCTGATAGCTGGTCATCCCCACGTCAGGAATCTCTAGGCTGAAATGGACAGACTCCAGTTTAACTGTCTCCAGCTGGTTGAGAGATGACTTGGTCAAAGCATCTGGCTGATCACTGGTGCTCTGCATCTTGACACTCCTTTAAATTCAAAAAATGTAATACAATCAAGGGCACTTACATTTCAAGAGATGAAGGTTAATCATAGTGAATCGTTATGATCTGAATGTGACTAAACAATTAACTTAAGACACTGAGGATGATAGAATAACTGAAGACACGATAAGCTCAATAGCAGCCACACATTGACCTACCCTTGTTCTTGTGCCTCTGTTGAGCTCTGTGCTGTGTCTGTCTGTGTAGGGGCAGGCGAAGAGACGGTGAAGACCCCAGACCCAAGCCGCTGCTCAGCCATGCTGATTGCTTCCTCCATATCCCTGGGCTGCTGCTTTTGCACCCAGGCACCAGCCTCCTTTGGCAACAGGGACAGAAACTGCTCCATGGCAACACACTGCTCTACTTGTGCAGCAGTCCTTAGGTCAGGCCTAAGCCAGTGCTTAGCAGCTGAGTCAAGCCTCTGCCCCAGCTCTCTGGCTCCCTTTTGGGTGTCGTACCTCAGGGACAGGAAGTCCTGCCTGCTCTTGTCCTCCACAGTCCGCATCTGTCCCTGTACCCTGGTCTGGGAGGCATTAGTCAACCCCTGAGGTCTGATCGGTTGACTCTTCTTCTGTGTCTCCTCTTGCAGCAGCCCAGCCAGCCTAGCAACCCAGTCCTCTGGGTCTTTATCTCTCCCTGTTGTCATCCCAGGCCTTCTCTGTTCCTCTTCATCCTGCAGTGAAGACCGGTCAAGGGTTTTGGTTAAACCATCCTTGACCAGCTGGCTGAGGACCTTGGCCTGGATCTCCCCCTGTCTGGTCAGTGCTGTCAGCTGTTGTTTATGCACATCCAGCAGGGACACCAGGAACTCAACCACATTCATATTGATTGCAGGTGCCTATGGTGAGAGCAGTAAAATAAAACAATAGACTACTGGATCACAAAGGCATATATTACCCCAAAATCATTGCTAGCTAATTATTAGAGTCAAATTTCCAGTAGCTTCACTGCAACTTAACTAGTTAGCAAGGTGGACAACGTTAAGTGGATGATTTAAACGTTGTTTTTTAAATGACAGCAAAATGATATTATCTGAAACGGTATTACACAGAATAGAACATAACTCAAAGTAATAGAAGTTACCTGTGATTGTTAATTACTCGCCGTAGACGTTTCAGTAGCTAGCTAGCTACAAATAATATTTTGACAACAATGGACGAGAGGAATGTTTACAATGTTACACCACACAAGCGTCGTCACAATCAAATGGTACCCCCCGGAAACAATAGAAAACGGGTTACGTAACGTTAGCTAGCTAACTGTAGACTAACTTGCACGAAATACAATACGAGTAAAATACCAAAAGAAGCCTTAGCCTCACGGTCAGTAACGTTATTTTTCTACCTGTGGTTTTGGTCAGCTTGATAGTCGGTGAAAGTTGTCTATAGCCTGTCTTGTCAGCTAACGTTAACTTAGCTAGCCTACTGAACTGAGCTAACGTTAGCTAGTTAGCTAACGTTATCCCTCATCCAGAGATACATTTAAATGAGCTAGCTAGCTAGATGTACAGCCTTTTAAACTTTCACAACCTTTTGGATCACGTGTTAGAAACATAGCCAATTAAGGCTGAGTTGGCTATCAACATTTTATTTCCACAGAATGTATTATAAAGTTACACCCAAGTTATCATCATTGCCCAGTGGCACAATCATTACCAAATGTCTGTAATCATAGAGACTTCAAGAGTGGAACCATGGAAGTTGTGCGGTTATTTACAAACCTACTAGCAGTGCACAGACAGCAGCTACAGGCCCTGACTGTACATGGGGAGATCCAGACTCTATGGCACAGTTACTGGAGAAGGAGGAGCTCAGGAGAATGGAGCCCAATGTGAAGCTGGAGGAAGTGGAGGATCAAGCCTGAGCCCAGTCAGGGCAGAACAGAGGCTACAACAGCAGGGCTTCAGCTCTATGAGGTACGACCCAGAGAGGCCACCCAGGGAGCTGGGGCAAGGGCTGGAGAGTGCTGCCCATTACTGGCTCCGAGGAGGACAGCTGTGGATGTGGTGAGGTGTGTGGCCCTGCAGAGTTTTGTATCCCTCCTGCCCAAAGACGTTGGAGACTGAGTGCTGAAACAGTGCCCCCAGGAGATGGAGGAAACTATCTGCATGGCTAAGGAGTACCTGAACAACACACCTGGGGAGTAGAGCAGTGAGATGGACAACCACTCTGATGGAGAAGGGTACTCTGTAGACCAACAGAGAGAAGAAGCTGCAGGGTACGGAGTGTTTCTTACACTCAAATATGTTGCCTACAAATATTGTGGGTTTATTGGAATGCATTTGTTGATATGTCTATTTCAATTTATTTTCAAACATGCAGAACCTAAAGTTAACTGAGAAGATTAAAGTCACAGGACTGTGGCCAAGGTTGTTTCTGAAGAGGATAGACGTGTCCAGTCTGCGAGTACTTTAGTTTCAATATAGATGCCAGACATCTGGATGACATTTACAGTGAGGATAGGAGACTTGATGGGGAAGATGATTTTGCTGAACATGAGGACTGGGTTAAGGAGGAGATCAAATACAATAGCCAGTCTGAGGTAAAGGTTGAGATTGGATCAGCCTCTGAGATGGGACAGTCTGTTGACATGGCTAGAAATACTGAGAAGGTTGAGAGGGGTCAGCTAAGAAACATAGCAAATCAGATGCCTGTCTCTGGGAGGGTCAAGAGATGTGTATCTGCCCATCATCTCCTCGTCCAGCCCTAACACCGCTGAGAGAGACCCTCTCCTACCTGAAACGTAAAAACAAAAGATCCCTCCCATAGACCAAGCCACTGCTGTCCTGACTGTGGTAAGAACTACAAACAGGCTGACTTTGTCAGTAAACACAGTTGCAGTGCCTTCCCTAAATTCCACTGTCCTGACTGTGACCAAACCTTTACTTCTTAAACATGCCTGACCCACCACGGCAGAATCAATAATACAGTTGTGGGCTGCCCTGAGTGTGGAAAGCAGTTCAGGGACAAGTATAATCAAAAAATGTTACACGAGGACCCACACAGGTGAGACTCCTTATACATGTACAGACTGCGGGGACGTCTGTTTTCAGCTGAAAGGGCTGCAGGAGAAACAGCAACATCCACACAGGAGAAAGGCCATTCCGCTGCAGTGTGTGTGGGAGGGCTTCCATCACAGCTGCAACCTGACAAAACACAAGCTTCTTCACTCCCAGGCGAATCCCTTCCTCTGTACCTGCTGTGGAAAGATTTTTAACCTCAATGACAAGATGCTGAGGCATCTGAGGACGGTGCACGATGAAAGCATGTTCCCTTGGATGTGGTGCAGAGGAAGGGCATCTTCCCCTAACCCTGCCTTGTTAATAATGCTTACATCTCAGATCCTTTCAACTGCTTTAGTCCCAAACCAGCTAACTAAATTACTCCATATGTTCAACAATAAACATTTAACATCAGCCTACTTTAGTGGACATGATTTATTATCCACATTAATCTAGCAACATTTAAGTTACAACACCAGTTTCCCCATGATGAACATTTAAAGAAGCACAAAGACTATTTTGGATCTATAGACTGAGTCCCTGGAAAGTGTGACCAATGAGTGCAGATACTATGATTGTAACGGGCGGCAGGTAGCCTAGTGGTTATAGGTTTGAGCCAGTAACCCAAAGGTTGCTGGATCAAATCCCTGAGCTATTCTGTTCCACGGGTGCCATGGATGTCGATTAAGGCAGTCAACACACTTGAGTTGTATAACTGACTAGGTATCTTTCCCTAAAGATTGGTCAGAAGCAGCTGAATGGATTGTACAATAGCCTGAGAAACTGTCAAATTCTATGCACAAATTGGTTTACATCTGTTAGTGAGCATTTCTCCTTTGCCAGGATAATCCATCCACCTGACAGGTGTGGCATATTAAACAGCATGATCATTACACTTTTCCCCATTGTGCTGGGGACACTAAAAGGCCACTCTAAAATGTGCAGTTTTGTCCCACAACACAATGCCACGTCTCAAGTTGAGGGAGCCTGCAATTGGCATGCTGACTAGGAATGTCCAGCCGAGCTCTTGTCAAGATAATTTCATGTAAATTTCTCTACCATAAGAGACTTATTTAAATTGACTTATTTCCTCATATGAACTGTAACTCAGTAAAATCTTTGAAATTGTTGCATTTTGCGTTAATATTTTTGTTCAGTATAATTATGTAGCCTCGGCTCCTGGATGCTGTAACTGCAATCTGTATCGAAGCTGTGCATGGAAGTAAAGCTTGGCTACAACTTTGATACAGAATCCATACTGATGAGTGTTCAGGGAAAATAAACAGCAGACACTGCATATCCTCTTAATACTCTATACATTTTACAGTTTTATTACAATAATCATGTAGACATCATGCTCCTGCTGACGAGCAAATACAGAGGCATCCTAGCCTATCAAATCACCAATCAATCCTTTTTCAAAAGAATACAAAAATAAGTCAAAAATACAGAAAGCAAATATACACCAGATTAAACCCTTGTTCTGAAGGGTCTCAGTGTCTGCTTTTTGTAGCTCCGTCTTTAATTTGTGAACTGTACATCAAATGAACTGAATGACATCACTCCAGGGTATTCCAGGGATAGTCATCAGGCCCTGGTTAGAGCACTCATAGTCAGGGACTGATTCATTACTAAATTGTCACATCACATTACCCTCTACCCATGTGATAGGTCAAAAAAATCTCAACTCATATAGACTTGCAGAGGTTCCCAAATGCCGTTAAACGATCATTTATTTAAACTTGAAGCAAAGATGATTTAGCAATGTGTTGAGTTTGCCCCTCTCTTTTCTCCTCCCATCCCTTGTTAACTACTTACCTTGGCATGCATAAACCTCTACCGTATGTACATTCACATCTTCCCCTAACCCTGCCTTGTTAATAATGCTAACATCTCAGATCCTTCTAACTGCTTTAGTCCCAAACCCACATCTCTCATCTATAGCCTTAAAGATAGAATCCGCAGTAGGGGAAACTGCGCCACGGCTGTTTTTGTTTTGTTGACGAAGCAGAGCTGGGGAGCGTTGGGTCTCATGGTAAAAATAAATGCACTATATACACACTGCTGTTCTATCTCGCGTCCAATCATGTCCGAGAGAAAAACACAGTTCATTGTTTGCAGTAACTTCTTTGTTGTTGTCATATCGCAAACAGGTGTGGCAGTTTCACCATGAAGGACTCCAGCTTTAAAGTTGGAATCTGTAGTGGTGAAACTGGCAACTAGTTTGACAGAACACAGCTTTTGTTTGGATCATTCTCCCATGCGTAAGGTAGGCAACACTAGTCTTGGCAAGCTTAGCTCCAGACAAACACTAAAACCATGTGACCCAACTAACATTAGCTTTAGCTAACATTAGCACAATGTAAAGGAACTAAATTGACACAGGAACAACTGATCAATTAAATCGAGTGACTTAAGTCCTGACTGGGTTGAGAACTGGACCTACTCAGCAGCCTTGCTATATACAATTTACAGACACACATACATACACAAACCACACACACAAATGCACATCAATCGCTTAGCCCAACAGCAGCACCATTACTCCATGTGGCTCAGGTTCCATGTTCATTGTTAGTGCACTCGTTGTCCATTGATAACAACGTCATCAAACTCCTACAGGAGGCAAACGCAGAGAACAGCAGAGTTAATATGACTCCAATGTCATGGAGTCATATAAACCCAATAATAACACTTACAGCCATGATGGACACTGTGTGACTTCTGAAATGTCAATACATCTATGACAGACAAATAAAGAAGTTCATATCTGCAGTGCCAACTAACTCCCCCAGACCACCCTCACCTCTTCACTCTCCCTCTCCTCTTCGTCCTGGGCCTGTGTGTCAGAGGCCCCTCCAGCCTTGATCAGGGCCTGTACCTCCTTGTTGGGCCTGTGCAGGGAGCAGTAGAGGGCTGTGTGGCCTGCATAGGAGGGCTGGTCTACATTGGCTCCCCTCTGCAGCAGTAACTGCACCACCCTGGGGCTCTGGGACTCCACGGCCCAGTGGAGAGGGGAACGGCCTGAGCCTGGGTCCTGGGGGGGCAGAAAGGGAGAGAGAGGCAGTGAGTGGATCATCATAACCTTTAAGTGTAATTATCTTGCTCAGCAGGTGAGGGGACCTTTAATGACTTTAATGAATGAAATGCTGAGGCATGTTGGAACCCAGCAGGCATGGAAGACCCACCCTGTCTATATCAGTCTGATATAGTAACTACTGTGGGCTACTCACCCTCTGGTTAACATCAGCTCCTGCCTCAATCAGCATGCTGATTATGTCCTCCTTGCCCCTCTGTACTGCCAAATGCAGTGCACTCACCCCTAAAAGAGGGAAAGAAAGAGAGAGGGAGGGTGACATTACAAATAGAGAAACCTAAAAGGTAAAACAGGGATGATAAAGTTACAGTATGCAAAGTTTCTAACAGTACAACGACAGGCTACATGTCGTCTGTGCGATCTGTGTACCTGAGTAGTTGGTGACGTGTAGATAGTCGGTGCTCTGGCAGTTGGAGGTGATCTCTCGTACACAGTCCTGCCTCAGCTCCCTGACAGCCAAGTGCAGCGGTGTGTTCCCTCCTCTCTCCTGGAGCTCAGCACTCGCACCGCCCCACAGCAGCCCCCGCACACACTGGGACTGGTCCACTATGACAGCCAGGTGGAGGGCAGTCTGACAGAGGAAGTAAGGAGGAGGAAGAAAAGAAGTGGACATTGAAAATAGAGGAAAACACAATAGAGACAAAAAGTCCCCAAAGTAGGAGATTTGAGAGGGCCAAATGAAGAGTGAGGAGAGCAAGAAAATGAAAGTGGACACATGTTAATTACATGTTAATAAACCCTACAATGATGGTGTGGCTGATCTCAGCTCAGAAGAGCAGTGTGTCCATGTGCTTACCTGTCCCAAGTGGTTCTGGATGTCCAGGTAAGGCACCCAGCTCCTGTCCAGAGCTATCACCCCCAGTAAGTATTGTACGAAGGCCCAGTGCTCATGGATAAGAGCCAAGTGAAGAGCCCTATGAGCAAAGGAGATGTTTGAGATAACAATGACAAATAGCCAACAAACTGCTGTTCATTATGTGAATAGTAAGGAGAGCATACTCACGTGTCTCCATCCTCAGACACAAAGTTCAGTGTGTTGAGCATCTCATCTCTCCTCTGTCTTTCCTCCTCCAGGCTCGGTGCTGCTTGCCTCCCACAGTCATCGACTGTGTAACTGATAACTGGTTCATTCAGGTGCATGGTCCCCAGCCCCTGTGATATACTCCCCACCGTCTCATCTGTAATTGAGTCCCCTATAGCGGAGTCCAACCTCTCTCCACCACCCAGTGAACTAAAGTCCATAGGGTGCTTGTCAGTGTCATCCAGTGAGGAGTAGGAGGCCGTGTGAGGGGACCTGGGCCCCCAGGTTTTGGATGTCTCATTGCTGAAGGAGTCATCCAAGCTCAGCGCTGTTCCACTCAGACATTCTAGCCCACTGTCGCACCAATCATCCGGTGCAGAAGTACCCAGAGTTTCGTGTTTGTCAAGCCCGAAGCCAAGTATAGGCCGTGCATGCTGCTTTCCAAAATCGCACCTGGGCTGAATACCAGCCATTACGAATACTGTTGCTAGCTAGCTATTCGTTTTTTATAATAGACTCTTTTGCAACAGCTGGTTAAAATCGATTGATTTTATTAACCAGACAGTTTGCGAAAGCAATGTAGCAGGCTAGCTGTGCTTTCAAGCTGGTAACTGATGTCCAAGCAGTTAGTTAGCTAGCTAGCACGCTAAAGGTGCTAGAGGACCAAGTCTACGAAAACAGCACAGGGCGCTGCATCTAAGCTCTAACTGATATCATCAAAGTTCATCTTCACCTGATAAGGTTTTTCACGGAGTAAAATAAATATAAACGTTACCGTGCTAAATTGTTTACAGGTCAAGTCGTCTCGCGAAAGGAGATGTCCTGGGGAATTCCCAAGCCTCTCCAGCCAAGTCTGTTAGAAGGAGTAGGTCCTGTGCGCATGCGTGAAATTGCATATCCGATAGGTCCTTTATTACTGTACCACGGATAGAACAATGAGAAAAACATATTTGACTGTACTGCTCTTATAGTGAGATTAAATCAACGTTTATTGGTCGCACCGAAATGCTTATGTTACTAGCTCCTAACAATACAGTAAAATGTCAAACAAGTACACAAATAATAATAAAAATGTAAAAAACACAACACACACTAAGAATGATATGTACAGCAGTAGATATATTAGTGAGCTATGTCAAGAATCCAGTATATAAGCACATAGTACAAAACCCCACGGCAAAATTAATATAATTGAAGGAACTTTGCGGAATATAAATATCGACTATAGTTCAAAAGTTTGGTGTCACTTAGAAATGTCCTTGTTTTTGAAAGAAAAGCAAATTTTTTGTCCATTAAAATAACATCAAATTGATCAGAAATACAGTGTAGACATTGTTAATGTTGTCAATGACTATTGTGGCTGGAAATGGCAGATTTTTTAAATGGAATATCTACATAGAAATACAGAGGCCCATTATCAGCAACCATCACTCGTGTTCCAATGGCATGTTGTGTTATCTAATCCAAGCTTATCATTTTAAAAGGCTAATTGATCATTAGAAAAACCTTTTGTAATCATGTTAGCACAGCTGTTCTGATTAAAGAAGCAATAAAACTGGCCTTCTTCAGACTAGTTGAGTATCTGGAGCATCAGAATTTGTGGGTTCAATTACAGGCTCAAAATAGCCAGAAACAAAGAACTTTCTTCTGAAACTCGTCAGTCTATTCTTGTTCTGAGAAATGAAGGCTATTCCATGCGAGCAATTGCCAAGAAACTAAAGATCTCGTACAACGCTGTGTACTACTCCCTTCACAGAATAGCGCAAACTGGCACTAACCAGAATAGAACGCGGAGTGGGAGGCCCTGGTGCACAACTGAGCAAGAGGACAAGTACATTAGAGTGTCTAGTTTGAGAAACAGACGCCTCACAAGTCCTCAACTGGCAGCTTCATTAAATAGTACCCGCAAAACACCAGTCTCAACGTCAAAAGTGAAGAGGCGACTCCGGGATGCTGGCCTTCTAGGCAGAGTTGCACAGAAAAAGCCATATCTCGGAATGGACAATAAAAAGAAAAGATTAAGATGGGCAAAAGAACATAGATACTGGACAGAGGAACTCTGTCTAGAAGGCCAGCATCCCGGAGTCGTCTCTTAACTGTTGACGTTGAGACAGGTGTTTTGTGGGTACTATTTAAAACTTCTTCGGGATCGGCGTCCCTTCCATGGGACGGTTGATCGAACGTAGGCTAATGCGATTAGCATGAGGTTGTAAGTAACAAGAACATTTCCCAGGACATACACATGTCTGATATTGGCAGAAAGCTTAAATTATTTTTGATCTAACTGCACTGTCCAATTTACAGTAGCAATTACAGTGAAAGAATACCATGCTATTGTTTGAGGAGAATGCACAATTTTTAACATAAATAAATTAGGCATATTTGGGCTGTCTTGATTTTAAAAAATTTAACAGAAATGCAATGGTTCATTGGATCACTCTAACACTTTGTTTTTCAACTCTTAATGATCAGCTATGAAAAGCCAACTGAAAATTATTCATGATTAATATTTGACCATGCTTGTCACTTATGAACATTTTTGAACATCTTGGCATAGTTCTGTTATAATCTCCACCCGGCACAGCCAGAAGAGGACTGGCCACCCCTCATAGCCTGGTTCCTCTCTAGGTTTCTTCCTAGGTTTTGGCCTTTCTAGGGAGTTTTTCCTAGCCACCGTGCTTCTACACCTGCATTCTAGCTGTTTGGGGTTTTAGGCTGGGTTTCTGTACAGCACTTCGAGATATTATCTGATGTACGAAGGGCTATATAAAATAAAATTGATTGATTGATTGATTTGCACATACACTGCTGCCATTTAGTGGCCAAAATGTATATTGCACCTGGGCTGGAATAATACATTATGGCCTTTCTCTTGCATTTCAAAGATGAAAAATAATACAAAGTTATTTCTTTTCTTGGTCTTTGTTGGTCTTTTCTTTGTATTATCTTTTACCAGATATATTGTGTTATATTCTCCTACATTCCAAGAGAAGCCAGACTTCCAGCAAAAATGTCCCAATTAAAAAACATCAAATAATATGTCTTTGGTCTCTGTGTTTCATAATTTTCCTTCAATTCGCAAGAGGCTGAATGTATCTCACAGGAGAAAGCATCTGACAGAGCGAAACAGCGCCCCTCTGTCTCTCTACGTGTATCCCATCTATCTGAAGCGATCTGAACTCCCTTGAAAAAAATGAAAAAAAAGTATAACAAATTTGCCAATCAGCGTTGAGCTAAACCGAGCGAGCTGAAACTGTGAATGGTTCTGGCGCACCCCAAAAAATAATCAAGGGAAGACAGTTCGGATTTGGCGTTACTCCTATCAAATCCCATTGAGAGCATATGTCATTGACAGAAAAATCTTGAATTGTTGCAACTCGTTGTGTTGGGCCTTTCCTAATTTAGCCATGGATGGAGATAGGGATTTGGACTTCTGGTTTTACTTAATTCTCTGTACTGGCCAATGATTATAACGGCGATTCTGATCCAACCATTAATCCATACATTGTTGTGCCCCTGGCCTGAGAGGATGGAAGTTCAATATGTAGCTAGAGGTAGAAGGCTAATGTTAACTAGCTAACACTGCCCATGAATGAAAGGGCTTGGTTTCCCCAGGGATTTGACCCACGCACCTCTACTGATGGCCTGGAGATATAAGCTGTTTATCAGTCTCTCCGTCTCAGCTTTGATGCACCTGTACTGTCTCCACGTTCTAGATGGTAGTGGGGTGAACAGGCCGTGGCTCTGGTGACTGAGGTCCTTGATGATCTTCTTTGCCTTCCTGTGACACCGGGTGCTGTAGATGTCCTGGAGGGCAGGCAGTGTGCCCCCGATGATGCGTTGGGCTGACCGCACTACTCTCTGGAGATCCCTGCGGTTGCGGGCGGTGCACTTGATGTAACATGCGGTAATACAGCCTGACAGGATGCTCTTGATGGTGCATCTGTAGAAGTTTGTGAAGGGCCAAGACACATTTCTTCGGACTCTTGAGGTTGAAGAGGCTCTGTTGTGCTGACAGTGTGAAGGGACCATTTCATATCCTCAGTGATGTGCACGCAGAGGAACTTAAAGCTTTTGCCCCTCTCCACTGCAGATAATACATTATTAATACAAATTTGGGCATCATTCATCTCAATCAATACATGACTTACTTTCATAACGATTGCTGGGTTTGCTCAGAAAGCCTGCTTTATGTTGCATAGGTGTCTGTCTGTCTTTTGAAGAGCACAATAATCAAAATGGTATTGATCCTTGATATCACCATCAATTCGTTTGATAACATTAACTGTAATAATCACTGAATGAACAAAGATAATTTGCAGTAGAAAATAGCACTTGAAGTCAAATATGCATTTTAGGAGGATACAGAGACCTATATGAAAACCATGTTTTGTTTTCCTCTTTGTCATCTGTAAGCAAAATGATCATTAACAAAGGTTATCAGGGACAAACTAAGCTCTATTTTATAGGATTCATTAGCAACTAATTCGCTGCATGAAATAATGGTATGAGACGTTCCAAAGATATGCTACATTTCAGAGAAGTAAAATCCATTTCTGAAAAAAGTCCAATGAAATGGAGCGATGAAAGAGGCTACACGACATGTTGTGGTTTTGTGTGAAAAGGATATTCAAAGAAACTGAACAGGAATAACTAAGTGTCAGAGAATTAAGAGGGTTGTTTGAAGGTGAGGTGTGTATGTGTGTGTGCGTGTGTGTGCACGTGCTTGCATGCGTGTGTGACAGAGAGGGACTTAATTATAATACCTTACCGCACTCTCTCCTCCAGTATCACCATCCAACGGAAGTGAGATAGAGAGAGAGAGAAAACATGGTCAGCCTCCATCCATGTATTGAATTGGAAGGTGGATGTGCTTGTGTGGTGGTATGGAGTTAGAGATGGGAGGGAAGGGGTTAATAAAACACCTGGCTAAGTACATTCATTTCAGCAAGCTAGTGGCCCATGGAAAGGTATGTACTGTGTAGGGATGATGGAGATGGTGGGGTTTAGTTCAGCATAGCACAGTAGCATGTGCGGGTGCCAAAGATGTGCTGCTGCAGATGAACATATGGATGACTTGCATGGGAGCTGAGCTCAGTCTGGGCGTCCTGCTCTGTACAGTATGTGAGGAGGGGCTTCCAGGGGAGGCCCAGGATTTTGGACTGATGGGGGAGGAAGAGGGTGGGAGGAGGTAAAGGAGGTGGAGAGATCACCACTCTACACTACAGCAGCTCGGGCCCGGATCCACAAGGTGGCAAAAGGAAACTTGTGTCCCCTCTAGTTTTATGTCCCTATATAAAAAAAGCAGAGTGACAGGTTGGCACAAAATCTGTATCTCCACTGTGTGTCAGCAAAATGGACAGAGTGTGCCCGGTGTCTGTAGGGGGGCTATGGAAAGCTTAGGTATGACTCCTTTGGGTTTCCATACATTTAAAAAAATAATAATTATCATCTGTGGTAGGCTAAATTAATAACATGATACGCCTCTGTCTTTAATATTTGGTTTTGATTTATAAGGGTGGAGTCAAGTTTACCGTTGTAGCAGCTTCACTCAACATGAGTCACGCCCACCACTACAGTGTTTAGTTTGTTTCTTAGCTAGCTGTAAAAAGCATTAGCTTTATCAGCCTATTTAGCTAGCTCGGACCTAACAATGGATATCAGAAATGGGCTTCGCCAAAGTACCCAAACAAAGCCAAAGGAGAAGGGGACACCTGGTTAATGTGTCAGTGGATGTTAAAAGTTGTGACAGCGTTGTGAAGTTCTAGTACGAAATGGACAGTACAGTAGGCCAGGAGGACAGAGGAGAAGAAACTGAGTGTAAAAGACTGTTCTTGGATGCTGTCATTGGTGAAATGTCAGAACGATTCAGAGAACACAACAGCCAACTGGTGGAGGCCGTGTGTGCCCTTGACCCAGAGAGCCATAACTTTCTAGATGTTAAAAAGGAGAAACCACTGCTGGATCTAAGCAAAACAGATTTGGTGGAAGCGTAGTGTGTAGGGCGCTGTCCATGGTGCTGATACAGTGCAGAGGAGATTTCGAACCAACCTGTCACTTCTTGGTCAAAAGCACTCAATGGTCTCTGCATTTAAACGTTTATGTTTATTGTGGTATAGCGGGAAATAAGTAGAATTCAATATAATTCCAATGTAAGAACCCAAATGACGCCCCTGGGTAAAGCTACATATGGATATGTTTCATCATAGAAATAGATACTATTGTGGTTTTCTTGGTAACCTATTGGTTTGAGTTTCTGTAAATGGAACTGTACTTGTTAGAAACGTGTTTATGGTAGGCTGGCATTGCTTACATGATTACGTGGGTCAAATTTGATCCACAAAAGTTACTGAAGTCATGAGCGGCATGATTTTCCATGTTTGAAGCAGGCCTGTGCAAGGCTGCATCTCACTGTAGGAGGTTGCAGGATATGTTTTGGTTATTTCCATCTCCAACTGTGTTTGATTACTGTTAATGTAACTTGCCTAAATATAGATTGTGTCATGCCTTTATCCATCTGATATTTTATTTACTATGCCTACTTGGTGCCACTGTTTTGTTCTGTTCACATTCATTCGTTCACATTTGCAGTTGTGTGGTATTCTAAGCCAAACTGTTGTTCAGTGTTTTTGTTTGCATGCATGAATAACTAGGCTACTACTTTCAGCATTTAGTTTGGATTATTTTGGTAAGACAGTTGTGTGTACGGCTGCATTCAGATAGGCTGTTTGCACAGGAGGTTGGTGTCACCTTAATTGGGGAGGACGAGCTTGTGGTAATGGCTGGAGCGGAATGAGTGGAATGGTATCAATTGCATCAAACACATGGTTTCCATGCGCTTTAGTGTGTAGGACGCTGTCCATTGTGCTGATACAGCGCAGCAGAGATAGGCTACAGATTTCGTGTCAACCTGTCACTTCAAAAGCAATCATTCAATGGTCTCAGAGTCTCAGCATTTTAACTTTATGTTTATTGTGGTATATACGCAGAATTCAATATAATTCCAATGCAAGAACCCCCCAAAATTGTGCACCCTCATCGATTTCAACTGTCCCCCTAAGTCACTTTATTCTGGTGCCGGGTCTGCAGCAGCTCTCTGAAAAGTGCTGACCTGCGCTCTTCTGTGGACATTCTTCAATGCTGGCAGAATCCCCTCGTCCATTCACCCCTTCTCCATCCCACCTCAATTTCCCTTTCAAAGCTCAGAGTGGTGATCTCATATACAGTCATTGGATGATCTTATAGGAAAAATAGTGAGGTTAAGTAAGCTCTCTGCCTATCTTAACAGATGTACGAACAGACTTTGGACACACCTACTCATTCAAGGGTTTTTCTTTCTACATTGTAGAATAATAGTGAAGACAAAACTATGAACTATGAAATAACACATATGGAATCATGTAGTAACCAAAAAAGTCTTACACAAATTAAAATATATTTTATATTTGAGATTCTTCAAAGTAGCCACCCTTTGCCTTGATGACAGCTTTACACACTCTTGGCATTTTCTCACATGTTCCCACATATGCTGAGCACTTGCTGGCTGCTTTTCCTTCACTCTGCGGTCCAACTCATCCCAAACCATCTCAATTAGGTTAAGGTCGAGTGATTTTTATTTATTTATTTATTTTACCATTATTTTACCAGGTAAGTTGACTGAGAACACGTTCTCATTTTATTTTATTTTACCGTTATTTTACCAGGTAAGTTGACTGAGAACACGTTCTCATTTGCAGCAACGACCTGGGGAATAGTTACAGGGGAGAGGAGAGGGATTAATGAGCCAATTGTAAACTGGGGATTATTAGGTGACCATGATGGTTTGAGGGCCAGATTGGGAATTTAGCCAGGACACCAGGGTTAACACCCCTACTCTTACGATAAGTGCCATGGGATCTTTAATGACCTCAGAGAGTCAGGACACCCGTTTAACGTCCCATCCGAAAGACAGCACCCTACACAGGGCAGTGGCATTGGGATATTTTTTTTTTAGACCAGAGAAAAGAGTGCCTCCTACTGGCCCTCCAACACCACTTCCAGCAGCATCTGGTCTCCCATCCAGGGACTGACCAGGACCAACCCTGCTTAGCTTCAGAAGCAAGCCAGCAGTGGTATGCAGGGTGGTATGATTGTGGAGGCCAGGTCAACTGACGCAGCACTCCATCACTCTCCTTCTTGGTCAAATAGCCCTTACACAGCCTGGAGGTGTGTTGGGTCATTGTCCTGTTGAAAACAAATGATTGTCGAACTAAGCTGTCAGAGCAGCTCACAGATCACTGCACCTGTACATAGCTCATCTGTAAATAGCCCATCCAATCTACCTCATCCCCATACTGTATTTATTTATTTATTTATTTATCTTGCTCCTTTGCACCCCAGTATTTCTACTTGCACATTCATCTTCTGCACATCCTACCATTCCAGTGTTTAATTGCTATATTGTCATTTCTTTCTTTCTTATTTTATTTCACCTTTATTTAACCAATTACTTCACCACCATGGCCTATTTATTGCCCTGCCTCTCTTATCCTACCTCATTTGCACATGCTGTATATAGATTTTTCTCCTTTTTCTTATTGATTGTATGTTTGTTTATTCCATGTATAACTCTGTGTTGTTGTATGTGTCAAACTGCTTAGCTTTATCTTGGCCAGGTCGCAGTTGTAAATGAGAACTTGTTCTCAACTAGCCTACCTGGTTAAATAAAGGTGAAATAAATACATTTTAAAAAGTGCAAACCAGATGGAATGGCGTATTGCTACTTAATGCTGTGGTAACCATGCTGGTTAAGTGTGCCTTGAATTCTAAATAAATCACAGACAGTGTCATCAGCAAAGCACCTCCAAACCATCACAACTTCTCCTCCATGCTTCACGCATCGCACAAAGACACAGCGGTTGGAACCAAAAATCTGACATTTTGACTAATCAGACCAAAGGACAGATGTCCACCGATCTGATGTCCATTGCTCATGTTTCTTGGCCCAAGCAAGTCTCTTCTTATTATTGTTGTCCTTTAGTATTGGTTTCTTTGCAGCAATTCGACCATGAAGGCCTGATTCACACAGTCTCTTCTGAACAGTTGATGTTGAGATGTGTCTGTTACTTGAACTCTGTGAAGCATTTATTTGGGCTGCAATTTCTGAGGCTGGTAACTCTAATTAACTTATCCTCTGCAGCAGAGGGAACTCTGGGTCTTCCTTTGCTGTGGCGGTCCTCATGAGAGCCAGTTTCATCATAGCGCTTGATGGTTTTTGCGACTGCACTTTCAAAGTTCTTGACATTTTTCGCATTGACTGACCTTTGTGTCTTAAAGTAATGATGGACTGTCGTTTCTCTTTGCCTATTTGAGCTGTTCTTGACATAACATGGACTTGGTCTTTTACCAAATAGAGCTATATTCTGTATACCACCCCTACCATGTCACAACACAACTGATTGGGTCAAATGCATTAAGAAGGAAAGAAATTCCACAAATTAACTTTAAACAAGGCACACCTGTTAATTGAAATGCATTCCAGGTGACTACCTCATAAAGCTGGTTGAGAGAATGCCAAGGGTGTGCAAAGCTGTCATCAAGGCAAAGGGTGGCTACTTTGAAGAATCTCAAATATAAAATATATTTTGATTTGTTTAACACTTTTTTGGTTACTACATGATTCCATATGTGTTGTTTCATCGTTTTGATGTCTTCACTATTATTCTACAATGTAGAAAATAATAAAAATAAAGAAAAACCCTTGAATGAGTAGGTGTGTCCAAACTTTTGACTGGTACTGTCACGTTTGTTGTATGGAGGAAGAGAGGAGGACCAAGGCGCAGCGTGATACGAATACATTCTTCTATTTATTAATAACGAAACGAAGAACACTTAAACAAACTAATCAAAACAACAAAACGAACGTGAAGCTATATATATAAAGTGCAGACACAAGCAACAAATACATAGACAATAATCCACCAAATCCCTAAAGAATATGGCTGCCTAAATATGGTTCCCAATCAGAGACAATGATAAACAGCTGCCTCTAATTGAGAACCAATCTAGGCAACCATAAACATACAAACACATAGACTACAAAATATCCCATAAACATACAAAACCCCTAGACTAGACAAAACACATACATCCCCCATGTCACACCCTGACCTAACCAAAATAATAAAGAAAACAAAGACAACTAAGGCCAGGGCGTGACAGGTACTGTATGTGCTCCTACTGTAACTGACTCTCCGCTGCTCAGGCCTTCTGTGTTTTGATTCATTTAGGCACTAGCAGACATGAAAATAACTCTCCAGATGTTCCTTAAATCAAGCATGGAGGAAGGGAGACAGCAGGTTATTTAGGGAATTATGACGGTTGTCACGGATCCCTCCGGAACTTTCATCACACCTGCCCCCTATTCCCACTGATTAGTATTTGTATATATGTGATATGTGCCCTTTGGTTTCCATAGTCTTGTCGATTATTGTTACTATGTGCGTGTGAGTACCTGTGCTGTGTGTCTCGGCTTTCGTGCCATTGTGGATTGCGCAGATGATTACGAGTCTCGTCCTGTGTGTTAATCATTGTGCGCGAGTGTATGTATTCGAGGTACTGTCACGTTCCTGACCTATTTATGTTAGTTTGTTATGTGTGTTAGTTGGTCAGGACGTGAGGTTGGGTGGGCATTCTATGTTTTCTGTTTCTGTGTTGGTTTTGGGTTGCCTGGTATGGCTCTTAATTAGAGGCAGGTGTTTGGCGTTCCTCTAATTAAGAGTCATATTTAGGTAGGCGTTGTCACAGTGTTCGTTGGGGGTGATTGTCTTCCGTGTCTGTGTAATTGTTTGCACCATATGGGACTTTTACGGTTTGTTCGGTTTGTGTAGTCTAATTGTCCTATTCGTGCGTTCTAGGTCTGTCTTCACCGTTTTGTTGTTTTTGTTAGTTTATACAAGTTCGTGTCTTTGTTCAATAAATATGTGTTCAAACTTCGCTGCGCCTTGGTTCCCTCAATACTCCTCCTCTTCCGAAGATGAGGAGGAGGACCGCCGTTACAGGTACTCCTCGCTCTTTTGTTTGGGTTTCAACCCTGTGCTTTGTGTACGTGTTTGTTTGGTCTTCGTCCCCGTGCCTTTACACGGCACGCCGTAATTTGGGGTATAATTAAAAAAAATATTACTCATTCCTGCGGCAGTCTCCCAAATCTCTTCATACCAACGTGACAACGGTAGCTGCAAAAAAATAACTCTCCAGATGTTCCTTAAATCAAGCATGGAGGAAGGGAGACAGCAGGTTATTTAAAGAATCAGGACGGTACCTGTAAAACATTTAAAAAAATTGGGGTGGGGGTATCTATGAGAATCACAGCTGTAGTGTGGTAGGAGTCTTATTGAATAGCTGCCAAGCTGTGTTATCTGTTTACTTGGGGAGCTGGCCTGGTAACAGAATGTTTTAAACCTGCCAATGGCTCTTTCCTCTGGCTCTAAATCATAGCCCTGGGAGATGGACTGCCTGAGGGGGGTGTGCAGCTCCCTGCATCCGCTAGACACACGGATCAGAGAGTAGACCTGGGTCAAGGGCATAGAAATATAATCCATGGACTCTACAATATTTATATGGTCAAGGCACGGAGATAGATGTCTTCCACATGTCATAATAGGAATAGGAGGCAGTCCAGGGATTCAAGCTCTGTATAGCTGTTGGCATATGGTGACAGGAAAATGGTGTTCACATCTTTTATACATAAGGGTACCAGTGTATCATTCGATAATAGAATGCACACCCAAGCAGTTTTTAAAAACAAAGAATCAGCAGAAACGAGCCATGACTGCTCTGATCATCAAGCTAGTAGTCAATCTCTAAGCACAAAGTAATAAGGGAGACTTCTGTGTAGGCTGCACATAGCCCGTCAGTATTAAATACACTGGCAATTTATTTATTCGCTGTAAAGGCTGTATTGGGCTTTCACCAGAAGATTATGTTCACCTAATTAACTAGAGTCATTAAAACTAGACTCATTAAGGAAGGAGTGTGTGTGTGTACAGTATGTATGAGTGTTTGTGTGTTAGAATGGCTGATCATTAGGCAAGATAATGATGTGTGTGTGGGTGTGTTGGTGTGTGTATATGTGTGTGTGTGGGGGGGGGGGGGGGGGGGGGGGTTGAAGCAATCAATGCGTTTTTAAAGCCGGATGTCTTCATTTTCTGAGCTGACCAACAATGACTGTATTAAGGGGCACTGACCTGTCTAACTGGATGTTTTGTGTCATTGAAGCCACTAATGAACACATGGCTGTTCCTGACTGGAGGTACACAGATGTGCAGTTAGCATGTGCAGCTCCTCCATGTTTTTCCTGGATTCCCTGTGACGTGAAGTCATGTAGTGATGTCAGAGATGTCAGGGCAATGTGACAAAGATTAACCATCCTTCGCCAGACCATCACTGCGATGAATGTCGAAGCACACCCCTGGCACTCTCTGCCATTCACTGTAACACTCCTTCTTTCTATCCCTCCCCCTGCCTTCTTCTCTCCCTCTCTCTGCCTCTTTCTCTCCCTCCCCCCTGCCTTCTCTCCCTCTCTCTGCCTCTTTCTCTCCCTCCCCCCTGCCTTCTTCTCTCCCTCTCTCTGCCTCTTTCTCTCCCTCCCCCCTGCCTTCTCTCCCTCTCTCTGCCTCTTTCTCTCCCTCCCCCCTGCCTTCTTCTCTCCCTCTCTCTGCCTCTTTCTCTCCCTCCCCCCTGCCTTCTCTCCCTCTCTCTGCCTCTTTCTCTCCCTCCCCCCTGCCTTCTTCTCTCCCTCTATCTGCCTCTTTCTCTCCCTCCCCCCTGCCTTCTTCTCTCACTTTCTCTCTTGCCCCTCAAACACCAGCCTTGTGTCTCCACCAGCTTCTCCTTTGCCCTGGCTGTCTCCATCCAACCCTCCTTCCTTCTAAACCTGACAATACAGTTGTCACGCCCTGTCCATGACATGAAGCCTCCAGTGATGATCTATGGCAAGAAGCCTCCAGTGATGATCCATGGCACGAAGCCTCCAGTGAGGAGTCATGGAACGAAGGCCTCCAGTCCGGAGCCTCCAGCGACGTTCTCCAGTCCGGAGCCTCCAGCGACGGCCTCCAGTCCGGAGTCTCCAGCGACGGCCTCCAGTCCGGAGTCTCCAGCGACGGCCTCCAGTCCGGAGCCTCCAGCGACGGCCTCCAGTCCGGAGCCTCCAGCGTGGGTCCCCAGTCCGGGGTCGGCGGCGAGGGTCCCCGCACCAGAGGTGCCACCAAAGTGGGGCGAGCCAGAGGCGGAGGGGGGTCTACGTCCCGCACCAGAGCCGCCGCCGTAAAGGGAGCC
This sequence comes from Salvelinus fontinalis, assembly GCF_029448725.1. Taxonomy (NCBI): domain Eukaryota; kingdom Metazoa; phylum Chordata; class Actinopteri; order Salmoniformes; family Salmonidae; genus Salvelinus; species Salvelinus fontinalis. The sequence continues at coordinate 36,079,650 of NC_074677.1, forward strand.
CACCAGGACCCTCCCCTTTAGAGTCAGGTTTTGCGTCCGGAGTCCGCACCTTTGGGGGGGGTGTGGGGGGGGGGGGGGTATTGTCACGCCCTGGCCATAGAGAGGCTTTTATTCTCTATTTTGGTTAGGCCAGGGTGTGACAAGGGTGGGCATTCTAGTTTCTTTATTTCTATGTTTTCTATTTCTTTGTGTTTGGCCGGGTGTGGTTCTCAATCTGAGGCAGCTGTCTATCGTTGTCTCTGATTGAGAACCATACTTAGGTAGCCCTTTTTTCCACCTGTCTTTGTGGGAAGTTGACTTTGTTCAGGGCACATAGCCTTTAGCTTCACGGTTTGTTTTTGTAGTGGTTATTGTTTTGTTCGGCGTCATTTCTATAAATAAAAGAAAATGTACGCTCACCACGCTGCACCTTGGTCCTCTTTTTCCAATGGCCGTGACAACAGTTTTCTTTTCTTTTCTGTCTTTGATTTTATTTTTCTCTCAATCTCCCTCTCTCTCATTCTCTCACTAGATGTCAATGACATGTTTCATATGCAATCTTTGGCTGACTTTATAGTCCAATTATCCTCCATGTTGAGCGAAAGCTGACTGATCCTCTTGTGAAGAAGTACCATTTCAGATATCAAACGTTACTAATTTAAAATGTCACACATCTTGGCTAATAATAACACTTCATGGTCTACTCTAAAGTATAAATGACAACCATGACCATCACTCTTTCTACATTCTCTCTGACATAAGGATGTCCACTTAATGGGATAATAGAATATGGACACTGTGGGGGATGTTATAAAACATCACTTTATTAGGACCACACCCTAAAACCGATGATTAGATAAGATGATCATGGTTAAATTAGCATTGGAACCACAGAAATGGTTTGAAACTATTAACTGTTCTATCTCAAGATTTAATATTATTTGACCTTTCAAATTACTACCATAGCCAAATGTCTCAATTATCAGAGTGCAAACTCACTTTCCTGGATTGAAATAGAAGATTCCTATCTAAAACCACTTAAGACGTGCCTTATATTTCCCAATCTGTAAAAAAAAAGTGATTACGCTAAACTGGAAAAGCAGATTGAATGTTTCAACCATACACTGGCTTAACCTATTGTCTGAACCTGGCCTCCCTGGAGAGATCTACCTTCAACTAACAAACTGAAGGACTTTAACTCAATCTGGGAAACATTCCTATCCAACATTGCCCTCAGAAACCCCAGACAACGTCAAGTATGGCACCTCCTACCTACACAGCCCTATGCTAACCCGCAGCTTATCCACCAGTCTTACCAGTCTTGTTTTGTCCGGTCCTGTCCTGTCTTGTCCTGTTCTGTCCTGTCTTGTCCTGTTCCTTCCTTTCCTGTCTTGTGTTTACCCCAACCCTGGTAATTAAACAACCTGTGAATATGTCTGAGTATCTTTAATTGTTTTGTCTTGGTATGTTTGGTTTTGAATATTGTATTGTCTGTTATTTGTGACTTATTAGTCCTCGTAAACTTTCAAGTCATGGTGTGATGTACATGGTATGGTGCACTCAGTTGTGTGAAAACATACCATGCTTATTTTCTTTTAGAAGTTATGGCATACATTTAATTTCCTAACAGAAATGGAATTCTGCAATCAGTCAATGCCATCACACCTGTACTCTTGTACAAAGCACTGATGAAATGTGGGCTATATTGCATGTATGTATTCCATGTACACAGGTATCTGCGGTCAGCACTAAACCTAATGAAGACTTTGAAATATTGTCATCTGTATCAGTGCAGCAGGAAACACTGTATGGAGCAGTGAACAGTGAGTCAGTATTCATTTCTGTTGATTGTGGACAATGGTGGTGGTGGTGGTGGTGGTGGTGTGTGACCTCATATGGCCTCTTGGAGCTAATAAAGGTCTCCACTAAGTAATCCACCCCAGTGGAAATCATCTGAGCTGAAGCCAACATATGGTTCCTCAGTTTTATTTCTCCATCACCTGCCCATGCATATTCTATCAGACAGCATGCCGTGTGACAGCCTGTTTCATAATGGAGACTTTACTAGATGCAAGGCAAGATGGTGTGTGTTTTTGTTTTATGTAATCCGTTCACTGTAAATCAGATTTCATATTCCATGTACAGTCACGTAAAACGGCTTCCCAATATCCTTATACCTGGATACACCCCCAAAAATGCTGGGCTGTTTTGATGACCCAGCTGCTGGGTTGCAGGCGTTGGATCACTTACAGCAGTTGGGTTGTTTTCGTTAAAAAGAGAAAGGTTGGGTTGTTGAGGCTGGGTTATTAATGCTGAGTTATTGAGATATGACCCAGCGGTTCAGAACAGAAGACTGGAAGTGTGGCTAAGTAGGGGCGTGGTTTTCAGATTGTTATTTTTGGCCAAACATGAGAGTAAATGTTATTCTGGTTAATCTGTTCTGTTATATTGTTAAAGGAAAACTCCATCCAAAAACGTTATTTTGTTATTTGTTTCATTAGTCCATTGTTGATAGTCCCAAAATGTTTTGTTTGTCAGCAATCAAGTTTTCAAGATATATAACTTTCAGAATACAGAAATACAGCCGGTATGATGTATTTTGCATCATATGATGCATCAGTTAACATATGTTAAGGTGGAACACTGACAGTTTATTAGCTTTAAACGAAGTTTACAAATATGTAATAGTTACCACTTTGTAACAATATGTAAATAATTATGTTATTAATGTTACATTAAAATGTGTAATGTGTTCATTTTTTAAATGAACATTGAAATGGCAATGCACCACGTGATGTACAGGAAAGGCATTTACTCTACCAGTGATTAAAATAACAATGTGAAAGCCACGCCATTAATAAGACATGCCTCTGAAATAACCCATGGAATGGCATTGACTCCTTGTCAAAATAAAGATTCAATCAAATCAAATCACATTTTGAAGCAGTTTTAAGAAAATACCTAAAAAAGTAAGAGATAAGAAAAAATATTTTTTTAGGAGCAGCAGTAAATAACAATAGCGAGACTATATACAGTTAATTATGTACATGCAGGGTTAATAAAGTGGCTATGCATAGATAACAACAAACCTACTATATTTATTTCTCAACTAATATTAAGCACATTGATTATCTTTACAACAGGAGTAAAGCCTACCTGGCTGACATGAAAATTAACCACGGGAAAAGCGGTCCTCCAGTTGCTATTGAAGTGCATAGATGACATGTATTTTTCCCCCTGACCCTGTTTCGAGATAGGTGCATGATAATGGTACATGCTACTGAGCACTCGGGGAAAAGGGCACAACGCAGCACTCCGGGCCAAGGGCACTTGTTCAGTTGTATTCTTCATACTATAAAATAATGTCACGGAATTCTAAGCAAAAATTGTCTGCTAAATTAACTAGTGTAGCAGAGTATGCTATTCTGTTCTTCTGAAATAGACTACATTTTCTTCATATCATGCTTCTTTAGACCGTCTAAAATAAATAATGTTGTTGTGAAGGTGTAGGCTATATTACATGGATTTATTAGACTTTTTAAAATGTAGATGTTCCAAAGGTCTACATCAGTGTCTTGTAGGCTATATGTGGAGGTGCTAAATGTGTTTATGTTAACTAACGGTAAATTACCGCAAGACCGATAGTTATTTGCTTGACAATCACCGTCTGAAGAAATTTCGTGACCGCCACAGCCCTATGAGGGAGGATGATCATTTTTTTTATGATTATGTCCTTATTTCTATCACAGCACACTAGATGACTGTCATTCATATTCCATTCACCCAGCTCAATGTAACATCAAATAGGCAGGCCTCCCGGGTGGCGCAGTGGTCTAGGGCACTGCATCGCAGTGCTAACTGCGCCACCAGAGTCTCTGGGTTCGCGCCCAGGCTCACAATTGGCATAGCTTCGTCCGGGGTAGGGAGGGTTTGGCCGGTAGGGATATCCTTGTCTCATCGCGCTCCAGCGACTCCTGTGGCGGGCCGGGCGCAGTGCGCGCCAACCAAGGGGGGCCAGGTACACGGTGTTTCCTCCGACACATTGGTGCGGCTGGCTTCCGGGTTGGAGGCGCGCTGTGTTAAGAAGCAGTACGGCTGGTTGGGTTGTGCTTCGGAGGACGCATGGCTTTCGACCTTCGTCTCTCCCGTGCCCGTACGGGAGTTGTAGCGATGAGACAAGGTAGTAATTACTAGCGATTGGATACCACGAAAATTGGGGAGAAAAATGGGATAAAATAAAATAAAAAATAAAATAAAAAAATAAATAAAATAAAAACATCAAATAGGTTTAGGCTACTACATGATACTTGAATTGTCCCTATACCTATCACGAGGTTGCTACAACCTAGCCTATGAACGAAAGTTTACAAAGTAGGTGCACAGGTTCGAGAGAACATTTGGTGACAGTGACACATTCAAAGTACAACAGTTGCAAACAAGATTTTTTAAACAACTAAATAGTATGTATTTTGGTATGGGGGGTTTGTTCAATTGGGGGGTACTGTTTCTGACACATTCAGGTAGAGTAAGGTTTCACAATATCAAATCCAAGTTATTTGCGCTACTAAAGTGCTTATGGTACTCTAAATTCATTGTCAGGGTATGAAAGTTGTCCACTTTATTAGGGAAATATGAATATTGGATGCTAGGTGCCCCTTTATTTTTGTTGTCTGTTGGACAAATTCAGGTATGTTTATCCCCGTTTGGTTCCGTTTGCTTCCGTTTACGATTTTCTTTCAACAGAATCGGAGGAATGAATATCAAATCCAATATTATTTATCACATGCACCGAATACAACAGGTGTAGACCTTACCGTGAAATGCTTACTTACAAGCCCTTAACCAAACAATGCAGTTTTAAGAAAAATAAATGAGAGTTAATAAATTATTTACAAAATAAACTAAAGAATAAAAGTAACAAAATCAAATAACAATAACGAGGCTATATACAGGGGGTACCGGTACCAAGTCAATGTGGGGGGGTACAGGTTAGTCGAGGTAATTGAGGCAATATGTACATGTAGGTAAGGGTAAGTGACTATGCGTAGATAATAAACAGCGAGTAGCAGCAACGTAAAAAAAAAGGGGGGGGTCAATGCAAATAGTCGGTGTAGCTATTTAACTATTTGCAGTCTTATGGCTTTCGGTAGAAGCTGTTAAGGAGCCTTTTGGACCGAGACTTGGTACTCGGGTACCAGTTGCCGTGCGGTAGCAGAAAGAACAGTTTATGACTTGGGTGGCTGACGTCTTTAAAAAAAATTGGGCCCTTCCTCTGACACCGCCTAGTATAGAGGTCCTCGATGGCAGGAAGCTTGGCCCTAGAGATGTACTGGGCCGTACACATTACCCTCTGTAGCGCCTTATGGTCGGATGTCGAGCAGTTGCCATACCAGGCGGTGATGCAACCAGTCAGGATGCTCTCAATGGTGCAGCTGTAGAACTTTTTGAGGATCTGGGGACCCATGCCAAATATTTTCAGTCTCCTGAGAGGGAATAGGCATTGTCGTGCCCTTTTCACGACTCGCTTGGTGTGTTTGGACCATGATAGTTTGTTGGTGATGTGGACACCAAGGAACTTGAAGCTCTCGATCTGCTCCACTACAACCCCGTGGATGTTAATGGGGGCATGTTCAGCCCTCCTTTTCCTGTAGTCCATGATCAGCTCCTTTGTCTTGCTCACTTTGAGGGAGAGGTTCTTGTCCTGGCACTACACTGCCAGGTCTCTGACCTCCTCCCTATAGGCTGTCTCATTGTTGTCGGTGATCAGGCCTACCACCGTTGTGTCGTCAGCAAACTTAATGATGCTGTTGGAGTCGTGCTTGGCCACGTAGTCGTGGGTGAACAGGGAATTACAGGAGGGGACTAAGCATGCACCCCTGAGTGGCCCCCTTGTTGAGGATCAGCATGGCAGATGGAGTTGCACAGGGAGGTGTTTAGTCCCAAGGTCCTGTACACATGCAAACACAGTTCACTTTCATAACAGCCACGTACAAACAGCATGATCACATAATTCCTTCTCGCAACTACGTGCTTTCCTCCTCTCACCTTTCCTCTTCGCTTGTGGACTTCAGTGCACAACAAATCAGCTGTCGGTGACCAGAAAAAATCTTTCCAAGCCAAACCTTCATATCATAACCGCTAATGGCTACACCCAGCCTACATCGTTGTCACCATAATAGCTAACGTCATAGTCAATATAGCTACTAGAACAAACGCGTTACCAAACCCACTACAATCATGCAGTACAGTGTAAAGTCAGCAAGCAGTTTAGCAGTTACACCAGCGGGTCCCGGTGGCAATAAATAAAAATAAATAAAAGCTTACCTTGACTTGGAAGAATTCCAGTGTTGGATACCATAGCCAGCTAGCTAACCTAGCATCCCTCTCTGTTTGAGCCGGGTGATTGAGTAGCTGCATTCACTAGCTAAGGGAAAGTGAAAGTAAAAAAATATATATACTAGCTAGCTCTCTCTCTCTTTCTCTCTCTTTCTCTCTCTTGCTTATCCTTCATTTTTAAAGAAATTAATATGTTCAAAACTGTTCAACTATTGTCTTGCTCTTTGAGCCAACTACTCACCATACTTTATGCACCACAGTCCTAGCTAGATGTAGCTTATGCTTTCAGTACTAGATTAATTCTCTGATCCTGTGATTGGGTGGACAACATGTCAGTTCATGCTACAAGAGCTCTGATTGGTTGGAGGATGTCCTCCGGAAGTCATAATTACTCTGTAAGTCTATGGACTGTGGTGAGAACTACGAGCCACGTAGGTTTTGTATTGAAGTCAATATACCCAGAGGAGGACGGAAACTAGCTGTCCTCCAGCTACACCATGATGTTATCCTACAGAGTGCTTTTCACGCTATTGTAGACCTTAATTGCAAAACAATGTATTTTAATCAATTATTTGGGAATATATTTAGTTTAGTTTCACCCAAAAATGATACATTTTTAATGTTTCACTATTTAAAAATCAAATGAAATTCACTGAGGAGGATTTTCCTCCCCTTCCTTCTCTGAGGACCCTCCACTGATGCCAAATGCCATTTGATTGTAGATCTATAGTATGCAACATTACAGACTCTATGGCTGACCTGTAGCAAGTAATGTAATGATTGTAAGACACAGACTGACCTGTAGTAATGTAGTGTAAGACACAGATTGACCTGTAGTAATGTAGTGTAAGACACAGACTGACCTGTAGTAATATAGTGTAAGACACAGACTGACCTTTAGTAATATAGTGTAAGACACAGACTGACCTTTAGTAATATAGTGTAAGACACAGACTGACCTGTAGTAATGTAGTGTAAGACACAGACTGACCTTTAGTAATATAGTGTAAGACACAGACTGACCTTTAGTAATATAGTGTAAGACACAGACTGACCTGTAGTAATGTAGTGTAAGACACAGACTGACCTTTAGTAATATAGTGTAAGACACAGATTGACCTGTAGTAATGTAGTGTAAGACACAGACTGACCTTTAGTAATATAGTGTAAGACACAGACTGACCTGTAGTAATGTAGTGTAAGACACAGACTGACCTTTAGTAATATAGTGTAAGACACAGACTGACCTGTAGTAATGTAGTGTAAGACACACACTGACCTTTAGTAATATAGTGTAAGACACAGACTGACCTGTAGTAATGTAGTGTAAGACACAGACTGACCTTTAGTAATATAGTGTAAGACACAGACTGACCTGTAGTAATGTAGTGTAAGACACAGACTGACCTGTAGTAATATAGTGTAAGACACAGACTGACCTTTAGTAATGTAGTGTAAGACACAGACTGACCTTTAGTAATATAGTGTAAGACACAGACTGACCTGTAGTAATGTAGTGTAAGACACAGACTGACCTTTAGTAATATAGTGTAAGACACAGACTGACCTGTAGTAATATAGTGTAAGACACAGACTGACCTGTAGTAATATAGTGTAAGACACAGACTGACCTGTAGTAATGTAGTGTAAGACACAGACTGACCTTTAGTAATATAGTGTAAGACACAGACTGACCTGTAGTAATATAGTGTAAGACACAGACTGACCTTTAGTAATATAGTGTAAGACACACACTGACCTTTAGTAATATAGTGTAAGACACAGACTGACCTGTAGTAATATAGTGTAAGACACAGACTGACCTGTAGTAATGTAGTGTAAGACACAGACTGACCTTTAGTAATATAGTGTAAGACACAGACTGACCTTTAGTAATATAGTGTAAGACACAGACTGACCTGTAGTAATATAGTGTAAGACACAGACTGACCTTTAGTAATATAGTGTAAGACACAGACTGACCTGTAGTAATATAGTGTAAGACACAGACTGACCTGTAGTAATGTAGTGTAAGACACAGACTGACCTATAGCCTACTCTCTCTGGGCTGAGCTGCTGCTGCTCATGTGGAGGCAACATGAGCAGCCAAAGTAAAACAGACCGTCTGCTCTGCTGCTTTGTTTCTCCCTCCTCCAGCACTCTGTCCGTTTCTCTCCTCTTCTGATGTGTTTGTTCTTGCCCCCTCCTCCCACTTTACTTCTGCTCCTCTCCTCAAGGGATCCCATAACATCACTAGTGCCAAGAGTGTTGGCTTAGGACCGAAGGTTGCTTGTTTGAATCCGGGAGCCGTCACGGTGAAAAAATCAGCTGTTCTGCCCTTGAGCAAGGCAGTTTACCCTCACAACAACTGCTCCCCGGGTGCCGATGACATGGACATGGATTAAGGCAGCCCCCCGCACCTCTCTGATTCAGAGACATTTCGGTTGAATGCATTCAGGTGTGCAACTGACTAGGTATCCCATTTCCCGCCAAAACCCCAGACACTCATGTTCATTTTGTACTGTAATTTCATGAGTGTAAAAATATGATTCGATTGTCCTGACACTTAAACTTAAACTGGAAAATCGAGACCCCAAAAGCCTGTCTCTTTGTAACACAATAACACCCTTACCAAGAAGGGATAACAATGGGTGAAAGTGATTTAATTAGTTATTCTAAAGGCTGTGAAGCATTCCTAGATTACAGACACAGAAAATAGATTACACATTTGTCATCTGCTCTCCCTTTATTGATCTTCTGATTGATGAAAGTCAAGAGCTACCTCATGAACATTTTCAAATCAAAGTTTTCATCTCCCTGGCTGAGGCGGCTTCCCTGTCATTTCCCTCATTTGATTTACCTCCTTTCATTTCAGTTGCATAAACACACAGAGCCCAAACCACTCGCTCCTGTGACTGGCTGCACACTGGGAGAAATAATTGACTTACATACTTTAATGCATGAATAAGCTAGTAGTAATATGGACGTCTAAGGTACACTGTTATGTGTTTGTTATGTATGTATTTGTGTGTGTGTGTGTGTGTAGGTTTGTGTGCTTTTTGGCGCTGTACTGTTTTGAATGCAATTAGCATCTGTACATTGTGGAAGGCTCATCTCTTACCATAGGCAGTCATTCAGCCACAGCTGAACCATACAGCTGTATTCCACTGGTTCAGGGAATTAGCTAGAGTGATATAAACCAGCGACAGGCAGAGAGGATGTCATAGACCTTGGTTCAATATGGATATTCATAAATTAGAACAAAAAGGGAACACGTAAACAACATGGGACTCCTCAGACTCCTGGAGCAGGCCAGCCACCACCGGCCTGAGGAGTGACACATGGAACGAGGGGTTAATGCGGTAATCGGGGGGAAGCTGTAACCTGTAACATACCTCGTTCACTCTCCTCAGGACTTTAAATGGCCCCACAAACCACGGACCCAGCTTCCGACAGAGCAGGCGGAGGGGCAGGTTTCGGGTCGAGAGCCAGACCCGATCCTCACTGCGGTGACGGTCTGCGGCAACTTTCTGGTGCAGTACGGCGCGCTGAAGGTGGACATGGGCGGCGTCCAATGTCTTCTCTGCGTGCCAGAACCAGTTGTCCACCGCAGGAGCCTCGGTCTAACTCTGATGCCAGGAAGGGAGAAAGGGAAAGGAGAAAGGTTAGTGGAGGAGTGGCGGAGCGAGTTCTGGGCCATCTCTGCCCAGGGCACGAACGCTGCCCACTCCCCCGGCCCGTCCTGGCAATAAGACCTCAGAAACCTAACCACATCCTGGTTAACTCTCTCCACCTGCCCGTTACTCTCGGGGTGAAAACCTGAGGTAAGGCTGACCGAGACCCCAAGACGTTCCTTGAATGCCCTCCAGACCCTCGACGTGAACTGGGGACCCCGATCAGACACTATATCCTCAGGCACCCCGTAGTGCCGGAAGACGTGTGTAAACAGAGCCTCCGCAGTCTGTAGGGCCGTAGGGAGACCAGGCAAAGGGAGGAGATGACAGGACTTAGAAAACGATCCACAACGACCAGGATCGTGGTGTTAACCTGTGAAGGAGGAAGATCAGTCAGGAAATCCACCGACAGGTGCAACCATAGCCGTTGTGGAACGGGTAAGGGTTGTAACTTACCTCTGGGCAGGTGTCTAGGAGCCATGCAATGGGCGCACACCGAGCAGGAGGAAACATAAACCCTCACGTCCTTAGTTAAAGTGGGCCACCAGTACTTCCCACTAAGACAGCGCACCATCCGACCGATACCAGGATGACCAGAGGAGGGTGACGTATGGGCCCAATAGATCAGCCGGTCGCGGACAGCAGACGGAACGTACAGACGCCCAGCCGGACACTGAAGGGGAGCGGGCTCTGTACGTAACGCTGTGTCCGCGTCCAGCTCCCACACTACCGGTGCAACCAGGCAAGAGGCCGGGAGTATGAGAGTGGGATCCATGGGCCGCTCCTCTGTGTCATACATCCGGGACAGTGCGTCTGCCTTCGCATTTTGGGAACCTGGTCTGTAGGATAGGGTGAAACAAAACGGGTAAAAAACATGGCCCACCTTGCCTGGCGAGGATTCAGTCTCCTCGCCGCCCGGATGTACTCCAGATTGCGGTGGTCAGTCCAGATGAGAAAAAGGTGTTTAGCCCCCTCAAGCCAATGTCTCCACGCCTTCAAAGCTTTGACGACAGCCAACAACTCTCGGTCCCCCACGTCATAGTTTCGCTCCGCCGGGCTCAGCTTCTTCGAAAAGAAGGCACAGGGGCGGAGCTTTGGTGGCGTACCCGAGCGCTGAGAGAGCACAGCTCCTATCTCAGCCTCGGACGCGTCCACCGCCACTATGAACGCCAAAGAGGGATCCGGATGAGCCAGCACGGGAGCCGAGGTAAACAGAGCCCTCAGTTGACCAAAAGCCCTGTCCACCTCAGCTGACCACTGCAAACGCACCGGTCCCCCCTTCAGCAGTGAGGTAATGGGAGCCGCTACCTGACCAAAGCCCCGGGTAAACCTCCGGTAGTAGTTGGCAAACCCTAGAAACCGCTGCACTTCCTTTACCATGGTGGGAGTCGGCCAATTACGCACGGCTGAAATGCGGTCACTCTCCATCTCCACCCCTAAAGTGGAAATGCGGTACTCTAGGAAGGAGACGGACTGTTGGAAAAACAGACATTTCTCAGCTTTGACGTACAGGTCATGCTCCAACAGTCGACCAAGCACCCTGCGCACCAGGGACACATGCTCGGCGCACGTAGCGGAGTATATCAGAATGTCGTCAATATCCACCACTACACCCTGCCCGACAATCTTGTCTACAAAGGCTTGGAAGACTGATGGAGCATTCATCAACCCGTACGGCATGACGAGGTACTCATAGTGCCCTGAGGTGGTACTAAATGCCGTCTTCCACTCGTCCCCCTCCCAGATACGCACCAGGTTGTAAGCACTCCTGAGATCCAACTTTGTGAAGAATTGTGTCCCGTGCATTGCCTCGATCACACTGGCTATGAGAGGTAGTGGGTAACTGTACCTCAGTGATTTGGTTGATGCCTCTATAGTCGATACACGGGCGCAGACCTCCATCCTTCTTCTTCACAAAAAAGAAACTCGAGGAGGCAGGTGAAGTGGAGGGCCGAATGTACCCCTGCTCCAGAGATTCGGAGACATATGTTTCCATAGCCTCCATCTGTGAGAGGGGATACACGTGACTCCTGGGAAGTGTACCAGGAGATCTATCGCACAATCGCCCAGTCGATGAGGGGGTAATTGAGTCTCCTTCTTTTTGGAGAAGGCGAGAGCCAAATCGGCATACTCAGGGGGAATGCGCACGGTGGAGACCTGGTCTGGACTCTCCACCGTAGTAGCACCAACGGAAACCCCTAAACACCAACGTGAGCACTCTCGCGACCACCCCGTGAGAGCCCTCTGTGGCCAAGAAAGTGGGGTTATGACAAGCTAACCAGGGTAGGCCCATCACCACGGAAACGCAGGAGAGTCAATAAGGAGAGACCAATTCTTTCCGTATGACCCCCCTGCGTCACCATGCCCAAAGGCGCGGTGACCTCCCTAATCAACCCTGACCCTAATGGTTGACTATCTAAGGCGTGAACGGGGAAGGGCGCATCCACGGGAACGATGGGGATCCCTAAACTATGGACTAAAGCCCTATCAATAAAATTCCCAGCCGCGCCTGAATCGACGAGCGCCTTATGCTGGGAATGCGGGGAAAACTCAGGGAACGTGACAAACACAAACATATGTGCAACAGAGGGCTCTGGGTGAGATTGGTGCCGGCTCACCTGGGTTGACGCCAGAGCACCCTGCCTGCTGCCTCGATTCCCAGAGGAACCAACCCGGCACCGACCGGCAGTGTGACCTCTGCGGCTGGTGGTGCACGAGCGGAAACCTCCTCCGGTCTCCCTGCGCACCGCCCCTCCCAGTGCCATGCGTATCGGAGAGGGGGTGCGGGAGGATGGAACCACCAGACCCCGATCTGAACGTCCGCGAGTAGCCAGCAGGTTGTCCAGCCGGATGAACAGGTTCACCAGCTGGTCAAACGTGAAGGTAGTGTCTCTGCAGGCCAGCTCCCGACAGACTTCCTCACACAGACTGCAGCGGTAATGGTCGATCAGGACCCTGTTGTTCCATCCCGCGTCGGCAGCCAGGGTCCTAAACTCCAGGGCGAACTCCTGCGCGCTCCTCGTCTCCTGTCTCAGATGGTAGAAGCGCTCACCCGCCGCTCTACACTCGGGCGGGTGGTCGAAGACTGCCCGGAAACGGCGGGTGTACTCCTCAAAATGGTCCAATGGCGCATCTCCCTCTCTCCACATGGCGTTGGCCCACTCCAGGGCTCTCCCGGTAAGACACGAGACACCCCCCAAAAAGAAAAAAAGAAAAAGAAAAAAAAGACACGAGACGAGGGCGGACACCCTCTCACTGCCGGGTAGACGGTGGCCAGATAGAGATCTAATTGTAATAAAAACCTCTGGCAGTTCGCAGGCCTCCCGTCATACTCCTGGGGCAAGGAGAGACGGATCCCACTGGGTTCAGGCGGGAAAGGGGCGCTCAGGGGAGACCCCGGTTGTGCTGGTAGAGGCGCTGGAAGAACTCCCTGTCTCTCCCAGCGGTCCATTATCTGGACAACGTGATCCATGGAGGTGCCAAGATGGTGAAGCATAACCGCATGCTCCTGGACGCGCTCCTCCACCTCAATGGCCGGGGCACCTTCTCCTGCTGACTCCATAGTTGGGGTCGGTGATTATGTAATGGGTGCGTGCTGGTGGCAGGGAAGTCAGGCGCAGGAGAACGAACTTGGTATAAACGGAGTCGTTTAATTAGTGCTCACAAACTCCGAAAACCAACATATACAAAAATAATGAAAGTGAGTACAAAACCCGTCGCACACCAGAAACATAACTAGCACCAATACATACAACAAACAATCACCGACAAGAACATGAGGGAAAGAGAGGGTTAAATACACAACATGTAATTGATGGGATTGGAACCAGGTGTGATGGAAGACAAGACAAAACCAATGGAAAACGAAAAATGGATCAGTGATGGCTAGAAGGTTGGTGACGTCGACCGCCGAACACCGCCCGAACAAGGAGAGGGACCGACTACGGCGGAAGTCGTGACACACAGTGTGGAATTATTTATAAATAATTACCGGTACACCAATCTGAGTTAAATAACAAAAAAATCAAGTCAGTTTAATATAGAGCTCTGTATTTTTTTGCATTGGATGCGTCTCAATCTACCACATCACCAGTGTCACACTTCCGCATCTGAAAGGTGACAGAGCTAGAGAGGTGTTAGTCAGACCATGAGACCGAAAATCGGTCTTCTCTGGAAAACGTATGTAGCATCCTGTTTGACCTATAAACTATTATGACCGCTCTATGGAAAGGTGAGAGTCTCTCTTGGGACTCATCTGAAGGTAACCGGTACCAGTTTAAAAAAAGGAATGGAAGTATGAAGGTAGTTTTGCCTTCCCAAATCAAGGGGTTAAATAAGTGCAATGAATATACTGTATATATATACAGTCGAAAGTTTGGACACACCTACTCAATCAAAGGGTTTTCTTAATTTTTTACTATTTTCTACATTGTAGAATAATAGTGAAGACATCAAAACTATGAAATAACACATATGGAACCATGTAGTAACCAAAAAAGTGTCAAACAAATCAAAATATATTTTAGATTTTAGATTTTTCAAAGTAGCCATGTCTTGATGACAGCGTTGCGCACTCTTGGCACTCTTGGCAACAGCTTCATGAGCAATGCTTTTCCAACAGTCTTGAAGGAGTTCCCAAATATGCTGAGCACTTGTTGGCTGCTTTTCCTTCACTTTGCGGTCCAACTCATCCCAAACCATTTCAAATGGGTTGAGGTCGGGTGATTGTGGAGGCCAGGTCATCTGATGCAGCACTCCATCACTCTCCTTCTTGGTCAAATAGCCCTTACACAGCCTGAAGGTGTGTTTTGGGTCATTGTCCTGTTGAAAAACAAATGATTGTCCCACTAAGCACAAACCAGATGGGATGGCATATCGCTGCAGAATGCTGTGGTAGCCATGCTGGTTATGTGTGCCTTGAATTCTAAATAAATCACTGACAATGTCACCAGCAAAGCACCCCCTCACCATCACACCTCCTCCTCTGTGCTTCACGGTGGGAACCACACATGCTGAGATCATCCGTTCACGTACTCTGCGTCTCACAGACACAGCGGTTGGAACCAACAAATCTAAAGTTTGGACTCATCAGACCTAAGGACACATTTCCACCTGTCTAATGTCCATTGCTCGTGTTTCTTGGCCCAAGCAAGTCTCTTCTTCTTATTGGTGTCCTTCAGTAGTGGTTTCTTTGCAGCAATTCGACCATGAAAGCTTGATTCACACAGTCTCCTCTGAACAGTTGATGTTGAGATGTGTCTTTTACTTGAACTCAGTGAAGCATTTATTTGGGCTGCAATCTGAGGTGCAGTTAACTCTAATGAACGTATCCTCTGCAGCAGAGGGAACACTGGGTCTTCCTTTCGTGTGGCGGTCCTCATGACTGCCAGTTTCATCATAGCGCTTGATGGTTTTTGCGACTGCACTTGAAGAAACTTTCAAAGTTCTTGACATTTTCCATATTGATTGACATTCATGTTTTAAAGTAGGGATGGACTGTCGTTTCACTTTGCTTATTTGAGCTGTTCTTGCCATAATATGGACTTTCTTTTACCAAATAGGGATATTTACATTTACATTTACATTTAAGTCATTTAGCAGACGCTCTTATCCAGAGCGACTTACATATTGGTGCATTCTCCTTATGATATCCAGTGGAACAACCACTTTACAATAGTGCATCTAACTCTTTTAAGGGGGGGGGGGTTAGAAGGATTACTTTATCCTATCCTAGGTATTCCTTAAAGAGGTGGGGTTTCAGGTGTCTCCGGAAGGTGGTGATTGACTCCGCTGACCTGGCGTCGTGAGGAAGTTTGTTCCACCATTGGGGTGCCAGAGCAGCGAACAGTTTTGACTGGGCTGAGCGGGAACTGTACTTCCTCAGAGGTAGGGAGGCGAGCAGGCCAGAGGTGGATGAACGCAGTGCCCTTGTTTGAGTGTGGGGCCTGATCAGAGCCTGAAGGTACGGAGGTGCCGTTCCCCTCACAGCTCCGTAGGCAAGCACCATGGTCTTGTAGCGGATGCGAGCTTCAACTGGAAGCCAGTGGAGAGAGCGGAGGAGCGGGGTGACGTGAGAGAACTTGGGAAAGTTGAACACCAGACGGGCTGCGGCGTTCTGAATGAGTTGTAGGGGTTTAATGGCACAGGCAGGGAGCCCAGCCAACAGCGAGTTGCAGTAATCCAGACGGGAGATGACAAGTGCCTGGATTAGGACCTGCGCCGCTTCCTGCGTGAGGCAGGGTCGTACTCTGCGAATGTTGTAGAGCATGAACCTACAGGAACGGGTCACCGCCTTGATGTTAGTTGAGAACGACAGGGTGTTGTCCAGGATCACGCCAAGGTTCTTAGCACTCTGGGAGGAGGACACAATGGAGTTGTCAACCGTGATGGCGAGATCATGGAACGGGCAGTCCTTCCCCGGGAGGAAGAGCAGCTCCGTCTTGCCGAGGTTCAGCTTGAGGTGGTGATCCGTCATCCACACTGATATGTCTGCCAGACATGCAGAGATGCGATTCACCACCTGGTTATCAGAGGGGGGAAAGGAGAAGATTAATTGTGTGTCGTCTGCATAGCAATGATAGGAGAGACCATGTGAGGATATGACAGAGCCAAGTGACTTGGTGTATAGCGAGAATAGGAGAGGGCCTAGAACAGAGCCCTGGGGGACACCAGTGGTGAGAGCACGTGGTGCGGAGACAGATTCTCGCCACGCCACCTGGTAGGAGCGACCTGTCAGGTAGGACGCAATCCAAGCGTGGGCCGCGCCGGAGATGCCCAGCTCGGAGAGGGTGGAGAGGAGGATCTGATGGTTCACAGTATCAAAGGCAGCCGATAGGTCTAGAAGGATGAGAGCAGAGGATATCTTATGTATACCACCCCTACCTTGTCACAACACAACTGATTGGCTCAAAGGCATTAAGAAGGAAAGAAATTCCACAAATGTACTTATAACAAGGTACACCTGTTAATTAAAATGCATTCAAGGTCACTACCTATTGAAGCTGGTTGAGAGAATGCCAAGAGTGTGCAAAGCTGTCATCAAGGCAAAGGGTGGCTACTTTGAAGAATATAAAATATAACATATATTTTGATTTGTTTAACAGTCTTTTGGTTACCACAGGATTCCAAATGTGTTATTTCATAGTTTTGATGTCTTCACTATTATTTTACAATGTAGAAAAAAGTAAAAATAAAGAAGAAACTTTGAATGAGTAGGTGTGTCCAAACTTTTGACTGGTACTGTATATATGTCCTTAGCTTCGTTATATATCCTAGATATAGGACAGACACTTCCAAACCTTGTTTCCCAACATCTTAGACTCTGGAGAATTAACAGCGCAAAACGATAATATCGGATATCTGCGTTACTTTACCTATTGTGGAATAGGTCTCCCCAATATCGCCCAACTCTAGTAGTGTGGATAAAAGTCCCTTTAAAGGGCAACATAATGATTTATTTGATGGTCGACTATAGTTTTATGAAGAGGGGAATGAGGAGTCAGTGCTGCATTCTGAGCACTGATACTGGTACAGTAATCTCTGTGGTGCTTAACATCGTTACTGTCGTCTCTCCATCACCACAGCAACCGACCTGGCAACTAGCCTGCTAACAAAATCAATCTCAACTCTTCTGTGACAACCAACTCTTTTGATTAGGAGTTGGATGACTTGTGACTTGTGTGTGCTGAGGTTGTGCTTGCTTGTCAGCGGGTGTCGTTGACATGATAATGATATGTTGGTTTTCAACACGTGCACACACTCCTAATTTCCTCCTGGCCACATGTCAATGGGTTCATAACACAGCCTTGATGTGAATAAATAAGCCTTGAAGGTTTAATCTCACTAAAAGGTTCCACACCCCACCCCCTCTCTCTGGACCACTCTTAACACCAAAGCCATTAGATCTATGATCACTGCTGCTCTGATTTCCCATCGTTATGTCATATCAGAGGTAGGGTTAAGATTTCCATAGATTATACATAGATATTGATATTGTTTTGACAGTAAAAGGCTTTGTGTTTTGGGTGAAATTCTCATTAGTTGTATTAGTTTCTGTCTGCTTCCTCTCTCCTACCCAAATAAATTATAATCACGATTTTGAGGAGGAGTCGAGTCCAGGCAAGTGTACTAGGACTCAGTATGTGTGTGTGTGCGTGCATGTGGATGTGCGTTTGTGTGTGCGTGCATGTAGGCGCGTATGTGTCAGCTGGAGTGGGTGTGGGACTTAAACCCACTCTGTTGTGTTACAGTACAATACACCCAATAGAGTAACTGACTGCATAATGTTTGAGTCTCTTATCCTGAATCAAATCATTTACCATTTTAATTGTCACATGCTTCGTAATCAACAGGTGTAGACTAACAGTGAAATGCTCAGACCATTCAGGTCAGGAGCTCAACTTTCATATCCAGACTGAACTGGTGAAATATCAATGATTCATGAGTAGAAACTCAGACTATACACAATAGTGTAACATAGCCTCTGAGAGAGATGTATCATTTTTGTTTCTTTAATAATTGATGTAAAGCAGGTTTTGAATCTTTGTGCAGCTAAAAACAGCTGAATTGTTAAGCTGTCACTGTGTATTACATGAGAGAGACTGCAGAGCAGAGGGAGTGCAGTGTAGACATTTTCCACTCTATAGAGCAGCGGTCACCAACCGGTCAACCAAGATCCACTGGTCAATCTTCAAGGCATTCCTAGTCGATCACCAAACATTTCTGTAGAAAAGCCAACGATAAAGCCTTGCACTCCGATGTCTTTTTTTTCTATTTGTCTTGCACTGTTGGTGGTAGGTGCATTTAATGCAGAAGCCCTGCAGGCCTTGTAGGCAAAGTGTTCCCATTTTGAACCATTTCATTTGTCTGAAGGGACAAACTCTGCCTACCTGGCAGACCAGCAGAGCTAAATCAAATGCTCATACTGCGCTGGCCAATTGGATAGCTCAGCTCACTGTGCCTACAGCTTCCACAACCCCACAGCAAAGTTTAACACTAGCCTAGGTGAGATTCATCACTTTTAAAATCATGACCAAAGAGAGACTGTCAAAGAATACAGCAAAGAGCTGATGATTTTATGAGTGAGTTCATGTTTACATTTTTATTCAGCACTGTCAACACTGTTTTTGTCAACACTTTTACAAAACATGAATGCGCTTCTCCCTACTTCCACTTGCTTCTACTTCTACTCCGCTTACATAAACCAATCAGTTAGAAGTAGAGGTATGGGGTAGCCGTGTATCGATAGGCCTGCGTTTTGATTATTAGCAACTCCTCGTGTCTATTTGAATATCAAGGAATATTTCACTTTATCTGGTCATAGGAATAACATGAATTTGTGCAATGTGGTGTGACTCGAGTTTCACCATCAGGTGGAAGACGGTGTCTCCTCTCTCTGGTCAGTCTCACCAGCCTGGTCTCATAGACTAGACATAACATAGTAATGTATATCCGGGACACTCAAATTAGTATGATATGTTACGTTTGGTATGCTTACATAAGACGGAAGGTTACTTAAGGCAAACATGAAAGGAGGGTGGTTGGTCAGGGTGAATGGGTGGGCATATAATGCGAATGTCTAGCATCCCAAAGGTTGCGTGCTCAAACCTCATCTTCACTTCAGCATTTCAGCAACTTTTCAACTTCTTACTACTTTTTAGCTGCTTTGCAACTACTTAGCATGTACGCTAACCCTTCCCCTAACCCTAACCTTAATCCTAACCTCTAACCCCTAGCCTAGCTAACGTTAGCATAAGCCACCTAGCTAACGTTAGCCACAACAAATTGGAATTCGTAACATATCATACATTTTTCAAATTCGTAACATATTGTACATTTTGCAAACTCATAACATATTGTATGTTTTGGAAATCCATAACATATCATATGAATTGTAATTCATAACATATCGTACGAAATGGATCATGGACATCCACAAATTAAAACATACCATACGAAACGTGGCATATCATTCTAGATGGGGTGTCTCGAATTTACTTACAGAATAATATGAAATGTTTCACCAGAGGAAAGGAGAGAGTAGGGACGATGAGAGGCGGACCATCTGCTGCAGGTAGGCCTACCATCAGTCCAGTAAAATAAAAAGCTAATTATTAAAATTTATGCTCAGCTATGCCTCGCAAGTAATACAACAACTGATCTACTTTGTTATCAAAGGCTCAAAGCTCGAGTTTTGAAATATAATATGGTCTGAAAATAATATTGGCAGGCCAAGCATATGCAGTGATCAGTGGTGGATTTAGGCATAGGCAACATGGGCAGCCGCCCAGGGCGGCATCTTGCCATGCCAACATCTTGCCAGGGGCTGCATCAACAAAACAAAAAATGTTAGTTTTATTTGTGTGTTTTTGGTTAGCAATAGGGTAATAGTGTAATAATTAAATTATCTTTTTTATTTGTATTTATATACTACAATTTGTCAGAGACCTGGCCAGGTAGTGCCAGAATAACAGCCTATCCCTCAACGTGAACCAAGACTAAGGAGATGATTGTGGACTACAGGAAAAGGAGGACCGAGCACGCCCCTATTCTCATCGACGTGGCTGTAGTGGAGTGGATCGAGAGCTTCAAGTTCCTTGATGTCCATATTAACAACAAACTAGAATGGTCCAAACACACCAAGTCAGTCGTGAAGAGGGCAAAACACCCTGGCTATCTGCATTGTGTCCCTCCACCCACCGCCCCCTCTTTTACGCTACTGCTACTCTGTTCATCATATATGCATAGTCACTTTAACCATATCTACATGTACATACTACCTCAATCAGCCTGACTAACCGGTGTCTGTATGTAGCCTCACTACTTTTATAGCCTCGCTACTGTATATAGCCTGTCTTTTTACTGTTGTTTATTTCTTTACTTACCTATTGTTCACCTAATACCTTTTTTTCACTATTGGTTAGAGCCTGTAAGTAAGCATTTCACTGTAAGATACTGTCATGACGGTATCTTGACTAAGAAAAGGTTGGTGCCTACTGCTAAAGAGAGATACTGTTGCCAGTCAGTGCGAAGGTAGAGTGTACAGTTAAAGTCAGTTCACACATGCTGAACCAGTGATTACCAATGTCCACAAGGTCATCAGACTGCTGAACAGATAACCCAAGCTGTCTCCCTGCAAAGACCTGCCCCTTAGAGACTATCAACACCTTAGAGACTATCTGCACCTTAGAGACTATCTGCACCTTAGAGACTATCTGCACTTCAGAGACGATCTGCACCTTAGAGATTATCAACACTTTAGCGATTATCTGCACCTTAGAGATTATCTGCACTTTAGAGACTATCAACACCTTAGAGATGATCAACACCTTAGAGACTATCTGCACCTAAGATACTTTCTGCACCTTAGAGACTATCAGCACCTTAAAGACTATCAGCACCTTAGAGTTTATCTGCACCTAAGAGACTTTCTGCACCTTAGAGACTATCAGCACCTTAGAGATGATCAACACCTTAGAGATGATCAACACCTAAGAGATGATCAACACCTAAGAGACTATCAACACCTTAGAGATGATCAATACCTAAGAGATGATCAACACCTAAGAGACTATCAACACCTTAGAGACTATCTGCACCTAAGAGACTTTCTGCACCTTAGAGACTATCAACACCTTAGAGACTATCAGCACCTTAGAGACTATCTGCACATAAGAGACTATGAACACCTTAGAGACTATCAGCACCTTAGAGACTATCAGCACCTTAGAGACTATCAACACCTTAGAGACTATCTGCACCTTAGAGACTATCAGCACCTTAGAGACTATCAACACCTTAGAGACTATCAGCACCTTAGAGACTATCAACACCTTAGAGACTATCAACACCTTAGAGACTATCAGCACCTTAGAGACTATCAGCACCTTAGAGACTATCAACACATTAGAGACTATCAACACCTTAGAGACTATCAACACCTTTGGGACTATCAGCACCTTAGAGACTATCAACACCTTAAAGACTATCAACACCTTAGAGACTATCAGCACATAAGAGACAATCAACACCTTAGAGACTATCAGCACCTTAGAGACTATCAGCACCTTAGAGACTATCAGCACCTTAGAGACTATCAACACCTTAGAGACTATCAGCACCTTAGAGACTATCAACACCTTAGAGACTATCAACACCTTAGAGACTATCAGCACCTTAGAGACTATCAGCACCTTAGAGACTATCAGCACCTTAGAGACTATCAGCACCTTAGAGACTATCTGCACATAAGAGACTATGAACACCTTAGAGACTATCAGCACCTTAGAGACTATCAGCACCTTAGAGACTATCAACACCTTAGAGACTATCTGCACCTTAGAGACTATCAGCACCTTAGAGACTATCAACACCTTAGAGACTATCAGCACCTTAGAGACTATCAACACCTTAGAGACTATCAACACCTTAGAGACTATCAGCACCTTAGAGACTATCAGCACCTTAGAGACTATCAACACATTAGAGACTATCAACACCTTAGAGACTATCAACACCTTTGGGACTATCAGCACCTTAGAGACTATCAACACCTTAAAGACTATCAACACCTTAGAGACTATCAGCACATTAGAGACAATCAACACCTTAGAGACTATCAGCACCTTAGAGACTATCAGCACCTTAGAGACTATCAGCACCTTAGAGACTATCAGCACCTTAGAGACTATCAGCACCTTAGAGACTATCAGCACCTTAGAGACTATCAGCACCTTAGAGACTATCAGCACCTTAGAGACTATCAGCACCTTAGAGACAATCAACACCTTAGAGACTATCAGCACCTTAGAGACTATCAGCACCTTAGAGATTATCAACACCTTAGAGACTATCAACACCTTAGAGACTATCAGCACCTTAGAGACTATCAGCACCTTAGAGACTATCAGCACCTTAGAGATTATCAACACCTTAGAGACTATCAGCACCTTAGAGACTATCAGCACCTTAGAGACTATCAGCACCTTAGAGACTATCAACACCTTAGAGACTATCAGCACCTTAGAGACTATCAACACCTTAGAGACTATCAGCACCTTAGAGACTATCAGCACCTTAGAGACTATCAACACCTTAGAGACTATCAACACCTTAGAGACTATCAACACCTTAGAGACTATCAACACCTTGGAGATTATTTGCACTGACTATCCACACATCCAACTCTTATACAAAAATGTACACACAAACATCATACAGACACAGACACACGCAATCAACGCTGCTCTGTTATATATTATTCATTCTACTGCGTGACCAAGACACTGCACACTTTATATTTGTAAATACTGACTATGCATACTACCTCTTCTGTTACAGGTATAGGATCTTAAATTGACTTTATTGTCACAGCAAAATAATCCTGCAGCAACAGGATTTGGACGTTTGGCCATAATGTTGCTTGGATGGTAGTTAAGCTACTAGCTGGCCAAAAGTAGGCTACATGAAAAGTGCAATACTGTTCATATAAACGTGTTAGTGTGGGTTTTCAATTAATTTATGTAAATCACAAAGCTTTCCTGCATTTCCTGCGGTGCAAGAAAATTCTCAGCAACAAAAGAGTGATCAAATTGAGATCCTACATCTGTACTTATTATTTTTGACTCAACTCTTTTTATTGTTAATGTTGATATTGAATAACGTACTGCATTGTTGAGGGAGCTAGCACACAAGCATTTCACTGCACTTTTTATAGCTGCTGTAAACTTTGACAAATAAAATTTGATTTGACCATGACCTCATTGAATCTCCTAAACATAAACAACAGGAAGATTGACCAGAGATAGCCAGCCACTCCCAAAACGTGTAAAGTTGTTCATCTCTTACTCAGTGGACTGAGTGAGATCAGTTGGATAAGCTCACCTGGGAATGTGCTGCTGTCTGTCAGTCTTCCTTGGACTGCAGCAATCATAGCCTCCCTCCCTCCCTCCCTCACACACACACACACACACACACACACACACACACACACACACACACACACACACACACACACACACACACACACACACACACACACACACACACACACACACACACACACACACACACACACACACACACACACACACACACACACACACACACACACACACACACACACACACCTCAGTTCTCGGAATCCTCCAGTGGGGACAAGGGCCATACGCCTCCATCAAAGAGCCCTAGATGAAAGCAAAATCAAAGCACCTGGGTTGTGATTTGTGATTAGCACTTGGGTCAATTTTTGGATTTGATCAAAGCTAGATTCTGTTAGTATGGAGGTCTCTGCTGGAGTAACTCTGTTTGGATTTGATCAAAGCTAGATTCTGTTAGTATGGAGGTCTCTGCTGGAGTAACTCTGTTTGGATTTGATCAAAGCTAGATTCTGTTAGTATGGAGGTCTCTGCTGGAGTAACTCTGTTTGGATTTGATCAAAGCTAGATTCTGTTAGTATGGAGGTCTCTGCTGGAGTAACTCTGTTTGGATTTGATCAAAGCTAGATTCTGTTAGTATGGAGGTCTCTGCTGGAGTAACTCTGTTTGGATTTGATCAAAGCTAGATTCTGTTAGTATGGAGGTCTCTGCTGGAGTAACTCTGTTTGGATTTGATCAAAGCTAGATTCTGTTAGTATGGAGGTCTCTGCTGGAGTAACTCTGTTTATTGTCTGTCTTACTGAATGGATTTTGGGGCCGTGGCAACTAACTCTGCCTAGCTGACTTTGCTTATCTAACTTAATAATGTTGTTTCCTTTTCATTACAAAGTCAAATTAATTTGCCTGGGGTTTGTTCATGTCTGTTCTAGGTACACAACTTTAATCATACATCCCCCCTGTTATTAGAACAATACTCACATTGTCATAAAGTATTTGCACGGAAATTC
The DNA here is from genome assembly GCF_029448725.1 of Salvelinus fontinalis. Taxonomy (NCBI): domain Eukaryota; kingdom Metazoa; phylum Chordata; class Actinopteri; order Salmoniformes; family Salmonidae; genus Salvelinus; species Salvelinus fontinalis. The sequence goes on from NC_074677.1 coordinate 36,104,520, forward strand.
AAAGTATCCATCGTACTGTATATCTTGTCATCAGTGTCCATAAATGTGCTGTTTTATGTTGATTTCCACTTAAAATGTTTCCACGTAAACATTTTCAGTTTTTGCTACTCAATGTCTGAAACTGTTCTCTTGATGTGATTTTAACCTTGTGCCCTAGTCTTATTCTCATAGCCTGCACACACACTTCAGCAGAAAATATGAGGCTTTTTGATATTTATATATTTATTCATTCATTTTTTTCTGCAATATATTATTAATATTATTGCTGCAATTCTGGAGCCTTTCCAATATTCGCTCCTCATATCCCCATTACAGGGTGCCATGTTCACATCTCATATATCATTTTTAATCTTAATACATGCTGATTATTACATGTCACAGGAGCAGGATGCAAATAAATGAAACAGTCTCTTTTTTTATTACATGTCATAACACAATCTATCCATTCTATTAATGCTTCAGTAACATGCCTTTTTCAAAGTCCATAGGAGGGAAAATACTTTTTTGGAACTTACAATTTCCATTATAGAACAAAAGCTTAACAAAGAGCACATTAATATGATATATGCTTAAAGCTGGCAATCTATGATTCATCTCCAGCACCACCCAAATCCCAGCACCCAACCCAACACCGCCATTCCCCCACCCACCCATGCCTCATAGGGGAATAAGCTGGCATTATGCAATTATTATTACATTCAATTATTTACAGTAACTTGGAAATATGGCACCAAATTCGATAGTAAAGCAAAAAGTTGTGGGTTAAACGTTAAAATGTTCTGTGAGTAAATACTTCTGTTTCCTGTGTAATGGAGAAATAACGTCTGGTTGGAATCCCATTCATTCCTTTAGTGCTTCATACTGTAGTCAGTTTTATAAAATAATGCATAATACAGCGATGGGGGGACGGGGGCTATGGGAGGAATGCTAGTGCAGGGAGGGGGGACGGGGGGACAGGAGCTATGGGAGGAATGCTAGTGCAGGGAGGGGGGACGGGGGGACAGGGGTTCCAGTTTGTGCTGAGGTATAGTTTTGGTGTTGATTTTTTAAAACATTTTAAAGCATTATTTTCTGGGTTTCTAAGGGGATGATAAAAGGTGCATCTCCTCTGCTTGGCTCCTCCTTGTAGTGGAGCTGCCGCAGGGAAGGAAAATAACGGAAAGAAGGAATGTTTCCTTTCCCTCAGCAACTCAACTTCACCCATCGTCTCTGCTCTGACTCTGCAGAACAAAGGACATACACACTGCCTTATCTCTTGCGCACACACACACACACACACATGCGCATGCATGCTCACACATACGTTCTTGCATATGCACACATACTTAAATAAATGAAGGGACAACGTTTGACCTCTCACAAAGGCAAAGATAATATATTTTATGTGAGACTTATTTCTTAATTTGAACTATCATTAATTCATATTCTTACAGTAATTAGTTCCATCTCCTCTTTATCCAGTGTGTTCTCTTGGAAGGCACAACTCTCCCAACAGTTTAAATCTAACTTTAGTTAGCACCTCAACTGCCATGTACTGTAGGTACTTTCTCTCTCCTGTAGAGTCCAAAAAGCTCTTCTCTCCAATAATCCTCCAGTATGGCCATGTGAAGTCCCCCTGCACCCCTGAATAATGTTGCAGTGTTAAGTCAGTGCCCCTCAGGGTGGGGGGAGCTGGGTTGAGTGTTCGTCCTCTCCAGAGAAATCTGTGCTCGGTCCAGAGGTCCAGGACCCCCCATGTGGAGGAGCCTCTGTCAGACATAGGCTGACTCACTGGACTGGGTCCTGCCCAGGTTGGGGGCCTGGGACACATGCGATACGTCCTTCTTACGCACCTCACAGATGGACTTCCTGCGGGCCTGAACACCCCTGACGGCCGTCTTGATCTTCCTCCAGCCCAGGTGGTTGAGCTCGGCCAGGTTGAGCAGCACACAGATGCCGCTCACCGCAAACATGAAGATCAGGAACACCGTCTTCTCTGTGGGGCGTGACACGTAACACTCCACCTCCTTCACACAGGGGTAACGGTCACACTCAAACATCCCTGGCACGTTGAAGCCATACAGGAAGTACTGGCCTGCCAGGAAGCCGATCTCCAGCACGTTACGAAACACCACCTGGATGACGTAGAATCGGGAGATGCCCTCCTGCCGCCGCACCTTGGCGCTCTTGGCCTGCGTGAGCCCCCGGGACACGTTGGGGATCTCCTTGACCTCCAGGTCCTGCTCCTCCTTGCCGCTGTCGGGGTTCTGCACCAGGATACCGTTGATGTTGCGCAGCTTGCGGGCGTGGTGGTCGCCTCCGCGACTGTGGTGACTTGCATGACCATGGTCTATGTAGGGGTGCAGCATGGAGTAACTGCGGTCACGCTGCTTGGCGGACTGGTGCACAGAGTAGGTGATGAAGCACAGGCTGGGCGTACACACCAAGATGATCTGGAAGACCCAGAAGCGGATGTGGGATATGGGGAAGGCCTTGTCGTAGCAGGCCTGGTTGCAGCCCGGCTGCATAGTGTTGCAGATGAACATTATCTGCTCGTCCTCATAGACCTTTTCACCCACTATACCTACTATCAAAATACGGAAGATCACTACTACAGTCAGCAGGATCCTGGAGAGAGGGAAAGAGAGAGGGGTGGGGAAGACACAATGTCGGTTAGGCGTTAAGAGGAGTGTTAAATGTAGCTAGGGTTGCACAATTCTGGGATGTTTCAATAAATGTCCTGGTTTCACAGTCATCCTGGTTGGAGGATTTCGGATTTCGTACCTATTTCCTCCTGATTCTGGGAATCCTCCAACCAGGGAATTTATTGAAAGTTTTGCAACCCTAGTCAAATGTGACACAGAGTAGAACAAATAATCATTGTAAGTACTGGGATATTGACATGATTAATTAGACATGTTACTCGTCTGTTATCATTAATTGAAAGCCAAAGCTAATATGTTTGCAGGTTGGCTTTGGCTTTAGTCATGTGTGAGTTAGAGTGACATCATTTGTCTTAAGCCAATAAAGGCTGTGTTTTATATGTACCTCTGCTCAACCACAGCATATAAATGGAGACAAAAGTAGCTCTCACACCAAGGACAAGTTCGATCAGATGTGTGTAGTGGTCGCTCTCTCTGTGTGTGTGTGCGTGTGTGTGTGAATGCGTGTGTGCCCGTGAGTGCATGTGTGTGCACGAATCCCTCAGCTGCTGCAGTGTGAAACGAAGAAAGGTAGGAGAGGAGAGATAGTCTCAGTCATTTCTGTGGATAATGAACATGTGGAACCCTGCATGAATATCCATCATGTTGCTGGCTGAGCGTAACCCTCCTGTCTCCTATCCAGCCAGCATCTCCATTCATTTTTCAACAGCAGACAGATAAGAGATGAGCTCTCTCCCTCTCAGCTCTGCCTGTGGAGACGTGCTGAGAGCTTAATCCCACTCCTCCTCAATCTACCCAGTACTACTACATCCACACACACACAGACGATCTAAACCCCATTAAATAGGCTACTATACTTCATCAATGCTTCCTCACCTAAACATGGTTTATGTACCTCAATATGCACCACTGGCATCAGTGAAAATGTCAACCAAATGACATCAGCGATGTTTAAAATTCACTGCTAGTGCTATCCTAAAGCAATGCCCCGCCCCTCATGTCCTCTCCCGCCCTTCCTGTGTATTGATTATTTTGCCCATATTATTGGTTTGACTGATGGTGAAGTGTTCAATGGGACATTGATTGAGTGTGTGCACTTAATTTGGAGCAGCAGGTTGTAGAGTTCCTCAGAAGATGCAGACCCTCATTTTACTGTAGCTAAGCAGCTCAGATAGCCTCCATTTACGTGGAAGAGGCAGCTACCAGTGGCTGTTCAATTCACATCTTTAGCACTGCAGAATACATATGCTGCCATTTTTAATCTCTCTCTCACTCCCTCTCTCTTTACATCTCTCTCTATGTCCTTTTCTCTCTGTCCCTCACACTCCATCTCTTTTGTGCTCTCCCTCTCCTAGTTTTTTCATAGTGCAGTGTCAAAGGAGACCCTGGTGTGTCTTTAAAATTAGCCCCACCTCCCCCCACACCCACTCTCAGTGGCCGGTTACCACAGCAACCCCCTACTGATCCAGTCAGAGCGGAGGCTCAGGGAGAGAAAGGAGAAGAGAGCAAGGGATGGAGGGATGAAGGAGTGAGAGAAACAAGAACTGTGTGTGAGGCGTGAGAAGATACAGAAACCTTAGGAATGTAGACAGACAGGCAGATGTAAAGTGAGACAAACATGCTAAATCAGGGGGAAAGACAGGCAGATGTGATGGAACAGATTCCTAGCCGGGCAGCAGAGCAGGCAGAACATGTGGTACTATGGTACAGACTTTAAATAGAGTTGCATGCTGCTGCAGGACTGTTCTCACACCACCTGGGCCTCACATGGGCATGTGTATGTGTTTGCATATGAGCATGCGTGTTTATTTTTGTATGTGTATGTGAGTGTGCATGTACTGTGTGTGTGTGTATATGTGTGTGCATGTACTGTGTGTGTGTGTGTGTGTGTGAGTGTGTGTGTGTATTCCCTGTGTATCCCTTGCTTGTGTGAGGTGGCATGTGTGTCTGGTCGTCTGTGTTTGGAGCAGCTGTGTGTACGCCACACTGCCTCTCAGTGTGTTTGAAAATAAAACAGAAGAGATTTCTACACCTTTAGTGTTTCAGAGGTTCAATGCCGTGTACATGAACATTTGCACACACTTCCACTCTTATAGAACACACATGTATGCAGGGAATTACACAAGCAGATACACAATTACACGCGCAGACTCATAGCCATACAGACACACAGCCATACATGCACTACACACACACAGACACACAGCTACTCAGACACACAGCCACACATGCACTACACATGTACAGGTGCATTCAGAAAGTATTCAGACCCCTTCACTTTTCCACATTTTGTTACGTTACAGCCTTATTCTTAAATTGATTAAATAGTTTTTTTCCTCGTCAATGTACACACAATACCCCATAATGACAAAGCAAAAACTGTTTTTTAGAAATATTTGCAAATGTATAAAAAATCCCAAACTGAAATAACACATTTATGTAAGTATTCAGACCCTTTACTCAGTACTTTGTACTCAGCACCTTTGGCAGCGATTACAGCCGCAAGTCTTTTTGGGTATGACGCTACAAGCTTGGCACACCTGTATTTGGGGAGTTTCTCCCATTCTTCTCTGCAGATCCTCTCAATCTCTGTCAGGTTGGATGGGGAGCATCGCTGCTCAGCTATTTTCATGTCTTTCTAGACATGTTCGATTGGGTTCAAGTCTGGGCCACACAAGGACATTCAGAGACTTGTCCCGAAGCCACTCCTGCATTGTCTTTTATTTATTTATTTATTTTTATTTCACCTTTATTTAACCAGGTAGGCAAATTGAGAACACGTTCTGATTTACAATTGCGACCTGGCCAAGATAAAGCAAAGCAGTTCGTCACATACAACAACACATAGTTACACATGGAGTAAAACAAACATACAGTCAATAATACAGTGAAAAATAAGTCTATATACAATGTGAGCAAGTGAGGTGAGATAAGGGAGGTGAAGGCAAACAAAATATATAAAATATATATATAAATAAATAAAAATATAAAAAAGGCCATGGTGGCGAAGTAAATACAATATAGCAAGTAAAAAAACACTGGAATGGTTGGTTTGCAGTGGAAGAAAGTGTAAAGTAGAGATAGAAATAATGGGGTGCAAAGGAGCAAAATAAATAAATAAATACAGTAGGTAAAGAGGTAGTTGTTTGGGCTAAATTATAGATGGGCTATGTACAGGTGCAGTAATCTATGAGCTGCTCTGACAGCTGGTGCTTAAAGCTAGTGAGGGAGATAAGTGTTTCCAGTTTCAGAGATTTTTGTAGTTCGTTCCAGTCATTGGCAGCAGAGAACTGGAAGGAGAGGCGGCCAAAGGAAGAATTGGTTTTGGGGGTGACCAGAGAGATATACCTGCTGGAGCGCGTGCTACAGGTATGTGCTGCTATGGTGACCAGCGAGCTGAGATAAGGGGGGACTTTACCTAGCAGGGTCTTGTAGATGACCTTGAGCCCGTGGGTTTGGCGACGAGTATGAAGCGAGGGCCAGCCAACGAGAGTGTACAGGTCGCAGTGGTGGGAAGTATATGGGGCTTTGGTGACAAAACGTATGGCACTGTGATAGACTGCATCCAATTTATTGAGTAGGGTTTTGGAGGCTATTTTGTAAATGACATCACCGAAGTCGAGGATTGGTAGGATGGTCAGTTTTACAAGGGTATGTTTGGCAGCATGAGTGAAGAATGCTTTGTTGCGGAATAGGAAGCCAATTCTAGATTTAACTTTGGATTGGAGATGTTTGATGTGAGTCTGGAAGGAGAGTTTACAGTCTAACCAGACACCTAGGTATTTGTAGTTGTCCACATATTCTAAGTCAGAGCCGTCCAGAGTAGTGATGTTGGACAGGCGGGCAGGTGCAGGCAGTGATCGATTGAAGAGCATGCATTTAGTTTTACTTGTATTTAAGAGCAATTGGAGGCCACGGAAGGAGAGCTGTACGGCATTGAAGCTCGCCTGGAGGGTTGTTAACACAGTGTCAAAAGAAGGGCCAGAAGTATACAGAATAGTGTCGTCTGCGTAGAGGTGGATCAGAGAATCACCAGCAGCAAGAGCGACATCATTAATGTCTTGGCTGTGTACTTTGGGTGGTTGTCCTGTTGGAAGGTGAACTGTCGCCCCAGTCTGTGTCACGCCTGCTCCCGCTCTTCCTCCCTCTGTCGCTCGAGAGCACCACACTCCCCAACACTTTCAGTACGCACACCTGCCTTTCCCCATCACGCGCATCAGCGCTCATTGGACTCACGTGGACTCAATTACCTGTGTAATTTCCTTCCCTATATCTGTCTGTTTCCTAGCTCTGTTCCGTGCGTCGGGATTGTTCGTCATATGATCTTGTTTACCCGTGTGTTGACGCTGTTCCTGTCGTGTTCCATGTCTGTTCCTGAATAAATGTTTGACTCCCCATACCTGCTTCTCATCTCCGGCATCAGGTCCTTGCAGTCCGAGGTCCTGAGCACTCTGGAGCAGGTTTTCATCAAGGATCTCTCTGTTCCATTCATCTTCCCCTCAATCCTGACTAGTCTCCCAGTCCCTGCCACTGAAAAACATCCCCACAGCATGATGCTGCCACCAACATAATTCACCGTAGTGATGGTGACAGGTTTCGTCCAGACGTGACGCTTGGCATTCAGGCCAAAGAGTTCAATCTTGGTTTCATCAGACCAGAGAATCTTGTTTCTCATGGTCTGAGAGTCCTTTAGGTGCCTTTTGGCAAACTCCAAGCGGGCTGTCATGTACTGAGGAATAGCTTCCGTCTGGCCACTCTACCATAAAGGCCTGATTGGTGGAGTGCTGCAGAGATGGTTGTCCTTCTGGAAGGTTCTCCCATCTCCACAGAGGATCTCTGGAGTTTTGTCAGAGTGACCATTGGGTTCTTGGTCACCTCCCTGACCAAGGCCCTTCTCCCCCGATTGCTCAGTTTGGCCCGAGCGGCCAGCTCTAGGATGAGTTTTGGTGCTTCCAAACTTCTTTCATTTAATAATGATGGAGGCCACTGTGTTCTTGGTGACCTTCAATGCGGCAGGAAAAAAATGGTACCTTTCCCCAAATCTGTGCCTCAACACAATCCTGTCTCGAAGCTCTACGGACAATTCCTTTAACCTCATGGCTTGGTTTTTGCTCTGACATGCACTGTCAACTGTGGGACCTTATATAGACAAGTGTGTGACTTTCCAAATCATGTACAATCAATTGAATTTACCACAGGTGGACTCCGATCAAGTTGTAGAAACATATCAAGGATGATCAATGGAAACAGGATGCAACTGAGCTCAATTTCGAGTCTCATAGCAAAGGGTCTGAATACTCATGAATTCATAAAACAAACATTTCTAAGAACCTGTTTTCACTTTGTCATTATGGGGTATTGTGTGTAGATTGAGGAGGACAAATAATAATTAAATCCATTTTAGAATAAGGTTGCAATGTAACAAAATAAGGGGTCTGAAAACGTTCCGAATGCACTGTAAGTGTTTGTCTCCTTGATGGTTTGACTGAAAGTGAGAGTATTGATGTTTCTTAGCAAGGCATTTGACAGACACTGCTAGATGAGAGCATATTGTGTCCTGTTCCATAAAGCTAATGGCAAAGAACCTTACTGTATCTCTGGGTTTTGAAATGTGAGAATCTACACAGCTGCAGCAGCTGATTGCCCTGTCAATGTATTGAACGGATAATAGAACAAGACAAGCTTCTGTATGTATCTCAACAATGAAGGAGTCTGCGTGTGACAGAGCCTCTGTCAAGTCGTCACAGAGATGCTCTGAGTGAGTTTGTGTTGCAGCAGTTCCCTTGGTGCAGCCTGGTCCAGGTCCTGCTGTCACAACGAGTAACTGTCATCATCATTCAAACACCTGCTGTGTGCTGCATCAGAGGGGCGGGCCCTGCGCTGCACCTTTGCTACACTACACAAGCTGTCTGTTCACACGTCCACGGCATAGGACCGTATGGTTTCTAACTAACCCATAATCAACATTACAGATGTGTTCATTATGCCTCATGTTTCATGTATTCTTGTACTGAATAGTTGCAAATATTTTCATGTTCTGTATTTCCCGGGAAAGGCACAGGTCATTACGTTTCCCTCTCATGTATTAGGCTCTGCAGAATTCACAGGGTTGCTTTGCCTGCAATGTTTGACAGGGGGTACGTGATGGTGTTGCACAGTGAGTTTTACTGCGGTCCTGAGCTGTTGGTTTATTCAGGTGTTGGACTGTTTGGGTGTAGGTGTTACATGGTTTGGGATTGCCGTGTGTGTGTGTGTGTGTGTGTGTGTGTGTGTGTGTGTGTGTGTGTGTGTGTGTGTGTGTGTGTGTGTGTGTGTGTGTGTGTGTGTGTGTGTGGTATTCTGCTGTAGAACAGGATAATCAGCATGAAGTAGATTGCTGCATTAGCAGAAAGCAGTGGAAAAAGGTCATCTAGAAACATCAGTTAAATCCTGCAGAGAGAGGGCCCATACATTAGAGCAGGAAGGCAGGAAGGCCCTTAGGCCCTCACCATCTGAATATCCCACTACAAATGATCAAAAAGATGTTCGACGATCATTAGAAGTTCTCCTGCTTGTTTTGGAAGCTCTTCAATCAAGCCAATGGCGTAATTTACTCGAGGCCATTGCTTGAACTGGTTGAACTGGTTCAGAAGATCCAGGATGGGATCCAAGCACCACATCTACACAGCTCTGTACAACACCATCAACGCTCCAGCCTCAGATCACTTACAGCAAGACTGGCTGGAACATGTCTTACATCATGTCTTACATCAGTCAATCTCACACTGAGTCCTAGAAAACCAGACAATTTGCCCCACTGTGACCAAAACATACTTTCAAGGTCAATAAAATGATATACATTTTCTCATACCGTATGTGTCAAAATTCACCAATAATCATGGCGATGAATCATCCCTGAATGAGGATATTGCATCAAATGTGCACATATACACAGTTGTGAGTTACTATAGAAACAGCCTGTCCAGATGAATGTACCAGTGAGGAAGGCGTTCTTGGCTGGTATGGAATGTGATGTAAACCACCACAGCCAGGTCTCTGATTGGAGACCCAATCATCCAGCTAAAGAGCATGTCTGATTGCAGCCCAAGTGGATAATTGAATCTCTAGCTATCTTTGGTCTAGGATGATGTCACAGTCATGAATCAGAGCAGGCTCTTAGAACTCCTACACTAATGCTGAAAGGTATAGAAACAGCAAGTACACTAAGTGTAGAGCCAGTGTCTATTGAATGGTGGTTTATACAAGCAATGGTGTGTTAGTAATGCTGAATGGCCAGGAAGTCTTTACAGTATAGGCAATTAATTTTATGTGTAGCCTCTAAACTCTCTGCAGCTCTGCTGCATTCCTTCTACAGTATACTTTAGATTAGCTGATGTGTAGGCTGTGTAATCCGTTTTAGCAGCTCCAGTGTTAGGTCTATGGCAGCCTCGTCGCGAACCAGGCCGTGACAACGACGTGGTTTTGGAGGTCTGGCATGGTAGACTATGGTAGCTCCTGTAGTAGTTGGTGTGTTGGCTGGACATCCAGGCCCTGGCTCTTCTAAAGGCTCTCACACATTCATCCACACAGCAGCTGCTGCTGCCAGCCTCCAGAGGCTGCACCGGCCCTGAGCACTGACCCCAGATGCACAGGGAAAACACCCACACACCAGCTCATACACACAAACGTACACACACACACACACTGACACATATGCATACACATATACGAACACACGCTGATGATGCTCACAGACTCATGTATACACTAGGTCATGATCTCACATGCTATGCATACATACACTGTACCCCTCAAACACATACTAGCTCCCCCCACGAGTACTCACACATAGGCCTGCATACAGCCAGAACTAGCAGAAATGCAAATACATTATGGACAGTGAACAAACACCAAGGGCACAAAAACAGAGAGCAGTCACATAATATTCAGCCACACATACTGGACACCCAGAGTGAAAATGTTATTTCATCTCATACGGAGCATGTCTCCGTAATAAGACACAGCTAATTGCTTATGGCAGCACATAATGAAGACCTGACCAAGCACAGAGATTAGAGAGCTGCATTACATTACAACACACTAGCTACTAGCTACACACTGAAAGAGCATATCTCTCCCTCCCTCTCCCTCCGTCTCTCCCTTAGTGTTTGAGCTAGTTGGTGAATATTGTATGGCATCACTATTCTCCTCTGTGAATATGGGACTATGTGAAAGAAGCAAATACTAACTATATGTAACAGCTGTCTTATTTTGTATCAAATATTGAGAATGTTTTAAATAAAATATGTCTGAAAAACACATGTATCTCAGTTGGTAGAGCATGGTGTTTGCAACGCCAGGGTTGTGGGTTTGATTCCCACAGGGCACCAGTATGAAAATGTATACACTCACTACTGTAAGTCGCTCTGGATAAGAGTGGCTGCTAAAATATAAAAATGTAGCCCGATGCTGTGGGTGTATCCAATCCAGTATGGCTCTCTCCTCTGCAGTAGGGTCAGTTAGCATCTCCAGTGTATTGAGTAATGACACAGATTCTCCATGCCACTGATTGTGATAACAACCTGTGCTGCCAACTCAGATACTCTGCAGATGGAAACTTACCCTCTTTTTCCTCTTCCCTCCTCTATGTATTCATGTTCCAAACTCCTCTCTTTCCTCAGCAGCTCTATCCCTTCCTCCCATCCCGCCATCCCTCATTTCCATTGTTTAATCTCTCCCTGATCCCCTAGTCCTCCATTCTCTCTCTCTTTTCTCGCTCCATTCGTCTCTGGCACTGACCCCACTACAGCATTGCAGTGGAGAAAATGATGCATCAACACACTTCCTTTCCCTTTTACCTGCAAGGTGTTTAACCTGATTTAATACAGGAACCCCCCGGCTTATTTCTCTCCTGGAAGAGCACATTAACGCTTTGTAAGAGAGATCACAGACGTGTGTGTGTGTGTGTGTGTGTGTGTGTGTGTGTGTGTGTGTGTGTGTGTGTGTGTGTGTGTGTGTGTGTGTGTGTGTGTGTGTGTGTGTCAGAATGAAGCAGAGAAAAGGGGGGGGAGTGTGTGAGAGATACCCTATAGAGGACAGTTAGGACAAACAGACAGTATAAGGCACAGTGACTGCAGGAGGGGGGCAGAGACTTGATTTGGAGTCATAAGAGAATCTAGTCAGCAGGATTATAACAGAACTGTCACATATACATGAACATGCATTCTAATCAGACCGCTGCTACATTTACATACACCACTGAATGTGCAAAATGGCTGACCTGACCCTGATGTATAATGACTAGCAGAGCCACATCTCTGAAACAGCAGTCTGACCACGTGAAACAATTTCACAGCCAGGCCTTCACCAACACGTAGAGTAGCTTAAAGAATCACCCTGTATACATGCACCATGTACGTATCTAAACACTCAGTCCCACATCTGCAGTTGCTATTAAGTATCTAAATTCACACAGACAGACAGGCATAATGGACTGATAGAGGGCCACCACAGAGATATCGGGTTACTGCTAACATCTAGAGGCCACACAGACAGGACTAACAGATTGAACATGGCCCAAACACTAAGGTATCAGTTACAACACACCCTCATGTCCTCACTAGCGGCAGGAGAAACCAGAGGAATGTAGGCTACTGAGCGTCAAAATGTACAAATAATAAGAGACTTATCTGTGGTGCACTATAGGGTCACCATTCACATGACCACTTTAGTCATCTGACCATGTCTGGTATAGAATGTGGAAACACCTCAATGCCTTTAACTCCACATATATAAATACTACAGACGGAGACAATGATGAAAAAGATGGACCCACATTTGGCTTGAGGAGAATTAGTCATCAAATATGTTTGATATGGGGGAGCCTTTCTGTCGGGCCTGTAAAGCGCATGATCAACAGCAGCGCTCAGATTAAGAATAAAAGACATGAACAGAAGTCCATGTCAGCATTAATAATGCTCTCTGTCAGACACCGCAGACACATTGAGAGAGTTGTCTCTGCTTCTGAATGATTGTAGGCGTTTTTTCATTCATTGATTCATTCTCTGATGAATGTATTCCTCTTTTGCACCCGACAGACAATCATTGACTCTAGTTGCCAGACAGGGGCTTGATCTAAACTCAAAGGAGATGTGAGGAAAATGCAGATCCCTTATCCTGTTCATAATCGTATGGCATTTAGAGACATGGGGAGATACACACTCACATATTTGGTTTGGTTGTTTGTGTGGTCTACTTTATCAGTATTTTTCAGAACTTTGATCTACTTTAGCATGACCCCAAATCATATCCACCATTGGCACACCCTGATGAAGGTGTTAGCCGATACGCCTTGGTGGATTTTAATTAGGACTTCGCCCACACATTAAAGGCTTTTCAACTTGCAGACCTACACAAGTGCCTGAACTTGGATTTCTTATCCCACTTAGCTCCTATTTGTGGTTATAATTATTCCTTTTGCTTTTCATATCCACCATGTTGAATAATATGAAATAATAATACCATAGTAATACTACACTACAACCTACATTTAACACCATGAACATTGTGACATTTCATAGTCCAAAAGTACTGTGCAAAGTACAAACATTACCATAAACCTCATTATAATCTAGCAACGTTATTTCATTTGAAACCTTTCTTAAACAACGTGCTATGAAGAGGTGACTTCATGTATTGCTCAGTTTACTAAACTCAAGTTAAATAATGCCCTCCGATTTGATTATTTAGTCAACTATTTAACTTGAGTTTAGTAAACTAAGCAAAACATCAATAGTTGCTTCTTCATAACGCACATTGTGGAAGAAAAGTTTCAAATGAAATAGCGCTGCTAGATTATAATGAGGTTTATGGTCATGTTTGTACTTTGCACAGCGCTTTTGCACTAGGAAAATGTCACCCTTAGTCTCTATTTAGCCTGCTGTATATAGCCTTCTAGCCACATACTCTGATAAACATGTATGTGCACACACATTCACAGACAAACACAGACACACAAACACACACACAAAAAGACAAAAGCACAAAAACAGACAAACACAGACATGCAGTGATTGTACTGTGCTTGTGTGAGAGAGAAGGTCAGGCTTTGCCCTTGCTTGGGACTACCTGGGGTTGAGGTTAATGAGCACAGCAGTGCAGCTGGCTTCCATGTTAATACAGGTAGCCAAGCGTTGTACACTTCCTCTCTACTGCACTGTACTGCAATCCTGAAATCCTATAGCTGTATGCTTCACTGGGTAAGCAAGCATATGGAAATATTGTGTGTGATTTTTCCATACAGGGGACTAGTGCAGTTTACCAATGTGAGTAACTCACATTGTGGTTAATGGGTGGAAAATCACACTTTGAATTTGACTAATCACGCAGGCGAGAGACGATGAAGCATATTTTTCACATGCCAGAGAAAAAAATCTGCCATTACAGTATGTTTGTTCTCAGTACATGTCTCCACTGCTAATAAGACTCCAATCTGCTCATGCATAACCTTCTGTCACTACACCCCAGTAACTACAGAACACACAAAACCACAAGAAGCAATCTCTCTGCCAAGTTCAGAATAATTTCCTCCATCTCATCCTGCTCCTCTCTCATCCACACCTTCATTTCTGTCCTCTGTCTCTCTTTTCTCAGTATGTCTCTCCTCCCTCCTCCTCTACCTTGCTACTAGAGACTCCCATTGCCCCTCCATCAATACCAGGACCAATAGGTGAAATCAACACAGGAGCTTGGCTGAATTAGCCCTAATGCCCAGTAATACCAGCTATTGATTATGTGCAATTAGCTTATCCCTTAACTAATGATGGGCACAGAAGGGGGGGGGGGGGGGGGGGGGGGGGGGGCTACTGCTGGGACAGTCCTCAGGGATACCACCAACCCAGTTAACACTCAAACACACACATGCATTTACATGTACGTTTTTGTCATTTAGCAGATGCTCTTATCCAGAGCGACTTACAGGAGTAATTAAGGTTAAGAACCTTGCTCAAGGGCACATCGACAGATTTGTCATCTAGTCGGCTCGGGGATTCGAACCGGTGACCTTTCGGTTACTGGTCCAATGCTCTAAACTGCTAGGCTACCTGCCAAAACACCAACACACTCACACACACTTTCAATAAAAAAAAACACAAGCATTTCCCATCTCAAAAACACACACAAAACAATTTTTACACACTGGTGATGAGTGGCAGGAGGACAGTCTTACCTCCCAATCATGGTAGAATGTTGCTGGACAGCAGCCTCGAGCAGCCGCTCCAGAATGGTCCACTCCCCCATGGTCATTGAAAGACAGGTTCAGCCTAAGGAGGAACCGGGTCTCCGGGGCTCTCCCCCTCTTCCTCCCGCTCCTCCTCCCCCTCCTCCTGGGCTCAGCGCTCCTGACGGTCCCCAGCCAGAGGGGGCGCATCCGCCCCCGTCCCACACCAGCTTCTTCTGACCTCTACTCGTTGACCTGGCCGATGGTTCTCTATGGGAGTGACAGTGTGGGGGTGAACGTGTGTGCCCTCCCTCGGTCCGGTCCCGTTGTGCTCTGCTCTTCCTGGCAGAGGAGTGATGCCTTCTGCCTCTCCTCTTCTCTCCCTCCCTCCCTCCCTCCCCCTCCCTCCCTGTGTAGTGAAGCTTGTCTTCCCCCTGCTGCACCACTCAGATCTATGCTATAGCTTACTGTATGTGACAGCCATGATCTTGCTCTCTCTCTCCCTCCTCCCCCTCACTCCCGCTCTTCCCTGCCCACTCTCGCTCTGTCCTCCACCCTACCCCCAGGGCTGTCCTGGTACCTCAGATGCACTCCCTCCCATCGGTGTGAAGCTCTTGTCCTTGCATTGTGTTCAGTACCTTCTCTGTACCCTGCCTCCTCTAACCCAGCACACTACACACTGCACCCAGCTGACACCTCCTCTGCTCACCTCCACGCACAGTCACACACACACACACACACACACACACGCTCAAACTCGAGGACCGACTGTCACTGCCTGAATCCTCCCTATATTTACTACACTATGATGTAAAGACACATTTGCACATAAAGCTCCTGCCATGCACTGTATTGCTTACTGAAATTCATTGTCATGAGAAACGTTGGCTCCTCCACCCCCAATCACTACAAGAAACAGTAAAAAAAAGGCAAAATAAACGCCGGCACACACACTCAATCAGCTGCCTTGCTGCATACACTTAGGCAGTGGTGCTGCAGACCTGCTGTCCTCTATCGTCCCTCTGGCTAATTCCAGCAGAGTCCTCCGCCTGGAGTCATGTCTGCCGCAGAGAGCAGGGATGAGTGGCTATCCTCCTGGAAAACCATCATCTCTCTCTTCTCTCCCTCTCTTTGCTCTTTCTCTCTCCTTGCTCCCTCCTTATGTTTGTGTTCTGAGCTCAGTCTCTCCGATTACCTATTTCTCTCTAGGTCTCGCTCCTTGTTCCTCCCTCTCCTTTCAGCACTCCCTCACTCTCTCTGGTTCACTCTCTCACTCGATCTCTGTCAAACTACGTAAGCATGCCACATTCCCCCCTTCAGACCTCTCTCTTTCGCTCTCCTCCCTCCCTATTTCCTTATCTGGTAAATGTGCTTTGATTGCTAGCCTGATCGCTGGTTCACTTGTGCTTGCAAGAATGCCTCCCTTGTGCCGTCTCGGTTCTCTCCTCCTGTTCTATTGGAATGAGGGATTCTACCACCACCCCTCTCTTCCTTCCCTGCAATCCTCTGTCTCAATGTGGAGTCTCTTTCTCTCTCACTGTCACTCTGTCTCCCATCACCCTCTCGTACACATGGTCTCGCTCTCTTCTCTCACTTTCTCGTTCTCTCTGTTACACATCACCCGCCTCATGCCTCTGTCGAGAGGATTACAGAAGAGAATCATGGTTCTGCTCCTCCTCCCCATTCCCCCTCTGCCCCTTCCTGTTACTGTATTCAGCATGACCGCACACTTATTTGTCTCTGCCCCCACCTTCTCACTCCCTCCTCTCCCCCTTACTGAATTTCTCCCCACTCCTCCTCATTCCCCTTCCCACATTCTATCCATTTCCCCTTCTCCATTCTTTCTCTGGAAAGATGAGCACAGTACAGTATTCTGCTGTGACATATTAATCTAATGAATTCAGCTTTCTATAATGGCGGTGTGATACTGTACATAGGCTACCCCCACACACACACTTGCTCTGCCACATTGGTACAGTAGCCACTGTGAGTCACACGCCAACAGTAACAGCATCAAGGGGAAGAATATCCAATGTTTCTTGTCTGAACAAGGACACGGATAATACACATCTAGCTGTTTTTTCTATGCATCGGCAGGACAGAACGACAGTGTAAGGTCAGCTCAAGGGGGTTGTTTGTGTCACTTTGTTAACAACAGCTGGTGTGCAATCTCTAATATTAAGGAAGTCTCGAGGTTCTGCTTGCCTGAGTTAGAATACCTCATGATAAGCTGCAGACCATACTATTCACCAAGAGTGTTATCTGTATTTTTTGTAGCTGTCTATTTACTGCACTCAACGAGCTGTATAGTGCCATAAGTATTCCAAAAAGATACATTTGACAATTTTCTTGTCACAAAGATGCTGATTATTAATAACAGATGTTGCTATTCCCTTGTCATAATCCTGTATTGATACTCCATATTTAGGGCTTCATGCTTGAAGCTTCAGTATGAATCAAATGGGGTGAACAGACATCTGACATATTGTAATCCAAATAGTGTAAAGTCAGGGGAAATGATCCAGCTAGCGCTGTAGTAGACTAGAGAACACTGTTCACTACCTCATAGTAAGCTGTTTAGAATCTGTCACGAATAGAATAGTATAGGGGTCACTTAACCAAAAGATGATAGTTATTGTGTCATCTATCATACCATACACTATGTAGATAAGGTGGTGGGTGATAGTACGTTAGATGATGCATATCTACGTAGGTCAACATGTCTATGAAGGGAGGGGTGAAGCAGCGATTGGTGTATGTGTGTGTGTAGAGCTCAGGTGTGTGTTGGTAATGTTCATCAGGGAGCCAACATAGTAACTGTTCAGTGGATCTCATGTGGAATTTTCTCTGCTCATGGTCCCTGGGCCAGTCGTTGGAGAGGCTGCCACCCAGTGGCCGTACCAGCTCTCAGCAGGTCAGTAAAGGGATGGGCTCCAGTCAGAGGCATAGTTGATTTATGCATCAGATCAGTACCAACTGTTACCGGTTCCACTTAGGTGACCCAAAACAAACCCACTGAAAAAATGTCCAGTAATGCACTGTGGCAGCTGGGAGGCTGTAATCACTAACTGATATGTTCGCTGACAATTGGTCTTGTAGCTTACTGGTAAGCTGTTTCAGAGAGGTTGTCAGAAAGTAGATGAAGTGCTGCTGGTGAGTGCAGACAGGCATGATTACAGAGTACACATTCTTTGACCTTTCCCATGACCTTCCCCTTGAAACAGGATGGAGCCTGCCCTGACATCAGGCCAATGCGTTGTCCTTCACCTTGTCTTCAGTTTCAGTACAATACCAGAAAACATAAAGTCTGAGGACGATAGCAGGTTTTGGCCATGTGTCATATACAGCCAAAACGTTGCCCACTATGACCCAATTATGTTTTGGGGAAATTACTTAGACTTGAAATATTTTCAACACTGACATGAAGTTGACAGGAAATAAGACTAGTCACGCTTTTCAGCTTACCTTATCTAGCTTTTATCTATTTATTCAACCATGAAAAAGGACATTTCAGTTAAACGCAGACTTTTCTTGGGGATGATGATAAGACACTGATGAATTCTAGCAGTGCAAATGATGAGCTTGTGGCAGCACAGACAGCCTCCAACCTTTAAAACCATTCCAAAGATAAAAGGTTACGGACCAAGACGCTCCTGGTCTTTCCTCCAGAAACATAATGCAATGGTTTTTTCTTCTTCAGTTTGATCAAATCAGTATTTTGGGGTGGAGTGGAGGGGTAGTGACATCACCAGAAGAGCTGGAGGACATGTTTGATAAAAATCAAAAAAAAAAAAAATCAGATGGTTGACAAAATACTCTCTCATTTAGGGATAATCCCAACAATGATCGTATTAACAGTAATACACAAATAAACATGATCCAGTAGAAATAAATATCACAAGTCCTTGTGGATTGAATGAACATGTAAGATAATTCTCATTAACAAAAGATCCAAAAAAATAACTAAAGTGTCGATATAACATTAAACCAAACAAAGCTAGGAAATCCCAAGACCATGGAAGCCCTCTACAATTAACTTAAAAAGGCATGTCTGCATATCTAACGAAGTTGGGTTTGCGTTGAATATGATACTTCTCAATATACAAAAATCATTTCGCAAACACTACCGTTCTCCAAAGCAATATTGTTTCATCTATGATAATAATTTTACTTTTAGAAAAAAGTATAGATCTAACCAAGAGATATAATAGAAAATGGCAGCCAAGGTGAAGATACCTTTTAATTTGTGAGGACAACGTGACATTAAGGACGGTCGTGTTGTGGTAGTGAAACTGCCCTTGTGTTTTATTGTTACTTTGCGTCACGTTGTGGTGGGAATTGTGTCATCATGCTGTGTGTGTGTGAGTTCTTGTGGTTCCCCTACATTGTGTTGTCATACCATGCTTCTGTGGAGTGACACTGTGTAGCTGCTATGTGGTGTGACCGGCATAACAAAGGTAAGGTTGGTGTGCTCAACGTTCACCGAGTGAGTGATATTCTTGGGGGCTGCTAAGCCCACTTACGGCAGAAAAATTCCACTCGGTATCCATTACTCTGAAGTCTCAGTTTCTCACATGCTGCAATCATTTTTGACTACTGTGCAACCAACCATTTCCACAGAGTATACCCATGCAAGTGACGCAGGAAGTAGGCTTGTCGTTTTTGCACTTTTCTAGGCTTTTTAAATAGTCTTCAATCGTCAAAAATGTCATAAAAGGCATCTGGCAGAAGTAGTTCCATCCACAAAGCGTAATATATAACTGGGTTTCAATTAATTTGATGATATCTGTTGGCCCATGTAAAAGACCAGGGACATGAACACGGAAGTAGGACGTAAGAACTTGCATGGCGTATTACAGAAAAACAGGATGCAGTGCTTGAAAAATTTAACATTAAATGATTTCCTTTTTCATTGCCAAAGTAGAGTTAAAGTTCAACGGAAATAAAACAGCATTCACATCCACATTTTGCTTGTTAAGCTTAAGGTAATCTCAGTGAGACAGTGGGTTTCCACGACGACAAGGATGACAGACAGGTAGTGTTCTCTTTCAGGCTGTGGTGAAGGAGTCAGGAATCAAGGGGTTCAGAGGGAGAGCAGTGAAGCAGAGAGGATAAGTACAGTATAGAGGCCCATAAGCCAGGGTGAGAAAGAACAAGAACAAAGCGCAGGAGAGAGAAACAGTGATGGAGAGTGATAAACGGAGGCTGGAGTTAGCAGGAGCAGCCTCCTTCGCTGACGGGCTGTTCTGGGGTCTTCTCCAGCTTTATGTCAATCACTGGGGAAGGAGGGGTTAAGGACCAACTCGGAGGTCAGACAGGAACACATGAAGTCCTTTCAAACACTTCCCATCTTCTCAATAGGTTTACAAGCTAGCCAATAGGTGTCTAAATGTTTGAGTATAATCTGTAAGCATTTATATCTACTATTGCCACTGAAAAACATTTGTAGTCATACACACAAGTGTGTCTGCGTAGAGTAAGGATACTGTCTTCTCTGCTCTTGTCCTGTGTGCTCTCCATGCCAGGGAGGGCAGCAGCCACGCGTCGGAACAGCTGCAGGAAAGAGAGAACAGACGTCATCTGTCAGTCAGACCAGTCCAGCCATCCTACCCTGACATCCACAGAAGCGCCAGGGCAGCTCTTTGGGATTCCGGTCTTCTTAAAACATCGTCATTGGAAGCATTAAAACAGGCAAACTGTAAGGTTCACCTGTCCAGAGGCTGACGCCATAAGAAATGAGACCCCATAGAATCTGTACACCTTGAATTTGAGTGCGTTTGATAGGTCAATCATCTGATTCTAATCAGCAAATCAGAGCTCATTCTTTTAACTTACAGTTGGTTTGAACAGGGGAAACGGCTCGCTTTATTCATGTTTACTTGCCTGAGGGTTTGAATAAAGGCCTCTTTCATAAATTATCTGTGCCTTCCACACAAACCTACTGTAGAGCTCACAAAGCTCAATGCTCACGATACAATCCAGACTGATTGAAGCTTTGTTCATTCATTGGTTTAAGGTCAGACAGCGGTAATCATATACAGTTCCTCCTAAAAGGAGGTCAAATACCATCCAATAAATGACCCTGCTGGATAGATCATGCAGATAATGCATTAAATAGAATAATTTGATAGTGGTCAGAGAAACCACCTCAAATAAAACCTGGGGTGTGGATCACAAGTCTAAACTCTGTCCCACCCACCAGACCAACTCTGAGCCCACACCTCTACAGGGCAGTGGATGTCTGTCCCAGGGTGCAAAGAACCCTCTGGTCTTTGGTTATTATGACTGACATGAGATTGGTGGGAAAGAGTTCTGAGACAAATCCAATGACCCCATTTAGTGTAAATTCAAGCCAGCGTTCAACACACAGTGATATGCACACACACGTGTGAGAGAAGCTGTCAGAAGAAAGCGTGAGCACGTCACACACATGCTGTGCTCTACCTGTTTGACATTGTAGCCAGTCTTTGCACTTGTTTCAATAAAAAGAACATTCAGCTCTTTGGCTCTCTGTTCCCCTTCCTCTGTGGTTATCTGTCTGTGATGACACACGACAATGGACAAACACGCACCACACGTACACAAACACATGAACGAGAAAGAGATGAACATCATGAAGTGAAGGATGAACATGCCGTGTCTCCTCCTGCTCCTCCTCCTGCAACCTCTGCTCTGTCGAGTGCCCACACAGCTCCTACTTCATCTCAACACCTCAGAGTACCACCTCAGCTCCTGGTTCAATACACCATATAGGATTCAAATGAAAAGCACTTGAATCTAAAATGGTCAATCAATGGGTATTATAGAATGGTGTGCCTCAGAAATTCTAAATGACCTTACATATAAGGATTGGGCTAAACTAAACCTACCCATGCAGCATTACTGTAGCATTTGACCCTTAACCCCTGAACTTTGAACATGTGTGACCTTTCGAGGATGAGCCGAGGCAGCAGCAGTAGAAGCATGGAGGGAGAGCACGACTCAGTCACAAACTCACCTGCTTGACGTTGTAACCTGCTTTAGCACTAGTCTCAATAAACATTACATTTAGCTCTTTGGCCTTCCTCTCACCCTCTTCAATAGCAACTTGCCTGTGGTAGGTAGATAAGAGGGTTAAACATGAACAGCATACAGTCAGCTCATTTAGAATCTAAAACCAATAATACAAAACAGCAGGACAGCAGTCAATACAGTAAACATGGGAATAGAAATTCAAAGCAGTTGTTTTAAGGCAAAAGCATTGGGGGTTATAGTGGCAAACCATGTGTTAAAATAAAAAGGAGCGGTTTGGCTATCACAATTGTTTGAACACACAAATAGATAAGACTTGCTATGATCGGTTGAATCAATGAATAATTCTCATACATCTAGGTCATGCTAAACTGGAAAGAGTCTCTGTGTGGTCTATTCAACTCCAGACAGATCCGTCTCTAGATGGCCTGTATCAAGGGAAGAGGTTTGAGCCCTTGTTGTGGCCAACAAGTCCCTGGTCAGCTGTACCTAGAGGACAGTGTTTCCCACTCAACACAGCAAATCAAATCAAATCAAATTTTATTAGTCACATACACATGGTTAGCAGATGTTAATGCGAGTGTAGCGAAATGCTTGTGGGGCCTAAAGGTCTGTCTTAAAAATAAAAAACGCTCTACAGTTAGTCAGTGGATACAGTAGTATGCTCTAATGTAGAGAGCCCTCCAGGACCTGGGGCCTCATCTAGAAAATGTTGCATATGTACAAAATATGCCCTAAAATACACATGCGCCAGATCTCACGCAAAAGATGGCATTTATAAAAACTGAACGTGAGAATGTGCTTATCCTCCTGCAAACTTTATACCATGAGTACACAGTTTCTACTGGTTGAAGTAATGCATTGCAAGAAGGAGCAGGAATATATGATATATAATATATGACACATTCATAACAAAACAGGTGGCTGAATATACTGTAATAAGAAGAGCCTAAATCCATTTATTTTAGCTTTGCATTCTAAAATAATTACAGGTCCACAACTTGCAATTGCTTTCGTCTTTCAGAAACAGTCAGACTATAGCAAATGTCACGACAAAATAAAACATTCTATCAACATCTCCAAAGACACTTGAACAAGTTGGCCATTGCTATTTCCTTTAGAGGCCATCTTGGCCTAATTCCAATACTTCCACAGTGTACAGCAAATAAGGGCGTTATCGTCACCATAGAAAGTGAATGAAGTGCGTTTTTTGTCTGATTTATAATGGGAAACATGCGCATGCATGTACAGCACGCGTCTAGTTTAGAAATCTCTACATTTGTGCGCAAAGATGTTTAGTGTAAAATTGACTCAACTGTTATGAGGCCCCTGGTCTGAAGAGCTCTACAGGCTTACTGACACTACACTGACTTTAGCCTTCAGTTATTATGTCACTCACACCTTTTGTCTGCAAGGTCCGTCTTGTTTCCCACCAGCATGATGATGACATCACTTCCTCTCTCCGTTCTGACATCATCAATCCATTTTGTGGTTTGCTGGAAAGAGTTGACATCTGATACAGGAGGGAGAGAGGGAGGAGAGAATAAATGTTAATCTCCATTCAGGTTGTGACAAGTACGGACTTGTGGTGATGAGCAGAACGACAGACAGTAACAAATATACAGAGAATGTGACAAGCTCATTACACAAATTAAATCCAGCTCCAATTTCCTATCCAGATGTAAGAGCCAAATAGGTTAAATTGTACATCTTTGTTTCAAATTCATAATGAATCTGTTGTGTGTTTGCTATTAATCCCGTCAAGTGTGTGTAGCCCCCTCTACAGGCTGATGGAGAATACAGTAAAAAGCTACAGACTCCAAGGCCTACTGGTAGAGACTGCAATAGCAGCTCGGTGTTTTGACAATACCAGACAATCCTTACTGTGTCATTTGTTTTTTTTAGTTTGAATTATTAGAATTTGTGTTGTTAGTTCTCTTTATATTTTGTAACCAGAAGAAAATTTTATTATTTTTCAACTTGAAATCAAACTCTGGACATTGGATTTGCATGAGTCAAGACTAACATTTCACAACTCAATTGTGGCGAAAGGATTAGGATGATAATTGTTTTGGGACAATTAAATTGGATAATTTAGCCACTACACCCTCCATCCATCTAGGCTACTATGTTATTTATCCATATCCTTGTATTCTGCCTGTGTTTATCCCATAGACCAGGGGTACTCAACTCATTCCCTACGGCGGTCCGGAGCCTGCTGGTTTTCTGTTCTACCTGATCATTAATTGCACCCACCTGGTGTCCCAGGGCTAAATCAGTCCCTGATTACAGGGGAACAATTAAAACGAGCAGTGGAGCTGGCTTCAAAGTCCAGAGTTGAGTTTGAGGGCCATAGACTGTATATATATGTATTTAACTGTCTATCCTCTATCCAGCTGGAAGTGGTGTCTGTTTTTCTATAGTGACAGTCAGACTTCCTCCCCGGAGAACCAGTTAAATAGATGACTATTGATTTTCCTCTAGCCCTGCTGCAGCTCCATGTCTGCTTTTATCTCCCCCTAATGGCCAATCATCTAACAGACACATTGTAGGAGAGAGACGTTAAAATTGAGTGAAAACTGTTATTTCATGTCGGGCAAAATAGGCCACTGAAGCAACATCAACGCTGCCGATACCAATTATTTCTAACAAAACGAATAAGACACTTCATTGTTTTGTATAAGGGGGACAAACATAAGTCATGGTTGCCATGGCCAAAAAAAGAAGAGTCCAGAAAAATAAAGATAGGGAAGGATTGAAAAGAAATGTGATTGCCCTGTTGGAAAAAAACAAGAAATCACCAAGGAAACCACTAAACTATTGACAAATTTAACTGCTTTTTACTATAAACAGATTTCACCAACTCATTTTTACTACTGGAAGCTATTTTGTCTGTAGCCTAATATTTTAATTGGGTTGTATGTATGCTACCGAATGCTTTGTCATTCTGGTATCAATGAACAAACTAATACTTGTCGATTTAATACTGAAACATTCACAGACTACAATCACACAAAAAGCAGACCAAATAAAGAAGAAGTGGACACATACAAAAAAAGAGGGGGAGGAAAACATCACAAACATGAAGGGGACAAAAGGCATCAGGTACAGGGAAAAAAGAGAATGGAAAAAACAGAAAAGGGACTTGAGCCAGCAGCAAAAAATGAGGTCATCTTTTTTTGTTTTGATTGGTATCCTTCCATCACTTTTCCATCAGAAGGGACCGCACTCACTTGTGATGTCATAGACTACCACGGCCACGGTGGAGTCTCGTATGTAGCTAGGGATCAGACTCCGGAAGCGCTCCTGGCCGGCTGTGTCCCAAAGCTGCAGCCTCACCTGAGCAGCACGTTAGCACCAGCACACAGGGAGAGAAGGAGAAGGAGAGAGGGGCAAGAGGAAGAGGTGGTGGTAAGAGAGGGGAGAACTGGATGAGGGTTGAGGGCGGGGCGGGGCACGCACGTCGAGTGGGCGGGGCGCGGAGGGGAGTACCTACTTGTGATGTCGTATACTACGACAGCGGCGGCGGAGTCTCGGATATAACTGGGGATGAGGCTACGGAAACGCTCCTGCCCAGCCGTATCCCACAGCTGCAACCTGATCTGTGGCGGATGGGAGGAAAAATAAAATAAAATGGAAAAGGAAAGGATGAAAAGTAGATGAGCAAAGGAAAACATGAGATAAAAGAAACCAAAAATAAAGAAATAAAACAAATCAACTTCTGACGGAGAGAAAAGGAGAGAGTAAGAGAGAACGAGAGAGAGAGAAAGAGGGCTGCATGCATGGAGTGTGTGACCATAGGAGGAGTGGTGAGGGCCAAGGGAATCATGGGTACTAGGCCTCATTTCTGAAAGGTTCTTCTCTCATTCACGCTAGATATTGAATTTCAGCACGAGAATGAACCGAATATGAACAGATGGGAAAAAGGGAAGAAAATAATGACAGAGTTTGTCTGGAGGAGAGAAAGCTAGCAGGAAGAAAGAGGCAGGATCCAATCCCAGCCCAGGACAGGGCGGCTCTCCGGCTTCTTTAAGGCGCTAGTGTGTGTGCGTGTGTGTGTGTGTGTGTGTGTGAACCTGGGCCAGGACAAAACACAGTTAGAGCAGGCAGTCAGGTCACAGGATACCCAGCATCCCTAAAGTCCCAGAAACCACTATTGGCAAAAATGCAGTAAAGACTCAGACCTGTGTGATTGAGTGGGGGTGCGTACATACTAGTGAATGGGTAAATCTTTACATTTCAAAAAGAGACATTTTCTAAATCACTATAACATTACTCAGCAAAGGTAACACCAGAGTCATGACTAACACACTCACTTAAATATTCTCTCATTCAGCATAACATCCCAATCAGCACATTACCACTCAATGGAATTTGACAATTTCAACAGAGATTGAGTTAAAAAGGAGAAAGTAAAACTTACTGTTCGGTCTTCGAGATACATGGTTTTTGACAGGAAATCTATTCCTATTGTGGCCTGGAAATGAGAAAGAATGAAAAGAATGAGAACATTTCTGACAATGATGGTAGATTGATAAGGCTTCAGTACTGTAGTTAGACTAAACTGAAATGAAGGAACAAACAGATTGTCTAGTCGAGACCAGCACTAACAGACCTAATTCAATTGGCTAATCATAAAGACAGACTAGCTGAATCAAGTGTGTTAGTGTTGGTCTGGAGCAAAAGTCTGCCCACCCTGTTGTAGGACCAGGACTAGGGTTAGGCATTGAGATCAACAGCGTAGTAAACCTAGCCCTGACTACCATAATCCAGACTCAATGGTGTCTGTGTGGTCTAGCCTCACCTGGTAGGTGTTGTCGAAGCTGTCGTACATGAACCTGGTAATCAATGAGGTCTTCCCCACTGAAAAACACAAGACACGTGTTAGGACCAACATGGCTACATAAGGACACAGAAGTCCGGATCGCTGTAATTTTCAGTAATTTTCAATTTTTAGAACTGTCGGTTTCTCAACTTACTGTTGAGTTAGAATACACAAGGTACAATTTTGAAAATTGGTTGTGCATCTGCAGTTTTCCTCTTGATAGAAGTCACTTAATGACTAAAATAACATGTGCACGGTATTTGGGATAGTGGCTCATCTCTCACTTCAGGTCTTATTCGGGATAAGCCGTTTACATGCACCTTTGATATCCCGCCTCATGAGTATCCCTGACCATGAATTAACAGAATATTCCTCCTTTAAGTTTATTGGTTACAGGAATAGTAACTGAAATAAACACTGATGGTAGGCCTATAACTACTCACATGTAGAGTAATACAATATAAACTTACAGAATTATGCATTTCTTGCAGTGAAATTATACAACGAATATTAGCAGAGAACAAACAGGAGTGGAGAAAAATTATTTCTTTCAGCATCTCTTGAGAAAACACATTACACACTCGCGTGATCTTTGACACTTATGCAAGCAGACTGTATTTTAACCACAAAATATGCACCCAGGACTAACTGAAGTCTTAACAGAAATAGGTTGTCATTTTCTCAACTTTTCATTTCCTTAAAACCAGTCAAACTGATGGCATTTGGACATTTTGCACAGGACCAATCTTTCCAATGTTATTGCGTTTTTTTCAGGGCCCTAAATGAAACAGACAACTTTACCGGTGTTAACAATTTTAATAATGCATTCATTCTGTTTTACATAAATATTCTGCTGATCACTACTGTATTTAGTCTTCTGGGCAACAAGTTATGACAGAAGAGAAACTACATGCATCAAACTATAGTTGACAAACAAATGTCAGAAATTATAATATGGCCTACCAAATGTCAGAAATTATAAGCAGAAACTTGTGTAAATTAGGGTGAAAGCAGCAAGTAGTAAATTACAGTAGTCTAAATTATGGAATTATTACAGTGGAGCGAAATGGGCAGTTAGCCTACTTTATGAAGTGATTTGTTTGACAAGCAGATGAAAACATCACAACACCCATGAAATGCTTCACTGAGCCTGCGCAGACCGCAACAGTAAAGGGGATACGATGTTAACATGCCACAGTATCCCGTCTTAGATCAGCCTATCCCAGGCATCTTATCCAGGTTTCTCATAACCGGGATACAAGCTTCTTCAGGGTTATTGTAAACGGGATATGATGTTTATGTGCATCAACTCAAAAACAGAGTACTTAAGTATCCCGAATAATAACAGGATATTGGTGTGCATGTAAATGTGGTCACTGACAGTCACTCAATTAGTCTAGCCAGCCATAGTAACTTTTAGTATTCATGGCCGAATAACCGACCAGGCACATGAAGGGGCCCTGACCTCCAGTGGGCCTCATTTATTTTGTTAATCACTTTTCTCAGATATCATATTAACATGGCATATGTTAAAGGGAAAATGTGGAGAATTTCAGGAAATTAAATGCACCACTGCACCAAAAAAAAAGCTCTGTAAAGCAAACATATTTGTTTACCTTTTGTTTATAAAAATACTTTTTCTGCTAACAGATCCCTCAAGGTATGAAATGATAGTGCTGAGTTAATGCGAGTTAACGTGTAGCAGCTAATTGTTTCGCTAATAGGCTATGGGTCTGAATTAAGCGACAACAGCAAAGATAAGGGCTGGGGCCATTTTTACTTGCTTCTGCTGTTCTCTGAATAGCATTTGAGAGTTTTTAAAATTGTATAGAAATGCAGTAAATGACCCACCCAGGACAAAACTAAAACTCAGTCCCTGGCTATGGCCCTGATTAGTCTTGAAGAGTAAGTAACACCAGTAGTGCAGGCAGAACAGACACAGTACTACACACCTCACGAGATCAGCGTTTAGTGAGTCATTTCACATAGCTAACATAAGACATGTTCTAGCCTGATTTGGTCCTGCAATTCTCCAAACTCAGCAACTCCTCAGACAACTTGCTGAGGTACACCATCTGTTTTCTGGCCAAAGCCCACAGCTCACCACTACCTTATGACTTGACTCCACCAACCAAGAGGCCTGGAGTAAGAGTCCATGAGGAGCCGTCTGCCGAGTCTACACTTTAAAAAGGGAGAGATCAGTAAAAAATGCCATACAAAATCCTGAAGGGTTTTTGAATTGACTTAAGAAAAAGAACTCCAAGGAATGCTGGGAGATTCTCAGTGCCGACCCAGACAACGTCCTGGCATTTAAAACATACTTGATTTTCAAAATGTTGCATACTATTAAACATTCTATTTTTGCTTACTGAGAATGCATTGTGTGGGAATGCATTGTTTCCCGCCAGTTGTTGATTTTGGTAGCGCATCCCCATATCTAACTGATCAGCTGTTGTCAAAGCCGAAATGAGTATGACATCCGGGCTTTTAAAAGTATAAAAAAATATTTTTGCATACTCAAAAACAGCCAAGTACAGTGTGTACAAAAAAATAATAATTAGGAACACCTGTCCTTTCCATGACAGTTTTCACCTGGTCAGTCTATTGATGTCAATTAACCTGGATCTCTGCCACCAATACTCCCTCTCACTGTTTCTCCCTCGCCCTGCACTGGCATGTGACAACACCTCAAGGGAAATTAGGGCGGGATTAAAACGGAGAAAAAAAATTCAAAAGTAATTTTGTTTCATTGCTCCAGTCTACCACATGCACAAGTATTAATTTCCAATACAACCTTCCCCTCCCTGTACGTCTCACCCAACCCCTCTATCATACTACCACTGTTGCTCATGGCTGGTCAGGCCTCAACGTATGGATCCTGAGCAGAGCTCTCCATAACACAGCAGTGTTCAGAAAGACAGTGCACACAGGTCTCTAAGCAATCTGTACCATCGATCAATAGAGGTATCTACACACACACACACGAATGTGTGCCAGATTTGGGGTCAGAGGGAGCGATCTAGAGGCATTATGCCATCTTCTCTCACTCCATTCTCTTCATCTCAATGTAATTGGCATGACATTGTCTTACATTACTTCTCTTTGTGACGAGCCAAATACCAAACTCTTTTCAATAATCCATTCCTCAGTCAATATGCCTAATCTCGTTCTGCCTGATTATCTTCCTGATAGCAAACAGCCAAACAAAATGGGCATCAATGGAAGTTAAATACAGACAGACTTGAAGAGGTGACCTCTTAAAATATGACAATGAGTGGTCCCATGGCTGCTTTTTTCTGTGGGCAGAGCAATGAAACTGAAAACTACTCCTTGAATGCAAGAGAATGGAGCGGCTCTCACGCCATTGAGTGTACATAGACGAAAAGCAGGACATGTGACACCAATCCCCAGCATTGGTTAAGTATGCAAAATGACCTCCAGCAGGCCACAAATGTGCATGTGTCAGCATATGGTCTCACAAGAGGTCTGAGGATCTCATCTCGGTACCTAATGGCAGTCAGACTACCTCTGGCGAGCACATGGAGGGCTGTGCGGCCCCACACCATGACTGACCCATCGCCAAACCAGTCATGCTGGAGGATGTTGCAGGCAGCAGAACGTTCTCCACGGCGTCTCCAGACTCTGTCACGTCTGTCACATGTGCTCAGTGTGAACCTGCTTTCATCTGTGAAGAGCACAGGGCGCCAGTGGTGAATTTGCCAATCTTGGTGTTCTCTGGCAAATGCCAAACGTCCTGCACGGTGTTGGGCTGTAAGCACAACCCCCACCTGTGGACGTCGTGCCCTCATACCACCCTCATGGAGTCTGTTTCTGACCGTTTGAGCAGACACATGCACATTTGTGGCCTGCTGGAGGTCATTTTGCAGGGCTCTGGCAGTGCACCTCCTTGCACTAAGGCGGAGGTACCGGTCCTGCTGCTGGGTTGTTGCCCTCCTACGGCCTCCTCCACGTCTCCTGATGTACTGCCCTGTCTCCTGGTAGCGCCTGCATGCTCTGGACACTACGCTGACAGACACAGCAAACCTTTTTGCCACAGTTCGCATTGATGTGCCATCCTGGATGAACTGCACTACCTGAGCCACTTGTGTGGGTTGTAGACTCCGTCTCATGCTACCACTAGAGTGAGAGCACCGCCAGCATTCAAAAGTGACCAAAACATCAGCCAGGAAGCATAGGAACTGAGAAGTGGTCTATGGTCACCACCTGCAGAATCACTCCTGTTTTGGGGGGTGTCTTGCTAATTGCCTATAATTTCCACCTTTTGTCTATTCCATTTGCACAACTGCATGTGAAATTTATTGTCAATCAGTGTTGCTTCCTAAGTGGACAGTTTGATTTCACAGAAGTGTGATTGACTTGGAGTTACATTGTGTTGTTTAAGTGTACCCTTTATTTTTTTTAGCAGTGTATATGTAGGTGTGTATAAACATTATGGGCAGTATATGAATAGTAAAGGTGTGTACAGCAGTAGTTCTATAGAATAGGCCTTGACTAGAATACAGTAGATACACAGAGTAGAAAACATTAAGAACACCTGCTCTTTTCATGACCGACTGAGGTGAAAGCTATGATCCCTTATTGGTGTCACCTGTTAAATTCACTTCAAATCAGGGTAGAAGGATTTTTAAGCCTTGAGACATGATTGTATGTGTGCCATTCAGAGGGTGAATGGGCAAGACAATTTAAGTGCCTTTGATCGGGGTATGGTAGTATGTGCCAGGCGCACCAGTTTCTGTCAAGAACTGCTGAGTTTCACACTCAACAGTTTCCTGTTTGTATCAAGAATGGTCCACCACCCAAAGGACATCCAGCCAACTTGACAACTGCGGGAAGTATTAGAGTCCACGTTGGCCAGCATCCCTGTGGAACGCTATCAACATCTTGTAGAGTCCATGCCCGACGAATTGAGGCTGTTCTGAGGGCAAAAGCCACTCAATAATGGGAAGGTGTTCTTAATGTTTGGTACATAGTGTACAATGCACGTATAGGCATTCAGCTAAGGCGGTTGACTAAAGTTCAGGGCAGGGAACTGGCCAGAGGCCGGCTAGCAGTGACTAACAGTCTGATGGCCTGGAGTTGCTGTACCAGGCGATGATACAGCTCAACGGGATTCTCTCAATGGTGTATTTGTAGAAGTCCATGAAGGTTTTAGGGACCAAGACGAATTTCTTCAGCCTCCTTGTGCCTTCCTCACCATCTGTGGTACTCCCTAAAATTAGAAGGTAGGACTTGACCCATTCCATGCCCCACATTTACCATTCCTGAGAGAAAAAGCATAACCTAGTTTGAGTTCAGGACTGCCCCCTTCCCCATTTTTCTGGGCGGAGGGGTCAGTGCTGCTTGGGAGGAGGGTATGCACTACGCAGGGCAGATCAGCTGGTATTGAGAGAGAGCCCACCCAAAGACTGAGAGGACTAGACAGCTGACAGAAGCAGGAAACCATGTCTACTTTGAGTCAATATGAATACGATCTACATGTCATTGTCTGCAGCAGTATCTTCTAACAAGTGACGACATCCACTGTACGCATGCGTGTGCCCTGACTGCCCTGAGGACATGTTCTACTCAAGCTCAAAGTGTGGTCAGACAAAGCGTGCTTTGGCCAATGTGTATTGTAGTCACGCAAGTCAGTAATGTACATATTTATGTCAATTGAAATTTTGGCCTGATATCTCCACTTCAGGTCTCTTCAATGAGAATAGACTAAGGCGTTATGCAGTTGGGAAAGTTAAAAAGAATGTTCAATTTAGAGGCCTGTCACTTCCTAAGAAAAATAGTATTTGGTCTTTCCTTTAATAAATAGAGGCATGCTTGCATGTCTGCTAGCAAGAGAGCTGTTTGTTTTTAGCATTCTTTTTACTTACCAGGTAAGTTGTCTAAGAGGTGAGAACACTATCAACAACCTAGGAAAGAGTTTCCAGGGAGATGAGTAGTTCAACAAGCCAATTGGATGCTGGGGATGATTAGGTGGCCAGGGTAATACAATGGCCAGGTTGGAAATTGAGAACCAGTCAATAATCTCATAATTATAGGGAAGGTTAGGCCTAACTTGGGAGGATCTGGTTTTAGGACCAGGCCATCCTTTCAAACATGCAAGAAGTAATTACACTGATGAGATCTAATGGCGAAAACACCTGAGAAGTAGTCACTTAAATCTAGACCCATTTTCATACGAGTCTGTGGACACAGTAGTACATGTCAGTCAAAAACATATGAGTGTGAAGAAGTCTGTCGTTTGTGTTATTCCCAGCAGTGAGGGACTTATACTGACTAGACCTAATGTGTGCACACTCTGATCCAGTGTTCACCTCTCACACCAGTGCAGAAATCCCTGCTTACATAAATAGCTGCGAGGGGTCAGAGGTCAAGCTTCATTCCTCTGGGGCAGAATGCAAAATAAATCACAGCAGTATATTATCCACATTACTCCTCCCTTCCCCCAGTCTCAACAGAAACACATCACACGTTTGTCAGCAGCACAAACAAACACATAAACCTCATTGAAATGTAGCATGGGTTCTGGTTAGAGGGGGATGTTTGTTGCTGACAGTGGTATATAGGATATACTATTTTATAGCCTTGACTACATTGAAAGGAACTGATTGACTTCCAGCCCACCTACATACCATCCCACACCCTCAGCAGTGCTGAGATCAGGCCGGTCACCCAGGCATCATTCCAGTCCTTGGCTGTTTCTCAATGCAGTAATGTTATATGATATATCCATCATACCACTGTATTTGCATCCTAAACCCCACTCTTTCCAGTTCAATTGGATATTTCTCTTTGTGTCTCAACGAAGAACTGTGATTGAAACAGTGATTCCATCCAATAACTAGAGGTCAGAGAAATCAACTAAAGTTGGACAGAGAAGGAAAAACCACAGGCCTCAAATCAGGGTGGTTCTGTCTGCAATCTATGTTGTAGAACAGCTGGGTTACAGGTATCGCTGATACATCCAGCACAATATCTCAACTGGTTGTCAGAATCAGAGAGACAGATGGTTTTATAAGAACTTCTTGTTTTTTTAAGAGAAACAGAATTGCAGGAACATAAATCTGTTCAATATGAAGTCCCCACAAGAGGAGAAAGTGCTGGCTGGCACGCATGAGTTTATAAATCAACCTTATAACGTTAGTAAAAAGACATGAATAAAGATTGGCAAAGCTTCCACGCATTGATACTGATGCTATGGTTTGACGTACAATGCAACATATTTCTTGACACAGAGGCTATCTTGGGCCAGAGTAACATTAGCACCGAAAACTTGACAACTGCTCTGAACTACACCAAAGACAAATCTGAAATCTCTGACTGTTCAATCAACACCGACCCTAGTTGATCGTGAATCAGATTCATCAAACCATAGTAAGCCATAGTTATACCAACCTACCATTACGGGTAATATTCCCAGTATACATCTTTTTCTTTGCATATCTTTTTTATATTTTTTCCTAAACGTTAACTTCAAAATACTCTCCTGCAACCCGCCTCACCCAATGTGGCATGGATCTGCTTTTTTTCTAAAGTATTTTTATTTACTTCTGAACCGGAATCCCCCAACAGAAGCTAGCCAGCTAACTAGCTACTAGTCAGCTAACCACTGCCAGCAGTCATCAGCTAAACTATTGCTCGGAAAACTAGCCAGTTTGCACAACGTGATTCAAACCAGAGCATACCGGACCTATTTTCTCTCCTCATCCCCGGATTCCTATCGCAAGCTCTGAACCTTTTCACCTGGATCATCGCAGCGAGCTAGCTGCAATCCGAGTGGCTACTCCTGGCTAACATCTAGCCCATGCTAGGCCCTCTCCCGGGTAGCTGAAGAGGCCCATCAGCCGCTCCGGGGCTACAATACCTATTTTCCCCGGATTCCTTTTACTGTCGGTAGGGAGCTCCTTCACGACTGGACTACCGACGTAATCTGCCCGAGGGGGTTATTCAACTGGCTCCTACCTCGCGACGTCCCCTGAATGCCCATCTGCTACACTTCTTTGATACACGGAACCCTACTAATCCATCACGACTGGTCTACCGCGTAACCGCACGAGGAGGCTATAACAGACTTCCTCCGTCACGACATCCCTAAAAGACCCTTCTGCTAACTTGCTAGCCCCGGCCTGCTAGCTGTCTGAATCGCCGTATGTCGAGCCAGCCTAACTACTCACTGGACCCCTATGATCACTCGGCTACGCATGCCCCTCCCTAATGTCATATTGCCTTGTCCATTGCTGTTCTGGTTAGTGATTGTGTTATTGCACTGTAGAGCCTCTAGCCCTGTTCAATATGCCTTAGCCAACCCTTTAGTTCCATCTGCCACACATGCGGTGACATCAGCTTGTTTAAATGTTTCTAGAGACAATATCTCTCTCATCAGAACTCAATGCCTAGGTTTACCTCCAATGTATTCACATCCTACAATACCTTTGTCTGTAAATTATGCCTTGAATCTATTCTATCGCGCCCAGAAACCTGCTCCTTTTACTCTCTGTTCCGAACGTACTAGATGACCAGTTCTTATAGCCTTTAGCCGTACCCTTATCCTACGCCTCCTCTGGTGATGTAGAGGTTAATCCAGGCCCTGCAGTGCCTAGCTCCACTCTTACTTCCCAGGTGCTCTCATTTGTTGACTTCTGTAACCGTAAAACGCCTTGTTTTCATGCATGTTAACATTACAAGCCTCCTTCCTAAGTTTGTTTTATTCACTGCTTTAGCACACTCTGCCAACCCGGATGTCTTAGCCGTGTCTGAACCCTGGCTTAGAAAGGCAACCAAAACCCCTGAAATTTCCATCCCTAACTATAACATTTACATTTACATTTAAGTCATTTAGCAGACGCTCTTATCCAGAGCGACTTACAAATTGGTGCATTCACCTTATGACATCCAGTTGACCAGCCACTTTACAATAGTGCATCTAGATCTTTTAAGGGGGGGGGGGGGGGGGGGGGGGGGGGGGGGGGGGCAGAAGGATTGCTTTATCCTAGGTATTCCTTGAAGAGGTGGGGTTTCAGGTGCCTCCGGAAACATTTTCCTACAAGATAGAACTGCAATCGACTGCAGAGATAGCCTGCAGAGTTCTGTCTTACTATCCAGGTCTGTACTAGAGGTCGACCGATTAATTAGGGCCGATTTCAAGTTTTCATAACAATCGGTAATCGGCATTTTTGGACACCGATCATGGCCGATTACATTGCACTCCACGAGGAGACTGCATGGCAGGCTGACTACCTGTTATGCGAGTGCAGCAAGGAGCTAAGGTAAGGTGCTAGTTAGCATTAAACGTATCTTATAAAAAACAATCAATCTTAACATAATCACTAGTTAACTACACATGGTTGATGATATTACTAGTTTATCTAGCTTGTCCTGCGTTGCATATAATCGATGCGCTGCCTGTTCATTTATCATTGAATCATAGCCTACTTCGCCAAACGGGTGATTTAACAAGTGCATTCGCAAAAAAAGCACTGTCTTTGCACTAATGTGTACCTAACCATAAACATCAACGCCTTTCTTAAAATCAATATACAAGTATATATTTTTAAACCTGCATATTTACTTAATATTGCCTGCTAACATTAATTTCTTTTAACTAGGGAAATTGTGTCACTTCTCCTGAGTTCTACGCAACAGAGTCAGGGTATATGCAGCAGTTTGGGCCGCCTGGCTCGAAGCGAAATGTGAAGACTATTTCATTCCTAACAAAGACAGCCAACTTCGCCGAACGAAGGATGATTTAACAAAAGCGCACTTGCGAAAAAAGCATAATCGTTGCACGAATGTACCTAACCATAATAATCAATGCCCTTCTTAAAATCAATACACAGAAGTATATTTTTTTTAACCCTGCATATTTGGTAAAAAAAAAAAAAAACATGTTAGCAGCCAATATTAAACTAGGGAAATTGTGTCACTTCTCTTGCGTTCATTGCACGCAGACTCAGGGTATAAGCAACAGTTTGGGCCGCCTGGCTTGCTGCGAACTAATTTACCAGAATTTTACGTAATTATGACATAACATTGAAGGTTGTGCAATGTAACAGCAATATTTAGACTTATCGATGCCACCCGTGAGATAAAATACGTAACGGTTCCGTATTTCACTGAAAGAATAAACGTTTTATTTTTGAAATTATAGTTTCCGGATTTGACCATATTAATGACCTAAGGCTCGTATTTCTGTGTGTTATTATGTTATAATTAAGTTTATGATTTGATATTTGATAGAGCAGTCTGACTGAGCGGTGGTAGGCAGCAGCAGGCTCGTAAGCATTCATTCAAACAACACTTTTGTGCGTTTGCCAGCAGCTCTTCGCAATGCGTCAAGCATTTCGCTGTTTATGACTTCAAGCCTATCAACTCCTGAGATTAGGCTGGTGTAAACGATGTGAAATGGCTAGCTAGTTAGCGGGGTGCACGCTAATAGCGTTTCAAACGTCACTCGCTCTGAGCCTTGAAGTAGTTGTTCCCCTTGCTCTGCAAAGGCCGCGGCTTTTGTGGAGCGATGGGTAACGATGCTTCGAGGGTGGCTGTTGTGGATGTGTTCCTGGTTCGAGCCCAGTTGGGGCGAGGAGAGGGACGGAAGCTATACTGTTACACTGGCAATACTAAAGTGCCTATAAGAACATGCAATAGTCAAAGTTATATGAAATACAAATGGTATAGAGAAATAATCCTATAATTCCTATAATAACTACAACCTAAAACTTCTTACCTGGGAATATTGAAGACTCATGTTAAAAGGAACCACCAGCTTTCATATGTTCTCATGTTCTGAGCAAGGAACTTAAACGTTAGCATTCTTACATGGCACATATTGCACTTTTACTTTCTTCTCCAACACTTTGTTTTTGCATTATTTAAACTAATTTGAACATGTTTCATAATTTTTTTGAGGCTAAATTGATTTGATTGATGTATTATATTAAGTTAAAATAAGTGTTCATTCAGTATTGTTGTAATTGTCATTATTACAAATAAATATTTTATTTATTTATTATTTATTTTTAAAAATCGGGCCGATTAATCGGTATCGGCGTTGAAAAATCACACTGTCGACCTCTAGTCTGTACCCAAACAACTCGAGCTTCCAATTTTAAAAATCCACCTTTCCAGAAACAAGTCTCTCACCATTGCCGCTTGCTATAGACCACTCTGCCCCCAGCTGTGCCCTGGACACCATATGTGAATTGATTGCCCCCCATCTATCTTCAGAGCTCATGCTGCTAGGTGACCTAAACTGGGACATGCTTAACACCCCAGCAATCTAAGCTTGATGCCCTCAATCTTACACAAATGATCAATGAACCTACCAGGGACAACCCCAAATCGGTAAACACGGGCACCCTCATAGATATCATCCTAACCAACTTGCCCTCCAAATACAGCTCTGCTGTTTTCAACCAAGATCCCAGCCTCATTTCCTGCGTCCGTAATGGGTCTGCGGTCAAACGACCACCCCTCATTACTGTCAAACGCTCCCTAAAACACTTCAGCGAGCAGGCCTTTCTAATCGTTCTGGCCCGGGTATCCTGGAAGGATATTGACCTCATCCCGTCAGTAGAGGATGCCTGGTTATGCTTTAAAAGTGCCTTCCTCACCATCTTAAATAAGCATGCCCCATTCAAAAAAATGTAGAACCAGGAACAGATATAGCCCTTGGTTCACTCCAGACCTGACTGCCCTTGACCAACACAAAAACATCCTGTGGCATACTGCATTAGCATCAAATAGCCCCCGTGATATGCAACTTTCAGGGAAGTTAGGAAAGAACAGGCAGTTAGGAAAGCTAAAACTAGCTTTTCAAACAGAAATTTGCATCCTGTAGCACAAACTCCTAAAAGTTCTGGGACACTGTAAAGTCCATGGAGAATAAGAGCACCTCCTCCCAGCTGCCCACTGCATTGTGGCTACGAAACCCTGTCACCACTGATAAATCCACTATAATTGATCATTTCAATAAGCATTTCTCTACGACTCGCCATGCTTTCCACCTGGCTACCTCAACCCCAGTCAACTACCCTGCACCCCCCACAGCAACTCACCCAAGCCTCCCCCATTTCTCCTTCACCCAAATCCAGATAACTGATGTTCTGAAAGAGCTGCAAAATCTGGACCCCCACAAATCAGCCGGGCTAGACAATCTGGACCCTCTCTTTCTAAAATTATCTCCCGAAATTGTTGCAACCCCTATTACTAGCCTGTTCAACCTCTTTCGTATCGTCTGAGATTCCCAAAGATTGGAAAGCTGCGGCAATCATCCCCCTCTTCAAAGGGGGAGACACTCTAGACCCAAACTGCTACAGACCTATATCTATCCTACCCTACCTTTCTAAGGTCTTCGAAATCCAAGTTAACAAACAGATTACCGACTAGTTCGAATCCCACCGTACCGTCTCTGCTATGTAATCTGGATTCAGAGCTGGTCATGGGTGCACCTCAGCCACGCTCAAAGTCCTAAACGATATCATAACCGCCATCGATAAGAGACATTACTGTGCAGCCGTATTCATCGACCTGGCCAAGGCTTTCGACTCTGTCAATCACCACATTCTTATCGGCAGACTCAACGGCCTTGGTTTCTCAAATGACTGCCTCGCCTGCTTCACCAACTACTTCTCTGATAGAGTTCAGTGTGTCTCAGATCGGAGGGCCTGTTGTCCAGACCTCTGGAAGTCTATGGGGGTGCCACAGGGTTCAATTCTCGGGCCGACTATCTTCTCTGTATACATCAATTATGTTGCTTTTGCTGCTGGTGATTCTCTGATCCACCTCTACACAGACGAAACCATTCTGTCTACTTCTTGCCCTTCTTTGGACACTGTGTTAACTAACCTCCAGACGAGCTTCAATACCATACAACTCTCCTTCCGTGGCCTCCAACTGCTTTAAATACAAGTAAAACTAAATGCATGCTATTCAACCGATCGCTGCCCGCACCTGCCTGCCCGTCCGTCCAGCATCACTACTCTGGCCGGTTTTGACTTAGAATATGTAGACAACTACAAATACCTAGGTGTCTGGCTAGACTGTAAACTCTCCTTCCAGACTCACATTAAGCATCTCCAATCCAAAATTAAATCTGGAATCGGCTTCCTATTTCACTCATGCTGCCAAACATACCTTCGTGAAACTGACCATCCTACCGATCCTCGACGATGTTATCTACAAATAAGCCTCCAACACTCTACTCAACAAATTGGATGCAGTCTATCACAGTGCCATCCGTTTTGTCACCAAAGCCCCATATACTACCCACCACTGCAACCTGTACGCTCTCGTTGGCTGGCCCTCGCTTCATATTCGGCGCCAAACCCACTGGCTCCAGGTCATCTACAAGTATTTGCTAGGTAAAGCCCCACCTTATCTCAGCTCACTGATCACCATAGCAGCACCCACCCGTAGCGCGCGCTCCAGCAGGTATATCGCACTGGTCACCCCCAAAGCAAATTCCTCCTTTGGCTGCCTTTCCTTCCAGTTCACTGCTGCCAATGACTGGAATGAACTGCAAAAATCACTGAAGCTGGAGACTCATATCTCCCTCAGTAGCTTTAAGCACCAGCTGTCAGAGCAGCTCACAGATCACTGCAACTAGCCCATCTGTAAATAGCCCATTCAACTACCTCATCCCCATACTGTATTTATTTATCTTGCTCATTTGCACCCGAGTATCTCTACTTGCACATTCATCTTCTGCACATCTATCACCCCAGTGTTTAATTGGTATATTGTAAACTTCGCCACCATGGCCTATTTATCGCCTTACTTCCCATATCTTACCTCATTTGCCCACACTGTACATAGACTTTTTCTACTGTACTATTGACTGTATGTTTGTTTATTACATGTGTAACTCTGTGTTGTTGTATGTGT
The DNA here is from genome assembly GCF_029448725.1 of Salvelinus fontinalis. Lineage (NCBI taxonomy): Eukaryota > Metazoa > Chordata > Actinopteri > Salmoniformes > Salmonidae > Salvelinus > Salvelinus fontinalis. The sequence continues at coordinate 36,145,090 of NC_074677.1, forward strand.
GGAACTGCTTTGCTTTATCTTGGTCAGGTCGCAGTTTAAAATGAGAACTTGTTCTCAACTAGCCTACCTGGTTAAAAAAATGTGAAATAAAAACATATACAGTAGTATGTAGCAGCTGGCTAACTAGTTAACGTTAATGATTTTAGTTAACGTCGTTACAACCCGACTACTGACCTGACTGGTTGGGTGAACTAGAAACAACGCGTCTCCCAACAGCTTGCTAGCTTGCTAACTAGCTAGGCTAGTAAGTTTATAGGTCTATAAAAATGATATGATAGTTAGCCAGGTAAAGCTGCTAACCATGAACTAACGTTTGCCAGCTAACGGTAGCTAGCAACAAAGTAGCTAACGTTAAACACTTGATATCACTGATCGTAGCTATTTAGATCATTTAAATCGCCATGGTCTCAATATCATGGCAATCGGTGGATATCGATAAAATTAAGGGACTCGCCCATGATGATTGATGGCATTAGCTAGCTAGCCAGTTAATAGCTAAATTAGCAAACTGATGACCACATAACACGCGTTAGTCGTTAACCCACACATTTCAGTGTTCACTTACCGCTCTGTTCGCCAAGAAAGACCAATTTAAATTTCCTTAGAGGGTTTCCGAAGTCTCCTGCCGCGGACATGACTGTAATATTGTTAGGCAGGCAAAGGCAAGTTGTACACTGTGGCCCACAGTGTGTGGATTTAAAAAAAAAAAACACACTACCCCTTACTTTAGTGAGCTAGCTAAATCCCTACTAGCTAGCCAGCCCAGTTGATAAGTTGAGGGGGGTTGTGCCGTAAGAACTAACTAGCTAACATTAGCAGCAATGCGTCTAAACTGCAATTTCTTGGCTTGACTGGCAGTCGGTGAGTTTATAGCTAAATAACTAACGTTAGCTAGTAGATACTGGCTTCTTGAACACTCCGCTGACTTGTTTGTGACTCGCTGACTAACTACCTCAGCACTCCCACTCCATCGCTGCTAGCTAGTTGTTTCAGAGGATGTTTGTCACGACCTAATATGTTCGACGACTGGCACAAGGCTCCACCAATCCAAAGCGATTGTGGCATTCCGATGCAGTGGTGTAAATTACGGGTGTGTTCGCAAATTCACTCTGGAGTGCCAGAGTGCGCTCTTGGCTTTCGTAAATTCAATGTCAGATTGTGCTTTCATAAATTCAGAGCGTTTCGCTCTCGGGGCCATCAAACGCTCTGTCCGAGGAGTAGGGTTAATTCGAGTGTTTTGACCAACCAACGACAATAAAGCACCCAAACTATTGGCTAAAGTTGGCTAGCTTGCTAGCTACTTCCAGACACAAATGAGAGAACACCTCACACTGACCATTTTACTCGCCCTACTAGCAGAGCTAGTTAGGCTGTTGTCATGTGTTTTATAGCGTTGTTGACTGTAACTGTGCTGCTGCCAACAATGTAATTGCGTTTACAGACACCGGTCATATTCAACGGGTGTTATGCGTTCGTAAATTCCTCAGTTATTCTGCGCTCAGACGACAGTGCTCTGAAATTGGAGTAGATAGCCAGAGTGAATTTACAAACGCACCCATTTCGTGACCCGGCCACATAAACTTTCCAATATATATCCGTCAATAATATAGTAGCTATTTCATAATGGGGATCAGTGTCTAAATGTTTTGCTTTTGTTCTCACGTCCTGAGGTGAACGATTGGTGGAATTTGCATATTTCATGAAATTCAATGTAAATTGTTATGGGAACGTAGTTTTTTGCATGGTAATGCAATGTAACTACAGATCCGAGCATAATATGTCAGATGAAAGGGGAGTTGATGCAGGTTGCTTGACGAGGACGCCACGTTTCCAGTGCCAGCATCGGACTTTGAACGCAATGCCGTCTTTCTTTAAAATACAATGACATTGTGCTGCGAGCAATACTTACATATTATACACTTGTTTGGCTGTATCCAATACCCTCATACTCGGCTAGGTTTCTCTTTGATGCATATATTAAATACAATTTAAAGCAAACACATTTGAAAGCGGAAATAAGATATAGTCCTTGTGCCATACCACATTTTAGTCAGATGGACCAACCGGAAGCATTTTTTTCAGAACCTCTTGTGTACATGTGCAACAACTAGCTTCTGCAAAATTGTGAATATAATATAATTTTGAGATTTGTTGTGAAGTGCTTACTTCATCTTAAATTTGAAGCAATGAATACTGTCATTCGCAAGGTATTGTGTCTTCTACTCATACATGGCGTTTGTCACATTTTTTTGTTGATGTAGCTAGCTGGCTAGCAAGAAGGAAGGTCAAACATGTCAGCATATCAAAACACTTGTATATGATAGATTGTTTGTCTTCTATCCCATTACAGGCTTCCTTCGCACTTCGTTCACGTGTGTTGGACCAAGCAGGATTGTTATTCCGGTAAATTAGTTAAAAGCATATAGGCAGGCAATTGCTGGTTGTTACAGGACACAATAATGACCACATCAGTTTCATTCGATGGGGTGTGGGGTGTTAGCTAGCGACATTTCAAAGTGTCTAATGTTTCTGATGTTTATTTTAAGGGCATCAGTATCAGTGCAACATCTGATTCAGGGTAAGTCCTCCCACCAATAACAATAGTTAGTTACTGTTGTGTATCAATTTAGACTTTCTAGTTAAGTCTTAGGAAGTGACTATATCCTGAAAGTTATATTGCCACTTATATAATTACCTACGTGTATGTAAGCTATTCTGTTTGGCTGGATAACTGTTTTCGACAGGGAGTCTGGCTTTGTCCAATGAGCGACAATACAGGACCATGCCTACTCATGGGATTGGCAAATATAAGCACCTGTTACCCAAAGAAGCGGTAAGACTGTCCTTAGTAGATCACTTAATTATACTTTCTAATACTGAAGCCACCAGCTTACACTGTTAGCATATCTACTTGCTTATAGAACATTTATTGTGCCTTCAGCCAAAGAAAAAGAAAGACAGACAGCAGATGAAGCAGATCAAAACTGCGACAGATGCAGAGTATGGGACTCTGAACGTGAAAGTGTCTGGGTATGACATGATCCTAGTGGAGCACTACTCCCAGTACATCCACAATCTCTGCAACCGCCTAGGTGTCAAAGTGGCTGAGAGGTGAGAGGTAGACTTTAAGACACCGTGTTACTGGCCAAATATGCATGTCTCTGTCGCAAAGTTCATAATGCTTCAATAGGAGGCACACATTTGGCCCTCTTGCGTAGCATGGGATTACATCATCCAATATCTCTGAATCATTGGTTAACTAACTAACCTTAAAGGGATGAACTAACACTATTCTCCTCTCAGCTATGCATTGCCCACTAAGAGCACGGAAGTCATGGTCATGCCAGAGCAAGGGACCAAAATGTATGTAGATGCCATCCTCAAGACACATGAGCGAATTGTTCAGGTAATGGAGCGTTTTAAGTGATAATAATTTGTTCTCTGAACTTTTGGCAGTTGCACTGACAAACAGCTTTTCACTCTAGAGAGAGCATTGATAAGTGTTTTGTTTACAGCTCAGCCAACTAAACGCCACATTATGCCCCACCTTTATGGAGGTCCTGTTAAAGAATCAGCCAGAGGGGATTCAACTCTCTGTAAAGCCGGTGAGCATATGACATCTATGTTCTTGACCTCTGCACAAGGACAAGGATCATATCATATCTACAGTATGTACACTTTTTTTGTCATTTGTTAGTAATTGTTCAGTGACATAACACTTGCTTGTCTGTTTCCCCAGCACACAGAGGCAGATTACCAAGCCCGTTTCAAGGCGCGTCCAGAGCTAGAGGGACTGATGGCACAGATGACCTAGTGAGAGGAAAAACACTGTCCACCCCACCCTTTTACCTCAACTGTCATCATACTTTTTCTGACCTCTACTTTGTCACATTTGAAGCAGTGGATGCCTATGTGTCTTTTTTTCCTCACAATAGTGTTGTTTTTTGTAATCATGATGTGTACATATTGTGAATGAATTGTGGGTGAATGTAGGACATTGTACAAAAGCTGAAGAGCATACGCACATCCAGGTGCTTTTTGCAGGTGCTGGAGTTGTAGGTTAATAAAAACACTGCTGCTCATGCTCCCAGGTGATTTTATTATAACAACGTTAGGCATCCATATCCCAGGTGGGGCTGGAAGGTTCTATACACTACCAGTCAAAAGTTGACACACCTACTCATTCCAGGGTTTTTCTTTTATTTTTACTACATTGTAGAATAAAAGTGAAGACATCAAAACTATGAAATAACACATGGAATCAAGTAGTAACCAAAAAAGTGTTAAACAAATCAAAATATATTTGAGATTCTTCAAAGTAGCCACCCTTTATCTTGACAGCTTTGCACATTCTTGCCATTCTCTCAACCACCTTCACCTGGAATGCTTTTCCAACAGTCTTGAAGGAGTTCCCACATATGTTGAGCACTCGTTGGCTGCTTTTCCTTTACTTTGCGGTCCAACTCATCCCAAATCATATATATTTTTTAAATGTCTTTAACTTTATTTATTTCTAATCCTACCACCCCTCCCCTAATTTGAGTAAACTAGTGAACAACAAAGCTTAGGCCTCTACTTCCAGCTTATACATACGATATACATTTCATGGACACAGTCTATTTGACAATAGTTCCATTTTGTTTGTTTTTACTACTGTTCTTTTCCCTACCCTCAACCTCTCCCATCTATTTCTGATGTCCAACCGGGTTTGATTTCTATTGGCCATATCTTTCAAACTGCTCTTTCACAAAAGTTGTTAACCTATATATGTTTTACGGACACCGTATGTTTTACAGTAGTTATCTTGTTATTAGTCCCAACCTTCAGCTCCATTCAACCCCTCCCATCTCTCTCTTAACACCATCCATATTGTATTTCTATTTTTCAACTGTGCTGAGATGTTTCACAAAAGTTCTGAACCTTTCTATTCTCATTGTTTGTACAGATTGTAAATTGAAAATATTTTTGGGCTAAAAGTATTATATTATTGATTGTTTGACTATGACTTCTCAGATTACCCAGTAGTGCTATCTGCAGGGTTAGCTCCAGGTAAAAATTGCAATTCTTCAGCCATTCCTGGACCTGTGAACAAAAACAAGCTACATATGGACAGTACCGAAACAAATGATCTAATGATTCTGTCTCTTTGCAGCAAAATCTGCAGAGCTGGGAAGATTGTATCCCCCACATAAATAACATTCCATTGGTTGCAAGAATTTTGTATAATAATTTAAATTGAAAAATTCAAAGTTTTGAATCTAGCGTCGTTTTGCGTATCAGTTCATAAACCATGTGCCATGGAATCGGTATGTCTTCCTAACTATTTTACAATCTATATGGCACAGCTGTCAATTTGTTGGTCCTTAAATAGAACTGATATACATTTTTATTTATCACAATTTTCTTTAACCAATTGTGATCTTTAATGCAGGGCCGACAGACACGTTCCTTGCGGTAATGCTACACTTAGTTGGTTGTAATTTTGGGTAGAGCAGACATTTCTATATGTTTTTGTTAGCTGCATGTGTGACATAACTCCACCAATCCTATTTATGATATAATTTACCAAGATTATACCTTTTTTTAATATAAAATATTTGTATTATTTGTTCTCTCTTTTCTGGTGGATTAAATTGAAATTGCAACCAACTTTATGGCTTGTTTTAAAAATAGCGATATTTGGGAGATGATTTCCTTTTCAAATAACTGACAATGTGAGGTTGTAATCTGAATAAAGGGTGAGGTTGTAATCTGAATAAAGGGAAAAAGTCCTTTCTTGAACACATGGTGAGACATTTTCACTAATTTGCTAGAAAACCAGTTTGGATTTAAGCCTTTAATATTTAATCATTTCTGCCCGCTGAATTCATATTCATTATATAAATAGGCCTGTTTAATTTTGTCTGGCTTGCCGTTCCAAATAAAATGGAATCTTTTTTTCTCATGTAATTAAAAAAACGTTTCTAGGTGTAAGCAAGACCATAAGCAAATAGGTAAACTAAGATATGACTAAAGAGTTAATCAGGGTGATTTTACCACAAATAGAGGTATTTACCTTTCCACGGTAGCAAGATCTTGTCTACTTTTGCTAACTTTATATAAAAATGTATTGGAGTGAGATAATTTAGTTATTTCAGAATATGTATACTGAGTATATCCACATCACCTTCAGACCACTTTATTGGTAAACTACACAATAATGTAAAAGTTGTATTTTTTTGTGATCCAATACATAATATAGTAAGTACACTTATCATAATTTGGTTGTAATCAAGAGAGGTTAGAGAAATTATCTAGATCCTTTAATAGGCTGTGGAGGGATCCATCATCGGCGTACAATGACAACTTTGTTTTTAAGCCCTGGATTTCTAATCCCTTAATTGGATCTGAATTTAATAGCTAACATTTTGATGGCCATAATAAATAGACACGCCGATAGTGGGCATGCTTGTTTTACTCCTCTCGACAGTTTAAAACCTTTTGAGAAGTAGACATTACTTACTATTTTACACCAAGGTTTACAGTACTACAGTATACATGATTTTAACCCATTTTATAAGAGATTCTCCAAAACTGAAATGTTCCAGGTGTAACAGTATAACTTTAAACCGTCCCCTCGCCCCGACCTCGGGCGCGAACCAGGGACCCTCTGCACACATCAACAACAGTTACCCACGAAGGGTCGTTACCCATCGCTCCACAAAAGCCGCGGCCCTTGCAGAGCAAGGGGAACCACTACTTCTAGGTTTCAGAGCAAGTGACGTAACTGATTGAAACGCTATTAGCGCGTACCCGCTAACTAGCTAGCCATTTCACATCCGTTACACAGGCATTTATACAGTTGAAGTTGGAAGTTTACATATACCTTAGCCAAATACATTTAAACTCAGTTTTTCACAATTCCTGACATTTAATCCTAGTAAAAATTCCCTGTCTTAGGTCAGTTAGGATCACCACTTTATTTTAAGAATGTGAAATGTCAGAATAATAGTAGAGAATTCTTTTTTTTAGCTTTTCACATTCCCAGTGGGTCAGAAGTTTACATATATACTCAATTCGTATTTGGTAGCATTGCCTTTAAATTGTTTAACTTGGGTCAAACGTTTTGGGTAGCCTTCCACATGCTTCCCACAATAAGTTGGGTGAATTTTGGCCAATTCCTCCTGACAGAGCTGGTGTAACTGAGTCAGGTTTGTAGGCCTCCTTGCACACACTTTTTCAGTACTGCCCACAAATGTTCTATAGGATGGAGGTCAGGGCTTTGTGATGGCCACTCCAATACCTTGACTTTGTTGTCCTTAAGCCATTTTGCCACAACTTTGGAAGTATGCTTGTGGTCATTGTCCATTTGGAAGACCCATTTGAGACCAAGCTTTAAATTCCTGACTGATGTTGCGTCAATATAACCACCAATTTTCTTTCCTCATGATGCCATCTATTTTGTAACATCAGAATACAACTACCATGAAAATCCAGAAAAATAATTCAGGCAGTTTTTAGGAGGTGACAACCCATTTGCAGGTAGGAAGAAGGACATTCAGTATTCTCTTTTTTGTTTGATTTATTGGTAACTCTTTAAGTTCTTGTGATCACGCTCTCCGTAGTCAACATTAACAAGGCCGCAGGACCAGACGGATTAACAGGATGTGCACCCTGAGCATGCGCTGACCAAGTGTCTTCACTGACATTTTCAACCTCTCCCTGTCTCAGTCTGTAATACCAACATGTTTCAAGCAGACCACCATAGTCTCTGTGCCCAAGAACACTAAGGTAACCTGCCTAAATGACTACCGACCAGTAGCACTCATGTCTGTAGCCATGAAGTGCTTGGAAAGGCTGGTCATGGCTCACATCAACACCATTATCCCAGAAACCCTGGACCCACTCCAATTGGCATACTGCCCCAACAGATCCACAGATGATGCAATCTCTATTGCACTCCACACTGCCCTTTCCCACCTGGACAAAAGAAACACCTCACCTGCGTGAGAATGCTATTCATTGACTACAGCTCAGCGTTCAACACCATAGTACCCTCAAAACTCATCACTAAGCTAAGGACCCTGGGACTAAACACCTCCCTCTGCAACTGGATCCTGGACTTCCAGATGGGCCGCCCTCAGGTGGTAAGGGTAGGTAACAGCACATCCGCCACACTGATCCTCAACACAGGGACCCCTCAGGGGTGCGTGCTCAGTCCCCTCCTGTACTCCCTGTTCACTCATGACTGCATGGCCAGCCACGACTCCAACACCATCATTAAGTTTGCCGATAACACAACAGTGGTAGGCCTGATCGCAGACAACGACGAGACAGCCTATAGAGAGGTCAGAGACCTGGCCGTGTGGTGCCTGGAAAACAACCTCTCCCTCATCGTTATCAAGACAAAGGAGATGATTGTGGACTACAGGAAAATGAGGATCGAGCATGCCCCTATTCTCATCGACGGGGCTGTACTGAGGTGGAGCAGGTTGAGTTAAGTTCCTTGGTGTCCACATCACCAACAAACTAACATGGTCCAAACACACTAAGACAGTCTTGAAAAGGGCACGAGAAAACCTAGGAGACTGAAAAGATTTGGCATGAGTCCTCAGATCCTCAAAACATTTTACAGCTGCACCATCAAGAGCATCCTGACTGGTTGCATCACTGCCTGGTATGGCAACTGCTCGGCCTCCTACCGCAAGGCACTACAAAGGGTAGCGCGTATGGCCCAGTACATCACCGGGGCCAAGCTTCCTATCATCCAGGACCTCTATACCAGGCGGTGTCAGAGGAAGGCCCTAAAAATTGTCAAAGACTCCAGCCACCCTTAGTCATAGACTGTTCTCGCTTTGATTTGATTCTGCTTCCCTCTTCAGACTTCAACATGAATTTTAATATATTTTTATTTAACTAGGCAAGTCAGTTAAGAACAAACTCTTATTTACAATGACAGCCTAACCAGGCCAAACACAGCTGATGCTGGGCCAATTTTGCGCCACCCCATAGGCCTCCCAATCACGGCTGAATGCGATCCAGCCTGGATTTGAACCAGGGACTGTAGTACCTTAAACCACTGTGCCACTCGGGAGCCATACATGAAAGATGGAAATGAAGTGGTCATTGGGTTTAGAGGCCTGCGAGGAAGAGGAGTAAAAACAAGACTCCCTTATTGAAAGGGACCTTCACTTTGCCCTTTAAGACCTATTCTATGGATGCACCAAAAATATAAATATCTTGTTGGGCAAGATGGGATCAAAATGCCTTAAGATGTCCCTGAATTAACATACCTATCGGCCTACTTAATGAGTAGTTAAAAATATATTGTTCAGTTCAAATACTGTACTGCTTACTTCATGCAACCTATGGTGAGGAAAATGAAACATGAGTACAGTATCTATATTTAGACTCAAGCAACACTATCAACTTCAGTGTAATTTTGCTCCACCTCTGAACCAGGTCAAGAACAAAGATGGACACATATTCAGTATCAAGGATAAAATACTATCACTGTAAAACCCAGGATGGAATGAAGGCGCTAGGATAACATTCCCGATCAGGTAAGAGAATCACCCACTCAGTGCTGGAATGACATCTTGTGCTTTTCATCAATGTATTTTACAGACATCAGTTCCCTCAGGGGCTCAAACCTGCCACATTTAGTCATGCAGGTGGGGGGGGGGGGGGGGCCTGTTTCTTTGATCTGGCTGTTTCCCCCATGCACCCAACAGTATTCCTGCAGATAGTGTTCATTAGAGGGGTTGGGTTAAATGCAGAAGACACATTTCAGTTGACTAGGTATCCGCCTTTCCATTGTGTGGCAGAAGAGTCATCCCCGGTTTGCAAGGCAACACCATGACCTGGTCTATATGGCCCAGATGTCTCTGGAGAAGTTGAGACAGTACAAGTCTGACCCAGGAGGGCAAGAGCAGAGTGCATGTTCCACTAAAACGGATTTCTCCCATATACTTCAGCCATCAAATCTGCATCCAGTCCTTTCAACCCACAGAGTTCATTCCTCCTCCTGCAGGCTTCGACTGGATTCACTGTTGATGTGGAGACACTAGATGGCAGCCTACTCAACATTCCTATCAATGACATTGTGCAGTGCTTTTTCTATTACTGTATGGGGGGGGATCCGTGTTCACTAGTCATTTGTTAAACAAATCTTAGATGATTTATGACATTGAAGGCATTCCTCACTAATGGTAGTAAGGTTTCCCACAAAATTCCTCATTAGCAAAAGAAAGTGCCAGTAAAAGGTTAAGAACGCTGACAGTGCATGCCGTTCTGAGAAATGGAACATCCCGGTACGTCAGATTTTCAGTCACTTGTCAATGGATCCAAGCTAAAGGTTTCCATTTCCCCATCCAGCTCAAAATACAGCAAAGTGGTGTCTAGAGAAGCCATGCGTATCCCAGGATCCTTCCCAGAGAGGCGACATCCAGTTTGATACTTTCCTCTGAAGCGCGCCACTGACAAGAAACACCTGATCAACCAAGCCCTAGCTTTCTGAATCAACAGCCATAATATGAAGCCTGATTTTTAAACCCGATTGGAAATCTCCTTCCTTTGACCCCCACATTTAGAATTGTGTTCCTTGCCAGCAGGTATGATTCCTATGAATAAGTTATTTGTAAAAAAGACAGAAGTCATAATTAAGTATACATTTTATTGTCGAAAGTTAGAGCTTAAAAAAGACAATATCTTCAGTCTCAGGAATACACTTCAGTGAAAGGTGAGTGAAAAGTGGTTTAAAATTGAAACGACAAGGGCCACAAAAGATAGTTAAATGGAATAAGAGCAACACCGCATCATCATCCACTGCAGCCAATAGCCAAGTCTACAGAGGAGTGCCACAGTTTTAGCGGGCTGCCATCATGGCACGTTTCAGCTGCTCATATGTAACGAACATCACCACGTTCCATGAGCCCAGTCGTAGAAAAGAGGGCATGAACCTGTAGGGAGCAAATTGAGACAACTCAGACCAAGGCAAATGCTTAAATAAACCGGAGGGGGAAAGAAAATATACTGAACAAAAATAAACACAACATGCAACAATTAAGGATTTTACTGACTTACAGTTCATATAAGGAAATAGGTCAATTAAAATACATTAATTAGGCCCTAATCTATGGATTTCACATGACCGGGCAGGGATGTAGCCATGGGTGGCCCTTGGAGGGCATAGGTCAACCCACTGGTGAGCCCCCCCCACCCCTCCCTCAGTTGAAGAAGCCAGATGGACTGGCATGGTTACACATCGTCTGCGATTGTGAGGCTGGTGGGACAATGCCAAATCCTCTAAAGCGAAGTAGGAGGCAGCTTATGGCAGAGAAATTTACATGAACTTCTGACAACAGCTCTCGGTGGACATTCCTTCCGTCAGCATGCCAATTGCGCACTCCCTCAACTTGACATCTGTGGCATTGTGTGACGAACTGCACATTTTAAAGTGGCCTTTTATTGTCCCCAGCACAAGGTGCACCTGTGTAATGATCATGCTGTTTAATCAGCTTCTTGATATGTCACACAGGTGGATGGATTAAGTAAGCAAGCATTTCACTGTAATACTTGTTGCATTCGGTGCATGTGACAAATATAAGTTCACTTGATTATCTTGTCAAAGGAGAAATGCTCACTAACAGGGATGTCAGCAAATGTGTGCACAATTTGAGAGAAATTAGCTTTTTGTGCATATGGAATATTTCAGGGATTTTTTTCCCCAGCTCATAAAACCAACACTTAACATGTTGTGTTTATATTTTTGTTCAGTGTAATTACCAGGTTGTTAGATAATACTTTGAATAAAACAAAGCAAGCAGCAACAGCTATATTTAAAGTACTGATCAATAAGGTGTATGAGCCTTGTAAAACCATCCATCTGGTACAACCCAGTCCAGGAGACTCCAGGCAACTAAAACACTTATTCATAAGACCTATGGCTTACCCTTTGTAGAAGGCAAGAGGTCCCTCCTTGGTCACCATGGCACGAGCACAGTTGAGGGCGCTGCTGTACTGGCCGAGGGCAGAGTTCATATATCTCGTCTTCACCACATCCACAGGAGAGGCAATCACAGTGGTGCAGAATCCTGCACCGAATGCAGATGTGAAGTGGCAGGGGAGGTTATCTGCAGGCCGAATGAAAAGGGTTAAGGAGAGGCATCACAATACCAGACAGAAGTATGAGAGTTTAAATGTGTCATTTTGCACAATATGCGGCAAGGCAATGGCTCACCAGTCAGGGGTGTGTTTTTAAGAAGCGCGTCCTTGATGAGGTCATATGTAACCAGCTCAGTGCAGTTCACAATAGCATTGCGGGCAATGTTTGGGCCAGTACCTGCAAGGTGGGGATGGAAACGTTAGCAAGACTGCTGACCAAAACATTGGACAAAAGGCACAATGATCCATGTGAACAAGCAAACACCAACCTCTCCACAGACCACGCATGCCCTCTTCCTTGGCGATGGTCTTGTAGGCCTGCATGGTACCATGGTAACGTCGGTTTGGCCCAGAGGAACTAGCCTGTGCCTGGAAGCGGACCTTCACCACATCTGTGGGTTGGGCTAATGCGACTGCCATGGCTCCAGTTGTACAGCCCGCCAGCAGGCGACTGCCAATCCCTACATCTGGAGAGAGAAAGGCAGTTAACAGTGGGAGTTCCACGGTCAAGAAAATGAGTATCACTTGAAAAAGGTCAATGTTCACACAGTGTGCGATGTGTAGCCTACTCACGGTCTGAGCCTTTGGTGTAGAATGACTTGACAGAGTCATAGAGGCCGATACGGATGGAGGCGAAGCTCATCTGCCTCTGGAGCCCTGCTACCAGCCCGCTGTAGAGGCTCCTGGCCCCCTCCGTACGCACCATGGTGGTGATGGTACCAAACACGCCCCGATACCTCACTGCTGTGCCATGACTAGCTGCTGCACCTTTCTCCTCTCCCTGGATCTGTGTGGAACATAAGAGACATGGAGAGACTAAACAGACACCGGGGAGGGAGCATAGGAATGACACTGGAGAATTGGGCAGGAGAGTCCAGGCAGTGTCCATGACGCTACATCCAGGGCCTGCAGATTCCAAGGGCTTTACCATCACCTCCTGGGCCGCTTAGTTGTGGAAGGAAGTTGGGAGGGACAAAATTGAAGGAAATAGAAGGTGCAAGTCAGTTTTAATGTTAAGGAAAAAGGTCAATACAATTAACCAAAAATGAAAGGGGCCATATTTTCAGTCATTGACAAATTCGGTGTCATCTTCGTAGACCAACCCAGTTTCAGAATTTAGACCCATTGACAGTAAAAATATTGATGCAGAGGTAATGTCAAGTATCCCTTTTAGTATGACAGCTCACCACATTTGACCAGTCAAATGAGTCCTTTCACATGTGATTTCATATGACAAACGATGACCAGTTCCAACCATCCTGGGTCCCCATCTGCTGAACAAAACCAGGTGGGAAATGCTTGGTTGATCCATTTCATGGCGCTACAATACAGGACCCCACCAGTTCATTTCAACAAAGAACACATGATCCATAGGCTTACCTGTAGCCGGACTTTGGCAGTGTCCAGGGGAAAGGTGAATAGGTCAGCAATGCAGGCCGCTGTTCCAGCACCGATAAACTTCACCGCAGCGGTTGGGGGCACGTCAGCAGGTCTGAATCCAACCATTTTATCCAGATAAATGGAATGTGAAAATTTAAGACTGATGAGGTGAAGACAACGGGAACTCTACCCAATTCTGAAAAGGGAGGAGGGACAACACATGTGTATTAACAATTGTACAAATAAATGGCAATATTCATAATTTCACTGACATGTCTCCATGTCACAATTGATTGTTGGCACACCAACTCAGACTAGACTATGGTAGCCAGAGCCAGCTCTAGCCTTTTGGGGGCAATAAGTAAGTTTTAAAGTTAATGTCCTGCAGTTCTACACATCTTCCCATGGGGCAGAGATATTTTTGTAGTCTGAAATGATATTTCCTGCAATTCTACATATTTGTCATTTAGCAGATACCCCAAGTGACCGCTTACACCTGAAACATGCAAAATTCGTGCAGGCATGGACGATAGCCTACTGTCCCCAAGGGGTCCAAGCAAGTGGAAAATGGAGGGGCTTAGTTCAAACTGTAGGCAAGCAGTTGTTTCAACAGACATCACTTACTGGTCTACTCAATTTGCAGAACTGCCATGAGACATCCCCATTGGTGGAGCTGCCTGTTGCCATGTCAGTATCGCTCTACTAAGCAAATGACTCGAGACAACAAAGGAAGCGCTGTGCCTCGTTTATGCGACACAGAATCAGATAGTGAGTATTCAGGAAACACTGCGTGTAGCGATACAATGTACTGATCGTGAAACCAAAAGCATAAACTCCACAAATTAAAAATAACAGACAAGCCTATATTGTTTAATTATAAGTATATTAATGTTGGACGACATTTTAACTTACTATTTAATTAATCAAATTAAGCTATGTATTGTTACACCTAGATATCAGGCGAAAGCTTTATCCAACTTTATTTTTTTATAAACCATGTGGCCTACTTTACCTTTACTTAAGTGACCCAGGACGGTGACGGCAGATATCAGGATTCTCTAAAGGCGTCCCTCTGGTCAAAATTACTTTCAATTATGATTTGGTTGCCTTGTTCTTCCATAGAAAAACGTTCAAAAACCATGTATCCAAAAAACATACTACAAATTCTGAAAAACAAGACAAAACAGGTTTAGTTCAAATCTGTAGCCTACACCAACAAGGATACAATAAAATAAACACGCCATCAAAGCATAACCAGTAACATCAACTTAACTTTGTACTACATTCTCCATAATTAAAACAAAATATATAGACAGTAGGGCTGTGAACATATTAAAAGATTACCGTGAATAAAATAACGAAAAGTTAGATCAGGAAAAAAAGATGTCAAATCCTTTGGGTTGATGCCTCTGTTATAACACTTAAAGTGAAACCTCGAGACGAGTTAGCAGAAAGCGGTAAAAAAAACTGCAGCTTTTTATACCACCATTAAACCTGATACGTCATGAGAAGGCAACCGTGTCTGTTCTCAGCTGGTTGGCGGATTAGAGTTGAACTGGCCCTGCCCTGGGGTGTATTCAATAGGACCAAACGGAAGCACGAAACGGGGAGGGATCTACCTGAATTTGTCCAATATTATTTTTTTTTTGTTACAAAACGTTTTCCGTTGCACAATTTGCACTAATGGGCAGGTTCGTTTAGCATTACCTGGTGCCCCGGGGATTGGAGATTTATCTTTAGGACCAATGGAATGGTCTAAAATGACTAAACTACACCTAGTCCGGCCACTGCGTGATGTAGAACCAACTCGCCCATTGATTACACCAGCTGTTCTCAAATTCACATAACTGCTTGTGATTGGCTCATACATTTTTTTTTTTATAATGTAGAATAGTCTGTACACAAATAGACAATGATAACATATGATAGGGGGTACAACAAATTACAGATTAAACAAAGACCTTAAAAGAAACACACATATTGATGGTTTTAACAGCTTTCTTATTAGAAGAATGTAGAATGGTCTTAATGTACTGCTCGAATTCCTTATAGAAAACATGGAAGAGTGTTTTTTTATTAGTGAATTTACATTTATGAATATGAAATTTTGCCATTGGCACAATTAGATTTATGAGGTAACCTCATTCAATTGCCTTCCACACCTCTACCAACAATACATGCCATGGTGGGTTAATTGCATAATATTTAATTGATTAATATAAACCAGTAACAAACAGAGTGTGCTGTGCAGGTTCATATAGGCTGTGCAGGCATAAAGGCAGGGTCTGTAATCTCAAACCATAGGCTATATCATCTATGATAACACAATTTCACATACCATTTTATTGGCAGGATTGTTAATTGTTTTATTCCCTAGATCAAGATTAAAAAAGCTCCTAATCACTATTCCAACCTTGTAACAACTGGATGATACCAGATGACTCACCGCTATAATTCTATTCCGACCTCCTGAATTAATCATATTCTTTGCTTCTTAGCTCAAGTCAGTCCTGTATCTACTTTTCAAGACATTTGACTCACATTGATATTAGATTTTGCCAAATGCTCTTACTTATGCTAAAGATATTGAGTACAGCACAAAGACTGCTACATAACCTCGTCCCCAGGCTCAATTGTCAGCGCAGAGAGAGAGCCAGCTGGTGGACAAGATTAGGATCCCGTTATTTTAGGGCCTTGCGACAGACAAGCATCCTGTCTAGGGGGTGTACTTGTTAAAAAAGACAGCCTCAGATGTACAACTAGCTGACCAGGTGAAATAAGTTAAGGTGTGGAAGTAGGCCTATACTGTTTACATCTGGTGATGCTGAGTCATGATGAGGATATACCAGTAGATCCTACACCACTTCAGAATAAAATCCAAATGTGAAACATCCAAGTAGAGATCTATGCTACGAGCTCCAAGGCTGTTGTGTAAGACCCTGCACGGCAAACTCCCCTGCAGATGGAAACCCTTTGCGCTCCCCTTCGTATGTGCCCCTTCTTAAAATCATGTGTCTGTTGTCTCAAAGGATTAGGCCCAACAGAGAGGTGTAATTATGTGTTATTATGATAAAAGATACAGGGGAAGCTGACAAAAAAAACTAAGAGCTCCCAAATGATTCCAGTAAGTGTGGGGGTTTTTCTTGACACAAGTGTTTAACGAGACACTCCAATGTTCCAGGACAGAGGAGGGTGAAAGTTCTTTTGCCTGGAGCAGTGTTGTAGTACTGGAGTCCGGTCTCCAGACCACATATTGAGTGTCTCGGTCTTGTCTGTGTCAGATATTGGACATTGAGACTCCTAATTTCTTCCTGAGACCAGCTGAGAGAAAAACTCATTCACTTCCATTCAGTCAGCGCATTAAACCGCTTCGCCAGGCAAATATATACACCCCTTTCTTGAAACAATAAGACTATATCTTAACAGCTTAACAGTCTGGCAGCGAAATAGTTCATTCAGCCTCATTTACTGCCTTTTTAAAAAAATATACAGTTGAAGTCGGAGGTTTACATACACTTAGGTTGGAGTCATTTAAACTAGTTTTTAAACCACTCCACAAATTTCTTGTTAACAAACTATAGTTTTGGCAAGTCGGTTAGGACATCTACTTTGTGCATGACACAAGTCATTTTTCCAACAACTGTTTACAGACAGATTATTTAACTTATAATTCACTTATAATTCACTGTATCACAATTCCAGTGGGTCAGAAGTTTACATACACTAAGTTGATTGTACCTTTAAACAGCTTGGAAAATTCCAGAAAATGTATGTCAAATTATGTCATGGCTTTAGAAGCTTCTGATAGGCTAATTGAGATCATTCGAGTCAATTGCAGGTGTACCTGTGGATGTATTTCAAGGTCTACCTTCATGCCCAGTGCCTATTTGCTTGACATCATGGGAAAATCAAAAGATATCAGCCAAGACCTCAGAATTTTTTGTTGTTGTAGACCTCCACAAGTCTGGTTCATCCTTGGGAGCAATTTCCAAACGCCTGAAGGTACCACGTTCATCTGTACAAACAATAGTACGCAAGTATAAACACCATGGGACCATGGGATCATGCCGCACAGGAAGGAGACGCGTTCTGTCTCCTAGAGATGAACGTACGTTGATGCGAAAAGTGCAACTCAAATAACATTTTATTGGTCACATACACATGGTTAGTAGATGTTAATGTGAGTGTAGCGAAATGCTCGTGCTTCTAGTTCCGACAGTCTAACAAGTAATCTAACAATTTCACAACAACTACCTTTTACACACAAGTGTAAAGGGATGAAAAATAATATGTACATGTAAATATATGGATGAGTGATGGTGTGCGGCATTGGCAAAATGCAGTAGATGGTATAGAGTACAGTATATACATATGAGATGAGTAATGTAGGGTATGTAAACATTATATTAAGTGGCATTGTTGAAAGTGACTAGTGATATATTTATTACATCCAAATATTAATTATTAAAGTGGCTAGAGATTTGAGTCTGTATGTTGGCAGCAGCCACTCAATGTTAGTGATGGCTGTTTTACAGTCTGATGGCCTTGAGATAGAAGCTGTTTTACAGTCTCTCGGTCCCAGCTTTGATGCACCTGTACTGACCTTGCTTCTGGATGATAGCGGGGTGAACAGGAATGTGGCTCGGGTGGTTTTTGTCCTTGATGATCTTTTTGGCCTTCCTGTGACATCGGGTGCTGTAGGTGTCCTGGAGGGCAGGTAGTTTGCCCCCGGTGATGCGTTGTACAGACCACACTACCCTGTGGAGAGCCTTACGGTTGTGGGCGGAGCAGTTGCTGTACCAGGCGGTGATACAGCCCTACAGGATGCTCTCGATTACAGGATGCTCTCGATTTCCTTTGTTTTGTTGACGTTGAGTGTGAGGTTATTTTCCTGACACCACACTCCGAGGGCCCTCACCTCGTCGTTGTTGGTAATCAAGCCTACCACTGTAGTGTCGTCTGCAAACTTGATGATTGAGTTGGAGGCGTGCATGGCCACGCAGTCATGGGTGAACAGGAAGTACAGGAGAGGACTCCCAGAACAACAGCAAAGGACCTTGTGAAGATGCTGGAGGAAACAGGTACAAAAGTATCTATACCCACAGTAAAATGAGTCCTATATCGACATAACCTGAAAGGCCGCTCAGCAAGGAAGAAGCCACTGCTCCAAAACCGCCATAAAAAGCCAGACTACGGTTTGCAACTGCACATGGGGACAAAGATTGTACTTTTTGGAGAAATGTCCTCTGATGAAACAAAAATAGAACTGTTTGGCCATAGTGACCATCGTTATATTTGGAGGAAAAAGTGGGATGCTTGCAAGCCGAGGAACACCATCCCAACCATGAAGCACGGGGGTGGCAGCATCATGTTGTGGGGTTGCTTTGCTGCAGGAGGGACTGGTGCACTTCACAAAATAGATGGCATCATGAGGCAGGAATATTATGTGGATATATTGAAGCAACATCTCAAGACATCAGTCAGGAAGTTAAAGCTTGGTCACAAATGGGTCTTCCAAATGGACAATGACCCCAAGCATACTTCCAAATTTGTGGCAAAATGGCTTAAGGACAACAAAGTCAAGGTATTGGAGTGGCCTCACAAAGCCCTGACCTTAAGCCTATAGAAAATTTGTGGGCAGAACTGAAAACGCATGTGCGAGGAAGGCGGCCTACAAACCTGATTCAGTTACAACAGCCATGTCAGGAGGAACAGGCCAAAATTCACCCAACTTATTGTGGGAAGCTTGTGGAAGGCTACCTGAAACGTTTGACCCAAGTTAAACAATTTAAAGGCAATAAATAAATCCTAACTGACCTAAGACAGGGAATTTTTACTAGGATTAAATGTCAGGAATTGTGAAAAACTTAGTTTAAATGTATTTGGTATTTAAACTTCCGACTTCAACTGTAGCTGATATGGCTGACTTGCTTAAACAAATGTGGTTACTACTGACTCCTTGTGGATTTGGGTAAGTCGATATGAACCGCATTCTCCTTCCATAATAACAAACTCCAAAATTTGTTTTGACATTTGAACCATATACAAACATTATTACATTTATTTTCACAAATTCATAATGTTTATTCTTATATTATTAACACTTCGCTCTAAGTATAAGCACGTGCAAGCAAACGAGCTGCGACGAGGTAGGACTATTCCTTCAGCACTTTCAAAATGGACCCCGACAGAAATTCAGATGGATGTTAGTTCAGATATATTCAGCAAGATGTTGCGGCCTTAACTTTACTCTTCTTTAAGTCACCACAGAGAGAGAGAGAGAGAGAGAGAGAGAGAGAGAGCGAGACAGCGCGAGAGAGACGGTAAGTCTACCATTTTAAGTATTTTATTAGGCATATGTGGTCTAAAAGGGATGGAAAATACAATCATGAAGATCCACTTTCATAGACAATATACTGACACACAACCTTCGCAATATGGAATTACTGGCAAACATGGTTACAGACCCAACAACATTATATAGTATCTTCTCAAGAAAAGCACATGAGCTAATTATAATACACAAAGTTAGCAAAACAATGAAATCCTTCCAACATTGCCTAAAATTATGAATAAGATACCAATGAGCTAGACTTATATGAGCAATAGGCCTATAACAATTGGCATAAGGGATTGATGAGTGTGGCATAAGGGATTGATGAGTGATAAAGAGGCAATCTGTAATTTCGATTAAGACATTAATGAGCGAGCTAAGATGGATGTAGTCAATATAACTATTTGTTCAGCACTTGAAATGTACAGGATAGAATTCAGAACATGGGCCATTCTTACAGTATTCTCCCTGTACACCAAGTCAGAACCATAGGATAAATAAAGGGGGCATTTAAGCAGACAATGAAAGCTCTAACAATATTCAGTGATAACATTTCTCTAAAACATGCTATAGGCTACATGTGCACCACCAAGTCAGAACAGTAGGATAAGTTCTGAGGGGGAAAGGGTCAAAATTATTAGGGTGAGGCACATGGGCTACTAACAGCTTACTACACACCATACACTTAGTATTACTTTCGTAGCTATAGTATACATAACTCCCTGGCATATTACATAATTTATGCAGTAGCATACAAGACATTTTTGGACTCACCATTGTTGTGCTTTGCTCACTTGAACAGGAAGGTGGCACGGCAGTCTTTCTAATGGGCAAATGTCGTCATCAAACTTTGTCATCAAAATCTGGCATTCTCTGGATTTATGGTGCTTTCAAGACAACCGGGAATTCTGAAAAGGTTTAATTCATGACGTAAGTGATCTTCAGGTCAGAGCTCTAGAAAGAGGCCCGAGTTCCCTACTTGGAATTCCGATTTGGGTGAGTGTTCAAAATGTGTTTTCCCAATCGGAGCTAATTTCTTTCAGAGTTCCCAGTTGTCTTGAACTCACTGAAGTCTGAAATTTCCCAGTTCCAAGTTTCCAATTGTTTTGAACAGGGAAGAAGTCATGCTGGATTGACAGCATGACCAATGTATTCAACTTTTTCTGCGCCATGGTGTTGCGTGTGTATGTTTATCATTTTAAGATTGGAAAAGAGACTCTGTCAGAAAGATATTTTAAATCCTTAAACCCAGACTTGGACCACACACCCTCTCCACAGAATGGCAGGCAGGGAAGCAAAATAGTGATTGCTTTGCAACACTTTCAGTTAGCCACGGATTCCTTCCAAACCACTCATTGTTGAATTTGTGATTTCTGAATTGTTGTGTAATGTTTATGTCCAATGGCCGATGAGCACCGATACGTTTTATCTATAATTGATCTTAATATGACTAGGTTGAAAAAGATTTGCCAGTAGATCGTCGACATGATTCATGATGATAACTGCTTGTCTAGCTTGCTAGCTAAGATTTTGAAAGTATGATGTTGACATGATCAGTCCAAACAAAGCTATGGTAGATATAATGTGCTTTGACATCATTTTATCTGTGGCCAATGACCTTGAGCCTTCTTAGATGGGCACTTCTAATGTAAATCTATGGTAGCACCCAAGGGGGATTGAACTGTCTAGCTCTCCCTGTAGATACTGCG
This sequence comes from Salvelinus fontinalis, assembly GCF_029448725.1. Classification (NCBI taxonomy): domain Eukaryota; kingdom Metazoa; phylum Chordata; class Actinopteri; order Salmoniformes; family Salmonidae; genus Salvelinus; species Salvelinus fontinalis. Next base: position 36,166,657 of record NC_074677.1, read on the forward strand.
GTGACGTAGTGTCCCCATGAGTGAACACTGACAGAACACTGAGCCAATCATGGCGCAACTAGAGAAGATTACCAACGCCTGCGCTCTGTATTTCCCGCTGGATGCCCCTCCACCACAGAAAGCCCTGAGCTAGACTGAAACACCTGCATTTTGGAGCTGCCTTACTCAAGAAAGAAACCCTGTTTGTGTGCAGCTTTATTCACTCAATAAATTTGTTTTTACATTGTTTGCAAACTGATATGTGACACGAATGAATGCCAAAATAACATGCAAAACAGGCAACGCATGAATCAATTAATTTGTAGTTTTTTAGCTAGCCACACCTGCCCTGAATGATGGATTGCCACTGTAAACCGTATACCCACTTTTCTTTCAGTGAGCATTGCATATACTCACTTCTTAACCCTTACTAATGCATATCAAAGTAGTGAAGTAGAGGTATACGATTTATCAATTATGTAGTACAATAGAGAAATCATGAACAGTAGTCTACACATTCGCAAACGTAAAATATATTTGCATGCCTGCTGCACACATCCTAATTTAGCGGAATATCATCAGCAGGCAGCAAGAGTGTGCAGCTCTCAGCTGGTTTTGGCATGGAGCAGCTCACAGAAGAATGACATTGGTAGCCGGTAGGGTAGGAAAGACGTTTCAACTTATGATATCTACCAGTATATGCTAACTAAGGCAACAATGGGTATGCAAACCAAGTATTGAAAAAGTTTAGTCCGAAGTGTTAGTAGGCTATTTGTGAACCGCAATCAGGGGCACAGACATGGATGAGCCGGGGTGGTCAGAGGCCCACCCACTGGGGAGCCAAGCCCTGACAGGCCCACCCAATCAGATTGATGTGATTTAAGCATTGTTGTGGACTTAGACCATCACATTTTTTAATATTAAAAAAAGGTGTGGTTTTGAGAGTGAAAATCTGAAAAATCTATCAGAAACTCATAGGATTTTTCCCACAGGGTGCTTTCCTTCGCTGGGTGGGCTGTTTGGGAACTTTTTTGGCAAAATTAGAGTATACCCACTTCTCCAGGCACCACTGCACCACTGTAAAGGGCTGATGGAAAGATAGCAGCCACACACAGTATGATGTTAAAGGATAAGCAGTCCATAAACTTGGACATAATAGGCCAGTAGGTCCCAATCATAAGAATACAAAAACACAACCATTAAAACCTCTTAAGGATCGGCCCTTTTTTTTCTCTTTTTTTTTCACCTAAAATGACATACCCCAATCTAACTGCCTGTAGCTCAGGCCCTGAAGGCCCTGCATTTGTTTATTAATAACTTTTCAAAACTGGGCACTCTCCTCAAACGATAGCATGGTATTCTTTCAATTAAATAGCTAATGTAAATTGGACAGTGCAGTTAGATTAACAAGAATTTAAGCTTTCTGCCAATATCAGATATGTCTATCTCCTGGGAAATTTTCTTGTTACTTACAACCTCATGCTAATCGCATTAGCCTACGTTAGCTCAATCGTCCCACAGAGGACCCACCAATCTTGAAGAAGTTTTAACTACTGCGGATATGAAACAAACAGACAATCATAATATCAGTAAAAAATATTAAATTCCCAGTTTATGCTACAAAACCAACTTAATAGGAGTTTTTAAAAATAGGTTCTATTTGACTCAACGTTCCTGGGAATGTCAATATAATCAAACTAGCAAGGGCAATGATCACAAGTCAGTCATAACGTGGAAAATAGGCTAAAATATCTATTTATGTAGTAAGCTAAAAACACGGAGCCTAACGTTAGCTAGCTAGGAGGATGTCATATTATGCCATTGGAGGAGTGGGTGAGTGACTGACTTTTCCCCCCTCATATCGTTAGAAATGCAGGTGTGATTCCTACTCCGATTTCAGAGCACTCTGTTCTGAGTGTGCCAAAGTGCAGAACAGCTGATGAATTTACGAACGTGCAACAACTGCTGAATATGACCGGTGTCAATAAACATAAACAAAAATACTCTAGAGAACACTCTAGATAACATGTAAACAGCCTAACCAGCTCTGCTACAGCTGGTAAAATGGTCAGAGTGAGTTCTCTCATTTGTGTCTGGAAGTAGCAAGCTAGCCAACTTTAGCCAGTTAGCTTGGGTGCTTGGTTGGGACAAGCATGCATTGGCAGGCAAGTTGCAGAAGGACAAGGAGGCTACAATTCCCCAACGTTTATCAGTGCAATTTTGACGACAAGTAGATGAAAAAGCATTAGTTGTTGATCTTGTTGTTGTTGATGTGCATAACTGAGAGAGAGAGAGCCTACCTTTTCATGGTTGTTTGATCAATAGAACTGTAAAGTTTCCAAATGTAAGAGGACTCCAGTGGCGTTTAATTATTCAGGTTTATTTTGTGGCTTTTGGCGAATGTGTTCTAGTGATCTAAAGTCCCGCTGTTGCAATTGCCTGTAAACACTCAGTCGAGTTCAAAGTGAATGATGGCAGGCCCGTGTGGCAAATTGCTTGTTTATATAAAGGCCTACTGTAGCTCTGATTGGCTATAGAGCACCGGTCTGTGTAGACTCCGATCCTGGACAAGATAAATGTTTTTAGTCTGTTTTATTTACTGCAGTGTCTATTAATTGTCCAAATGCACGGCCGCTTTTCCAATTTATTTTGCTATAGAATTTTCATAAATGCCTTAGTATACATAATTCCCAAACATTCTCAGAATTTATGAAAATGTGAAAATATCTTAGGTGGTCGCTTGTCAGAAAATGTTTTTAAAAAGTGTCATATTCTTCCTGGGGGTGTAAATGAACAAGTTCCAAAAAAGATTTAATGTTGCTAAAATGCTGTCAGTTCCACTTTAAATGCAACAATGTTTCACACAGATAAGTTATCTTCAAAGAGATGGCTAACAACAGCAAGCACGCTGCAATAAAAAACACAATTCTACTCATCAGATGATGATCATTTGAAACTGAACTTCTTGTTGAAATTTATTCTAGAAATGGGAGAAGCTAACAAATTAGCAACAACATCCTCTTTGATAACACCTGCTGCAGCCGCTGCAAAGTAGCCAGTAACAAAAGATAGGTAGCTAGACCATGAGAAAACTACTGGTCGCTATTATGCAGTGACCTGTTGGCCTTCAAGAAGGCAGAAGTTTCCATAGGTTTTTGTAAAATGTTCCCACCCATTAAGTCAAAATGTGATTTGGTTGATTCCTCTGCCCAGTTGAATGGTAGATGCCTTTATCTAGCTTTGGATGGCCTAGCCAATGGCTGATTTAGCTAGCTAGATTTATCTCCCCAGAGACCAGCAAAGAAAAATATGGATTGGATCTTTTTTCTCTTCAATGTTAACCCTTTCCTTTCCAACAAAAACGGAAGAGATTAAATCAGAACATAATTGAAAATAATAGTATAATCATCATGATTATTATATTATTATAATAATTATTTTATAACTCCTTAGCCCCTATCTGAAGGTGTAGAAGGCCCATTGTTACCCACTGTGTTTGGGTTAGTAATAATTTGTAGAGTGTCTCTATTTTTCCTCAGCAGCATTTTCTCACTATTCTGAATGTCTAAAGAATCCATATGTTGTTCTGAAATATGAACACAGAAATACTGGACATTTTGAACTCTTGTGGTGGTGATTTGACAACATCACAATCATGGTCTTGTATTGGACTCACATTTTTCTGGCCTCAGTCTTGACTCTGTCTCGGACCCCTTGTCCCCCTCCCAGTGTTGGTCTTGACTTGGTCTTGACTCTGACTTTATTTGCTCCGGGCTTGGTCTTGAATCGGTCTAGCTTCAGGTGGTCTCGAACACAACACTGGTCTGGAGACATATGCTATTGTAACATGTCTTGGTTGTTTTGAAGTTGGACAAGATGGGTGTGTTAGGAAAATAATTCAATTTATAAATCTGATCAAGCTGAAGCAAATATATATGGATTTACTACCTTTGGACTTAGCCTTAAGTCTAGTCACAGGATTGGAGCCCTGACTACCACCACCTCCACATATGGTTCATCATTGAGCCTCTGGCTTTATCAGCAATCACAGGCTGAGAAGGACCGTCACTGGGAAACAGTCAGCTTCATCAACGGACACAAGCTGCCTTGTTGTTAATTAGGACACATAACAATGCATGGCTGAAATGACCAAGCTCCTTGAGAGGATAAGTAAGTTTAATACTTTAAAACATGAAATTATATTAAAAGCAACTGAGTGCATTATGCATGTATCAGTTGGTGCTAATAGAACTTTAAGCATTTCCCTCTGTTTCTTGCTTATCTTGCCTCTGTAGTTACGTGTCTCTCAAATATTATGGAAGAAGTTATTTGGTTCACTAAAGTCAATGGTTTGGGTCTGCAGTTTTAAATCTCACTTAGCACACTATTGTATGTGTATGCCACTCTAAAGTAAGGATAAAGATAGTATAAAGATGCTCCATTTTGTAAAAGAAAGCAGGTGTGTATCGAGTAAAGTCTCTGCCCCACTTACACGCCCATTTTTTTTTCCAGTGGTCAACATGGAATTTTACAGAGAGAAGATTGATCCCATTAGATAAAGAGCTGTAAGTGAGGTTATTTATATACTTCTCTACCATTTAGAATGTCGTTTTAAGTCTAAAAAGGCAACCCAATTGGGGGAAAAGTGCAGCTTTATTTATGTTTTAGGTCAACCGAATGTATTGCATTTGCATTGGAATATACATAATTCATGACCTGATTATGAGTTATCGACCAGCGATAAACCAAGCTTTCACATCTTAATGAGAAAACGCCACATGTAAACAAATAACACATAGAAATATAAACAACTTCATCATAAGCGCAAAACTGTAAACATTTCTTTACACAGTCAAAGGAAAAGAATGAGGGAGAATAAGAGGAACGGTCTATGGCTCCGCTCTACTATCTAAAAGTGGCCATTGTTTCACAGGCCATTTGCTACCAGACCATTTTACAGTGGCCCCGTTTGGGCCTTACACCTTAACATGTATAGTGGTGGATAATCCTACCACAGGAGGCTGCTGATGGGAGGACGGAGCATAATAATGTCTGGAATGGAGCAAATGGAATGGAATCAAAACCATGGAAACCATGTGTTAGATGTATTTGATACCATTCCGCTCCAGCCATTACCAGGAGCATGTCCTCCCCAATTAAGGTGCCACATACCTCCTGTGAATGAATATATGTCACCACTGTTAGAAGCCCACTCCAGAAATCCATTTCATGGAACAATGGGGGAGAACAGGCCTGATTTCCACTGTGCTGTGGTGAAGCCTTCATGCCTGCAAGGCTCAGTCCAGAGAAACATTAGAAAAATAACAAAAAATCAGAATGGTGACTCCCAGGAGGTCTTTGTTCTCATCATAGCCCTCTTGATCTGCTCATAAGACACAAACATCACAATGTTCCAGGACGCCAGTCGCAGGAAGGAGGGCACAAACCTGTGAGAGAGTGGAAAGGAGATGCTATTATAGCTGCGTAGCAGACAGGTGTTTTCAAATCAAAGTATATTAGTCACGTACACAGTTTAGCGGATGTTATAGCGGGTGCAGCAGTTTTCCATTCTAATCTAGGATAATGCCATTCAAAATGTTTTCTAGCAAGCCTTAATGATCAAATTCTTACCCCTTGTAGAAGGCTGTTGGCCCCTCCTTAGTCAGCATAGTGTAGGCACAGTTCATTGCGCTGCTGTACTGGCCTGACGTTGAATTCATGAATCTGGTCTTAACCACATCTACTGGTGATGCGACAATGGTGGTACAGAACCCTGCACCGAGCGCAGCCGTGAAGTGGCATGGAAGGTTATCTGGGGGAGAAGTATCAAACATACATTACATTGACATTACATAGCTACATTAATGTTATGTAACACAGTTCTAGGTCAAAACTAGAGAGTAACCTTACCTGTCATTAGGTCATACTTCAATATAAGTTCCTTGATGATGTCGTAGGTGACCAGCTCGCAACAATTCACAATGGCATTGCGCGTTATATTCGGCATGCAGCCTGGAACAGAGGAATATAGATTTAAGTAAGTTTTTTGTTCTCAGTTGCTCTAATATTTTCAGGACAGGCATTTTTCCTTCCTGACTGTGAGATTGCTACCAACCTTTCCAAAGGCCCCGCACCCCTTCATCTCGGGCGATGGTCCGATAAGCGTCCATAGTACCGTTGTATCTCTTCACCCCGTCAGCCAGACGTACTTGAGCCTGGAAACGCACCTTGACCACGTCTGTGGGCTGAGCAAACATCACAGCCATTGCTCCGGTGGTGCAGCCTGCCATGAGCCGAGTAATGATGCTAGCACCTGAAGAGAGGTGTGCACAGTTAGTTATGGGTCCCCAATAAATGAAGTGTATAAGATAGTCAGCACATGCATGGTTCTAAGGTTATATAGGGGTTGTAAAACTTACTGTCAGAGCCATGAGTGTAGAACTGCTTCATGGAGTCATAGAGGCCGATACGGACAGAGGCGAAGCTCATCTGCCTCTGGAGCCCTGCCACCAGCCCGCTGTAGAGGCTCCTGGCCCCCTCCGTACGCACCATGGTGGTGATGGTACCAAACACGCCTCGATACCGCACAGCCTGGGCCCCATGCCCCAACTGAGCCTCCCCTTGAATCTGGAATACAAAGTAGATAGGATTGCTGACACCTGACTGGGGGATATTCACCACGGCTTGCGCTTTCTCACATTCAATCTACATTTTAACTGATTTGTGCAGATTTAATGTTCAGTTTTAATCAAGGCCACCTAGCCTGCCTCTCATCCATCCACACCCCTCACCTGAAGTCTGACTTTGGCAGTATCCAAGGGGAAGGTCACAAGGTCAGCGATGCAGGCTGCTGTGCCTGCACCAACAAACTTGACAGCCGTCGTTGGCGCCAGGTCTGTGGGTTTTATTCCAACCATAGCTGTGCCAGAGATGTGTTGCTTGAGTTCAAGACAATCAATTCAACAGTAGAACAACAAGGATCAGCCTGCTGAGCAACTCTGTGGTTAACAGAGGGGACAGGACACAGAGATAATGATTGGATACTATATTACATCACACAGAGGTATTTTCATGAAGGGCAGGTGACCACTTGCATATCAACATTCCATTCCATCATATATGAATTTGCACATAGACTTGTCTGGTTAAGATTACTGCTGCTAGCATAGCATGTTCATCCAAACTGACATAGTGTACTTGCATTGTAGCTATACAGAGAATGGTGCGGTCAATCACTGTCATCTCCTGCTAAGCGGGACATGCTTTGATTTATTTGCTAAGGTTTTCCCATACAGTGCAACTTTCAGTGGGATGTAGTACCTGTCAGTGAGCGATATTGATGAGGAGAATCTTCAAGTCTCTTTCACAGGTAAACTTCTTGTTTGAAGGTGTTTTCCTGATGAAATGCCTTGGTCCATAAAATCTGCCTGGAGACAGCAAAGCAGCATGCCACTACCTGTGAACATCAATAAACTTTCATCGATGATTATGATTATGACTATAATTATGGTAAAGTATGACTTTATCTGGCATGAAATATGATAACTTATCTATTACAACTTCAAATGCTACCACTCATTACAGTTGCTGCTAGTCCTACCATGGGTACCATTTCTCCTTATTTTACAATCTAGTAGACCTACTGTTGCTACTTCTATTTCAATTGAAACCAATTTTAACTCAACAAAATGACCTAGTTACTTGTAAAACAAATTGTCACAAAAATACATCTATAAGTGCAGGCTATAGAGTCAAGTGTAGGTTAAATTATTCAATGCTCTTATTCTGTCATATATCTAGCAATTAATCTGTATATTTACCTTTTGTAATTTTGTAGAAAAAATGTAATCCAATATATGACCTCAAAAATAACAATTAATCCTGATTTTTTTTATCCTGTTGTGTTTTGCTCCTTGCTGTTTCAGGGTACTGCACATTTACAAAAGCACTCCTCAATTTATAGGCTCGTCTTACGCGCTGCAGCTCAGGCATACCGTCAAATTGCGTAGTGAGTCACACATGCTATGTTTATCTCAAGTCAAGTGTTTATGGACAACAAGTTCAGGTCCTGCGTCTTGGGCTGTTGTTGGCTGTGTCTGCATCTTCAACTACATCTGAACAGAAGATATTTCTAAACCTGTGAAGTTGTTCATTACGCACTGGGGCCATTTCAAACATGCTCTTCACAGGTTACTAGGCTGAATTTAAGCCTGTATGAGACCATGTTTTTATCCAAATTATTTCACCTATTCAGTGAATTTCTTAAAATGTATGATGTCGCACTAATGTATGCCTTTGTAAATAACACATCCAAAAATAATAGGCCTAAAATATCTACATTTAGTATACAAGAAACAATATGGTATGAAAATTATTCAAACCATTATAGGCCTCATTTTCTTTTTTCAAACACAGATCTAACAGCTGTGTACTGAGCTATTGAAATAGGTCTACACTTGATGTCAAATAGGCAATAGAATTTATATTTATTTAGAAAAACAACAGAATATGTGATTCCTTTTTTTTAATAAGAACTGCATTAGTTTTGTTCCTAAACAGCTGTGTGCTTAATTTATTCACATGACGAAATAACATTGACACATCATCTGTCACCTCTTTAACACAGAACATTTATTTACATATTACCTACTAGTATCCTGCTTACATCTTAAGCGCACTCATGTTATTGGTCACGGATTGTATAATATGTGAGAGTCTAGCCAATCAGGCGGAGGGGCTTGTCTGGATTCCGAAATTGCTCTTCCTTTTTTCTCAGTGAGTGAGTGCAGAACTCTCACTACTCTGTCCTATGCCGAGTTCACTGGCTAGTCGGAAATGTCTGTTTTCTAGTTCCGACCAGTGGCAACCCGTTATTCAAGGCAGGTTCATTCAGGGCAGGTTTGTTGCCTGTTTTGCATGTTATTTTGGCATTAATACGTGTCACATATCAGTTTGCAAACAATGTAAAAAAACAAATAAAAAAAATATTAAAAAAACATGGTCTTTTTTCTTCTTTTTTGAGTAAAAATGCTTAAAAATGGAAGTGTTTCAGCCTAGCTCAGTGCTTTCTGTGGTGGGGCAGCCAGTGGAAAATACAGAGCGTAGGGGTTGGCAATGTTTTCTAGTTGCGCCGTGATCGGCTCAGTGTTCTGTCACTCATGGGGACACTGTCACTGCAAAATATACAGGGAGAGCTAGAAAATTCAAGCTCCTTGGGTGCTGCCATAGAGTTACATTAGAAGTGCCCATCCAAGAATGTTCAAGGTCATTGGCCACAGATAAAACAATGCCAAATCACATTATATCTACTGTAGCTTTGCTTGGACTGATCATGTCAACATCATACTTTCAAAATCTTAGCTAGCAAGCTAGACAAGCAGTCGTAGTGAATCACATCGACAATCTACTGGCAAATCCTTTTCAATCCTTGTCTTACGAAGAGTAATTATATCGGTGCTCATAGGCCATAGGACATAAACATTACACAACAAGTTGGAAATCGCAAATTCAACAGTGACTGGTTCAGAAGGAATCAGTGACAAACTGCAAGCGTTGCAAAGCAATCACTAGCCTGCCCATCAGTGGAGTAGGCGTGTGGTCCAAGTCTGGGATAAAGGGTCTCTTTTCCAAGCTTAAAAGGATAAACAACACCATGGGCCAGAAAAGGTTGAATACTTTGGCCATGCTGTCAATCCAGCATGACTTCTGCCCCGTTCAAAACAACTGTAAACTTGGAAATCTCAGACTTCAGTGAGTTCAAGACAACTGGGAACTCTGAAAAAAACGATACATTTTGAACGGTCATCCAACTCGGAATTCCAAGTCGGGAACTTGGGTCTCTTTCTAGAGCTCCGACCTGAAGATCACCTACGTCATGATTGAAACTTTTTCAGAGTTCCCAGATGTCTTGAAAGCACCATAAATGCAGAGAATGCCAGTCTTTGATGACAAAATTTGCCGACAAGGACTGTCAAGCCACCTTCCTGTTCAAGTGGGCACAGCACAATGGTGAGTCCAAAAATGTATTCTATGCTGCTACATAAATTATGTTATATGCCAGGGAGATATGTATACTGTAGCTAAGAACGTAATACTAAGTGTAAGTTGTTGTAACGGAAATGCTAGAAGTCGGAAAGCAGGTGCAGGTGGTGAGTTTAATAGTACAAGAAACATGGAACGAAACACATAACTAATACTGCCTGGGCAATGCAACTAAGGGAGTGACTGATATAGGGGAGGTAATCAGTGAAGTAATGGAGTCCAGGTGTGCCTCAATGAGGCGCAGGTGTCCGTAACAATGGTGCCAGGTCTGCGTAATGATGATTGACAGGACCAATGGACGTGATGAGATACGGTAGTCAATGGGGAGCGGTAATCTATACATCACCTCGTTGACCCTCCGGAGAACCTTGAACGGCCCCACAAACCAGGGGCTCAGCTTCTTACAGGGCAGGCAGAGTGGGAGGTTCCTGGTGGAGAGCCAGATGCGATCACTAGGATGGAACACTGGAGCCTCCCTGCTCCTTCTAACGTTGGACGGCTCGCTGGAGTGTCAAGTGGGCATTGTGCAAAACTTCTGCATGCCTGAACCACTCGTCCACCGCAGGAGCTTTGGTCTGGCCCGGGGTCCATGGAGCCAGGGCCGGCTGATAACCCAGAACACACTGGAAGGGAGTTAGCCCGGTGGAGGAGTGACGTAATGAACTCTGGACGTACTCCACCCAAGGAAGGAGTTGGGCCCACTTCCCCTGCCGGTCCTGGCAGTGGCTCCTCAGGAACCTCCCCAGCGCCTGTTTCACCCTCTCCACCTGCCCGTTAGACTGAGGCCTGTACCCAGAAGTGAGGCTGACCGTGACCCCGAGCTTCCCCGTGAACGCTCTTCATACCCGTGATGTGAATTGGGGGCCACGGTCGGGGAGACGATGTCCTCCGGAAGGCCATAATGCCGGAAAACCTCCTGGAACAGTGCCTCAGCGACCGGGATGGCAGTAGGGAGACCAGAGAGGGACAAAATTACAGGATTTGGAGAATCTATCCACGGTGATGAAACTGTCAGAGGAGGGGAGATCAGTGACGAAATCAATGAATAGATGAGACCAGGGACGCTGAGGCATGGGAAGGGGAAGGAGTTTCCCTACTGGAGCTCGTCGGGGAAATGTAGTTTTGGCACATATGGAACAGGAGTTGACGTAGCGAATAACGTCCTGCGCCAAGGTGGGACACCAATGCATTTCGGAGATAGATTGAGTAGTGTGAGTGATACCTAGATGTCCAGCGATGACAGCTGTGTGCGCCCAGGCCAGCAGCTGATTCCTTATCCTCGTGGGAACATAAATGCACTCAGGACGACAGGTAGTGGGTGCAGGTTCCCTCTGCAGGGCCTGTCGAATGTCCACATCTACGTCCCAGACCACAGGGGCTACAACTCAAGAGGGAGGAATTATGGGTGCATTCAGGGCAGGACCCTCTCCCAAATCATAGAGATCGGACAGGGCATCTGCTTTGGTGTTTTTGAACCTGGACGATAGGTCAGTGTGAAGTCAAATCTTGTAAAGAAAAGGGCACACCTTGCTTAGCGCGGATTCAGCCGCTTAGCTGTCCGTATATACTCCAGGTTCCGATGGTCAATGAGGATGATGAATGGGTCCTTGGCGCCCTCCCGCCAGTGTATCCACTCCTCTAATGCCAACTTCACCGCCAGAAGATCTCGATCGCCGATGTCATAATTCCACTCTGCATAAGAAAGTTTCTTAGAGTAAAACGCACAAGGATACAATTTGTGGATTACCTTGTCGTTGAGACAGGACAGCCCCCCAACCACCTCTGAAGCATCCACCTTCACCACAAAGGGTAGCGTAGGATCTGGGTGTTCGAGTAATGTGGTGGAGGTAAAACGTCCCTTCATTAGGCGGAAGGCTTCATCAGCATCCGGACTCCACACCAACCTATGGGGACCACCCTTGAGGAGAGAGGTGAGAGGAGAGGCGATGGAGTTAAAATCCCTGATGAAACAGCGGTAGAAGTTGGCAAACCCCAAAAACCATTGTAACCCCTTCATGGTGGTTGGGACTGGCCATGACCTGACCGCATCTACCTTCTTAACGTTCCTCATCACTCCTTGCGGGCGGATCTGGTTGTTTAAAAAGGAGACGGCTTCCTGATGAAATTGGCACTTCTCTGCCTTGACATATAGTTGGTTGGCCAGAAGGCGTTGCAGGACTACTCGGACATAGGCGATATGATCCTCCAAGGTAGCCGAGTAGACCAAGGTGTCGTCGATATACATAACCAACTGGTGTCTGAGCATGTCCCAGAATACCTTGTTGACGAATGTCTGGAACACTGATGGAGCATTGACTAAAAGGCATCACCAAATACTAGTATTGACCAGACATTGTGCTGAAAGCTGTCTTCCATTCATCCCCCTCCCAAATGCGGATGAGATTGTGTGCACTCCACAGGTCCAATTTGGTAAAGAACCGGGCCCCACGGAGCTGTTCGATAGCTGCCGGCACCAATGGGAGAGGGTAACGGTATTTGTTTGTGATCTCATTCAGTCCTCTAATCAATACACGGTAGTAATCCTCCATCCTTCTTCGCCACAAAGAAGCCTGCAGACGCAGGCGAGGTGGACGTGCTGCTGAAACCTTTTTGGAGAGCCTCATGGGTGTACTCCTTCATTGCCTTGGTTTCAGCCACCGACAGAGGGTAGATGCGTTTGCATGGGGGCGCAGAGCCTGCAAACAGATCAATGTCACAGTCCCAGGGGTGATGAGGAGGAAGACAAGTGGCGCGGGTTTTGGAAAAAACCTGCAGGACCTGGTATACCTCCGGGATGTTGGGCTGAAGAGCAACCGCAGGACTCTCAACCGACGTAGAACCACAGGGGACAGGAAAACATGTTCTCCGGCATTCAGGTGCCCAGTCCGTTATTCTCATCCTCGACCAGGAGATGCTGTGGTTATGGCGTTGGAGTCATGGGAGGCTGAGGATGATCTTGTGAGCTGGTGCACTAATGATGAAGAAGGGAATTTTTTCCTGATGGATGACTCCACGGTGATGGTGAGTGGCGTGTGTAATGGTAATAGTGGCCGAATATCAAGGGCTTGCACTGGAAACGGAGAGGAGAGCAGGTATGAGGTGATCTTGAGAGAGGAGGCAAGGGTCTGGTCAATAAAATTCCCTTGCACCCTGGAATCCACTAGCGCTGTAGAAATCGACACTAAAGGGTTTGGCGGAAAGTGATGAAGATGGAATACTCACACCTACCCCAGGAGGTGGAAGATCACATGACCGTCCCTCTGCTCTCGTGGATCCTGAGTTGGAACGTACCGGACACTGCTGAAGCTGGTTTCCCTCTTGACCACAATAGGGACAGAGTCCCAGCTGTTTCCGTCTGCATCGCTCAACTGCGGGGAAGCGTGTGACCCCTACTTCCATGGGTTCAGGCTCTGATACAGAATGGTCACTGAGGGATGGAGAGAAGCGATGAGGGTACCGACACTCCCAAAGTAGGTTTTCCAGGCGTCTGGACATTGTGATGAGTGCTTCCAAGGAGAGGTTGTCGTCTCGACATGCCAGTTCAGTCTGGACCTCCTCGCGCAGTCCTCTTCTGAATAGAGTACAGAGCGCCAGTTCATTCAATTTTCTGGATGCTGCTACTGTCCAGAAGGTGAGCACATACTTGGCGGCGGTCTGGACATCCTGCCGTAGTTGGAGTAGGCTCTCACTCCCCTCTCTGCCCTCTGGTGGATGATCGAAGGTACCTCTGAACAGAGCCATGAACCCCTCATATGAAGCCAGCTCCTCCTCTCCTCTCTCCCAGACGGCAGTAGCCCACTCCAACGCCCTCCAATTCAGCAGGGAAATAACCAAGGCAACCTTGGACCTCTCGGTAGTGGGAGCGCCCATCTGGTGCTCAAAATAGAGGGCGCACTGGAGTAGGAAGCCACGGCATTTCGATGGGGTTCTTTCATATTTGTCCGGGAGGGACAAACGGACATCGCTGACCTGGGCAGACTGCTGAATGGACTGGTGTGCTGGCTCGCTGGGTCGACTGGTGGTAGAGTATCCTCCGCTAGTTGAAGGCAACGCCTCTCAGGTATGTTTGAGATGTTGACAAACGTAAAGGACCTCATCCATAGGTGTCCCCAGTTGCGCCAGCTGGTCGTGGTGTTGAAGAAGTAGGTAAACCTGTTCGTCAACCGTCTGGGAGATGTCCTGATTCCCTGCTGCTTCCATTTGTTGAGGAAGTATTCTGCAACGGAGACGCTGGGAGTCGTAAAGCAGGTGCAGGTGGTGCGTTTGCAGGTGGTGCGTTTAATATTACAAGAAACATGGCCCGAAACAAAACAAGAGTAGCGTCTAAACATGAAATACATAACCAATACTGCCTGGGGAATGGAACTAAGGGAGTGACAGCTATAGGGGAGGTAATCAGTGAAGTGATGGAGTCCTGTTGTGCCTCATAATGAGTTGAAGGTGCGCGTAATGATGGGGCCAGGTGTGCATAATGATGATTGCCAGGACGAGTGGTTAGTAAACCGCCGTCTTCGAACGCTGGAGAGGGGGAGCGGGAGTAGACATGACAGTTAGTAAGCTGTTAGTAGCCATGTGCCTCACCTTAATAATTTGTTCTCTTTCTCCTTTATAGCCTACTGTTCTGATTTGGTGGTAGCCTATAGACTGTTTAAGAGAAATGTAATCATTGAATATTGTAAGAACTTTCATTGTCTGCTTATACACCCCCTTTATTTAGCCTACGCTTCTGACTTGGTGTAAAGGGAGAATACTGTAAGAATGGCCCATGTTCTGAATTCTGTTGCTGTACATTTCAAAAGTGTTGAACAAATACTTATATTAACTACATCCATCCTAGCTCGCTCATTTATGTCTTAATCAAAATTGTGGATTACCTCTTATCCGCTAGTCTCCCCTTTTACCATAGTTTGTACATCTCAATTGTCAGTAGAAACCACATTTGTTTAAGCAAGTCAGCCATATCAGCTATGTTTTATAAAAAGGCAGTAAATGAGGCTGAATGAACTGTTTCACTGCCAGACAAGGCTCCGCTGACAGCCAGGTGTAGCGGTGGTAAGAAATGAAAAGAAAGCTCTGCTGTTGTTACAGCTTTATGTAGGCCCTAACAGTTTGTGGGCACCATTTGCCACCGTTATAGTGCAATGAATGTATTGTTTAGTGTTGTGTTGTGAAGTGGCTTTAATGGCATTTATTTTGATACATTGATCTTTATGGTATTTTGTATCTGTATTTTGGGATTTTCGCCCATCCCTGCTTCCTCCACATACACTGCGCTCCAGCCTCCTTTTCTGCTCCATCACTTATCTCTTGATGCTGACTTTAGTTTAACTTAAAATATTTTATCCACTCGTTCTTCCTCTCTCCCACACATGCATACTGAGCAGAAAATGTTTTTTTATAACCAGCTGATTACCTTGGATTTTATATTTAGAAACAGTCCATACACAGATAAAATATTTCACGCAGTATGATGAGTAAATGGCAAAGCCTTATGTAACATCCATTTGCACTTCTATTTGAGTCCCAAAGAAAGGTCAAGCATCGTGCTGGCCTGGGACAGCCCTTCACTGTCTGGGGTTGACTTTACTCAAATTAACCTTATACAGTGCCTTGAGAAAGTATTCATACCCATTGACTTATTCCACATTTTGAGAATGTTTTTTTTTTTTTTTTTACATCTCATCCATCTACATACAATACCCCATAATGACAAAGTGAAAACATTTGAGAAAATTTTATTTTAGCAAATTAATTGAAAATTAAATACAGAAATATCAAATGTACATACGTTTTCACACCCCTAAGTCAATACATGTTAGAATTACCTTTGGCAGTGATTACAGCTGTAAGTCTTTCTGGGTAAGTCTCTAAGAGCGTTGCACACTTGGATTGTACAATATTTGCACATTATTCTTTTTAAAATTCTTCAAGGTCTGTCAAGTTGGTTGTTGATCATTGCTAGACAGCCATTTTCTAGTCTTGCCATAGCTTTTCAAGCTGATTTAAGTCAAACTGTAACTAGGCCACCAGTTTATATTTGGCCTTATCTTTTAAGTTAGAGTGAGTGTTTGTGGTTGAATCTGTGTTTGAAATTCACTGCTCAATTTAGGGACCTTACAGATACAGTAATTGTATGTGCGGGGTACAGAGATGAGGTAGTCCTTCAAAAATCTTTTTAAACACTATTATTGCACACAGAGTGAGTCCATGCAATGTATTATGTGACTCCTGAACTTATTTAGGCTTACCATAACAAAAGGGTTGAATACTTATTGACTCAAGACATTTCAGTTTTTCATTTTTAACGAATTTGTAAAAATTTCAAAAAACAAATCCATTTTGACATTATGGGATATTGTGTGTAGCCCAGTGACACAAAATCTCAATTTAATATATTTTAAATTCAGGCTGTAACACAACAAATCTGGAAAAAGTAAAGGGGTGTGAATACTTTCTGAAGGCACTGTATAATGCAAAACATTTTGTGAAAAAAACATAATTAGAGTTGAAAATGCGATGGACACCCATTTAACTTGTATTTTTTATTCGGTATATGGGAATTTAACTGCAAAAGCTATTTTTATGTACACTATGCCATCGCACAACAAGTCAATTTGATGGAAACACATCTCTGGTGGGAAAATGCGCAAATTTGATTTATGCAGATTTTTGAATATTCTCTTGAAAATCTGTTGCCAATTGGATGGAAACCTAGCTACTAACAAACTCAACTGCCACCCAATAGCACTGGAACACACCACTACACCATAGCTCTGCCTTTGTTCAAGCTCCACAAGGCACGACCACAGGAATCACAGGCATGTACTGTAGTTTGGGCACACTGTGACACGTTACTACAGGGGAGGAGAGACTGAATTTCTGATGCCACCTGCATGTCTTCTCTCTCTCTCTGGCTGAAACCAGTTTCCTTGACACATCCTATGACCTTTACGCACACACTCTGGTAAACAGCCACCCTACCCTCTCGCTCACAAGCCTGCCCTGCCCCCACTTCTCTTCTCTTATAAAACTGAAACTGATTCCAGACATGGCTGCCTCACACAGCCACCAGATGTCTCGTTCCCCTCCTCCCTCAGTCTACTATGTACTCTGGCTCAGGCTGGTGAAATAGATCATTCCTGCATCACTATAAATATATCGGTCAGTACATCCTTATGAGGTTAGTAAAGCCCACTGACCTGACGGAAAACTGCCGTGTGACTGAGATATTTGGACGTTTGTGTGAGGGTGGGTTTTTGTGTGAGGCCTCCTTTGACTGCAATTAATTTCTCAGATAGTATGATATACATGTACACCTGCTCCCTCTATGGACATAAGAGATCAGAACATGACCTATGGTCTATATATGCAAACTGCAAAGTAAGATATTATCAGTTCAAATACTTTACAAACCTTGAGCACTGTCACCTTGTGTCATAGCCTCACAGGTTTGACAAGTTCCCTTATTGACTAAATGAGCGATTTGATTGGATAATGGACTGATCGATTTTACAGGTAGCATGTATTTAAACCCTGTTTTTTCTGTGTTTTAGGGTGCTGCCCATGGGAAGTGATGCAGTCCAGAGGTCTGGCAGGTTACTGTTTGCTGGGCTATGTGTGAGATGGTTTAGGTTTGCATAGTTTTAAAAGCAATTTATTGATACAATGTAATGGAGCAGCAGAAGATTGTTAAGTTATGGAAAGAATCAGGGCCTAAAATAAATGTTTTGAAACTGATCCTTTGTCTCTACGTCACTCAACTGCTCAACCCAGATCCTAAGAACCTGGTCATTTTTCCACCTTGTGACATGTACCTAATATGCTGTAAGTTGTTTACTAAGAGGGGTGAGTTAAGGCTTCATGGAAATATCTGGGATCAAGTTTCAAGCCACTGGCCCCCTTGCAAAGCTCTTACGTATGAAGACAACTAACACCTTTGTATGAGCACAACACAAAATAGAAAAATAAAGTGTAATCAGTTTGTTGGCAATTGTCTCAGAGTGAGAGAGAGCTTGAAGGGATGTCTGCAGCATAGACTAGGTTAGAGGTCACTGATGTGTAAACAAGCTGATGGTGGGGTAAGAATCTGCTGACTACCCAGCCAGGTTCCTAGACATACCAGACAATGTTCCTGTTTTCAGATGCACGAGGCTGTATCAAACACGTAGCCTGTGAGATATGGGGTGCTTTCTGCCAAGTCACGTTATTGAGTTGCACATGATGGTGTTCACACCACAATGCAGCTCAGTGTAAACAAGCTGACGGTGGGGTCGGAATCTGCTGGCTACCCAGCCGCCAGCTCTCCCCAGGTACCCACAGCCCGTATCACATGTGAGCTTACAGAAAACTTCCACCATCAGCCCCCAGTCTTTACTAGGTCAGTTGGTGGGGGTCAGAGGGCATGTAGTGGTGTAGGACGGTGACCCAGCTCCACATTCTGTGCCAACCCTGAAGGCACAATTACAGATATAGTTGGGCAGTGAGACATGCTGACAGGGCATATTCAAGAGTGTGGCACTGGCACCATCATATCGTATCAATCGTATGAAATGGAGGTTGTTGTAGTACATATTGTTGAACCCTTCAGTGAGAACTTTCAATTGACATTTTACATGGATTTACTCTACCACTTTAAAAAACTGTTTGATGTTGTACCGTATCTGATGAGCATGCTACATGAGTCATCTATCTACTATGCCCACATGGCACTGGTGGCTCAGTGCCATGTGGGCATAGTGGATAGATGACTGATGTACATTCAGACCCCTTCCCCTTTTCCACATTTTGTTACGTTACAGCCTTATTCTAAAATTGATTAAATAAAACATTTCCTCATGAATCTACACACAATACCTCATAATGACAAAGCAAAAACAGGTTTTTAGAAATGTTTACAAATGTATTAAAAACCAAAAAAACAGAAATACCTTATTTACATAACTATTCAGACCTTTTGCTATGAGACTCGAAATTGAGACCCGGTGCATGCTGTTTCCATGACCTCAGACTAGGGTGAAGGTTCACCTCCCAACAGGACAACAACCCTAAGCACACAGTCAAGACACTGCAGGAGTGGCTTCGGGATAAGTCTCTGCATGTCCTTGAGTGGCCCAGCCAGAGCTCAGACTTGAACCCAATCGAACATCTCTGGAGAGACCTGAAAATAGCTGTGCAGTGGCGCTCCCCATCCAACCTGACAGTTAGAGAGGATCTGCAGAGAAGAATGAGAGAAACTCCCCAAATACAGGTGTGCCAAGTTTGTAGCTTGGCACATACGCAATAAGACTTGAGTCTGTAATCGCTGCCAAAGGTGCTTCAAAGTCCTGAGTAAAGAATGGGTCTGAATAAATATGTAAATGTTATATTTCAGTTTTTTATCTTTAATACATTTGCAAACATTTCTAATAATTTGTTTTTGCTTTGTCATTATGGGCTATTGTGTGTAGATTGAGGGGGGAAACAATTGAATACATTTTAGAATAAGGCTGTAACGTAACAAAATGTGGAAAAAGTCTAGGGGTCTGAATACTTTCCGAATGCACTGTATCCCACCGAGCCAAGCGGGGACAGACTGCCCATTGTCACAGTTCCAAGACCAATCAGAAATGTCAAACTAACGCTACGCCAATGACGCTGGTGCCTCTCAAAACTGAACTTGGATCCGCTTTAAGTAGCAATGATATCCTTCCCCACCGTAGTCTTACGACATGACAGATAGCTCAAACCAGTCATGACTATTAAAATAAACTAATAATTTTAAAGATTCTTTCTAGCAAATTTCTTACATGATTGTATAACTAGTAAAATGGTTTTGAAGTTGAGAATGCAGTATTTAGGAAGTTTGGCAATGAGGACTAAAACTTGTATGGTTCCGCTAGTTTAGCCCAAGGGGTCAGGGTTCTGGTCTAGAAGCACGGTTTCGACTCCTAAGGTTTTGATTCGTTACTGCAGTTTAACTGACTCCCGGCCCAGAAAGAACATTTCCATACGGCCACATAGAAAGTCAGATTAGAAAATGACGAAACAATTTTGTCATCACCTTTGTGCACAAAACATCCATTGAATTATTAAAATAGAGGCCTTTATATTCATCCAATGTCTGCCATGTTTTTGGATGACGTTGTCCCAACTCGCGCTGCTCCTTATGCGCACTGAGTGCTAGTGCACATGTAATGTTGGTCTATATAAACCGGATGCAACCCATTACCTTAACAAGTGGACACCTTGGACACAGTCTCCAGTTCTTATTATACCTCAGTTAAAGACAGTATGAAGATAGGATAAAACTGCTTCTCCAATAGAAATCCCTGATCACACTTGTAAGAGATATCATGGCAACGTTGGCTAGCTAAACTCATGCATAGCAACACGTCATCGGGTCTAATGGTCGTCTAGCGCCGAACTGCGCATGAGCAGGCTGTCAAATCAAAGGCACTCATTTGATTTAAAATTGTTTTGACAAATTAAAACGTGTCAGTTTGTCACTTTCACGAGGTTGGAGTAAAGTGTTTAAAGACCATGGCATGAATCTAGGTTGTGCCTTTAGATTTTGAGAAAATTAACTAAGAAATCATTTTTCGCTTCTCTCATTGACTTCTCAAACCCCAAACCCTGGCTTGGTCTGTTTCACAAGCGTTCCCAGAAGTCTCCTGTATTGCACCTTGGTTTAGAAACTCTGTGCCTCAGTGGATAAGCCAAGGAAAACCGGGGAAAACAAATTTGGGACAGGATATAGCTGGGAGCACACTAGGATAATTCAGGACACAGATTGTAGTTTTTATGCCCTGATATAAGGAACTGGCGGCGAAAAGTTTGATTAAACAATTCAGAGACTGAAACGAATACATCAGATGACAAATATTTAAGGAGCGCTAATTGATATACAACTCCGAAATCAGCTGTTACTGTCAATAGTAAAACAAAGCTTAAAATGGTGTTTGAATTAACCTGAATCCTGAAAATGAATAGTGAAGTTGCATCTGGACATGGTAGACTCCTCCTCCTCCTTATTTTTTATCCCTTTTTTCTCCCCAATTGGTAGTAGTTACAGTCTTGTCTCATCGCTGCAACTCACGTACGGACTCGGGAGAGGCGAAGGTCGAGAGCCATGCGTCCTCTGAAACACAACTTAACCAAGCCGCACTGCTTCTTGACACAATGCCCATCCAACCCGGAAGCCAGCCGCACCAATGTGTCGGAGGAAACACTGTATACCTGGCGATAGTGTCAGCGTGCACTGCTCCCAGGCCTGCCACAGGAGTTGCTAGTGCGCGATGAGACAAGGATATCCCTGCCGGCCAAACCCTCCCTAACCCAGACGACGCTGGGCCAATTGTGCGCCGCCCCATGGGCCGCTCGGTCGCGGCCAGCTGCGACAGAGCCTGGACTCCAACCCAGAATCTCTAGTGGCACAGCTAGCACTGCAATGCAGTGCCTTAGACCACTGCGCCACTCGGGAGGCCCCAGCACCACCATTCTATACCTGGGTATACCCTCCACTACACCCCGGATATGGAAGAAAGAACGGAAAACTGGTTACTGACACTGTGAACAATGTAGCACATGCTATTCAGGAGCAATGAGGGTGAGATTGGGGCGGATGGCTAAAATACAGAGAGAGGAAAGTGCCAAGTAAGCAAAATGGTGTTGAAAATACTTATTTTAGATGTCTTTTCCAGACATCACATGCATTTCAGATGCTGAATGAAAGGTTGGAAGACATATTTTCCGGACGTCAAAAACACGTCTTATGCTGTTTATACAGTATACCTTAGTTGAATACACTGACTGTTAGTCACTCTGGATAAGAGCGTCTGCTGAATGACCAAAGTGTAAATGTAAATCAAACTAGATGCGGACCAGATCCAAATCTGAACGAATCATAGACGTCTAGGCTATGTTTCACAAGTTTGATCATCACAGTACAGTACAGCCCAGTTTAGTACAGCAGAGCAGACTAAAACACAGAAGAGTACAGTACAGTTCAGTACGGTATGGTACAGTACAGGAGAGTAGAGTTTTATTCAGTAGAGTACAGTACAGTATGGTACAGTACAGTAGAGTTTAATTCATTAGAGTACAATAAAGTACAGTACAGTGTAGTAGTATAGTTTAATTCAGTAGAGTACAGTACAGTACGGCACAGTACAGTTTAATTTAGTAGAGTGTAGTAGAGTACAGTACAGTACACACCAGAACAGTATAGTTTAATTCAGTAGAGTAGAGTACATTAGAGTAAAGTAGGGTACAATACAATACGTCTATGATTGGTTTAGATTTGGTCCGGTCCGGAACAAAAATCAACAACCGTGGACGTTGAAATCAAGGCTGGGCCGCACCAAAAAAAGACGGAGGACCAAAAAAAGATGTCCAAAAGACATCAAATGTTTAGTTGGTGTGCAGTTTTGTACTAGGGTACCACGCTCTGTGCGTTTGGATTCTAGAGGCTCCTGCTTCTAATGAGGGGATTACTAGAAGGAATAGTATGGGTTTAATAGTCAGAGCAACACAGGATCCCAGTACAGAGATACAGTATTAAATAGAGACACTGTTTAACTCAAGCAATACACGCACGCACGCACACACGCACTCTCACGCACTAACACACACACACACACACACACACACACACACACACACACACACAGGAGGAGAGAGGATATATACTACATGTATGTGGACACCTGATCGTCAAACATCTCATTCAAAACTCATAGGCATATGTAGTTGGTCCCCCCTGTGCTGCTATAACAACCTCCAATCTTCTGGGAAGGCTTCCACTAGATGTTGGGACATTGTTGCGGGTACTTCCATTTAGCCAAAAGAGCATTAGTGAGGTTGGGCACAGATGTTGGGCGATTAGGTCTGGCTCGCAGTCGGCATTCCAAATCATCCCAAAGGTGTTTGATGGTGTTGAGATCAGGGCTCTGTGCAGGCCAGTCAAGTTCTTCCACTCCGATCTCGAAAAAGCATTTCTATATAGACCTCGCTTTGTGCACAGGGGCATTGTCATGATGAAACAGGAAAGGCCCTTACCCAAACTGTTGCCACATAGCTGGAAGAACAGAATCGTATAGAATGTCATTGTATTCTGTAGCGTTAAGGTTTTCCTTAACTGAAACCAAGGGGCCTAGCCCGAACCATGAAAAACAGCCCCAGACCATTATTCCTCCTCCACCAAAATGTACAGTTGGCACTATGCATTGGTGCAGGTAACGTTCTCCTGGCATCCTCCAAACCCAGTTGCGTCCGTGGGACTGCCAGGTGGTGAAGCGTGATTCAACACTCCAGAGAACGTGTTTCCACTGCTCCAGAGTCCATTGGTGGCGAGCTTTACACCACTACAGAGGACACTTGGCATTGCGCATGGTGATCTTAGGCCTGTATGCGGCTGCTCGGCCATGGAAACCCATTTCACGAAGCTCCTGTCAAACAGTTCTTGTGCCGATGTTGCTTCCAGAGGCAGTTTGAAACTTGGCAGTGAGTGTTGCAACCGAGAACAGATGATTTTTACACGCTACGAGCTTCAGCACTCGGTAGTCCCGTTCTGTGCGCTTGTGTGGGATTGTGCATTCCTGTTGTAACTCGGGCAGTTGTTGTTGCCATCCTGTACCTGTCCCGCAGGTGTGATGTTCGTATGTACCGATCCTGTGCAAGCTTTGTTACACATGGTCTGCCACTGCGAGGATGATCAGCTGTCCGTCCTATCTCCCTGTAGCGCTGTCTTAGGCATCTCACAGTACGGCCACATCAGCAGTCCTCATGCGTCCTTGCAGCATGCCTAAGGCACGTTCATGCAGATGAGCAGGGACCCTGGGCATCTTTCTTTTGGTGTTTTTCAGAGTCAGTAGAAAGGCCTTTTTAGTGACCTAAGTTTTCATAACTGTGACCTTAATTGCCTACCGTCTGTAAGCTGTTAGTGTCTTAACGACCGTTCCACAGGTGCATGTTCATTAATTGATTATGGTTCATTGAACAAGCATGAGAAACAGTGTTTAAACCCTTTACAATGAAGATCTGTGAAATTATTTGGATTTTTACAAATTATCTTTGAAAGACAGGGTCCTGAAAAAGGGACATTTATTTTTTTTGCTGAGTTTACTTGAGTTGTTTTTTGGGGTATCTGTACTTTACTTTACTATTTATATTTTTGACAACTTTTACTTTTACTCCACTATATTCCTAAAGAAAATCATATACTTTTTACTCCATACATTTTCCCTGACACCCAAAAGTACTCGTTACATTTTGAATACTTAGCAAGACAGAAATATTGTCAAATTCACATGTTTATCAAGAGAACATGCCTGGTCATCCCTACTGCCTCTGATCTGACGGACTAACTAAACACAAATGCTTAGTTTGTAAATTATGTGTGAGTGTGAAGTGTGTGTTATGCTGGTGAATGAGGACCCAAAAGCGACTTAACAAAAACAGAGTCTTTATTCCAGTCTTAAACAAAACGGGTCTCCAGGATATATCTTAGATGACACCTGCTCACACGCAGCATCTGATGAAGGCAAAAACACGACAGGGCGGAACCAGGACACAGAACAGCAAACATCAAACAAGAATCCGACAAAGACAGAAGCAGAAAACAGAGGGAGAAATAGGGACTCAAATCAGAGGGCAAAATAGGGGACAGGTGTGAAAGAGTAAATGAGGTCGTTAGGAGAAAGAGAAACAGCTGGGAGCAGGAACGGAACGATAGAGAGAGAGAGCGGGGGAGGGAGAGAGAGAGGAGGAGAGAGAGGAATAGAAAGAGGGAAAGAACCTAATAAGACCAGCAGAGGGAAGCACAGGGACAAGACATGAAGATCAAAGACAAAACATGACAGTACCCCCCCACTCACCAAGCGCCTCCTGGCGCACTCGAGGAGGAACCCTGGCGGCGACGAAGGAAATCATCAATCAACGAACGGTCCAGCACGTCCCGAGATGGAACCCAACTCCTCTCCTCAGGACCGAAACCCTCCCCATCCACTAAGTACTGTTGACCACGTCCCTGAGAACGCATGTCCATGATCCTCCGTTCCTTGTAAATAGGTGCGCCCTCGACAAGGACGGGAGGGGGGGAGGGAAGACGAACGGGGGCGCGAAGAAAAGGCTTGATACAAGAGACATGGAAGACAGGGTGGACGCGACGAAGATGTCGCGGAAGAAGCAGTCGCACAGCGACAGGATTAACGACCTGAGAGACACGAAACGGACCAATGAACCGCGGAATCAACTTGCGAGAAGCTGTCGTAAGGGAAAGGTTACGAGTGGAAAGCCACACTCTCTGACCGCGACAATACCTAGGACTCTTAATCCTACGTTTATTGGCAGCTCTCACAGTCCTCCCCGCAGACGAAGGCAGACCGGTACTAAAGTCTAAGGCGATCTGAGACCATGGTCGAGAAGGAACGGGAAGCGGTCTAAGACGACCGGCATGAGGAGAGTTACCTGACTTAGTCTGCGCGCAGTCCGAACAAGCAGCCACGAAACGGCGCGTGTCCCGCTCCTGAGTAGGCCACCAAAACCGCTGGCGAATAGAAGCAAGCGTACCCCGAACACCGGGGTGACCAGCTAACTTGGCAGAATGAGCCCACTGAAGAACAGCCAGACGAGTAGAGACAGGAACGAACAGAAGGTTACTAGGACAAGCGCGCGGCGACGCAGTGTGAGTGAGTGCTTGCTCTACCTGTCTCTCAATTCCCCAGACAGTCAACCCGACAACACGCCCTTCAGGGAGAATCCCCTCGGGTTCGGTAGAAACCACAGGAGAACTAAAGAGACGGGATAAAGCATCAGGCTTGGTGTTCTTATTTCCCGGACGATAGGAAATCTCGAACTCGAAACGAGCGAAAAACAATGCCCAACGAGCTTGACGTGCATTAAGTCGTTTGGCAGAACGGATGTACTCAAGGTTCTTATGGTCAGTCCAAACGACAAAAGGAACGGTCGCCCCCTCCAACCACTGTCGCCATTCGCCTAAGGCTAAGCGGATGGCGAGCAGTTCACGGTTACCCACATCATAGTTGCGTTCCGATGGCGACAAGCGATGAGAAAAGTAAGCGCAAGGATGGACCTTATCGTCAGACTGGAAGCGCTGGGACAGAATGGCTCCCACGCCCACCTCTGAAGCGTCAACCTCGACAATGAATTGTCTTGTGACGTCAGGAGTAACAAGGATAGGGGCGGATGTAAAACGCTTCTTGAGGAGATCAAAAGCTCCCTGGGCGGAACCGGACCACTTAAAGCAAGACTTGACAGAAGTCAAAGCTGTGAGAGGGGCAGCCACTTGACCGAAATTACGAATGAAACGCCGATAGAAATTAGCGAAACCGAGAAAGCGCAGTAACTCGACACGTGACTTAGGAACGGGCCAATCGCTGACATCCTGGACCTTAGCGGGATCCATCTGAATGCCTTCAGCAGACAGATAATCATCGAGAGCCTTACGTTCGGGAGCCGACAGAGAGAATAATCTACCCCGAGGAGAAGTGGTCCCCGGAAGGAGATCAATACAACAATCATACGACCGGTGAGGAGGAAGAGAGTTGGCTCTGGACCGACTGAAGACCGTGCGTAGATCATGATGTTCCTCCGGCACTCCTGTCACATCACCAGGCTCCTCCTGAGTAGAGGGGACAGAAGAAACAGGAGGAATAGCAGACATTAAACACTTCACATGACAAGAAACGTTCCAGGATAGGATAGAATTACTAGACCAATTAATAGAAGGATTATGACATACTAGCCAGGGATGACCCAAAACAACAGGTGTAACAGGTGAACAAAAAATCAAAAAAGAAATGGTCTCACTGTGGTTACCAGATACTGTGAGGGTTAAAGGTAGTGTCTCATATCTGATACTGGGGAGAGGACTACCATCTAAGGCGAACATGGGTGTGATCCTCCCTAACTCTCTGAGAGGAATCTCATGTTTCCGAGCCCATGCTTCGTCCATAAAACAACCCTCAGCCCCAGAGTCTATCAAGGCACTGCAGGAAGCAGCCGACCCGGTCCAGCGTAGATGGACCGACAAGGTAGTACAGGATCTTGATGGAGAGACCTGAGTAGTAGCGCTCACCAGTAGCCCTCCGCTTACTGATGATCTCTGATCTTTAACTGGACATGACATGACAAAATGTCCAGCAGAACCGCAATAGAAGCAAAGGCGGTTGGTGATTCTCCGTTCCCTCTCCTTAGTCGAGATGTGAACACCTCCCAGCTGCATGGGCTCAGTCTCTGAGCCGATGGAAGGAGATGGTCGAGATGCGGAGAAGGGAAGCCCCGCTAACGCGAGCTCTCTTCCACGAGCTCGGTGACGAAGATCTACCCGTCGTTCTATGCGGATGGCGAGTGCAATCAACGAGTCCACGCTGGAAGGAACCTCCCGGGAGAGAATCTCATCCTTAACCTCAGCGTGGAGTCCCTCCAGAAAACGAGCGAGCAACGCCGGCTCGTTCCAGTCACTGGATGCAGCAAGAGTACGAAACTCTATAGAGTAATCCGTTATGGATCGATCACCTTGACATAGGGAAGCCAGACCCCTGGAAGCCTCCTTCCCAAAAACTGAACGATCAAAGACCCGTATCATCTCCTCCTTAAAGTTCTGATAAACGTCAGAACACTCAGCCCTTGCCTCCCAGATAGCTGTGCCCCACTCCCGAGCCCGCCCAGTAAGGAGTGATATGACGTAAGCGATCCGAGCTCTCTCTCCAGAGTATGTGTTGGACTGGAGAGAGAACACAATATCACACTGGGTGAGAAAGGAGCGACACTCAGTGGGCTGTCCAGAGTAACATGGTGGATTATTAACCCTGGGTTCCGGAGACTCGGAAGACCAGGAAGTAGCTTGTGGTACGAGACGAAGACTCTGAAACTGTCCTGAGAGATCGGAAACCTGAGCGGCCAGGGTCTCAACGGCATGACGAGCAACAGACAATTCCTGCTCGTGTCTGCCGAGCATTGCTCCCTGGAACTTGACGGTAGTGTAGAGAGAATCCGTAGTCGCTGGGTCCATTCTTGGTCGGATTCTTCTGTTATGCTGGTGAATGAGGACCCAAAAGCGACTTAACAAAAACAGAGTCTTTATTCCAGTCTTAAACAAAACGGGTCTCCAGGATATATCTTAGATGACACCTGCTCACACGCAGCATCTGATGAAGGCAAAAACACGACAGGGCGGAACCAGGACACAGAACAGCAAACATCAAACAAGAATCCGACAAAGACAGAAGCAGAAAACAGAGGGAGAAATAGGGACTCAAATCAGAGGGCAAAATAGGGGACAGGTGTGAAAGAGTAAATGAGGTCGTTAGGAGAAAGAGAAACAGCTGGGAGCAGGAACGGAACGATAGAGAGAGAGAGCGGGGGAGGGAGAGAGAGAGGAGGAGAGAGAGGAATAGAAAGAGGGAAAGAACCTAATAAGACCAGCAGAGGGAAGCACAGGGACAAGACATGAAGATCAAAGACAAAACATGACAGTGTGCCCCTGGCTATCTGTAAATGTTAAAAACAAGAAAACTGTGCCGTCTGGTTGTTTTAATGTAAGGATTTTGAAATTATTTATACTTTAACTTTTTTTACTGAAGTATATTTTAGCAATTACATTTACTTTTGGTACTTAAGTAGATTTAAAACCAGATACTTTTTTTACTCAAGTAGTATTTTACTAGATGACTTTCACTTTTACTTGAGTCTTTTTTTATTAAGGTATCTTTACTTTTACTCAAGTATGACAATTGGGTACTTTTTCCACCACTGTTCATTTGTAACTGTTGTCTGTGTGTTGGAGTGTGGCTATCCTAAATTTAAAAAAACAAGCAAATCCTGCTGTCTGGTTTGGCTAATATAAGGAATTTGAAATGATTTATACTTTTACTCAAGTATGATAATTGGGTACTTTTTTCACCACTGATCATACTGGGGGGACCGGAGGAGAGAAGGAGGCGAAATGGAGAGATGTGAGTTGCTCCTCAGTGGTTGTTGTTGGGGGAGTGGTAGGGGAGGTTGTAGGGATACGTGTGGGATGTATTGAGAGATGAGATACATCTTACAAGGTCATGTATGGGAGAGGAACATATAGTGTATGCCCTAGACAGTCCCCGCTCCTTTCTAAAGGATACATCACCTGTTACAGATGAGAGTAACTGAACCATATGGTCCATATCCACCATAAATCCTCAGGTCCAGTGTTTTTCCCATCATTATCGGCAATGACTAAGCACGTTGTGGGGTACGCCAAATAAAAATGTGATTCACATTTAAAAAATCTAAAAAGTAATTTTGAAACAGCCCATTTTATATTTTCCAACAGGGCTATACATTTGTGTGAGGTATTATCGAAAAAAAATGGATAAATGGTTTTAAAAAAAGTAAGGCCCGCGTCCATAGAGACACATATCAGCTCGACTGGTAGTAGTACTACACCTGTCGACGACACAAGTTGTTCTGCTTCCACGAGCACATCCAATGCTAGCATCAGTAATTATTTTGTTGTTAGCCCAGCTAGCATGTACACTGACAGTTGTGAATCTGATGCAGCCGAAGAGCTACTGCCACCTTATCCAGGAAAGCAACGAACAACAGACAGGGATGTTGGACCATCGAAGAGGCGCAAATATGATGAGAACTACATTGATTTGGGGTTCACTTATATTGGGAGTAGTGCCTTTCCTCAGCCACAGTGTGTTATACAGTTGAAGTCGGAAGTTAACATACACCTTAGCTAAATACATTTAAACTAAATACGTTTTTCACAATTCCTGACATTTAATCCTAGTAAAAATTCCCTGTCTTAGGTCAGTTAGATCACCACTTCATTTTAAGAATGTGAAATGTCAGAATAATGGTAGAGAGAATTATTTATTTCAGCTTTTATTTCTTTCATCACATTTCCAGTGGGTCAGAAGTTTACATACACTCAATTAGTATTTGGTGGCATTGCCTTTAAATTGTTTAACTTGGGTCAAACGTTTCAGGTAGCCTTCCACAAGCTTCCCACAATAAGTTGGGGGAATTTTGTCCCATTCCTCCTGACAGAGCTGGTGTAACTGAGTCAGGTTCATAGGCCTCCTTGCTCGCACACACTTTTTCAGTTCTGCCCACAAATTTTCTATGGGATTGAGGTCAGGGCTTTGTAATGGCCACTCCAATACATTGACTTTGTTGTCCTTTAGCCATTTTGCCACAAATTTGGAAGTATGCTTGGGGACATTGTCCATTTGGAAGACCCATTTGCGACCAAGCTTTAACTTCCTGACCGATGTCTTGAGATGTTGCTTCAATATATCCACATAATTTTCCTTTGTCATGATGCCATCTATTTTGTGAAGTGCACCAGTCCCTCCTGCAGCAAAGCACCCCACAACATGATGCTGCCACCCCCGTGCTTCTCGGTTGGGATGGTGTTCTTCGGCTTGCAAGCATACCTCTTTTTCCTCTAAACATAACAATGTTCATTATTGCCAAACAGTTCTATTTTTATTCCATCAGACCAGAGGACCTTTCTCCGAAATGTACAATCTTTGTCCCCATGTGCAGTTGCAAACCGTAGTCTGGCTTTTTATTGCGGTTTTGGAGCAGTGGCTTCTTCCTTGCTGAGCGGCCTTTCAGGTTATGTCAATATAGGACTCGTTTTACTGTGGATACAAATACTATTGTGTTTCCTCCAGCATCTTCACACTGTCCTTTGCTGTTGTTCTGGAATTTATTTGCACTTTTCACACCAAAGTACGTTCATCTCTAGGAGACAGAATGTGTGTCCTTCCTGAGATGTATGACGGCTGCGTGGTCCCATGGTGTTTATACTTGCGTACTATTGTTTGCACAGATGAACGTGGTACCTTCAGGCGT
The DNA here is from genome assembly GCF_029448725.1 of Salvelinus fontinalis. Lineage (NCBI taxonomy): Eukaryota > Metazoa > Chordata > Actinopteri > Salmoniformes > Salmonidae > Salvelinus > Salvelinus fontinalis. The sequence goes on from NC_074677.1 coordinate 36,197,521, forward strand.
CTAAGCTGTTTAAAGGCACAGTCAACTTAGTGTTTGTAAACTTCTGACCCACTGGAATTGTGATACAGTGAACTATAAGTGAAATCATCTGTCTGTAAACAATTGTTGGAAAAATTACTTATGTCATGCACAAAGTAGATGTCCTAACCGACTTGCCAAAACTATAGTTTGTGAACAAGAAATGTGTGGAGTAGTTGAAAAACGAGTTTTAATGACTAAACTTAATCACTAAACTTCCTACTTCAACTGTATGTGCAAAAGTACTATCTCACAACTGGATAAAACCTTCACTCTTGCGCAGACATTTTGAAACAAAACATGCCAATTTGAAAAATAAGCCACGGGAGTTTTTTTGAGCGAGAATTAAAACGACTTTCAAGTAGTAAGACATGTATAAAAGCAACAGATACCATTAATATGAAGGGGCTAGAAGCGTCTTATATGGTGAGCTACCGAGTGGCTAGGACAGGCAAGCCCCATACAATTGTGGTGGACTTAATCTGGGTGATGTTTTTTCTGGGTGATGTTTTTTCTCGCCTGAATGATCTGAATCTAGGATTACAGGGACTCTGCAACTATATTCAATGTGGGGGACAAAATTGTGCTCTTCTCTGTCTGCATTAACAAGGACAACACAGGTCTTTCCATCATTGTATTATTTTTTGTGTGCAAAGGAACTCAAGCTTATGGACAATGTCAAATGTGATATAGCAAAGTACCTGAGTTGGGTGCGCAATTACGCAGGTCCTTTCTGGAAACGGATGACACAAACAACTGGATTCATTATCCATATACAAGAGATCCTCATCGAAATTGCAACAAGCGGTTCTGTGAAAATTGTATTTAATCAGAAGTCATTGCCAGATTTCTGGATTGGGCTGCGCTCAGAGTATCCTGCCTTGGCAAATCGCGCTGTTAAGACACTGATGCCCTCTGCAACCACGTTCCTATGTGAGAGTGGATTCTTGGCTCTCACTAGCATGAAAACAATAAATACAGGCATAGACTATGTGTGGAAATAGACTGAGACTCTCTTCAATACAACCCAACATTGTAGAGTTATGTGCATCTTTTCAAACACACCCTTCTCATTAACCTGTGGTGAGTTATTCACAATTTTTGATGAACAAATAAGGTTTTATATGTAAGCTGGCTTAGTAAAGAGCAAAATTATTGATTATTATTATATTATTAGTTGTGCCCTGGTCCTATAAGAGTTCTTTCTCACTTCCCACAAGCCGGGTTGTGACAAACTCACACTCATTCTTATGTTTAATAAATGTATCATATAGTGTGTGTGTGGCAGGCTTACAATGATGGGGGAAAAAAACATTTGAGAGTGTGCTGACCCTGGTGCTAGAGGGGGTACGCAGCTGGAGGTTGAATGTTGAAATGGTTTGGGACTATAAAAAGTTTGGGAACCACTGGTTTAGAGCAACATCTGTTCATTCTTCCCCTTGATGCATAGGAAAGGCAAGTGTCACGTTCCTGACCTGTTTTTCCTTTTTCTTGTATTTATTTAGTTGGTCAGGGTGTGAGTTGGGGTGGGCTGTCTATGTGTGATTTTCTATGTGGGGTTTTGTGTTCGGCCTGGTATGATTCTCAATCAGAGGCAGCTGTCAATCGTTGTCCCTGATTGAGAATCATACTAAGGCAGCCGGGGTTTCACATGTGTTTTGTGGGTGTTTGTTCTTGTGTCAGTGTTCCGCCACACAGGACTGTCACGGTAGTTATTTTGTATCTCATATTGTTTTTGTTAATTATTAAATCACTATGGAAACTAGCCACTCTGCGTATTGGTCCGATCCGTCTCGCCTCTCCTCGTCCGAGGAGGAGGATTACGACTGCCATTACAGAAACACCCACCCCAAAAGGATCAAGCAGAGTGGGAACAGACAGCAGCAGCAGCAGAGACCGAGGACACAGGACTCGTGGACTTGGGAGGAGATCCTGGACGGCAAAGGACCCTGGGCTCAGCCAGGGGAATATCGCCGTCCCAAGGCGGAGTTGGAGGCAGCGAAGGCAGAGAGGCGCTGGTATGAGGAGGCAGCGCGGCGACGCGGTTGGGAGCCCGAGAGTCAGACCCAAAAATTTATTGGGGGGGGGGGGGCACACACGGAGTGTGGCAAAGCCGGGTAGGATACCTGAGCCAACTCCCCGTACTTACCGTGGAGTGAGAGGGCGTCGTACTGGTCAGACACCGTGTTATGCGGTAAAGCGCACGGTGTCCCCAGTACGCGTGCTTAGCCCAGTGCGGGCTATTCCACCTCGCCGCACTGGTAGGGCTAGGTTGGGCATCGAGCCGGGTGCCATGAAGCCGGCCCAACATATCTGGCCTCCAGTACGTCTCCTCGGGCCGGCGTACATGGCACCAGCCTTACAGATGGTGTCCCTGGTTCGCCAGCATAGGCCAGTGCGGACTATTCCACCTCGCCGCACTGGCAGGGCTACAGGGACCATTCAACCTGGTAGGGTTGGGGAGGCTCGGTGCTCAAGAGCGTGTGTCCTCCTTCACGGTCCGGTATACCCGGTGCCACCTCCACGTACCAGTCCTCCGGTGGCAGCCCCCCGCACCAGGCTGTCTCTCCGGGTTCTCTCTCCAGCTGCTCCCACCCGTCCAGCGTTGTCAGAGCCTTCCTCCTCTCCAGCGCAGCCTGAGTCTGAACTGCCTGCCTTCCCAGCGCTGTCTGGGCTGCCTGCCTGCCCAGCGCTGTCTGGGCTGTCTGCCTGCCCAGAGCTGTCTGAACTGTCTGCCTGCCCAGCGCTGTCTGAACTGTCTGCCTGCCCAGCGCTGTCCGTCTGTCCCGAGCCGCCAGAGCCGTCCAGCCAGGACCAGCCAGAGCCGTCCAGCCAGGACCAGCCAGAGCCGTCCAGCCAGGACCAGCCAGAGCCGTCCAGCCAGGACCCGCCAGAGCCGTCCAGCCAGGATCCGCCAGAGCCGTCCAGCCAGGATCCGCCAGAGCCGTCCAGCCAGGATCCGCCAGAGCCAGCCAGCCAGGATCCGCCAGAGCCAGCCAGCCAGGATCCGCCAGAGCCAGCCAGCCAGGATCCGCCAGAGCCAGCCAGCCAGGATTCGCCCCTCAGTCCGGTGCTGCCCCTCAGTCCGGTGCTGCCCTTTGGTATAGTGAGATTGACATGGAGGGTGGCCATTGGGAGGAGGCCACAGAAGCGGGGTTTGTTATTTTTTTGAGCATTGTACTTTAAATAAGGAAAATGTTGTGTATATGTTTCTATTTTTATGTTTAGCTCACGTAATATAATTTAAAAGTATGCATTAAAGTGTCTGTAATATAATAAATGTGACAAAAACGAATGTAGACATTAATAAATGCATTTCTATAGCTTCCAAAAATATTTTTTGCAACGGCGGGGGAGTGCCAAGATGGAGGCAAAGTGGCTTCAACACATCACCTCCTATCAGCCATCTAGTGTATATATACATCATTGGTCTCATGATATACATTTATAATTTAATTAGTCATAATTTATTTCCGATCTTTATTCATTCATCAAAATACATGAATTTATTAGTTAATTTGTTTACTTGATGAAAAACAGCAGGGAGCAGGCATTGTGGTCTGTCCTCTCCAGGCTTGTATGTCCTTATATGTCATGTAAGCGTTGTCACTCGACAGCACTTGCAGTGTGTTGCCACACCAACAGGGGGGGCCAGAGCCCCATATATCCTCTAAAGCTGTGTCTGTTCTTTTGCTGTCTGTCCCACTTCTCTGCTCTCTGATATTTTGTGTATGGACCTGATTGCTCCCACCACCTCTTTCAAGTTAACAGTGCCAGGAAGTTATCAAACCACAGCTTTATATTCTCTATCACATCAATAAGCCACAACGTCACCAACAACTGTTATGTCTGCTGAGTTATGATACGGAAACAGAGGGTGTTATACTGTATGTACTTTATGTACAGTGTAGAGGGGAACCGTTAACAATAATTTATCTATTACTCAGTCACTCACTGTAGCCAAGGACAGTTTGTTCCTGAGAGAGCTCTACAGGGTTATACTGGTCTGTAGTTGAGCTCTGTTAATATCTTCTGTATTGCCCTCTAGTGCTTTGTTGCAGTGAGGGATATTCTCTAGTAGTAGGACTCACCTAGGTAATTTAATAGATGACATGACCTTTTACATAGGGGATGACTCTATTTTCATTAATGACAGTTTGCATACTTTCAGGATAGAGGAAGACATCTGTTTGAGTATAGAAGGTTAACTGAAGGACATAGCAGTAACGGGGGTTGTTGCCTGTGTTCTCCATGACTGCATAATATGTGTGCTGTTACCTCATGGCATTCAGCACCTCACAACGGAATCTCCGAAATATCAACCTTCATCCTGGTCAGGGGGGAAGGGAATGATGGGGCAGATTAAAGAATGATGATGATGATGGCATGGTGTAACAATCCCTGTTACCACAGACACACAAGAACATACACACATCATTGCACGTCAGAATTCAGATGTGTATAAAAAGGGCACTGCTCATCTCTGCCCTGCATCACACTGCCTTCTACTGGTTACTGTATGGTAGTGCCCACCAGTAATATACTTCACCTCCTTTTATTGATGCACACTTGCACACAAAAGGGTACATACCTCTATGCAGGGAACTGATGCCTTTCACCCATAGAGGTATTACATTAACTTGCACCCCAGGGATGATGATGATGATGATGATGATGATGATGATGATGATGATGATGATGATGATGATGATGATGATGATTAGGTTTCCAGTTATGACTATTATGATTATAACCGTTGGTATTATGATAATGATTATAATTTCTGTAAAAATTATTACGTCATCTTTTACTATTTACATATGTTACGCCATGTTTCCGGGAAATGTAGTTTTTGTATGTCTGTATCTCGATGTTTTAGTTGAGAATGGTGTACAGTGTGCAGACATATCCCAGAGTGCAATGTGGCAAACGGGTTGTGGGAGAGGATTGGTTGTGTCGTGAAATGAGAACAATATTAGCTGCATTTGCAGATTTCTTTTCAATTTGTTGCTGCGAAAAAGCTACCCGCTATTGGAAGAAAAATCGTAGCGTATGGTTGGTTCGAAGGAGGGGCAAGATTTGGTAGTCGACTGAACGGCCTTGGCCCCGCGTTCGACTGAATGGAGAAACAGCTGCATTTGAATTTGTTAGCCTCCAGACCTCCCGTGCCAGGAGGTTTGCAGTCTGGGTCTAAAATGAGAATGGGGTGAGTTCATAGTCAGTACAGTAGTTGAGGTGCTTGGCGAGGTTTTCTCTGATAGTTGTGACTAAGCACTGCAACTGGAGAATGCATAGCTGACTAACATGAGCCAACAAGTCTCTTTCTATTTTTAACTGTGGCAAAGCTAGCTAGCTAAGTTCACAACATTGCTAGCAAGCTAAATGGGTAAGGTTAGCAAGCTAGCTAAAGTAACAGTTCAATCTATCTGACAGTTGACATTGGGTACTGAAACTAGTGAGGCGTTTCAATTGTATTATCTTGTCGTGAACAAGGCTCTTATTCACTTGTTGTTCCATTCAAGTGCGACAGACAGCTGGTTTTGACAGGTCAGAAGGCTGTCATCATCAGTAACTTGAGTCCGGGTCAAGTGACCGTTCTGAAAGCAGTTGCTAAGCTTGCTAGCTACGACTCTTTTATGGGTTGTGCTGCCTCCATATTCATCACTATTGTTATTTGAGTGTGTACTACTGTGCTTGAACTAGGGGATAATGTAGGACTGACTACACTGTTTGTTTAAAATAATCTTCCTGTTTCTTATACTCCACCTGAGACAGACCTGGACGGAAGAGAGACTTCTCCCCTCTGTCCTGGAGTCAATACTTTGAAACGATGGAAGATGTTGAAGTGGAAAACGATAACGGCAAAGATATATCCTTTACTGCGGAGCCCATAAGCTTGCTACTGTACTTCTACACATTGAATAGAACCATGAATAATGTATTGTATTTTTTAAAAATAATACAAAGCCTTTCATACAGTGTGTAAATCCTGATCCAGTGCATCATGAGCACATAATGTGGCACTGGACAAAATCTTGACCGGGAAGATTTACATTTACCGGCCATTTGAGAAATTTTAATTGTAAGAGACAATTTGTGCTTGAACCGAAAATGTGGTCAGAGACTCCATATGGAGGATGTGTAAATTGCTGAGCCCCAGGAGGCATACAGAGGCCTTATTGAGCTCTGTACTGCATCACCATGCGCTGCCCACATTTTGTAACAATGCGGTGGGCTCCATATAGCTCTGCATTGACATGATTGGTTGACATTAGGTGGGGGCAGGAGGTCCTGGAAACACAAACTCACTTCCTTGACAACAGCTCTGCACTTCTCCGCGAAGTGGAAGAGGTATGAATGCCCTTGTGTCTGTAAATGCTGCACGGCCAATACAGAAGGCGGATTGACCATGCAGCGCCTTTAAGAACCCATTAGGGCGTCCACCCATGGTGCTCAGAATGACATGCATCACATTTGGATTATGTTAATGCATTTTAACATAACGTGTAACTCCTGTGATGAACCAGACAATAGAACTTCATTTTCAAGCAATTGCCAAAATGCAATTCGTGGGAAAACAACATTCTAAACAGCAAACCTTATAGCGGTTCCAGTTTAGAAACTTAGAATAGAGGGTTAATCTAAAGATGCAACAACTAGGATGGGTTGCTATTATGACTAGTACAGTATGGTGTCTTTGGCTTCTGGACATCAATAGAAAGTTGAGATTGATGGGCTACTAACAGCTTACTACACAACATACACTTAGTATTACTTTCTTAGCTACAGTATACGTATCTCCTTGGCATATTATATCATTTATGCAGCAGCATACAAGACATTTTTGGACTCATCGTTGTGCTGCGCGCACTTGAACAGGAAGTTGGTGCGGCGCTCCATCTTTTGGGCAAATTTTGTCATGAAACGTTGTCATCAAAGTCTTGCATTCTCTGGATTTGTGGTGCTCAAGACAACTGGGAACTCGGAAAAAAACTAGAGGCCCGAGTTCACGACTTGGAATTCTGAGTTGGATCACCGTTCAAAACGTATTTTCCCAGTTGGAGCTCGTTTTTTTCCAGAGTTCCCATAGGTCTTGAACTCACTGAAGTCTGAAATTACCCAGTTCCGAGTATCCATTTGTCTTGAACGCGGCAGAAGTCATGCTGGATTGACAGCATGACCAATGCATTCAACCTTTTCTGGCCCATAGTGTTGCATGTGAATGTTAATCCTTTAAGCTTGGAAAAGACAGCCTTAAACCCAGACTTGGACCACACGCCCTCCACCGAATAGCAGGCAGGGGAAGCAAAATAGTGATTGCTTTGCAACGCTTGCACTTAGCCACTGATTCCTTCCAAACCACTCATTGTTGAATTTGAGATTTCCAACTTGTTGTTTAATGTTTGTCCAATGGCCGATGAGCACAAATACGTTTTATCTAAGTTTATCTTCATATGACAAGGATTAAAAAGGATTTGCCAGTAGATTGTTGACATGATTCATGATGACTGCTTGCCTGCTAAGATTTTGAAAGTATGATATTGACAGTCCAATCAAAGCTACGGTAGATGCAGTGCATCTTCACTTTTTCCACATTTTTGTTACTTTACAGCTTTTTACTTAGGTATTTGGCAGCGATCACAGCCTCGAGTCTTCTTGGGTATGACGCTACAAGCTTGGCACACCTGTATTTGGCGAGTTTCTCCATTAGTTTTTTCTGCAGATCCTCTCAAGCTCTGTCAGGTTGGATGGGGAGCGTTGCTGCACAGCTATTTTCAGGTGTCTTCGGAGATGTTAGATCGTGTTCAACTCCGGGCTCTGGCAGGTCCACTCAAGGACATTCAGAGACTTGTCCCGAAGCCACTCCTGCGTTGTCTTGGCTGTGTGCTTAGGGTCGTTGTCATGTTGGAAGGTGAACCTTCTCCCCAGTCTGAGGTCGTGAGCCCTCTAGGAGCAGGCTTTCATCATGGATCTCTCAGTACTTTGTTCTGGTGTGGCTTCTGTCTGGCCATTCTCGTCACCACTATGATTGGTGGAGCGCTGCAGAGATAGGCTGCTTTGAAGCAAGCTAAGACATGCCTCATCATATAAGTAAAACATTCAGGGTTCAAACAATTCATTTGTTTTCTTTTTCAAAATGCATACTGCTTCCAGTTCACATTGTAAAGTGGTGGGTGATGCGCTGATAGCCTGTTGCCTGCAGTTTAATGGTGCTTCAATTACCAATAAAAATGGTAGCTTTTTTTTAATCACGCATTGAAACTGTTCTTAACAGGCAATTGCTTTTAGAATTTTTATTCAATGAATGGGCTATGGAGAAGCAAAATAAATCCCCTTTAAAATAGGTTCTTTATGTTGTGCACATAAACTCAGCAAAAAAATAAATGTACCTTTTTCAGGACATTGTCTTTAAAAGATAATTTGTAAAAATCCAAATAACTTCACAGCTCTTCATTGTAAAGGGTTTAACGCTGTTTTCCATGCATGTTCAATGAACCATAAACAATTAATGAACATGCACTTGTGGAACGGTCTTTAAGACACTAACAGCTTACAGACGGTAGGCAATTAAGGTCACAGTTATGAAAACTTAGGACACTAAAGAGGCCTTTCTACTGTCTCTGAAAACACCAAAAGAAAGATGTCCAGGGTCCCTGCTCATCTGCATGAATGTGCCTGAGGCATGCTGCAAGGAGGCATGAGGACTGCAGATGTGGCCAGGGCAATAAATTGCAATATCCGTACTGTGAGACGCCTAAGACAGCGCTACAGGGAGACAGGACGGATAGCTGAACGTCCTCGCAGTGCCAGACTGTGTAAAAACGCCTGCACAGGATCGGTACATCCGATCATCACACCTGCGGGACAGGTACAATAACAACTGTTGTGACATTTGTAATTAATCAAATTAATTAAGCAAGTACCAATCAAAAGTTTGGACACCTACTCATTCCAGGATTTCTTTATTTTAACTTCTACTGTTTGGTTCTTATTTTTCAGAGTAAATGACTCACAGACAGTAGAAAAGCTTAACCAAGTTTAATACTTCCCAAAGGTTCTGTACAGCTGTATTCAGACAGCAAAACATTTCTCACCATCAAAGTTATATACATCCCACTTAAGACACTCCTCCAATCCTTACATCTTATGGTGCAACAGAAAAAGGGTAACAGGATACCAAACCCTTATTACTCGCTTAAGGGGATCTGACCTCACCTCCTTACCTAATCCACAGATGTCCATCTGTCTTTCCTGTATCAGCACGGTGCTCTCCTCCCTTCCCCCAACACATTCCAACGCCATCTGGCTTTCTACAGAAATCATTAACTTCTGACATAAAACCCAGTCTTTCACTCCTAATATTCTATGCTTCTTCTCTATCATTTATTTAATATCTCAATGTTCAAAATGTTGAATCCAACACTACATTATAGAATATAGTTAAGACATCACAACTATGAAGTAACACATATGGAATCAGTTAAGAACAAATTCTTATTTACAAGGACAGCCTACTCCATACTCCCCATCGGGGAATTGAACCCCGGTCTCCCTCTTGCCCGCATTCTCTATTACAGCCATTATTGAGGGTACTTGAGGTCACCGGGAAAGTCTGGACATGGCCTGCTCTCCGTTATGTAAGGAATTAGGCACTTTCCCATGTTTACTACAGTATGTATTAGAGGTCGACCGATTATAATTTTTCAACGCCAATACCGATTTATTGGAGGACCAAAAACATAATAACATAATGCAAAAACAAAGTGTTGGAGAAGAAAGTAAAAGTGCAATATGTGCCATGTAAGAAAGCTAACGTTTAAGTTCCTTGCTCAGAACATGAGAAAATATGAAAGCTGGTGGTTCTTTTTAACATGAATCTTCAATATTCCCAGGTAAGAAGTTTTAGGTTGTAGTTATTATAGGACTGTTTCTCTCTATACCGTTTGTATTTCATATACCTTTTGACTATTGGATGTTCTAATAGGTATTTTAGTATTGCCAGCCTAATCTCGGGAGTTGATAGGCTTGAATAAACAGCGCAATGCTTGAAGCATTGCGAAGAGCTGCTGGTAAACGCAGGGATGTGCTGTGGTGGCGCAGTGGTCTAGGGCACTGCATCGCAGTGCTAGCTGCGCCACCAGAGTCTCTGGGTTCGCGCCCAGGCTCTGTCGCAGCCGGCCGCAACCGGGAGGTCCGTGGGGCGACGCACAATTGGCATAGCGTCGTCCGGGTTAGGGAGGGTTTGGCCGGTAGGGGATATCCTTGTCTCAGTATGTAAAAAAAAAAAATGTAATAAAATGTATGCACTCTACTGTAAGTCGCTCTGGATAAGAGCGTCTGCTAAATGACTAAAATGTAATGTAAATGTTTGAATGAATGCTTACGAGCATGCTGCTGCCTACCACCGCTCAGTCAGACTGCGCTATCAAATCATAGACTTAATTATAATGTAATAACATACAGAAATACGAGCCTTAGTTTACGGATTTGACCATATTAATGACCTATCGTTTAGAAAACAAAACGTTTATTCTTTCAGTGAAATACGGAACTGTTCCATATGTTATCTAACGGATGGCATCCCTAAGTCTAAATATTGCTGTTACATTACACAATCTTCATTGTTGTCTTAATTATGTAAAACTCTGGCAAATTAGTTCGCAATGAGCCAGACGGCCCAAACTGTTGCATATACCCTGATTCTGCGTGCAATGAACGCAAGAGAAGTGACACAATTTGCCTAGTTAATATTGCCTGCTAACATGATTTTCTTTTAACTAAATATGCAGGTTTAAAAATATGTACTTCTGTGTATTGATTTTAAGAAAGGCATTGATGTTTATGGTTAGGTACATTCGTGCAACGATTGTGCTTTTTTTCGCAAATGTGCTTTTGTTAAATCATCCCCCGTTTGGCGAAGTTGGCTGTCTTTGTTAGGAAGAAATGGTCTTCACACAGTTCGCAACGAGCCAGGCGGCCCAAACTGCTGCATACCCTGACTCTGTTGCACAGAACGCAAGAGAATTGACACAATTTCCCTAGTTAAAAGAAATTCATGTTAGCAAGCAATATTAACTAAATATGCAGGTTTAAAAAGATATACTTGTGTATTGATTTTAAGGAAGGTGTTGATGTTTATGGTTGGGTACACATTGGTGCAACGACGGTGCTTTTTTCGCGAATGCGCTTGTTAAATAATCACCCATTTGGCGAAGTAGGCTGTGATTCAAGGATAAATTAACAGGCACTGCATTGATTATATGCAACGCAGGACAAACTAAATAGTTTGTAGTTAACAAGTGATTATGTTAAGATTGATTGTTTTTTATAAGATAAGTATAATGCTATCTAGAACCTTACCTTAGCTCCTTGCTGCACTCGCATAACAGGTAGTCAGCCTGGCACGCAGTCTCCTCGTGGAGTGCAATGTAATCGGCCATAATCGGTGTCCAAAAATGCCGATTACCGATTGTTATGAAAACTTGAAATCGGCCCTAATTAATCGGTCGACCTCTAGTATGTATTGTATGTAGGCCATGTTTACTTGTCAGATGGCAACAACAACTGCCCGAGTTACAACAGGAACGCACAATCACTCCATCAGTGCTCAGACTGTCCGCAATAGGCTGAGAGAGGCTGAACTGAGGGCTTATAGGCCTGTTGTAAGGCAGGTCCTCACCAGACTTCACCGGCACATATGGGCACAAAACCACCGTCGCTGGACGCAGACAGTACTGGCAAAAAGTGCTCTTCACTCTTTACAAAAAGTGCGGTTTTGTCTCACCGGGGGTGATGGTCGGATTCACGATTATCGTCAAAGGAATGAGTGTTACACCGAGGCCTGTACTCTGGAGCGGGATCGAGGTGGAGGTTCCGTCAGGGTCTAGGGTGGTGTGTCACAGCATCATCGGACTAAGCTTGTTGTCATTGCAGGCAATCTCAACGCTATGCGTTGCAGGGAAGACATCCTCCTCCGTCATGTGGTACTGACATGACCCTCCAGCATGACAATGCCTCCAGCCATACTGCTCGTTCCGTGCGTGATTTCCTGCAAGACAGGAATGCCAGTGTTCTGCCATGGCCAGCAAAGAGCCCGGATTTCAATCTCATTGAGCACGTCTGTCTGGGACCTGTTGGATCAGAGGGTGAGAGCTAGCCCCCCCCCCCCCCCCACAGAAATGTCCGGGAACTTACAGGTGCCTTGTTGGAAGAGTGGGGTAACATCTCACAGCAAGAACTGGCAAATCTGGTACAGTCCATGAGGAGGAGATGCACTGCAGTACTTAATGCAGCTGGTGGCCACACCAGATACTGACTTTTACTTCTGATTTTGACCCCCCCCCATTTGTTCAGGGACACATTATTCAATTTCTGTTAGTCACATGTCTTTGGAACTTTTTCAGTTTATGTCTGTTGAGTCTTGTTTTGTTCATACAAATATTTACACATGTTAAGGTTGCTGAAAATAAATGCAGTTGACAATGTGAGGACGGTCTTTTTTTGCTGAGTTTAGTTGTGATAGTTGTTGGATAAATAAGATGCACGATGACTCGTGGCCAAATTCCACAAAGTTGTGGAAATTGTCCTATAGACCGATAAGCATGAGAGTCTACTGTATTTCCATCAATTGGTATTTCCATCAATGAATATAAAGCATTATTTTCCCATAGGATATATATTTTTTTTTTCTGGCAAGTTTTATCGGCTTTAACAGAAGCCCTGATGTGTCTGTACTCTATATTCCTTGACTACTCTGCACACATTCAGAATCTATAGCAGTGGCCAGCATGGCCCTGTGCTTCTACTACTCCATGGAGGAGGCCACTCTGCTCTCTCCTGGGCTGTGTTCACTGTGAGTAATACTATCAAATACCAGATAGAGCACCCATCCTGTTTTATCTACACACACTACAGTTGTTCCTCTTTTAAATGTTGCAACATTACGCCGCGGGACTTAGAGGTAATTTGTGATTTAGTACGGTACCCTGCGTCACCACGTCATTGCTCCAAACCAGCACAAGGGGGAAATAGAGTTCTGATTATGCTTTTGGGTCCTACTATGTGTCTGACAATGAATGGGCGACATAAAAAATAAAAAAATGATGTTGCAGCTGTCAGTGAAACTGATAATTGTGCACGACTTCAGTATTACTTACTAAAACTGTTACACTAAGGCTTTTCTTTTATTTTGTTAGGATTATTTTGCTCTTTACTGTTAAGTGGTGTAGGTCTTATTTATTTAAAGAGCATATTGAAGTTAGACGCAATAGCCTACAACTATTTTAGCACCGTTTCGCGCTGCTCTGAGACAAGCATGGGGACTTGTCTTGCTAAATCAACGAGATTTTTATTTTCACTGAATCTCCGTTTGGGTATTAGTTAGACTAGGATTAGAAAATTAGGGTGTAGAAATGTTATGCTCTTAGTGTAGCCTTTATTTAACTAGGCAAGTCAGTTAAGAACAAATTCTAATTTACAAGGACAGCCTACTCCATACTCCCCATCGGGGAATTGAACCCCGGTCTCCCGCTTGCCCGCATTCTCTATTACAGACATTATTGAGGGTACTTGAGGTCACCGGGGAAGTCTGGACATGGCCTGCTCTCTGTTATGTAAGGAATTAGGCACTTTCCCATGTTTACTACAGTATGTATTGTAGGCTATGTTTACTTGTCAGACTAATCCTTCTGTGTTGACAGAATATAAGCAAGTGATGTCTGCTAAATAATGAAGTTATGTTTCTCCAGAAATAAATGATTCTAAATAGCAAACTGGCTTTATTTACAAATTCGTGAGAATGTCTCACCCCATGTTCAAGAATTGCCTTTTTCTCGCTCACTCTAGGTTAAATGAAAACGAAATCTCCAATATCTTTACTTTTTAAACAAGCTATTATTATTAATTAATTTAGAATTATATAAAAGCCCCTTAGATATTCTCACAGATCCTAACGGAAAATGCCCCTTAGATATTAATGTCAAGTCTTCAAATCCTCTAAATGTAGTTAAGTCACATCATTGAAAAAAATATTTTTTGATATACTGTATGCCTGCCATAGGCAAAATGAGCATTGGTTACACTACAGTTAGGGTGTGGAAATGTTATGCCTGTTAGATATTAATTTAGAATCCTCCAATCCTCTTATGCTGTAGCCTACTCCCAACTGTCACGTTGTACAGCGCAATATTTTCCATTCCATCCTAATGGAAACCCTGAGGGTTTTGTTTTTCTCGGAATAGAAACACCATAATATGAATCAAATTAATAAAGCCAAATTTCTTAATCAATCCCATATACTATGTTATTACAAAAAAGGTTTTCAATTATCTAGTAATGCCAATATGGGAGACTATCAATTGCTTCTCAAAGTTGCCCTCTGGTGGTCAAACTAGCACTAACTTGCATTAACGTAAAAAAAATGTCTGACAATTAAATAACGTGCCATAGAATGCTGCAGCAGTCCACAAGGTGTGCTGCAGTATAACGCAACTTTTAAAGGAGGAACCACTGTACCATCACAACATGTCTTGCATTTAAGGTTGTGTTAAGTGACTGTTGAATATGGAGCAGGATGTTGGTGAGCCTGCCTTATAGCACAGATTGACACTGCATTCAGGCCAGAGTTAACAGTTTACACAGAGTGTGTTTGTGTTTTCAGGAGGTGATATACAGCAGAATTAACTGCAGGGTGGTGGCTATGGACCTCAGGGCCCATGGTGAGTGGCTAACTCTTCCTCATGATAACACACATTTCATCTGGTTACCTCATATTCATCGTCTCAATAGTATTCGTTTTTTAAATGTTTTAATTTAATTTTCTGTCCCACACAGGTGACACCAAAGTAAAGAATTCTGACGATCTCTCAGCGGAAACAATGGCCAAGTAAGTTGTCAGGAATTTTTTGGCTACTAACATTTACAGATAAAATTACCCACACGCTCTGTCATTCAGAGATGAGTGTTCTGCAGGGCGAGTGATGAGGGAGGTATTGGGTTGTTGAGATGGTATGGGAGGGGACAGTACAGGACAGGAGGCAGTGGTGTAGGTGTACTGCAGGGGGGTGAAGAGAACCTGCTGGAGAGAGAGAGGACTGAGTCAGATGAACCATCTGCTGCTGCTGCTGCTTCTCACTGAGACACTAATCTGCTGTTTGATGCAAGGAGAAAACAGGCTTGCTACATCCCCCAAAATAGTGTTTATATCAACAAAGTGCCAGTGGGAAGAAACTGACATCTCTTTCTGTCTCTGCTCTGGAAACTAAGGGATTGAGATTCCTATATTGTCCATATTCTGTTTTCTGTGGTTGTTTGAGGAGCTGAATAAGGCTGGTTTGTATGAGTGAGATTGTTCCTACAGTTGGTTGATGCTCGTGTTGTCTCCACCAGGGACATTGGCAAAGTGGTTGAAGCACTCTATGGAGAAAACCCGCCTCCGATCATGATGATTGGACACAGCATGGGTGGAGCTATAGCAGTTCATACCGCTGCAGCCAACCACGTGCCGTCGTTACTTGGCCTTTGTGTCATTGACGTCGTGGAAGGTGATTATAGTACTTGTGTTGTGTTTTTTTGTCCCATGATCGGGACTTTTGATGATCAAATAAGCAGCAGTTGGGGAGCTGAAAAAAGAGAATGGATTAATTAATTGTTTTATATGCTTCTAGTAAAATGATTTGACACAACTAGGCGTATTCATCAATTTATTGATTGACTGATTAGTTAATCATATTTATGTTATTGTATTTATTCAGGCACAGCAATGGATGCCTTGAACAGTATGCAGAATTTCCTCAGGAGTCGACCAAAGACCTTTAAGTCTGTGGAGAATGCCATTGAGTGGAGGTGAGATGCTGTCCATACACGCTGAAGTGTAAAAATACTCAAATGCTTTACTAATAGAGCATAATCCAAGTAATGTGTTCTCTGAACTTGTCCATCCCCCATCAGTGTGAAGAGTGGACAGATCCGCAACGTTGAGTCAGCCCGGGTGTCCATGGGAGGCCAGGTGAAAAAGTAAGTCTGGACTTTAAGATGTGACTGTTCAGGACCTGTAACTAAATACTGTTTTTTACCTCTTCCATAGATGTGAGGAACCCCTCAACAGTCCAGGTGTCTCCAAAAGCATCGGTGAAGTCATCATTGAAGAGGAGGAGGAGGAGGAGGAGGAGGGAGAATCCAATCACAAGAGAAAGAAGGAGGACGACCAAGAGGTCAGGGCTGAGCTGATTAGTGGGAAATGTTGTTGATTTAAAAACATAACTACATTTTATACCTACAGTGCATTTGGAAAGTTTTCAGACCCCTTGACTTAGAGAGAGAGCGAGCTCTGGCATCTGGGAAACTAAGTAAAAAACCATCCTGTGTAGATAACCAAGGTGGCTTATGGGAAGGTTAGAAGTGACTAAGCAATCTTGGTATCAGCTATAGAAAATCTGTGCATCGTCTGTAAAGGCTAGACTCTCAGCCTAATAGTCAGTCAAGAATAGTGGGCTGACGGTCTCATTATTTCAATAATTAATCGATATTAAATAGATGATTCTTTGAAGAAATTACCAAGACCAAGTCTCTCTCTCAGTACTGAATTTCCACGACAGTCTTCTTGGATATGACGCTACAAGCTTGGCACACCTGTATTTGGGGAGTTTCTCCTATTCTCTGCAGATCCTCTCAAGCGCCGTCAGGTTGGATGGGGAGCGTCGCTGCACAGCTATTTTCAGGTCTCTTCAGAGATGTTCGATCGGGTTCAAGTTCGGGCTCTGGTTGGGCCACTTAAGGACATTCAGAGACTTGTCCCGAAGCCACTCCTGCATTGTTTTGGCTGTGTGCTTAGGGTCGTTGTCCTGTTGGAAGGTGAACCTTCGCCCCAGTCTGAGGTCCTGAGCACTCTGGAGCAGGTTTTCATCAAGGATCTCTCAGTACTTTGCTTTCCCCCGATCCTGACTAGTCCCTACATCATGATGCTGCCACCACCATGCTTCACCGTAGGGATGGTGCCAGGTTTACTCCAGACGTGACGCTTGGCATTCAGGCCAAAGAGTTCAATCTTGGTTTCATCAGACCAGAGAATCTTCTTTCTCATGGTCTCAGAGTCCTTAAGGTGCCTTTTGGCAAACTCCAAGCAGGCTGTCATATGCCTTTTACAAAGGAGTGGCTTCCGTCTGGCCACTCTACCATAAAGGTCTGATTGGTGGAATGCTGCAGAGATGGTTGTCCTTCTGGAAGGTTCTCCCATCTCCACAGTGGAGCTCTGTCAGTGACCATTGGGTTCTTGGTCACCTACCTGACCAAGGCCCTTCCCCCCACGATTGCTCAGTGTGGCCGGGCAGCCAGCTCTAGGAAGTGTCTACGTAGTTCCAAACGTCTTCCATTTAAGAATGATGGAGGCCACTGTGTTCTTGGGGACCTTCAATGCTGCAGACATTTTTTTGGTACACTTTCCCAGATCTGTGCCTCGACACAATCCTGTCTCGGAGCTCTACTGACAATTCCTTCGACCTCATCGCTTGGTCTTTGCTCTGACTTGCACTGTCAACTGTAGGACCTTAAATAGACTGGTGTGTGCCTTTCCAAATCATGTCCAATCAATTGAATTTAACACATGTGGACTCTAAGTTGTAGAAACATCTCAAGGATGATAAAATGGAAACCGGATGCTCCTGAGCTCAATTTTGAGTCTCATAGCAGAGGGTCTGAATATTTATGTAAATAAGGTATTTCTGTTTTTTTTATTTTGAATACTAAAGTTTCTAACCGTTGTTTTGCTTTGTCATTATTGTGTGTAGATTGATGGGAAAACATTTTATTTCATATATTTAGAATAGGGCTGTAACGCAACAAAATGTGGGGAAAGGGTCTGAATACTTTCCGAATGTACTGTATGTATTCAGGTGGGTTTGTATGCATGAGTCTTAGGCATTAGTGGCTGGGCCGTTCCACAAATTCGGTGCATGTTGAGAAGTGTAACTTGTTTCTTTAGACATTTTATTTTTATGAATGGTTTCACCATATTAAAACGAGAGCTCAGTTCACGTTACAGGGGTGACCATAAAATGAGGGACAAATGAATAACTAATCACATGAAATAAATAAATGAATCGAAAGCAACAAAATAACTAGGGCTTTTCAATTCTGTTTAAAATCTTCCTGGAAGTGATAGTGTTGACATGTCAAAATACTGAATTTTGGCCCCTTAGCGAGCCTTTATTTATAATGAACAAAAAATGTATACGCAACATGTAAAGTGTTGGTTTCATGAGTTAAAATAAAAGATCCCCAAAATTTTCCATGAGCAGAAAAAGCTTATTTCTCTAAAATGTTGTGCACAAATTTGGTTACATCCCTGTTAGTGACCATTTCTCCTTTGCCAAGATAATCCATCCACCTGACAGGTATGGCATATCAAGAAGCTGATTAAACAGCATTATCATTACACAGATGCACCTTGTGCTGGGGACAATAAAAAGCCACTAAAATGTGCAGTTTTGTCACACAACACAATGCCACGGATGTCTTAAGTTTTGAGTAAACGTGCAATTGGCATGCTGACTGCAGGAATGTTCACCAGAGCTGTTGGCAGAGATTTGAATGCTAATTTTGCTACCATAAGCTGCTTCCAACGTCAGTTTAGAGAATTTGGCAGTATGTCCAACCAGCCTCCCAACCGCAGACCACGTGTACCCACACCAGCCCAGGACCTCCACTTCCGGCTTCTTCACCTGCGGGATCGTCTGAGATCAGCCACCCGGACAGCTGATGAAACTGAGGAGTATTTCTGTCTGTAATAAAGCCCTTTTGTGGCCCAGTCATGTGAAATCAATAGATTAGGGCCTAATTTATTTAAATTGACTTATTTCCATATATGAACTGTAACTCAGTAAAATCATTGAAATTGTTACATTTTGCGTTTACATTTTTGTTCAGTGTGTATATATAAAAATTCTGATGTATTGAATTCCTCATGTGGTCTATATTAAAGGGAACTTAATTTAATATCAGGCTTTTAAAATTCAATATTGGTGCACAATTTCTACTTAAAATATAAAAGGCACATTTTTTTTCTTGGAACAACCCAGTTGGTGTATACATCTGGGTGCATATGTCATGTTGGGGAAGTGTGTATTACATTTCCCACCTTTACACAGTCTGTTGTAGTGTGTACATGAAGAGTAAATTAACAGGGCGGCGCACAATTGGCCCAGTGTCGTCCGGGTTAGGGCTTGGCTAGGGTAGGCTGTCATTTGTAAATAAGAATTTGTTCTTAACTGACTTGCCTAGTTAAATAAACAGTCTCTTGGCCTTCTTTAGGTGAAGGAGAGCCTCTATACCTGGCAGATTGATCTGTCAAAGACAGAGAAGTACTGGGAGGGCTGGTTCAGTGGACTGTCTGCCCTCTTCCTCTCCTGCCCTGTGCCAAAACTGCTCCTGCTCGCTGGTGAGTCCCTTAGTTAAGTCAGTTTTAATCCACATGACTTTAAATTGTTTTCAATATAATTAAAATGCCTTATTGTATTTGACACTGGACTAGAGCACACATTGTTGATATAATATTTCCCTCTTTACAGGTGTGGACAGGCTTGATAAAGATCTCACAATTGGACAGATGCAAGGTGAGGACGGCCTCATAGATTAATGTGTGTTAGGTTGGTTGGTTGGTTGGTTGTTTGTTTACAATTATGGCTCCGATAGTGACAATGAAATCCCACTGTAGATCTTCCCCCACCCACTCCTTGTTGGTTTACAGTCACATCCTTTAAATCCAATAGAAGTGTGTTGCACATGAAGATTTGTGTTCTGTTTGTGTTCAGGGAAGTTCCAGATGCAGGTGCTCCCTCAGTGTGGCCATGCTGTCCATGAGGACGCCCCTGAAAAAGTGAGTGGGTTTTAACCGTCTGCATATGAAGGTATGAGGCTGAACAACTGCTTGGTGCATGTGCAGGCAGGTCACTAGAAACACATGTAGATTTTGGACGTTTGAAAAGAGAATGTCGATATATGCTGTCCTCGGCGCTCACCCAAAAAATGTAAAACTACGGCAGAGCTCTGGGCTGGAACACAATGCTCAGATCCAGAGCGCACTGCCTAGACCAATGCGCCCGGCAGTTCACAATTGTCTAGCAAGCAGGGAGAGTACTTGATGATACTAAATGAAAGCCCCTTTTTTTTCTCCTTTTTTTAAATTTCTTTTTTTTACATGTTATGCTTTCCCCAAACCATAGCCCTAACCTTGACCACTTGGAATGAATTCCTAAACTTAACCCATTGAGTTGTTTCTGTTTTAACCCTGTGTCTGTATGTAGCCTCGCTACTGTATATAGCCTGTCTTTTTACTGTTTTATTTCTTTACTTACCTATTGTTCACCTAATACCTTTTTTGCACTTGGTTAGAGCCTGTAAGTAAGCATTTCACTGTAAGGTCTACACCTGTTGTATTCGGCGCACGTGACAAACTTTGATTTGATTTGAACCACGTGGAATTAATGGTTAAAAAATGTACGTTCATCCAAATCCCGACGTGAAACTATGAGATCAAGTTGGCATGTCTTTGTTTCCCATTTTGTAGCGATAGTAGAGGTTCAGGCCAAGTAATATTGCACACAAAATACTATTCTCAATTAGGGCTGGTCGATATGGCCAAAATATAATGTTATTTTACACATTTTTGACGGTATTTTATGTTTTTGATTCATAAAAGTTCTACATTTGCTTTATGACTAGTGCGTGACCCTAGGGTGGCAATACATGTATTCCAAATTATTTAAATTGGTCTTTCTCCATTTGGTTTGTTTTATACGCCAGGTCACAGTTGTAAATGAGAACTTGTTCTCAACTAGCCTACCTGGTTAAATAAAGGTGAAATTATTATATTTTTTAAATACTGTTCAATTCAACTTCAACCTAAAATAATTTCCTGCCATTCCATCAATTTCTGCATTTCTTGCAGTCATTTGAGATCATTTCCACACTGCCACGATATGGGCAAAAATACTCAAAAATACTGGAAATATAATATTTATTATAATTATATAGTTAGAATATAATTAATAGTGGGCTCTTTGATGTTGTTCTATTATTTCTAGTAGTTGTCGTATATTATCTCCAATGTATCGTCCATGTAAAAAACCTGTCTGATCAGGATGAACAATACCTGGTAAAACCCTTTTTTAATTCTGAGTGCTATGCATTTCGCTAGTATTCTTGCATCACAACATTGAAGTGTAAGGGGCCTCCAGTTTTTTAGATAGACTGGGTCTTTATATTTGCCGTCTGGGTCTTGTTTTAGTAATAGAGAAATCAGACCTTCCTGCTGAGTACCTGACAGACTACCATTTCTATAGGAGTAGTTAAAACAATCTAACAATAGAGCTTTTAGTATATCAAAAAAAGGCTTCACATACCTCTACCGGAATGCCATCATGCCCTGGGGTTTTTCCAGACTGAAAGGATTTAATAGCCTCAGTGATTCCTCTGTAATTTGGCCTTCGCACTGATCTTTCTGTACATTTAATTTTCTATTTTTTTATATTATTTAGAAATAATTCCTTACCGTAATCTTCATTCAGTGGGGGAGGATGAGACGGGAAAGAACATCTGCCTAAAATAATTAACTTCCTCTCTTAAAATATAATTCGGAGAATCATAGATGACTCCGTATTCAAAATTATTTTTGTTAGCGTTCCTGTATTGGAGATTCAGGAAGAATTTAGTTCATTTTTCAGATCTTTTGCTTTATTTTTCTAATAGATTACTTTAGATTGTTCTTGAAAAAGTTCCTCAAGTTATTTTTGTTTTTCCTCTAACTTATTTTGTATCTGTAGGATCATTTTTATTTCTATCTACCTAAACTATTAGTGCATGGATTAGTTAGTCTTGTCACTTTAGCCAGAAACTGCTTTTTTATTATTGATGAATATTGAATTGAATGACCTCTAAAGGTACATTTTTAAAGGTATCCCAAACAATAAGGGGATTTGCTGAACCTATATTATACTGGGAAAATTCAGTTTAGATTATTTTTGTCTTAGTTAAAAATAAGTTATCCTCCAGGAAACTTTGATTTAAATTTCCAATATCCCCGTCCATGTGGAAAATCTATAAGAGTTATGTGAATGTCAATTAGATGATGATCCGATCACATTCTGTCTCAAATTAAAAGTTTTTAAAACTTTGATGCAAGAGAGAAAGAGAAAAAGTAGTTAAGACGACTAGCTTAAGTCTCCTCCGTATATCTCACTAGGTCGGGGATTTTTAGTCTCCAAATATACACTATTTCTAATGTGTCCATAATATTTGTGTTTTCCTTAAGGGCACGGTGATAGTTTGTGGAGTGATTACCTTTGCGGTCCATTGAGGTACTTACTGTTTTATAAACTCAGCAAAAAAAGAAACATCCTCTCACTGTCAACTGCGTTTATTTTCAGCAAACTTAACATGTGTAGATATTTGTATGAACATAACAAGATTCAACAACTGAGACATAAACTGAACAAGTTCCACAGACATGTGACGAATGGAAATGGAATAATGTGTCCCTGAACAAAGGGGGGTTCAAAATCAAAAGTAACAGTCAGTATCTGGATTGGCCACCAGCACTGCAGTAGTTAATGCAGCATCTTCTCCTCGTGGACTGCACCAGATTTGCCAGTTCTTGCTGTGAGATGTTACCCCACTCTTCCACCAAAGCACCTGCAAGTTCCCGGACATTTCTGGGGGGGAATGGCCCTAGCCCTCACCCTCCGATTCAACAGGTCCCAGATGTGCTCAATGGGATTGAGATCTGGGTTCTTCGCTGGCCATGGCAGAACACTGACATTCCTGTTTTGCACGAAATCACTCACAGAACGAGCAGTATGGCTGGTGACATTGTCATGCTGGAGGGTCATGTCAGGATGAGCCTGCAGGAAGGGTACCACATGAGGGAGGAGGATGTCTTCCCTGTAACGCATAGCGTTGAAATTGCCTGCAATGACAACAAGCTCAGTCCGATGATGCTGTGACACACCGCCCCAGACCATGACGGACCCTCCACTTCCAAATCGATTCCGCTCCAGAGTACAGGCCTTGTGTAACGCTCATTCCTTCGACGATAAACGCGAATCCGACCTTCACCCCTGGTGAGACAAAACCACGACTTGTCAGTGAAGAGCACTTTTTGCCAGTCCTGTCTGGTCCAGCGACGGTGGGTTTGTGCCTATAGGCGACGTTGTTGCCGGTGAGGACCTGCCTTACAACAGCCTACAAGCCCTCAGTCCAACCTCTCTGTCTTTTACGGACAGTCTGAGCACTGATGGAGGGATTGTGCATTCCTGGTGTAACTCGGGCAGTTGTTGTTGCCATCCTGTACCTGTCCCGCAGGTGTGATGTTCGGATGTACTGATCCTGTGCAGGTGTTGTTACATGTGGTCTGCCACTGCGAGGACAATCAGCTGTCCGTCCTGTCTCGCTGTAGCGCTGTCTTAGGCGTCTCACAGTACGGACATTGCAATATATTGCCCTGGCCACATCTGCAGTCCTCTTCATGCAGATGAGCAGGGACCCTGGGCATCTTTCTTTTTGTGTTTTTCAGAGTCAGTAGAAATCCTCTTTAGTGTCAAGTTTTCATAACTGTGACCTTCATTGCCTACCGTCTGTAAGCTGTTAGTGTCTTAACGACCGTTCCACAGGTGGATGTTCATTAATTGTTTATGATTCATTGAACAAGCATGGGAAACAGTGTTTAACACCCTTTACAATGAAGATCTGTGAAGTTATTTGGATTTTTAACGAATTATCTTTGAAAGACAGGGTTCTGAAAAGGGGACGTTTCTTTTTTGTTGAGTTTAGTCTCCTACCATAGCCAGCTAACTAGCGATTAGCATTAGTGGCTAACACGATTTAGCTTAACTTGCTAAGAAAATACAATCTAGCTGTTTGCAGATGTAAGAAACAAAAACTAATATTGTAATTATAGATCGCTTGTGGATTTATATTAAGATCAAAGTGGAAACAGCATTGTTGTCATCAACATTGTTGCATGTGCTGCATTGACCATGCAGACTGAACGAAAGTGTCTCGTGGTCAAGCAACAACAAATGCGCTCCTTGAGTGACAGGATGGGACTAGGTCTGTGTGGAAAGCGGCATGGAGAGAGGGAGTGGAGAGGGATGACTCAAGTAGCAGAGTAAACTATAAAAATGGACGTTACACACGGCGTATCAGATTTAACAAACCAAACATTCAAATACCATTATAGAAGGTAAAGTAAAAACCCAAACCGGTCCGTGCATGAATACCGGTGTATATCGTTAAATACGGTATACCGCCCAACCCTATTCTCAATGTCTGGGAAGTAAAGTCTGGGAACTAAACCCACATTGCTTTTGTTTCCCCAGGTAGCAGACGCTCTGGCCTCGTTCATGGTCCGTCACAAGTTCACTGAACTCAAGGAAGGTTTCCTGTGGTAAGACTCATTTAACTCGAATAGAAACTTATCACACATTTGTTTACAACATTGTTTATTACTTTTAATTCTGTTTGTCCAATAGTCAATGTACAATCTCATTGTTAAGACCTGCATAAGCATGTATCGCTTCTCTGCACTGTTAAAATCACATGATTTGTGGCCTGGGTGGTCTATCAGTTAGGACTGCTGCCTACAACACATGCTTGCCAGTGTCGGCGGGGGTACAAATCCGTCCCACTGCCTTTGTGACTCACTCTGTCTATCTCTCTCCTCGGTCAAATAAAAAACAAAACCCTCAATGTGTATATATACATTAAAAGAATCAACTCATAAATTATGGACGTCATACAATATAAGGTTTTGTAACGATTGCTGACACCAATATTGGTAGTTACTGTATAATGTCTGTTTTAACACAAGTAATTATTTTTTATATCTAATGGGATGCTAACTGGTACAGGAAAACCAGAAGGCATGTGTTTATGCTTTCGTGTTCTTGTTTTTTTTTGTCAAATTGTAACAGCTAATGGGAATGGGATCCAAATAAATAGTATACTACATAGAAAAGTCCCAGTTTTGCCCTGGACCCAAACAGCACTTATGGAGGAGTTGCCTCAACTCATGGACACCATCTTCTGCCAATTACTCCCAACTGGAAGAAAATAGATCGGGATAAATTAAATAAACATGAGCACTATACAACTGCAAAATTCTCAGCACTTTGGTTCTTAAATTTAAATTAGCTTTTGTAATTATTACTTTGCAAAATGTACATGTAGATCTTTTGCCAATATGACTTTGAATTTTTTGTTTTTTAATAATGCAGGGATTTGGTTTCACCCATCCCACTCAACCTTTTTTTCTTTTCATTTCCTGTGATGGCTTGCATGTTTCTTGTTCAATTTTGGGTAACTCCATGTTGTGCTATGTATTTAACATCGTTGGATTTTAAGAATGATGATTAAAAATGCATTAGGACAATTTCTACAGATCTTTTCATTTCTGTTGCATGTCTGGTTTATGCACTGTTTACTTCCATGGTGAACAGACACACCCATTAGGGACTATTCTGCCAGTGTACAAGACTGACGATGGGCTCCCAATTGTCTTAACCTGCCCGGTCAGTTATCTGGCTTGAAGGAACATGAAGAAAAATAGTGCCAAGTTTTCTTCTATTGTACCATCACAGCAGCCTTGACCTTTCTAGTTCTGCAAGTTAAGTAGTGTAGGAACAGGGGTCGTACGGCGTCATCCCTCAGCCCGTAGATGAGTGGGCTCAGACATCTTGGCAGGATGATAAGGAAGAGGAAGTTGAAGTATCGCAGGTCAATAAAGATGGTAGTACTGCTTATACTGGCCAGTGCACTTTCTATGGGTGCGTACAGAAAAGAGGAGAGAGAAAGACCCAGCTGAACCAGGTGCAGCAGCACTGTCTTGTGGGCCTTACTGGCTTTAGTTTTGTCAGAAGAGGAGGCAGACCTGGCTGTGACAATTATGGCAATGTATGTGTAAATGATGATGAGAGACACAGCTACAAAGCAAAAAGCATTGAACCCCTGAAACACTTGCATCTGCCACAATGCAATGAATAACTTCTGCCGCGTGCAAAATATCGGGGTAACAAAAAAGCCGGGATCTTTTGCTGTAGAATAAAGCATATCAATTATAAGATTTATGAATATGACAAGCCAGATGACAGCAATGGCAATGCCAGATCTTTTGGGTGTGGCTATGTCACTATGCCGTAGAGGGAGGCAGATGGCTGCATAGCGTTCTAGAGACATCAAGGCCAAGTTAAGTGGGGCAACACGGGACATGCCACTGCCAAACATGACAAACAGTCCACAGACAACCTTTACCAATCGTAGATAAACCAAGGCAAACACATACATAAGGCAGCTGACCAGCAACTGCATGGAGTCATTTAATAGCAAATGTGTGAAGAGAATGTAGCGGGGAATTTCCATGAAAGTCATTCTGCTACTCATAGCAAAAATCATCACACAATTTATGTAGATAAAAAATACAGCCATCAGGATTGCCACTGCCACTTTAACCATAGTCCTCTCATTCATCTTAAATATGATCATCTCTTCATATATAAAAGAAGTGTCCTGAAAGGTTTCATTGGTTACTGCCATACTGAGTGCCTTTGAAAAGAGAGAAGAGATTGAGAGGAGAACCTATTAGAACATTATTATTACAAGAAACTAAAACATTAATGTTTATCTGATTAATATTATTCAAAATCTGTAAAAAAAATAAATCAGAGGTGACAGTTCTAACAAGTCATTCATAGATCTGTACACCGAAATCTGAAATACAAACCTGTGTGATTGGTAGGACTGAGGGAGCCTTCCTCAGACTAGTTGTGCTGTTGAGCTCTGTATTTATAAATGGACGAAGTCAGTGACATCATGGTATCATTGGCCCTAAGGTAAAGATAATCTCTGATTGGGCTACCCTTTCACTCACTCACACACACACACACACACACATATGAGATGGGTACCAATACTCCCCAAGAACAGAATGATCTGAGAGGACAGATGGCCAGTTGACAACTTATTGATCATTCTACCAGTTTACTTCAGTAGCACTGTATAGGCAGTGGTGTAAAAAGTACCCAAAAGTAAAGATACCTTATTATAAAATGACTCAAGTGAAAGGCACCCAGTAAAATACTATTTGATTCAAATTATTAAAGTATTTGGTTTTAAATATAGCTAAGTATCAAAAGTAAAAGTATAAATAATTTCAAATTCCTTACATTAAGCCAACCAGACGGCACCATTTTCTTGTTTTTTTAATTTACGGATCGCCAGGGGTATACTCCAAAACTCAGACATCATTTACAAATGAATATGTTTTTGGTGAGTCTGCCATATCAGAGGCAGTAGGGATGGTCAGGGATGTTCTCTTGATAACTGTGTGAATTGGACCATTTTTCTGTTTTGCTAAACATTCATAATGTAATTAGTACTTTTGGGTATCAGTGAAAATGTATGGAGTAAAAAGTACATTATTTTCTTTAGGAATGAGGTCAATAAAAGTAAAAGTTGTCAAAAATATAGGGTTGGAAAAAGGATATATTAAACTATACACTGATTGTACAAAACATATTGAGTTGCACCCACTTTTGTCCTCAGAACAGCCTCAATTGTTTGGGGCATGGATTCTACAAGGTGTCAAAAGCGTTCCACAGGCATGCTGCCCCGTGTTAACTCCAATGCTTCTCACAGTTGTCTAGTTGGCTGGATGTCCTTTGGGTGGTGAACCATTCTTGATACACGTGGGGAACTGTTGAGTGTGAAAAACCCAGCAGCGTTGCAATTCTTGACACACTGAAATCAGTGCGCCTGGCATCTACTACCATACCCCATTCAAAGGCACTTTAATCTTTTGTCTTGCCCATTCACACTATGAATGGCACACATACACAATCCATGTCTCAAGGCTTAAAAATCCTTCTTTAACCTGTCTCCTCCCCTACACTGATTGGAGTGGATTTAACAGGTGACATCAATAAGGGATCATATCTTTCACCTGGATTCCCCTGGTCAGTCTGTCATGGAAAGAGCAGGTGTTCCTAATTTTTTGGACACTGTATGGTGGTAAATGCAAATTGCCACTACATGTACAGTTCTCCTGGCCAAATACATTGACACCCTTGCACCTTTCTTAAATAATTCCCTTTGTCTTCTAAAATAAGTTACTGGATTTTCAACATTGCAGAATACATTTTATTCTTGTAAAAGAAAAGAAGAAAAAAAAGATAAATGACATGGACCAAATGATTGGCACCCCGGAGCTAGTATTTGGTTGCACATTCTTTAGCCAAGATAACTGCTGACAATTATGCAATCAATGAGCTTGCTGCACCTTTATACTAGCACGTTGGCCCACTTTTCAGCAGCAAACTGCTCTAATTCTTCAATGTTTGAGGAGTGCCCTCCGCCAACTGCTGTTTTCAGATCTCGCCATGGATTTTGGATGTGATTTACATCTGGACTCTTTCCAGTCCAGTGTTTCTTCTGGAACCATTCCAGGGTGCTATAGATGTGTGTTTGGGGTTGTTGTCCTGCTGGAAGACACACAACCTTCAACTGAGAGACAGTTTTTGGACACTGGGTTGAACATTGCACTCCAAAACACCTTGATAATCTGCTGATTTCAGGATGTCTTGCGCATGTTCAAGGCCCCCAGTACCAGAGGCAGCAGAGCATCCCCACAGCAATATCCAACCTCCCCATGTTTGATTATAGGGAGGGTGTCATTTTCTTTCAATGCTTAATTAGGTTGTTGGTAAACATAGGAAGACCCCAATGTTGAGAGAATGTTATGTGGACTAATTTTGCAGTACAGATCAGAGCTGTGTTTACCAACAACCAATATATTTGGCCGCAACTGTACCTGTCTGTCTCATTAGACCTCTGTCTATCCTGCTGTGAGTTGTATTGACCCATATTCACAAAGCGTTTCCAAGTAGGAGTGCTGATCTAGGTACAGGTCCCCTCTCTTATTCATTATGATTTATAAAGCTAAACTGATCCTAGATCAGCACTCCTACTCTAAGATGCTTTGTGTTTACATGCACTGGACTCCTCTACAGGATGTATTTTAACTACTGGGTGCTGCCTAGGATAAAATTCTGATGACCTCACACATGGTCATCAACAAAATAAAACAGGCACAACAAAAACATAGCAACAGCACATCCTTACAGACAGAAAAACTAAAATATTTACAATAGAACATGTGAATCATCACATTAAATATGATTGTGTGTATTTTTTGTTATTTATTTAACTAGGCAAGTCAGTTAAGAACAAATTCTTATTTACAATGACGGCCTACCAAAAGGCAAAAGGCCTCCTGCGGGGACGGGGGCCTGGGATTTAAAATAAAAAATAAATACAACATAAATATAAGACAAAACACACATCACAACAAGAGAGACAACACAACACTACATGAAGAGAGACTTAAAACAACAACAGAGCAAGGCAGCAACACATGACAACAAAGCATGGTAGCCTCACAACATAACAACAACATGGTAGCAACACAACATGGTAGCAGCACAAAACATGGTACAAACATTATTGGGCACAGACAAAAGCACAAAGAGCAAGAAGGTAGAGACAACAATACATCACACAAAGCAGCCACAACTGTCAGTAAGAGTGTCCGTGATTGAGTCTTTGAATGAAGAGATTGAGATAAAACTGTCCAGTTTGAGTGTTTGTTGCAGCTTGTTCCAGTCGCTAGCTGCAGCGAACTGAAAAGAGGAGCGACCCAGGGATGTGTGTGCTTTGGGGACCTTTAACAGAATGTGACTGGCAGAACGGGTGTTGTATGTGGAGGATGAGGGCTGCAGTAGATATCTCAGATAGGGGGGAGTGAGGCCTAAGATGGTTTTTATAAATAAGCATCAACCAGTGGGTCTTGCGACGGGTATAAAGAGATCACCAGTTTACAAGAGGAGTATAGAGTGATGTGTCCTATAAGGAGCATTGGTGGCAAATCTGATGGCCGAATGGTAAAGAACATCTAGCCGCTCGAGAGCTCCCTTACCTGCCGATCTATAAATTATGTCTCCGTAATCTAGCATCGGTAGAATGGTCATCTGAATCAGGGTTAGTTTGGCAGCTGGGGTGAAAGAAGAGCGATTACGATAGAGGAAACCAAGTCTAGATTTAGCACATCTCATTGAGATATAGGGCTTGGTGATAGAGAGCTTGGTGATATAGGGCTTGGTGATATAGAGCTTGGTGATATAGGGCTTGATGATATATAGAGCTTGGTGATATAGGGCTTGGTGATATAGGGCTTGGTGATATAGAGCTTGGTGATATAGAGCTTGGTGATATAGGGCTTGGTGATATAGGCCTTGGTGAACTTCCGGCGCCGACAGAGATGACCCCCTCGCTTCGCGTTCTTAGGAAACTAAGCAGTATTTTGTTTTTTTATTTGTTATTTCTTACATTGTTACTACAGGTAATCTTAGGTTTTATTACATACAGTCGGGAGGAACTATTGGATATAAGAGCAACGTCAACTCACCAACATTACGACCAGGAATACGACTTTCCCGAAGCGGATCCTCTGTTTTGCCCACCACCCAGGACAATGGATCGGATCCCAGCCAGCCGGCGACCCAAAACAACGACGCCGTAGAAGGGGCAGACGGAGCGGTCTTCTGGTCAGGCTCCATAGACGGGCACATCGCGCACCGCTCCCGAGCATACAACTCGCCAATGTCCAGTCTCTTGACAAGCCTTCCAGAGAGACATCAGAGACTGTAACGTTCTTTGTTTCACGGAAACATGGCTCACTCGAGACACGCTATCGAAGTGGGTACAGCCAGCTGGTTTCTTCACGCATCGCGCCGACAGAAACAAGCATCTTTCTGGTAAGAAGAGGGGCGGGGGTGTATGCCTTCTGATTAACGAGACGTGGTGCGATCATAACAAGATACAGGAACTCAAGTCCTTCTGTGCACCTGACTTAGAATTCCTCACAATCAAATGCCGACCGCATTATCTACCTAGAGAATTTTCTCCGATTATAATCACAGCCGCATATATCCCCCTCCAAGCAAACACCTCGATGGCCCTGAACGAACTTCATTTGACTCTATGTAACCTGGATACCACATATCCTGAGGCTGCATTTATTGTAGCTGGGGATTTTAACAAGGCTAATCTGAAAACAAGGCTCCCTAAATTCTATCAGCATATTGATTGCAAAACCCTAGATCATTGTTATTCTAACTTCCGCGACGCATATAAGGCCCTCCCCCGCCCCCCTTTCAGAAAAGCTGACCACGACTCCATTTTGTTGCTTCCAGCCTATAGACAGAAACTAAAACAGGAAGCTCCCGCGCTCAGGTCTGTTCAATGCTGGTCCGACCAATCGGATTGCACGCTTCAAGATTGCTTCGATCACGTGGACTGGGATATGTTCCGCATTGCGGCAAACAACAACATTGATGAATATGCTGATTCGGTGAGCGGGTTTATTAGCAAGTGCATTGGCGATGTCGTACCCACAGCATCTATTAAAACATTCCCAAACCAGAAACCGTGGATTGATGGCAGCATTCGCGCAAAATTGAAAGCGCAAACCACTGCTTTTAAATCAGGGCAAGGTGACCGGAAACATGACCGAATACAAACAGTGTAGCTATTCCCTCCGCAAGGCAATCAAACAAGCTAAGCGTCAGTATAGAGACAAAGTAGAGTCGCAATTCAACGGCTCAGAAACGAGAGGTATGTGGCAGGGTCTACAGTCAATCACGGACTATAAAAGGAAAACCAGCCCCGTCGCGGACCAGGATGTCTTGCTCCCAGACAGACTAAACAACTTCCTTGCTCGCTTTGAGGACAATACAGTGCCACTGATACGGCCTGCTACCAAAACCCGCGGGTTCTCCTTCACTGCAGCCGACGTGAGCAAAACATTAAAACGTGTCAACCCTCGCAAGGCTGCAGGCCCAGACGGCATGCCCAGCCACGTCCTCAGAGCATGCGCAGACCAGCTGGCAGGTGTGTTTACGGACATATTCAATCAATCCTTATCCCAGTCTGCTGTCCCCACATGCTTCAAGAGGGCCACCATGGTTCCTGTTCCCAAGAAAGCAAAGGTAACTGAGCTAAATGACTACCACCCCGTAGCACTCACTTCCGTCATCATGAAGTGCTTTGAGAGACTAGTCAAGGACCAAATCACCTCCACCCTACCTGACACCCTAGACCCACTCCAATTTGCTTACCGCCCCTATAGGTCCACAGACGACGCAATCGCAATCACACTGCACACTGCCCTAACCCATCTGGACAAGAGGAATACCTATGTGAGAATGCTGTTCATCGACTACAGTTCAGCATTTAACACCATAGTACCCTTCAAACCTGTCATCAAGCTCGAGACCCTGGGTCTCGACCCCGCCCTGTGCAACTGGGTCCTGGACTTCCTGACGGGCCGCCCCCAGGTGGTGAGGGTAGGTAACAACATCTCCACCCCGCTGATCCTCAACACTGGGGCCCCATAAGGGTGCGTTCTCAGCCCTCTCCTGTACTCCCTGTTCACCCACGACTGTGTGGCCATGCACGCCTCCAACTCAATCATCAAGTTTGCAGACGACACTACAGTGGTAGGCTTGATTACCAGCAACGACTAGACGGCCTACAGGGAGGAGGTGAGGGCCCTCGGAGTGTGGTGTCAGGAAAATAACCTCACACTCAACCTCAACCACAATAACCTCACGCACTTCCTGATGACAAAAGTGAGTGCTACGGGGCGATAGTCATTTAGTTCAGTTACCTTTGCTTACTATGGTACAGGAACAATGCTGGCCATCTTGAAGAATGTGGGAACAGCAGTCTGGGATAGGGAGAGATTGAGTATGTCCGTAAACACACCAGCCAGCTGGTCTGCGCATGCTCTGAGGACGCGGCTAGGGATGCCGTCTGGGCCGGCAGCCCTGTGAGGGTTAACACGCTTAAATGTCTTACTCACATCGGCCACGGAGAAGGAGAGCCCACAGTCGTTGGTAGCGTACCGCGTCAGTGGCACTGTGTTATCCACAAAGCGGGCGAAGAAGGTGTTTAGCTTGTCCAGAAGCAAGACGTCGGTGTTCGCGATGTGGCTTGTTTTCCTTTTGTAGTCCGTGATTGTCTGAGCCGATGAATTGCGACTCCACTTTGTCTCTATACTGACTTTTTGCCTGTTTGATTGCCTTACAAAAGGGAATAACTACACTGTTTATATTCTGCCATATTCCCAGTCACCTTGCCATGGTTAAATGCGGTGGTTCACGCGTTCAGTTTTGCACGAATGCTGCCATCTATCCACGGTTTCTGGTTAGGGTAGGTTTTAATAGTCACCGTGGGTACAACATCTCCTATACACTTCCTGATAAACTCATTCACCATATCAGTATATTCGTCAATGTTATTCTCGGAGGCTGCCCGGAACATATCCCAATCCGCGTGATCAATACAATCTTGAAGCGTGGATTCCGATTGGTCAGACCAGCATTGAATGGTCCTTAGCATGGGTACCCCCTGTTTGAGTTTCTGTCTATAGGAAGGGAGGAGCAAAATGGAGTCGTGATCAGATTTGCCGAAAGGAGGGCGGGGGAGTGCCTTGTAGGCATCCCGGAAGTTGGAGTAGCAGTGGTCGAGTGTTTTAGCAGCGCGAGTACTACAGTCAATGTGTTGATAGAACTTCTGCAGCCTTTTTATCAAATTTGCTTTGTTAAAATCCCCAGCTACAATAGATGCAGCATCAAGATATGTGGTTTCCAGTTTGCATAAAGTCTAGTGAAATTATTTGAGGGCCGTTGTGGTATCGGCTTGAGGGGGGATATACACTGCTGTGACTATAACCGAAGAGAATTCTCTTGGGCGATAATATGGTCGGTATTTGATTGTGAGGTATTTTAGGTTGGGTGAACAAAAGGACTTGAGTTCCTGTATGTTACCACAATCACACCATGAGTTGTTAATCATGAAACATACACCCCGCCCTTCTTCTTCCCAGAGAGATATTTATTCATGTCTGTGCAATGAACTTAGAACCAAACTGACTGGACGGACTCAGAAAGTATATCCCAAGAGAGCCATGTTTCCGTGAAACAGAGTATGTTACAATCCCTGATATCTCTCTGGAAAGAAATCCTCGCTCTGAGCTCGTCAACTTCATTATCCAGAGAATGGACATTAGCGAGTAATATACTCGGTAGCGGTGGGTGGTGTGTGCGCCTCCTAAGTCGGACTAGAAGACCACTCCGAGATGCTCTCCGCTGCCGGCGGTGTTTTGGGTCAGCCTCTGGAATCGGTTCAATTGCCCTGGGGGGTGTGAGCAAAGGATCCGATTCTGGAAAGTCATATTCCTGGCCGTAATACTGGTAGTGCTTGTGAGTTACCACTGCTCTGATATTCAGTAGTTCTTCCCGGCTGTATGTAATAACACCCCAAAAATTCTGGGCTAATAATGTAAAAAATAATACATAAAAAAACGAAATATTTCAAAGTTTCCTAAGAGCTAGAAGCACGGCAGCCCTCTCTGTTAGCGCCATTTTCAAAAGTTAAGACAAAACTTTTAATTTGGCATTCCCCGGCCTCTGTATAATGCTGAGGGATGGGGCTGGAGAAATGTAACCATTCTCAAAATCATAGACAGAGCTATGAAAGCAAGGACTGACCATCCATGATATCAACATTTAAATTTTAACCTATATAGTTTATCTTTAGCTTTTGAAAATGCCCAAAGAGCATTTAACATCATACAACAGAATCTGTATGATTTAAAGCTGGTTCTCAATTCCGGTCAAACAAAATGCATGGTATTTTCAAATGCCAGGCATGTTACTAATCATGTCATTGCTATGTTGGCTGGGCATACTATAGAGCAAAGTAAAATGTACAAATATTTGGGTGTGTGGGTTGATGATAAGCTGAGCTTCACTTTGCATGTAGAGAACTTGATAAGGAAGCTCAAGCTGAGAATAGTTTTTTTTACCGGCATAAGGCTTGTTTTTCTTTTGAGGCCAGGAAGGAGCTGGTACATTGTACATTACTGTCGGTTTTAGATTTTAGTGATGTTATATATATATGCAGGCCTCAGCCACTACCCTGAGAGCACTTGATTCAGTGTATCATGCAGCCCTCAGGTTCATTACAAATAAAACACCTAACACATCATTGTGATCTCTACAGCGCTGTTGGCTGGTCGTCATTGACCTTGCGTAGGCTTAAACACTGGTATACACTGATTTATAAGGCCATATTGGGTAAAATGCCATTTTATCTCTGTTCTTTATTAGTAAGGTTGGTAAATAAACATCAATTACGGTCTCATTCTCATTTGCTTCTAACAGTACCAAAAATTAGAACAGGTCATGGTAGAAATATTTTTTGTTACTTAGCTCCGGGGTTCTGGAATTCTCTCCTGAACATTTTAAAATTTGATGATCTAGTTTCATTGATGGAGTTTAAACACTTGATCGATGTATATATCATAGAAGTGTGTAATTGTCTTTAGGCCAGCTGTTTTTAGTCAAGACTTTCGTGTTTTTAATGTAAAATGTTTTTGTTGTACTGTATGTGTGTTTATAGTTTTGTTTAATGTTGTGTTAGTGTATGTAAGTTGTTTGTCTGAAACGTTGTTCCCTCTGCTGCTATTGGATCGGGTCTCTCTTGGAAAAGAGATGTTATCCCAATGAGAAAATCCTGTATAAATAAAGGTAAAAAATAATAATATATAGTGTTTGTTTACATTTACTTTACAAATACAATATTTTCTCTATTGTACAGTACTTTTATTTCCTCCTTCCTGGCAGCAGTTTGTTCTTTAACAAGTTTGTTGTTTGTTTTACTCTTTGTCTGGAGTCCAGTTGTCAAATGTTATTACTTTAAAAGGCATAGCTAGACATCAATTCAATACAATAGATCATGGCAGGCCCGGTCCTGGCCGTTCTGCCGCCCTAGGCGACACAAAAATAAATTGTGCCCTCCTCCTATACCCCTACAAATCTAAAATAGTCCCAGTACTTAAAATGTAGTTTAAAATACATATTTTTCAGACGTTGAAGTTAGGTTAATTTTAGGCTCTGAATGAATGGAGAAAATACGTATTTTCCAGACATTGAAAAATACATATTTTCCAGATGTTGAAATCAGGTTAATTTTAGGTTCTGAATTAAAGTTGCATTTATAGACGTTTATGTTTGAGACAAATCAAGGCTGGTCCAGACCGGACCAAAAAAAAAGATGTCCAAAAACGCTGTCGGCCCGTACTTACTGGGGTGTAGCCTACGATGTTGGCCATCTAATGGAATGTTATGAATGCCAATCCATGTGGTAGGCCTACCATTTGTAAAACAGGCAGTTGTTTTGACTTTAATCCTGATTCCTGTTACTAATCATTTTGGCTATTTAAGCTCTGAATATCAGAAACATTGAATTTTTCGCTATGATCAGCTCGTCAAAAAAGTTAACCATTGATCATGACAATTTAGCCCACGGGTTAAAACTACTGGACAGCAGTCGTGAGTAGCCTGATTGTATATGTCATACAGTATGATCCACTTTACTTTGACCTGTCCTGTTTTTAGGATATGGTGTTTGTTAACATGTCAGCACGTTTTATTTTATTTGGCTCCATTTAGGTTAGGCTATTTGATCGGAGAAACGTGCATGATGTAAAAAGTGTCCATGATGTAAAAAGTGTCCGTCTCATTACAATGTCATACATTTTATCTCCAGCCGGTAGGCTACAGAAAAGACCACATACTCTTTCTACCGTATCCTATATCTGCTACATGATTTATGTTAGATGTTTTTTTGAAGGTATGTTGGTGGAGAGCCGCAGCGATGCGTCTCTCCAACAATATCACGGAGGGGCGCGCTGTGAATGGACTTGGTCAGTTTAGCTTGGAAAATGCTACCCTTGTCAATCTGCCGCTATAGGCAGCCACCTAATCTTGCCTAATGGACCGGCTGGCCTTGGATCATGGAATAAAAATATATATTAAAACATAACACAATTTCTTGAAAATATAAGCAAAATATTGGAACAAAACTCATACGTTTTATACACTCATCTGCACAGGTAGTTTCTAAAATGTCAATATTTTGTGATCCAAATGAAATCAGTTTTCTTGTGCACAACATCATTATACTAGCTAGTACTCCATGGTTTTGGTTTTGGAGTACTATACATTAATATACATGTATACTTAGCGCTACCACTAGGAGGAGGCATACCATTGCCCCTTGGTCCATGACCATTGAAAGAAGCCAACGCTATTCTGTGTCTATTTATCCTGTTTTAATTTCTGTAAAATTAAAAGGCATGGTTTTGTTTTCAAAATGTAGATATGACATGTTTATCTAAACTGTGATGAGTGTTTTTGGTCATTTGGTCATGTATAATTGAAGTGTTTTGACCGAGTGAAAAACTAGTGAGATTTTCCAATTCATATGTGTAGCCAAGCCAAGTAGCAAGCCAGCTACCTTGGAAGGTCAATGAGAACAAGGGGTTTGTGAAGTCAATGAGACTTTTTTCTTCTTGTTTTTTTCTCGATTTCTTAAAGGCACAACCTAGATCCGAGACAATGTTTTTAGTAGCTGCACATGTTATTACCCCAACCTTGTGACAAATTGACATGTTTTCAGTTGTCAAAAACAACTTTATACCAAAGGAGTGCATTTGATTTGATGGCAGGCACATGTGCAGTTCGGCACAACATGACCATTAGACCCGACGATGGATTTCTGCGCATGAGCTTAGCTAGCTAACGTAGCCATGACATTGCTTACAAGAGTCATCAGGGATGTCTATTGAGGAAGCAGTTTCTAGACATCTTCATACTAAACCATATTTGACATTACTTCAAACAACGAACATTGTTTTTGCACATCATTTTGCACGTCATTGCACGCACGATAGAAAAGCAGAGCAGCAGAACACCGTGACCTCCTCCATAAAAAAATATTATAATAACTATAACAAATGCGCCTGGGCGACAAGGGGTGTTGTTTCACCTTTCACGGATCCCAACTTTTGTGGTGTCTGTTTATTTTATACTGCAAACAAAGCCCAACAAAACATGAGCCTTTAATTGACTGCGAGTATTTCTGCAAGGTATCCACTACTCTGGAGTATAAATGGTTTTACGATACCTTTTCCAAGGATTTCTCTATTTGTGGCCTAAAAGATGATGCTACCAAATGAATGAATTCCATTTTCTCTGCACATTTCCCACTTGTTTCTATAATATTATTGACTAGAACAATCTACAGTACCACACACCGACCAGACTCCTAAGGTTTCCACTTAAAATCTGCAGTTACACTGCTTTATAACTTGATATAAGTATGAGCCTTAGTAATGTCTGTCTCTTTGTATGAA
Source organism: Salvelinus fontinalis (assembly GCF_029448725.1). Classification (NCBI taxonomy): domain Eukaryota; kingdom Metazoa; phylum Chordata; class Actinopteri; order Salmoniformes; family Salmonidae; genus Salvelinus; species Salvelinus fontinalis. The sequence continues at coordinate 36,235,901 of NC_074677.1, forward strand.
CATTTCAACAGACTCAAAATGGCTGTGTATTTAGTCAGGATCATTAAGAGATGATTAAACATTATAGTTGGGCATAAAGTCTTTAAAACATAATTCTACACCTTTCATTTAACAATGTATTAATATTAAGTTCAGAATATCTTGATTAACTTTTTATTCATATTATTGGGGGGCAATAAAGGTTGACATTCTTGAGTCCATTCTGTGGAAATAAAAAAGTAAACCCCTACGATTTAGCTTGCCCAGCAGTCATGATGTGAGGGAGAAACACAAAATGCATGGTTGGTTTTTAATTAAAGGAAATTAAAAAACAATAGTGGTGTTTGTACAAGAAAACACGCACATCCACACAAACCCTTATAATATATATTTACAGGGAATCCGGACCGCGGAAGATCCACGTTATAGCGCAATTTACATTCAAAGACAATTTTAAGTGCATTCTCGGAGTTTGCATTCACGGTAAATGCTGCATATGTAAGCTCAACCGGAAATTACCTTTAAATGTCAAGCGTGCTAAAACGCTGATCTTCCTGAGTCCAGATTGAATCTAGGCCTCATTCGTTCATGCTGGTTCAAAACAAATGAAATATAAAAGTGTGTGTTCCTATATGTTAGTGTTTAGTGATCTGTGTGGGGGCTCCACCCTCCTAACAGAGCAGCAGATTAAGTGTTGTCTGAAGGCTGATCTGAAGGCCTCGTCCCTCAGGCCATAGATGAGGGAGCTCAGGCAGCGCGGAAGGATCAGCACTACCATGAAGTTGATAAAGCGCATCTGTGTGTAGACGGCTGGGGGCAGTTTGGCCAGCAGGGACTCCAGCACCACATACATGAAGGACATGATGGACAGACCCAACTGGAGCGCGTGCAGCAGCACGGTACGCATGGCCCTTTGTGCCGACCCAGGTTCAGAGGATGAGGCGGACCGGGCCTCCAGCATGATGGCCACGTAGGTGTAAACCAGCACAGCTGTTACTGTCACAAACAGCAGTGTATTCAGGGCCACACCCTTCTCCCGCTGCCATCCAGCTGTCTGCAGATGCTCGAGGGTACACAGCGCAGGTGACAAGAAGAAGGACGGCTCTGTGAGGAAGAGAGCACACACATCGATTAGCACGTTGATGACGCCCAGCGCCCACACCAGCCCCACGGCCAGCTGGGTCCTCCCGGGCGTGGCCAGCTCACTGTGCCGCAGCGGGAAGCAGACGGCTGTGTACCTCTCCAGTGACATAACAGCCAGGTTGAGGGGGCCATTGGTGAAAGTGCAGGAAGACAGCAGCACCATGAAGGCGCAGGCAACGCGGACCACAAACAGATAGAAGCTCCCCAGCATGTAGAGAGCCAGGGTGATAGCCAGGTGGATGGTGTCGTTGAACAGCATGTGGGCAAACAGGATGTAGCGGGCGGTGTGGCGGAATGAGGGTTTGCTCCACAGGGTGAACAGCATGGCCAGGTTGATGTAGATAAAGACCACGTGGGTCCCCAGCACCAGGAACATCTTGAAGATACGCTCCTCTGTGATGGCCAGCCGCATGGCCTGCAGCTGCAGATGAGTCAGACTCAGAGGCCCAGACACGTTGGCCATTTAGGCTCCTGTTGGAGGAAGATACAACCAGGGTGAGGAGGGAGCTGAGACTTTACAGTATGTACAGTCAAATTCACACTGATGTTCAGGCTAACTGTGTGATGTTCAGGCTAACAGTGTGATGTTCTGGCTAACAGTGTGATGTTCCGGCTAACAGTGTGAAGTTCCGGCTAACAGTGTGATGTTCAGGCTGACTGTGTGATGTTCAGGCTGTCTGTGTGATGTTCAGGCTGACTGTAGATTAAGCTTACAGTAAAGTGCACAACATGTCATGATTAAATGAAGTTGACCTAAACTACCTTTTCAATCCCTAAGAAAGGATCTATACCTGATGATAATGTGTGTTCTTTATATCCAGCTGTGACACTGCAATGCTGCCCAATCTCACTGGAGGGTGGCCAGTTGAGTGGAAATATTATCTGCTGATCGTGTCTCAGGAACTAATCTGATTCAATTTAAAGCTAAACATGTATTGCAAAAGCTAGTAAAATCAAAATCAACAAAAATTAACAACATTGAACACAACATGTTAAAAGCGTTTTGAAAACTGGTTATTAATCATTAGACTTTGCAAAATAATTTCAATCTCTCTGTATCATCACCTTGAAGCTTCCACTGATACTGTCTCTCTCTCTCTGAGGTGCCAGGTTCACATCTTAAGATCTAAAAGGTGCATCCCTTTTAATATGTTAGCTACTATAGTGTCACTCGCTGACGTTGACATCACCCAACGCACCCAGAGACTGGGCCAGTAAAAACACGATTAATGACCCCCAGATAACTCCTGCGTTAAGGGAATTGAGCTCACTACTACTTCACTAAGGAGATTGAATAGGTGCTGAATCACAGCCTGGTACGGCAACTGCAGCGCTCTCAACCGCAAGGCTCCCCAGAGGGTGGTGCGGTCTGCACAACGCATCACCGGCGCAAACTACCTGCTCTCCATGACACCTACAGCACCTGATGTCACAGGAAGGCCAAAAAGATCATCAAGGACAACAACCACCCGAGCCACTGCCTGTTCACACCGCTACCATCCAGAAGGGGAGGCCAGTACAGGTGTATCAAAGCTGGGACCAAGAGACTGAAAAACAGCTTCTATCTCAAGGCCATCAGACTGCTTAATAGCAATCACTAACTCAGAGAGGCTGCTGCCTACATTGAGACCCAATCACTAGTCACTTTAAACAATGTCACTTTAAATAATGCCACTTTAAATAATGTTTACATATCTTACATTACTCATATCAAATGTATATACTGTATTTTATACCATCTATTGCACCTTGCCTATGCCGCTCAGCTATCTCCCATCCATATATTTATATGTACATATTCTCATTCACCCCTTTAGATTTGTGTGTATTATGTATTTGTTGGGAAATTGTTAGATTACTTGTTAGATATTACTGCACTGTCAGAACTAGAAGCACAAGCATTTCACTACACTCACATTAACATCTGCTAACCCTGTGTATGTGATCAATAAAATTGGCTTTGATTTGAAGTTATGGGGAGAGATGACCAGAAGGTCTAAAACATCCTCAGTATGTGTCTCTGTACTTCTAAAGCAGGCCTCCCCTACCTGTCACGTCTGCTCCCTCTCTGGCCTCTAGGTCACCAGGCTGCTCGTTAGGGCGCACACCAGTCACCAGCGTTAGGCGCATAATGACACTCACCTGGACTCCATCACCTCCTTGATTACCTGCCCTTTATATGTCACTCCCTTTGGTTTCTTCCCCAGTCATCATTGTTGCTGTTTCATGTCAGTGCGCTGTTTGTGTTTCTTGGTTAATTCATTTATTTATTAAACATTCGTTCTGCATTAGCATCGAACAGCGCCCGTGATATGCAACTTTTCAGGGAAGCTAGAAACCAATATACACAGGCAGTTAGAAAAGCCAAGGCTAGCTTTTTCAAGCAGAAATTGCTTCCTGCAACACAAAATCAAAAATGTTCTGGGACACTGTAAAGTACATGGAGAATAAGAACACCTCCTCCCAGCTGCCCACTGCACTGAGGATAGGAAACACTGTCACCACCGATAAATCCACTATAATTGAGAATTTCAATAAGCCTTTTTCTACGGCTGGCCATGCTTTCCACCTGGCTACCCCTACCCCGGTCAACAGCACTGCACCCTCCACAGCTACTCGCCCAAGCCTTCCCCTTTTCTCCTTCTCCCAAATCCAGTCAGCTGATGTTCTGAAAGAGCTGCAAAAAAATGGACCCCTACAAATCAGCCGGGCTAGATAATCTGGACCCTTTCTTTCTAAAATTATCTGCTGAAATTGTTGCCACCCCTATTACTAGCCTATTCAACCTCTCTTTCGTGTCGTCTGAGATTCCCAAAGATTGGAAAGCAGCTACAGTCATCCCCCTCTTCAAAGGGGGGGACACTCTTGACCCAAACTGCTACAGACCTAAATCTATCCTACCCTGCCTTTCTAAGGTCTTCGAAAGCCAAGTCAACAAACAGATCACCGACCATTTCGGAACCACGTACCTTCTCGCTATGCAATCTGGTTTCTGAGCTGGTCATGGGTGCACCTCAGCCACGCTCAAGGTCCTAAACGATATATTAACCGCCATCGATAAGAAACAATACTGTGCAGCTGTATTCATTGACCTGGCCAAGGCTTTCAACTCTGTCAATCACCACATCCTCATCGGCAGACTCGACAGCCTTGGTTTCTGAAATGATTGCCTCGCCTGGTTCACCAACTACTTCTCTGATAGAGTTCAGTGTGTCAAATCAGAGGGTCTGTTGTCCGGGCCTCTGGCAGTCTCTATGGGGGTGCCACAGGGTTCAATTCTTGGACCGACTCTCTTCTCTGTATACATCAATGATGTCGCTCTTGCTGCTGGTGAGTCTCTGATCCACCTCTACGCAGACGACACCATTCTGTATACTTCTGGCCCTTCTTTTGACACTGTGTTAACAACCCTCCAGGCGAGCTTCAATGCCATACAACTCTCCTTCCGTGGCCTCCAATTGCTCTTAAATAGAAGTAAAATTAAATGCATGCTCTTCAACCGATCTCTGCCTGCACATGCCCGCCTGTCCAACATCACTACTCTGGATGGCTCTGACTTGGAATATGTGGACAACTACAAATACAGTGGGGAGGACAAGTATTTGATACACTGCCGATTTTGCAGGTTTTCCTACTTACAAAGCATGTAGAGGTCTGTAATTTTTTATCATAGGTACACTTCAACTGTGAGAGACGGAATCTAAAACAAAAATCCAGAATATCACATTGTATGATTTTTAAGTAATTAATTTGCATTTTATTGCATAAGTATTTGATACATCAGAAAAGCAGAACTTAATATTTGGTACAGAAACCTGTGTTTGCAATTACAGAGATCATACGTTTCCTGTAGTTCTTGACCAGGTTTGCACACACTGCAGCAGGGATTTTGGCCCTCTCCTCCATACAGACCTTCTCCAGATCCTTCAGGTTTCGGGCAATACGGACTTTCAGCTCCCTCCAAAGATTTTCTATTTTCCACTCCAGGACCTTGAAATGCTTCTTACGGAGCCACTCCTTAGTTGCCCTGGCTGTGTGTTTTGGGTCGTTGTCATGCTGGAAGACCCAGCCACGACCCATCTTCAATGCTCTTACTGAGGGAAGGAGGTTGTTGGCCAAGATCTCGCGATACATGGCCCCATCCATCCTCCCCTCAATACGGTGCAGTCGTCCTGTCCCCTTAGCAGAAAAGCATCCCCAAAGAAGGATGTTTCCACCTCCATGCTTCATGGTTGGGATGGTGTTCTTGGGGTTGTACTCATCCTTCTTCTTCCTCCAAACACGGCGAGTGGAGTTTAGATCAAAAAGCTCTATTTTTGTCTCATCAGACCACATGACCTTCTCCCATTCCTCCTCTGGATCATCCAGATGGTCATTGGCAAACTTCAGACGGGCCTGGACATGCGCTGGCTTGAGCAGGGGGACCTTGCGTGCGCTGCAGGATTTTAATCCATGACGGCGTAGTGTGTTACTAATGGTTTTCTTTGAGACTGTGGTCCCATCTCTCTTCAGGTCATTGACCAGGTCCTGCCGTGTAGTTCTGGGCTGATCCCTCACCTTCCTCATGATCATTGATGCCCCACGAAGTGAGATCTTGCATGGAGCCCCAGACCGAGGGTGATTGACCGTCATCTTGAACTTCTTCCATTTTTTATTTTTATTTTTATTTTTATTTTTTTAATCCCCTTTTCTCCCCAATTTTCGTGGTATCCAATTGCTAGTAATTACTATCTTGTCTCATCGCTACAACTCCCGTACGGGCTCGGGAGAGACGAAGGTCGAAAGCCACGCGTCCTCCGAAGCACAATCCAACCAAGCCGCACTGCTTCTTAACACAGCGCGCCTCCAATCCGGAAGCCAGCCGCACCAAATGTGTCGGAGGAAACACCGTGCACCTGGCCCCCTTGGTTAGCGCGCACTGCGCCCGGCCCGCCACAGGAGTCGCTGGAGCGCGATGAGACAAGGATATCCCTACCGGCCAAACCCTCCCTAACCCGGACGACGCTAGCCCAATTGTGCGTCGCCCCACGGACCTCCCGGTCGCGGCCGGCTGCGACAGAGCCTGGGCATGAACCCAGAGACTCTGGTGGCGCAGCTAGCACTGCGATGCAGTGCCCTAGACCACTGCGCCACCCGGGAGGCCAACTTCTTCCATTTTCTAATAATTGCGCCAACAGTTGTTGCCTTCTCACCAAGCTGCTTGCCTATTGTCCTGTAGCCCATCCCAGCCTTGTGCAGGTCTACAATTTTATCCCTGATGTCCTTACACAGCTCTCTGGTCTTGGCCATTGTGGAGAAGTTGGAGTCTGTTTGATTGAGTGTGTGGACAGGTGTCTTTTATACAGGTAACGAGTTCAAACAGGTGCAGTTAATACAGGTAATGAGTGGAGAACAGGAGGGCTTCTTAAAGAAAAACTAACAGGTCTTTGAGAGACGGAATTCTTACTGGTTGGTAGGTGATCAAATACTTATGTCATGCAATAAAATGCAAATTAATTACTTAAAAATCATACAATGTGATTTTCTGGATTTCTGTTTTCGATTCCGTCTCTCACAGTTGAAGTGTACCTATGATACAAATTACAGACCTCTCTCTACATGTTTTGTAAGTAGGAAAACCTGCAAAATCGGCAGTGTATCAAATACTTGTTCTCCCCACTGTACCTAGGTGTCTGGTTAGACTGTAAACTCTCCTTCCAAACTCACATCAAACATCTCCAATCCAAAGTTAAATCTAGAATTGGCTTCCTATTCCGCAACAAAGCATCCTTCACTCATGCTGCCAAACATACCCTTGTAAAACTGACCATCCTACCAATCCTCGACTTCGGCGATGTCATTTACAAAATAGCTTCTAATACCCTACTCAATAAATTGGATGCAGTCTATCACAGTGCCATCTGTTTTGTCACCAAAGCCCCATATACTACCCACCACTGCGAACTGTACGCTCTCGTTGGCTGGCCCTCGCTTCATACTCGTCGCCAAACCCACTGGCTCCAGGTCATCTACAAGACCCTGCTAGGTAAAGTACCCCCTTATCTCAGCTCGCTGGTCACCATAGCAGCACCCACCTGTAGCACACGCTCCAGCAGGTATATCTCTCTGGTCACCCCCAAAACCAATTCTTCCTTTGGCCGCCTCTCCTTCCAGTTCTCTGCTGCCAATGACTGGAACGAACTACAAAAATCTCTGAAACTGGAAACACTAATCTCCCTCACTAGCTTTCAGCACCAGCTGTCAGAGCAGCTCACATACAACTGCACCTGTACATAGCCCATCTATAATTTAGCCCAAACAACTACCTCTTTCCCTACTGTATTTATTTATTTTGCTCCTTTGCACCCCATTATTTCTATCTCTACTTTGCACATTCTTCCACTGCAAATCAACCATTCCAGTGTTTTACTTGCTATATTGTATTTACTTCGCCACCATGGCCTTTTTGTGCCTTCACCTCCCTTATCTCACCTCACTTGCTCACATTGTATAGAGACTTATTTTTCTACTGTATTATTGACTGTATATTTGTTTTACTCCATGTGTAACTCTGTGTTGTTGTATGTGTCGAACTGCTTTGCTTTATCTTGGCCAGGTCGCAATTGTAAATGAGAACTTGTTCTCAACTTGCCTACCAGGTTGAATAAAGGTGAAATAAATAAATAAATATAATTCACTCCTTAAACTTGCTTCCTGACTCTCAGTGTACATAAGTACACTACCACTCTCCTCAGCTCTGGGCCAAAGGTCACTGCTGCTGTTCTGGCAAAGACAAACAGGTACTAGTCTCAAAATACGGAGAATAATTATTGATGAATCTATTTAAGTGGGCAGTTAAATGTTGGGTTAGTAAAATGTATAGTTCAGCTTGTTTGTTTGACAGTCTTTTATTCAATGCTCCGATCCTGTAACAATCTTCAGAGGCCCACTGTGTGGAGGATCTATGAGTTCCCCTCTAACCACAGTAATCATTCGTCAATCCTTTTATCTATTCAATCTTCATTTTAATTAAGACCATTATTTGTTAAAATATGAATTTTCTGCATGAGACACTACTTAGATTCTCAGAGGTAAAATTGTAAAGCCTCTGTCTGAATTGTGTGAATTAGTAGATAATTATTCAAACTATTTAATCATCAGCTCCCCTGGTGCTAGTTTACGTGGATGAGTAAAGAGACTACTGCCTTGTTCTATGGAAATGGGTGACTTATTCCCTTTTGTTGTCAGGCCTGTAAGCAGAGATATCTGCCTGATCCTTTCAGTGTTGTGTTTTCTGGTATGATACACTGTATGGACTAATGGTTATCAAGAGGGACTTGATTTACTCCACATAGTAGATCCTAGGATTGACCTTACGCAATGCTCCATAGGCACCTTTCGTGTTTGATTGGTCACAACCATAGAGCTTGGAAATAATACATTTTAACATGGACATTGCCAATGAGGGCTTCCACCATTTTAAAGTAGTCAACTGGGTGGGGATTTCCTATGTTGGTAGTGATCGGCCAACGATCAGAGCATTGTCTTCTTCAAATTGGGTGCTAGGGTTTGTAAATTACATAAATCTATACCACTGCTATCTAGTGGCCACAATCAATTAATGACAACTTTTGGTTCAGGACTCCAGCACTGCAGGGAGTGGTAAATCACCAATATTAGATTTACAACTTTTTCAAACACAAAACAAGGAAATGGACTATTTTAAAATGGAGATATCCTCAATGGCACTGCCCATGCTGTCACATACACCACAATGGCATAGATACAAAGATGATACTTCATTCCATCTAAGTATATGGTCACAACACTCTTGTGCACCTGAGCAGGTGAAAGTTCAAGAAGTTGTAGTCCTCATCATGAGAGTGTGATGCCACATGAGAGGCTGTATTGCAGCAGGCCCTGGTGTCTGTCTGTGCTGTGAGAGGGAGGGAGCTGCTATTGCAGAGCTCCAGGGTGCCGATCAGAAACATCCCCTCTGACCCTCTCCCCTGCCCCCTCCTTAATACACACATACATATTTAATGTGATGATTTGACTTCTAATCCTTTATGCCATCATTAATGCTCTCAGTCAATATTTACATCATTAATGTCTGCTATGTTTGTGTTTACTAGAAGCCAGAGCTCGTCTGTGGCACTGTGGATGCTGACCTCTGATAGGGTGTAACGATTCTCTAAATCCTCCTCCTCCTCAGACGAGGAGAGGAGAGAGGGATCTGAAGACCAATATGCAGCGAGGTATGATGACATGATTTATTGATTTAAACAAGACACGACATAGACAGAAAACGAACTATACTTGAATAACTACAAAACAACAAACGACGTAGACGCACCTGAACATAAGAACTTACGTATAACGAAGAACGCATGAAAACAGGAACAGACTACATAAACCGAACAAACAAAACCGAAACAGTCCCATGTGGCGTAACATCACACAGACACAGGAGACAACCACCCACAAACAAACAGTGTGAAAACACCTACCTTAATATGGCTCTCAATCAGAGGAAATGAAAACCACCTGCCTCTAATTGAGAGCCATATCAGGTCACCCTTAAACCAACATAGAAACAGAAAACATAGACTGCCCACCCAAACTCACGTCCTGACCAGCTAACACATACACAAACTAACAGAAAACAGGTCAGGAACGTGACATAGGGCCCAGAGAGAGAGAGACAAATGGCAGATAGGCCTCTGTCACATACATCAGGGTCACTGCACAATATCCTCTGTATCGTCTTTAACTCTTTGGATATAATGCTATGGAAGTGGATTTGCATCTGAAATTCAAATAAACAACCATAAGACCTTGTCTACTGTATATGTGGCAAAATGGAGAAGTGAAGAATACTGAGCCAGCTACCAACAAATATTGGGTGTTATGGTAGACATGGATAAGATGCATGTATGTAATGATTTATAGGAAGGAACAGGTTTGTGTGAAACTGTACACAGACTCAAAATACATCCCGTAATGTGGATTGAAGATTATATGATATGAGTTTGATGCCAAGAGTGGGCAAAACTGTCAAAGGCAAAGGGTGGCTACTTTGAAGAATCTCAAATATAAAATATATTTTGATTTGTTTAACACTTTTTTGGTTACTACATGATTCCATATGTGATATTTCATAGTTTTGATGTCTTCACTATTATTCTACAATGTAGAAAATAGTACAAATCAAGAAAAGATGGAATGAGTAAGTGTGTCCAAACTGTTGACTGGTACTGTATGCCAATTAAATACTGTAGTATTTACTATGGTAAGAAAGTGTTTTTTTTGCAGACATTTCTGTATTAACTAGTGTTTTTTGTGTATAATACTGTAGTATTTACTACAGCATTCTACAGTATATTACAAAATGACATGCCAACTACTACACATGATCGAGGGATACTACAGTGTTTAGTATTCAACAGTATACTACAGAATTCTACAGTAAGTACTGCAGTATTCTATAGTAAACTGTAGTATATTTTATGTTGGCTCTGATCACAAGATGTTGGTTTTCTTGTTGTTGCAGAGCTGGTGGTGACAGAGCTTTCTCCTACATAGCTAATTTGCTGTGTAGAACCATTTTTTTGTTTTGATTTAAAACATGTTTCTATTATTCCTACTACCTGCCTGTCTCAGAGCCTGCACTACCTCCTACCCTGCCTTCTTGCGTCTCATGCTGTAACATTCCCCACCCCTTAATGTGTAATGTCCACAACATGGCCGTAGGATTATTTACAAGCCTTGTCAATTTTGGATGACAGCAAAGGACATTTAGGAGGTCAGGTGAAAGACAGGATATGCTAAACAACTCTACATTTCCCTGTGGTTAAATCATTTGAACATTTGACCCCTGATCCCTGACGAGCAAGCAAGGAGAAAAACCACTACAAACCTGTTTCCTCCACAGAAATACAGGTGTGATCATAACAGTATTACACTGTAATACACTTCAATTTACTAAACCAGGCCATTGATGATTAATAAAGGACTATTTGATATCAGCAAAAAAATGCTTTTCCATTTTCTTTAACATTTGACACTTGTTTTCTCACATACTGTAAAGGCAATTAGGATATGTCATTACTGAAGAGTAGCCCAAGTCATTAAGAATAGGCCTAAGTCATTACAGAAGGTTCATCAATAATTCACAACAGAAAATAAAATTGCAGCATATCCCAGGGACCACATTACTCCTAAGGGGAAGAGAGAGCCCACAAACAGAAAAGAGACAACCCAGTCAGCACATAACATTTGGAGAAACATATGTTTCTTAGATCTTGGTTGTCCTATGGTTATTTAGCATACAACCTTCCTACAAATTCTGTGAATGTTGCAGGATACCCAGCTAGCACATAACTTTCTGAGAACCATACGTTTCTTAGATGGGAATTTCAGTATTACGTTTCCTACATTTTTCCTCATGGTTTTATTTAAAGTAATGTTCTCAAATTGTTCAGAGAACGTTAAGAAACATTGTTGTTCTGTGGGAGTTTCAGTACTTCAGCATAACATTTTCTGCAGGTTTCCTCATGGTTCTATTTGAAGTCATGTTCTCAGACAATTAAGAAAACTTTCCATAAAAACATTAATGTTCCAAAAAAATTCTAATTCTAAGAATGTTATTTAAAAACATATACATTCCATTCTCAGCATCAACAAAACTCTCCTCTATCTTGTTAAGTGTGTTCAGGTGTGTTGAACATGCCCACTAATTGGCCACACCTGATCTTAAGGAGTGCTTGTTTCCTTTGAAAGGGGGTCTGTTTAAACAAACTAAAATTAACAAGCTAGCTCCATCCTGGTGGTGCAGAGGACTAATTCCATGGGTAGAGAACAGAAGATCATAGGTGCTGTCACGCCCTGGCCTTAGTATTCTTTGTTTTCTTTATGTTTTTTAGTTAGGTCAGGGTGTGACATGGGGAAGGTATGTGTTTTGTAATGTCTAGGGGTGTTGTATGTGTATGGGGCAGAGTAGAGTAGTGGTGTCTAGTTATGTCTATGGCTGCATGGATTGGTTCTCAATCAGAGACAGCTGTCATTCATTGTCTCTGATTAGGAGCCATATTTAAGGCAGCCATGGCAGTAGGCTTTTGTGGGGTGTTGTCTATGTTGAACGTTTGTTGCTTGTCTGTGCACTTACGCTATTTAGCTTCACGGTCGTTTGTTATTTTGTTAGTTTGTGTATAGTGTTCGTTTTGTGTTTTTTCTCTTTTCCAAAATAAAGAGATGTATTTTGCACACGCTGCGCCTTGGTCCTCTCTCTCTCACGAAGACGATCGTGACAGGTGCCAATCTCATTGATGCTGTGGCACAATAATTAATGCCTAAGCAAATTAATTTCCATGTGTCCTATCTCTGTTTGGAGTCCAAAACGGCGTGATTAAAAGTCTCATTGAAACTTGTTCTCAGAATGATATTTAATTACCTTCAAATAACCTATAATTTCCATTCTCAGAACATTAATAAAACCTTTTAGGGAACCATAGTAAAACGTTCTCAAACTCCCTGCAACTTTAAACGTTCTGAGAATGGAAGTTAACATTTCATCTGTTCTGGGAACGTACATTTATGTATTTTGGAATTAACTGTGATTGAATAGTGGGATGCATATTGTTTGTTGAGGTGTCCATTTTTTGTATGATGAAGTTTTTCCCCCTTTCCCGCAACAGATTTGTATTTTCTCGTTCAATACCCCGTCCAGTTGGTGGCGGTAATGCATCATTAATATTGGATGCCAACTGCCGTTAAACCCCATTGAAGAAGAAGAAAGAACTTCCTGAGGCCGCTGAACCGGAAAATGTGGCTACATTCAGAGTAAAGCGAAGAATCAGATGAGTTTAGGTAGAGACGTAGAAGTGCAGGAGGAAAAGGCGTGTCAGGGAAAGATGGCGGAAGTGGATGATAAGTTTGAATCAACCAGCACCTCGAGCAAAGTTGGTGAAGACAAATGTTCTGAATAGACAACATTAGTATCGAAAACTGGAACAAAAAGGAAATTGTCTAAAATTGGAGTGGAGGATACGTATATGAATGATAATGAATGCCTTCTTGTTGGGATGCATTTGTTGAGTAAGGATGCATATGTAGGAGACCCGTTTGAGGTGTCGAAAATGGTGAAGTATGCGCTGGGAAAAGTGGAGTCTGTCAGAGTGGCCAGCAGGGGTCTTACTTTGATTAATTGTATTTCTGAAGAACAGAGGAAGATTGCAGTGATCCTCAAAAGAATCCGGACAACAGAAGTTTTTGTTTTGAACTTCGGAGATGAGCAGCCGTCAAAGGAGTCATCTAAGGGGTGACGAAGAACGTTCAGGTTGAATCCCTGAAGAGAATTCCTGGTGTGGTTGGTGCTCGGCGTCTGTCCCACTGGGTGAATGCAGAAAAGAAGAATTTCTGTCGGTCCTGTTGTTTTTTGATAAAGAGCAAATATCTACGCATGTGAAGCTTGGTTATGTAAGATACGTTGTAAGAGCTTTCCACCCCTAAACCATTGCAGTGTAAGAATTGTAAAGGATTTGGCCATGTTTCAAGTGTGTGCTGACGGACAGAGTATGTTGAAGAACGGTGTGTAGAAGGACGACGGTGTTGCAATTGTGGTGGGGATCGTGATCAAATCAAAATGTATTTGTCACGGGCCTCCTGAGTGGCGCAGTGGTCTAAGGCACTGCATCGCAGATTCTGGGTTCGAGTCCAGGCTCTGTCGCAGCCGGCTGCAACCGGGAGGCCCATGGGGCGGCGCACAATTGGCCCAGCGTCGTCCAGGTTAAGGAGGGTTTGGCCGGCAGGGATATCCTTGTCTCATCGCGCACTAGCGACTCCTGTGGCGGGCCGGGCGCAGTGCATGCTGACCAGGTCGCCAGGTGTACGGTGTTTCCTCCGACACATTGGTGCGGCTGGGTTCCGGGTTGGATGGGCATTGTGTCAAGAAGCAGTGCGGCTTGGTTGGGCTGTGTTTCGGAGGCCGAAACACGCATGGCTCTCGACCTTCACCTCTCCCGAGTCCGTACGGGAGTGGCAGCGATGAGACAAGACTGTAACTAACTACGACCAATTGGATACCACGAAATTGGGGCGAAAAAAGGGGGGAAAAATACAACAACAAAAAATGTATAATAATTATTATTATTTGTCACATGCGCCAAATACAACCAAATACAAATGCATGCTTACTTACAAGCCCTTAACCATCAATGCAGTTAAGAAAAAAAGAAATAAAAGTAACATAATTAAAGAGCAGCAGTAAATAGACACTAGCGAGGCTATATACAGGGGGTACCTGTGCAGAGTCAATGTGCGGGGGCACCAGTTAGTCGAGGTAATTGAGGTATTACAGTTGAAGTCGGAAGTTTACATACACTTAGGTTGGAGTCATTAAAACTCATTTTTCAACCACTCCACAAATGTCTTGTTAACAAACTTTTGGCAAGTCGGTTAGGACATCTACTTTGTGCATGACACAAGTCATTTTTCCAACAATTGTTTACAGACAGATTATTTCACTTATAATTCACTGTAGGCTACCCAAAACATTTGACCCAAGTTAAACAATTTAAAGGCAATGTTACCAAATACTAATTGAGTGTATGTTAACTTCTGACCACTGGGAATTCTCTCTGCTATTATTCTGAAATTTCACATTCCTAAAATAAAGTGGTGATCCTAATTGACCTAAGACAGGGGATTTTTACTAGGATTAAACTGAGTTTAACTTTATTTAGCTGAGGTGTATGTAAACCTCCGACTTCAACTGTATGTACATGTAGGTAGAGTTATTAAATTGAATATGCACAAATATAAACAGAGAGTAGCAGCAGCGTAAAAGGAGGGCCCTTCTGCTAGCCTGCTATCCCCGGCCCGCTAGCTGTCTGAATCGCTGTGTCTCCAGCCCGCCTAGCTACTCACTAGACCCCATGATCACTTGGCTACGCATGCCTCTCCCTAATGTCAATATGCCTTGTCCATTGCTGTTTTGGTTAGAGTGATCATTGTCTTATTTCACTGTAGAACTTCCAGCCCTGCTCAATATGCCTTAGCTAACCCTTTTGTTCCACCTCCCACACATGCGGTGACCTCACCTGGTTTAAATGGTGTCTGTAAAGACAATACCTCTCTCATCGTCACTCAATGCTTAGGTTTACCTCCACTATATTCACATCCTACCATACCCTTGTCTATACATTATGCCTTGAATCTATTCTTCCATGCCCAGAAACCTGCTCCTTTAACTCTCTGTTCCGAACACACTAGATGACCAGTTCTTATAGCCTTTAGCCGTACCCTTACCCTACTCTTCCTCTGTTCCTCTGGTGATGTAGAGGTTAATCCAGGCCCTGCAGTGCCAAGCTCCACTCTTACTCCCCAGGTGCTCTCATTTGTTGACTTCTGTAACCGTAAAAGCCTTGGTATCATGCATGTTAACATTAGAAGCCTCCTCCCTAAGTTTGTTTTATTCACTGCTTTAGCACACTCTGCCAACCCGGATGTCCTAGCCGTGTCTGATTCCTGGCTTAGGAAGGCCACCAAAAACCCAGAAATGTCCATCCCTAACTATAACATTTTCCGACAAGATAGAACTGCCAAAGGGGGCGGAGTTGCAATCACTGCAGAGATAGTCTGCAGAGTTCTGCCATATCAAAAGCCCTTCTTACATCAGCTGATGTCACAAAGTGCTGTACAGAAACCCAACCTAAAACCCCAAACAGCAAGCAATGCAGGTGTAGAAGCACGGTGGTTAGGAAAAACTCCCTAGACAGGCCAGAACCTAGAAAGAAACCTAGAGAGGAACCAGGCTATGTGGGGTGGCCAGTCCTCTTCTGGCTGTGCCGGGTGGAGATTATAACAGAACATGGCCAAGATGTTGAAATGTTCATAAATGACCAGCAGGGTCAAATAATAATAATCACAGTGGTTGTTGAAAGTGCAACAGGTCAGCAACACAGGAGTAAATGTCAGTTGGCTTTTCATAGCCGATCATTCAGAGTATCTCTCTCTGCTGTCTCTAGAGATTTGAAAACAGCAGGTCTTGGACATGTAGCACATCCGGTGAACAGGGTTCCATAGCAACAGGCAGAACAGTTAAAACTGGAGCAGCAGCACGGCCAGGTGGACTGGGGACAGCAAGGTGTCATCATACCAGGTAGTCCTGAGGCATGGTCCTAGGGCTCAGGTCCTCCGAGAGAGAGAAAGAAAGAAAGAAAATACTTAAATTCACAAAGGACACCGGATAAGACAGGAAAAATACTCCAGATATAACAGACAGACCCTAGCCCCCTGACACATAAACTACTGCAGCATAGATACTGGAGGCTGAGACAGAAGGGGTCGGGAGACACCGTGGCCGTCCTTCAATCTAAGATAGATGCCCTCAATCTCACACAAATTATCAATGAACCTACCAGGTACAACCCCAAATCTGTAAACACAGGCACCCTCATAGATATCATCCTAACCAACCTGCCCTCCAAATACACCTCTGCTCTCTTCAACCAGGATCTCAGCGATCACTGCCTAATTGCCTGTGTCCGTAATGGGTCTGCGGTCAAATGACCACGCCTCATCACTGTCAAACGCTCCCGAAAACACTTCAGCGAGCAGGCCTTTCTATTCGACCTGACCTGGGTATCCTGGAAGGATATTGACCTCATTCCGTCAGTAGAGGATGCCTGGTTATTCTTTAAAAGTGCTCTCCTCACCATCTTAAATAAGCATGCCCCATTCAAAAAATTTAGAACCAGGAACAGATATAGCCCATGGTTCACTCCAGCCCTGACTGCCCTTGACCAGCACAAAAACATCCTGTGGCATACTGCATTAGCGACTAGCCCCCGCAATTTGCCACTTTTCAGGGAAGTTAGAAACCAATATACACAGGCAGTTAGGAAAGCAAAGTCTAGCTTAAAAAATATATATATTTTATTTTTATTTTACCCCAATTTCGTGGTATCCAATTGGTAGTAGTTACAGTCTTGTCTCATCGCTGCAACTCCCGTACGGACTCGGGAGAGGTGAAGGTCGAGAGCCATGCGTCTTCCGAAACACAACCCAACCAAGCCGCACTGCTTCTTGACACAACGCACATCCAACCCGGAAGCCAGCCGCACCAATGTGTCAGAGGAAACACCGTACACCTGGCGACCTGGTCAGCGTGCACTGCGTCCGGCCAGGTCGCAGGAGTCGCTAGTGCGCGATGAGACAAGGATGTCCCTGCCGGCCAAACCCTCCCTAACCCGGACGACGCTGGGCCAATTGTGCGTCGCCCCCTGGGGTCGTGACCGGATGTGACAGAGCCTGGGCTCGAACCCAGAATCTCTGGTGGCACAGCTAGCACTGCGATGCAATGCCTTAGACCACTGTGCCACCCGGGAGGCCCCAAGGCTAGCTTTTTCAAACAGAAATTTGCATTCTGTAGCACAAACTCCAAAGGTTCTGGGACACTGTAAATTCCATGGAGAATAAGAGCACCTCCTACTAGCTGCCCACTGCACTGAGGCTAGGAAACACTGTCACCACCGATAAATCAACGATAATTGAGAATTTCAATAAGCATTTTTCTACAGCTGGCCATGCTTTCCACCTGGCTACCCCTACCCCGGTCAACAGCCCTGCACCCCCCGCAGCAACTTGCCCAGGCCTCACCCATTTCTCCTTCACCCATATCCAGATAGCCGAAGTTCTGAAAGTGCTGCAAAATCTGGACCACTACAAATCAGCCGGGCTAGACAATCTGGACCCTCTCTTTCTAAAATTATCCGCCGAAATTGTTGCAACCACTATTACTAGCCTGTTCAACCTCTTTCATATCGTCTGAAATCCCCCAAAGATTGGAAAGCTGCCGCGGTCATCCCCCTCTTCAAAGGGGGAGACACTCTAGACCCAAACTCTTTATGTATTGTGTAATATGATGTTATAGGACTGTCATCTGAAGAAGTTTGAGAAGGTTAGTGAAAAAATTTATATCTTTTGCTGGTTTATTCGTTATCGCTATTGTTGGCCTGAATCAATGCTGCTGTGTGGTTGGCTATTGTAGTAAGCTAATATACTAATATAATGCTACATTGTGTTTTCGCTGTAAAACACTTAAAAAATCTGAAATATTGGCTGGATTCACAAGATCTTTGTCTTTCATTTGCTGTACGCTCTGTATTTTTCAGAAATGTTTTATGATGAGTATTTAGGTAATACACGATGGTCTCTGTAGTTATTCTAGTTGCTTTGGTGAGAGTTGTGATGGTGGCTGCAATGGTAAACTATGATTTACACCTGAAATATGCAAATTTTTCTAACAAAACATATGCTATACAATAAATATGTTATCAGACTGTCATCTGATGAAGTTGTTTCTTGGTTAGTGGCTATTTAAATCTTTATTTGGTCGAAATTGTGATAGCTACCTATGCAGGAAAAAAATGGTGGGAAAAAAAAGTTGTGTCTTTTGCTATCGTGGTTAGCTAATAGATTTACATATTGTGTCTTCCCTGTAAAACATTTTAAAAATCAGAAATGATGACTGGATTCACAAGATGTGTATCTTTCATCTGGTGTCTTGGACTTGTGATTTAATGATATTTAGATGCTAGTATTTACTTATGACGCTATGCTAGGCTATGCTAGTCATCTTTTTTACTGATGGGGGTGCTCCCGGATCCGGGATTGTGTGCAAGTACAAGTTAACTAACCTCCAGACGAGCTTCAATGCTATACAACTCTCCTTCCATGGCCTCCAAATGCTCTTAAATGCAAGTAAAACTAAATGCATGCTTTTCAACCGATCGCTGCCCGCACCTGCATGCCCGTCCAGCATCACTACTCTGGACGGTTCTGACTTAGAATATGTGGACAACTACAAATACCTAGGTGTCGGATTAGATTGTAAACTCTCTTTCCAGACTCACATTAAGCATCTCTAATCCAAAAGGAAATCATGAATCGGCTTCCTATTTCGCAAACAAAGCATCCTTCACTCATGCTGCCAAACATACCATCGTAAAACTATCCTCCCGATGTCATTTACAAAATAGCCTCTAACACTCTACTCAGCAAATTGGATGCAGTCTATCACAGTGCCATCCGTTTTGTCACCAAAGCCCCATATACTACCCACCACTGCGACCTGTATGTTCTCGTTGTCTGGCCCTCGCTTCATATTCGTAGCCAAACCCACTGGCTCCAGGTCATCTATAAGTATTTGCCAGGTTAAGCCCTGCCTTATCTCAGCTCACTGGTCACCATAGTAGCACCCACCCGTAGCACGTGCTCCAGCAGGTATATTTCACTGGTCACCCCCAAAGCCAATTCCTCCTTTGGCCACCTTTCCTTCCAGTTCTCTGCTGCCAATGACTCGAATGAATTGCAAAAATCACTGAAGCTGGAGACTCATATCTCCCTCTCTAACTTTAAGCACCAGCTGTCAGAGCAGCTCACAGATCACTGCACCTGTACATCGCCCATCTGTAAATAGCCCATCCAATTACCTCATCCTCATAATGTAATTTTTTTTTCTCCTTTGCACCCCAGTAGCTCTACTTGCACATTCATCTTCTGCATATCTATCACTCCAGTGTTTAATTGCTAAATTGTCATTATTTCGCCACTGTCGCCTATTTATTGCCTTACCTCCCTAATCTTACCTCATTTGCACACACTATATATAGACATTTCTAATGTGTTATTGACTGTATGTTTGTTTATTCCATGTGTAACTCTGTGTTGTTGTTTGTGTTGCACTGCTTTGCTTTATCTTATCGCAGTTGTAAATGAGAACTTGTTCTCAACTGGCCTACCTGGTTAAATAAAGGTGAAATTAAAATTAAATAAAAGTGATGAGCTTTGAGGGCACTATGGTGTTGAACGCTGAGCCGTAGTCAATGAATAGCATTCTCACATAGCTGTTCCTTTTGTCCAGGTGGGAAAGCGCAGTGTGGAGTGCAATAGAGATTGCAGCATCTGTGGATCTAGTGTTCATGGGTAGAGAGGCTATTGTGGTCTGCTTGAAAAATGTTGGTATTACAGACAGGGAGAGTTGAAAATGTCAGTGAAAACACTTACCAGTTAGTCAGCGCATACTCGGAGTACACGTCCTGGTAATCCGCCTTGTGAATGTTGACCTGTTTGAAGGTCTTACTCACATCGGCTACGGAGAGCGTGATCACACAGTCGTCCGGAACAGCTGATGCTCTCATGCATGTTTGTGTTAATTGCCTCGAAGTGAACATAGAAGTAATTTAGCTCATCTGGTAGGCTTGTGTCACTGGGCAGCTCCCTTTGTAGTCCAATAGTTTGCAAGCCCTGCCACATCCGACGAGCGTCGGAGCCACTGTAGTATGATTCGTTCTTAGTTCTGTATTGACGATTTGCCTGTTTGATGGTTCATCGGAGAGCATAGCAGGATTTCTTATAAGCTTCCAGGTTATAGTCCCGCTCCTTGAAAGCGGCAGCTCTACCCTTTAGCTCAGTGCGGATGTTGCCTGTAATCCATGGTTTCTGGGTGGGGCATGTAAGTACATTCACTGTGAGGGACAATGTCACTGTCTCAGCCTCCAGTATTTATGCTGCAGTAGTTCATGTGTTGGGGGGCTAGGGTCAGTCTGTTATATCTGGAGTATTTCTCCTGTCTTATCCGTTGTCCTGTGTGAATTTAAGTATGCTCTCTCTAATTCTCTCTTTCTTTCTTTCTCTCTCTCTCTCTCGGAGGATCTGAGCCCTAGGACCATGCCTCAGGACTACCTGGCATGATGACTCCTTGCTGTCCCCAGTCCACCTGGCCGTGCTGCTGCTCCAGTTTCAACTGTTTTGCCTGCGGCTATGGAGCCCTGACCTGTTCACCGGACGTGCTACCTGTCCCAGACCTGCTGTTTTCAACTCTCTAGAGACTGCAGGAGCGGTAGAGATGCTCTGAATGATCGGCCAACTGACATTTACTCCTGAGGTGCTGACCTGTTGCACCCTCGACAACCACTGTGATTATTAGTATTTGACCATGCTGGTCATTTATGAACATTTGAACATCTTGGCCATGTTCTTTTATAATCTCCACCCGGCACAGCCAGAAGAGGACTGGCCACCCCTCATAGACTGGTTCCTCTCTAGGTTTCTTCCTAGGTTTTGACCTTTCTATGTCACGTTCCTGACCTTATTTCCTTTGTTCTGTATTGTTTAGTTGGTCAGGACGTGAGCTGGGTGGGCATTCTATGTTATGGGTTTCTATGTTGGGTTCATTGTCAACTAGCCTGATATGGTTCTCAATCAGGGGCAGGTGTTTTACATTTCCTCTGATTGAGAACCATATTAAGGTAGGCTGTTCTCACTGTTTGTTTGTGGGTGATTGTTGCTGTGTCTGTGTTTGTTTCACCACACGGTACTGTTTCGTTTCGTTCGTTTGTTCCCACCTGTTTGTGCGTTCATGTTTTATGTTCTCAAGTTCAGGTCTGTTCACGTTGTTTTGTAGTTTATCAAGTGTTTGTCGTCTTCGTTGATAATATTAAAAGTATGTATTCAAACCACGCTGCATTTTGGTCCGATCCTTGCTCCTCCTCAGATGAGGAGGAAGACGAGCGTTACATTCTAGGGAGTTTTTCCTAGCCCCCGTGCTTCTACACCTGCATTGCTTGCTGTTTGGGGTTTTAGGCTGGGTTTCTGTACAGCACTTTGAGATATCAGCTGATGTAAGAAGGGCTATATAAATAAATTTGATTTGATGCAGGTATTAATTGAGCCAGTGACTGATGTGGTGTACTCCTCAATGCCAACAGAAGAATCCCGGAACATATTCCAGTCTGTGCTAGCAAAACAGTCCTGTAGCTTAACATCTGCTTCATCTGACCATTTTTTTTCACTGGTGCTTACTGCTTTTTTTTTGCTTGTAAGCAAGAATCAGGAGGATAGAATTATGGTCAGATTTGCCAAATGGAGGGCGAGGGAGAGTTTTGTACTCTGTGTGTGGAGTAAAGATGGTCTAGAGTTTTTTTTTCTCCCTTTGGTTGCACATTTAACATGCTGGTAGAAATGTGGTAAAACAGATTTAAGTTTTCCTGCATTAAAGTCCCCGGCCACTAGGAGCAGTGCCTCTGGATGAGAGTTTTCCTGTTTGCTTATGGCCTTATACAGCTCATTGAGTGTGGTCTTAGTGCCAGAATTGGTTTGTGGTGGTAAATAGACAGCTATGATTGAGTATAGATGAAAACTCTCTTGTTAGATAGTGTGGTCTACAGGTTATCATGAGATACTCTACCTCAGGTGAGCAAAACCTTGAGACTTCCTTAGATATCGTGCTCCAGCTGTTGTTTACAAATATAGACTGCCACCCCTTGTCTTACCAGAGGCTGCTGTTCTATCCTGCCGATACAGAGTATAACCCGCCAGCTGAAAGTTATTCATGTTGTCATTCAGCCATGACTCGGTGAAACATAAGATTTTACAGTTTTTAATGTCCCGTTGGTAGGATATACATGCTTGTAGTTTGTCCACTTTATTATCCAACGATGGTACGTTGGCCAATAATACCAGAGGTGGGACCAAGTCATTGTTTTACAAGTCACAAGTAAATCTCAAGTCTTAGCAATCAAGTCCCAAGTCAAGACAGGTGTCATGACGTTGGCCTGGGGGTAGGTTTATGACACTAATAAATACATCCCCCCCCCCCCCTTTCCTCTCCCTACTCTACTGATGTGACATTAGAAAGCCCCTTTGGTTAACATAGAGATTCTGGGAACATCAGAAGTTGGGGGGAAATGAACTATATTCTGGTAATCCGACCAAGTGAACATATGCGGTGGTACTTAAGGTATATTATGTCAGTTCGGTTGTCATCTGGCACATTCTCATCAATGATAGAATGACATAAACTCTACTGTGGAAAGTCTGCACATCAGAGGTATCGGATTCACATGGAATTGTTGTTTAATTCAAATGTTTGAATATGAAATTATTTGTGAAGAGATTAAATGTCATTTTAGCTTCCAAATGAGAGATTTGGGTTTTCATAAGTTTAGGGCTCTGCTCAACCAGTGGCCCGCCCCTGTGAAGAGACATGAGTTATAAACTTTTCAGACACACCCTTCTCCCTCCACTATATAAGCCATTGACGAAAATGTAACTTCCTGTTCCGAGGACGATGGTCCGATGTCAGAATGGTTCAGATAATAACCACAGAACTAAACCAACCTCAGCATGAGCTTTGGTTGTGAATGGTATGAACATTGAACTCGTATTCACTATAGAAGTGATACCTCCTAGACGTTGTCAGCAACAGCTGTAAACGTAAATTAGGACAGACAGAGTGTCCAGTCTACCACTCAGCAGCAGCAGCAGAGACATTCTTCAAAGAACAAAGGACCCGGTTGGGCAACACGGCCTTCCATCTACCACCAACCTACCGAAGCACAGCTCAGAGTAAATATTTATTGCATTTTCCAAATGGGCGATAATTTAGAATACATAAGATATTGTATTTACGATTGCACAGCTTCGACCCTTTATTCCTCAGTCTTCCCGCTCTTTCACTCAAACCCAGCCCTTTTCTTTTGTGTAACAAGCTGTCATATCTGTTCCGCCCGCTAGGGACGTTTTCCTTTATGACGTAATTTGTAATCAAGGTATGATTTTTTACGTGTATATGTAATTCTGTGTGATTTAGTTTAGTTAGTTTAGTTAGTTAGTAAATAATTAAACCCAATTTTGTATTGCTGATTCAACTTGTTAGCCAGGGTTCGTGAAGATAACCAAGAATTTACAACTTTCAGATGAGACTGAAATAAGGTGACGATTAATATTGACTGCTATTGATGTAAAATTTTATTAGGTCTTTAAGAGTTTATTCGGAAGATAACAGCTCTATAAATATTATTTTGTGGTGCCCCTCCTCTCTAGTTAATTACATTTACATGATTAGTTCAATCAGGTAATATTAATTACGGAGAAAGTATTTTATAGAATAGCATGTCATAAAACTTAATCCGGCATAGCCAAAGACACGACACAGGCAAGCCCGAGTCAAGTCTCAAGTCAAGACCGTCGAGTATCAAGTCAAGTCTCAAGTCCTAAACTTTGAGTTTTGAGTCCTAAACAAGTCATAA
This sequence comes from Salvelinus fontinalis, assembly GCF_029448725.1. NCBI lineage: Eukaryota > Metazoa > Chordata > Actinopteri > Salmoniformes > Salmonidae > Salvelinus > Salvelinus fontinalis. The sequence goes on from NC_074677.1 coordinate 36,260,095, forward strand.
TGTGCTCTTCACCAAATTTAATACTATTTCATATTTAACAAGAGTAATAGTATATTACAATTACGCAAATCATGAATGCTTTTAAAAATATCTATATATTTATTACTCTCCAAATAAATGTTATATTTCCATGGGTAGCCATGATAAAGACCCCCCCCCCCCCCCCCCCCAATAGTGATCGACTGAGAGGATAGAGGATAGCTATGGGGCGATATAGGCTTGTACACAATTGCCCAACCTTAACACACACACACGCTCTCTCTCTGTGTGGTTACAGTAGGTTAAGGTATGTCAATGGTTATAGGAACAGCAGAAACATCAGGCAGGATTTAGACTACAAAGTCAAAGTCGAGTTGCAAGTCATCATATTTGTGATTCGAGTCTGACTCGAGTCCAAGTCATGTGACTCGAGTCCACACCTCTGAATAATACCGATGGCACAGGCAGATTAGCCACTCATCGCCAGATCCTTACAAGGCACCCTGATCTCCTTCCGCGATATCTCTCTCTTTCTCCTGTGAATGACGGGGATGAGGGCCTTGTTGGGTGACTGGAGTAAATACCTCTCGTCTGACTCATTAAAGAAAAATTCTTTGTCCAGTTCAAGGTGAGTAATCGTTGTTCTGATGTCCAGAAGCTCTTTTCGGTCATAAGAGACTGTAGCAGCAACATTATGTATAAAATAAGTTAAACGAAATAACACGGTTGGTTAAGAGCCAATAAAACGACAGCCATCCCCTCTGGCTCCATCTTCTACAAATTCCTAAATGTCCTGGAGTGCCCTGTAAGGGTGAAGGAGATTGAGGTGGCAAAAGTTAGAGTCGTCAATCGAATCTCCTATGCGGAGTTGATTTAAAAGAATTGCAAAAACTAGTGAAGATATGGTAGTGGACGCACCAGAGCCTGTAGTAAATGTTTGCTGCCAGTCAAAGATACCCTCTGTGTTAAAAAGGTGGATTTTGTGGCGTTCATTGCCACAGTTATAAACTGTACCGCACAAGTCTCAAAGAAATCTAATAAACTGGACATTATTGTGTCTGCGGCAGAACAGTTTTGGGGATTTTACACCTGAAGACTTGCAAGGGGTAATGGCACCGGAAGACCCGCCCTTCCTGGTTTCCTTGAGCTTGTTTCCTTGATTTTTAATTTTTTTATTATGTATATTTTCTTATTTAGTTAAGTTTATTATTTTGGTCGTTTAAAAAAAAATAGTTTTGGTTGGTATTTGGGGGAATCCTGTTTCCTTCCCGCACAGTAGGTGGCAAATGCACATTAAATTATGCAATCGTCAAAATACCATAGACGACGAATAACTTCCTCTTTCGTCACACCAATATGTCGGCGTTCAGGAGAGGTTTTGTTTGTGTTGGTTTGAGGTAAGTTGTCGAGCTATTAGCTAATTCACGTACTAAATTATAAGTGTGTCAAGTTTGACCTAATATAAACAGCTAGGCTATGTATGGCCGGTGTATTTCCAAAGGGTTAACGTTAATTTGCGTTTGGATATGTCGAAACAAAGCTAGCTATGCGAGCTAGCTAACATTAGCTAGGTATATGATTGTTTAGCTAATGTTACTGTTCTTAGCTAACTAACGTTACTCTTGTCGTGGCTATTTCGTTACACGTAAGTTGTGGTATCTTGAAATGTGGCAATTCACTTCGTGATTTACATGTTTTTCTCTCTGTCCTCTAGCTATGCCTCAAACCTGGGGAGACTCAGTGGGGCGTTGGTGCGCCGACAAGTCATGAAATTCCCCAGGGTGATCCGGAAGAACTGGATATCTATGTCTGCTATTGGTGGCCTATGCGCAGTGCCCTTCTCACAGGTTGTTTTACACATTTAAACGATATACAGTTAGCTAGTCATGCAGACTTGTAAGCCAGTTGTAGATTCCTTCATTCAGTTTCATGTTCCAATTCAATGGAAATCTAACCAAAAATAAGACTAGCTAACCATCCATTGCTATTCCCTCTTCTAGAAACAAGACAACCTGTGTCATGAAGCCTTGGTCCGCAGGGCATCCTCTTTGGTCACAGATAGCACCAACACCTTCCTCTCTCAGACCACCCTGGCACTCGTAGACTCATTCACACAGTACGTTAAGGTAACCACTTTTTCACATTACCATGTGTTAGGAGACAATTAAACTTTGGTTCTGATGTTATACTTCGTATCCCATGCTAAATAGAAGCTTTGCAGGAACATAAAACACGTTGATTCATTAGGATAGGACTTACCATAGCTGAGATCTTATTTTCAAGTTATCGGAAAAGTTCATTAAGGTCACGGACAGGTCAATGTTAATCCTTAGTCAATTGTGGCTCCAAATCACCTGTCTGGATTCTTAAATTCAACACATTTTGTTCAGTATTTCAATATCGCATGGCCATATTGTAATTACATTTTCAGGGCTGATTCAAATAAAAGTACAATTTATTAAAATTGTTTTTTATTCAAGTTAGACATTTAATATACAAATTAGTCTGTATGGAATATGTATTTACAGTAATTTAAGTTCAATAATTTGAAGTAGGGTGGTAATATTAACAAATCTGAGTGCTTTATGCAAACCTGAGTTTGTAACAATTTATGAAATTATAATAACTATGTACACATTTATGGAAATTGGTTATTTTATACACACCACACAGCACCTACAACAACACCATCTCACACACAGCCTAACAGACTCACACTTCTCACTAAGTCTGAACTTCAACACAGAAGGCTACTCGTCTAAAAGCTTACTTCTAAGGTAGGCCTGAGTTACTCTTGGCCATGGGAGGTTTAACTGCAGCAAATAATTTGCCTAGGCACAGAAGAGACAGTGAGCTGCCTCCTAGCCAGCTTCACAGTAAGATAATGTAGATGGGACACATTTTCAATTCACTGGTATTTAGCTATGTTTTTATCGATTGTAGGGCTGTAGCTACTGAATTCTGGTAGTTTTTACTTTAAAGAATAAAACCATCACAATACAGCCAATGCCACGCAACGCTGCCTCTTGCCCGGCTTGTTGCCTTAGCCATCGGTGTCAGGCACTCCCACACAGTTAGCACTTGTCATAGAAATGGGGGTGGCTAAAGGTAAATTTGGACAAATCCCTGACAACCCATACATCTCTGAAAACATCTGAATGACAGAAGCGAATTAAAAAATGATTTACCTTATATTTCAGTTGAAAGGCATTCGATGACTGTGAAACACCCTCAGGTCATTCCTGCACTGCTTGGCCATACAATGTTACATTGATCTTACTCTTGACAGGTTGAGGAATACACGTCACAAATATTAACTCACCAATTTCGCGGGTTTCACAAAACAGATTTGAAATTCCTTAGCACGGCACTTGCTTTATATTTGGGCTCATATTGTGTAAATATTATAATGTACACTATTGGGATTTTTTTTGTCATGGGTAGCAACTGCCACATTGTTTTCAAAATATTTTTGTCTTAACTATCACATTGACATTTAAATTTTTTGTAAAGTTCTTATTGTCCATTGTTTGTCACCTAACACCCTTCATATGTCACTAAAGTGATTATCATAGGCCAGTGTTCAGCATACTTCACTGTATTAGGGGAGAGTGGGGTATGTTTAGCCATTTACAATTCAGCATCACTACATCAGGGAAGTATAGAATTCTTTCTAACCAAGCTATCTACATATATTTCAGGATGTTGTGTATCCTTTCAGAAACATATGTTTCTGAAAACATAGCTTGTCCAAAAGAAAGTGGTCTCTTGGCACAACCTACCCCTGTAATGGGTAAGTTAAGCATAGGGACAGGATAAGTTGAGCCGCCTTGGGATAAGTGGGTGATGGTGCTGGTAGGTCAGTTTAATTAATGGAATGTCGGTGTGATATACAATATCTTAAATGTATGCCTGCATTCAGATATAGATTTCTGTTCAATATAATTTACCCTTACATTTCGTGACCAGTTGTCTGGGACAGGGATGTGCCAATTCATAGGACATTTCTCTACATTTGAGGCTTTTAGTCCATGTGAGTTTCTTGATAGGATTAGCAAGCTCCGACTCCATGGCATTGGATAAGACCTTGTGCGCTTCTGCTACTCTGTCATAGCCTCTCTTTCGCAAAGTACATGTTTTATTTTTGTCAGTTTCTCTTCAGTGTCATTAAGTAAAAATTATCTTGCTGCTGCTCAAATGGACTTCTCGCACTTCCTTGGCTGCTCTCTCAATGACCTCGAGGGGGGCTTGTTTTACTTCAGTATACATGGAGCGTGATGTTTTCTCTGTAACAATGCAAATCTTGAGTTCATTGCAAAAATGCTATGCATATTATGCATAAAACAGACAAAATATAATCATAATTTGTATGGTGGCCTTTGGCTCAACTTACCCCCAGGCAAGCATTTTTACTATTAGCCCATACAGCTACCAGGATGCACGTTCATGATAGGTTTAGGACCTCATATTGTGGCTTAGAGACCCCAACTGATGTAGAAAACTATATCTACTTTGGATTAGATACAAGCATCATGAAACCTATAACACAGTACATTCGTTTGACTTTGTGAAAATCATTTATTTTTTAATTGACATGCGCTACATGACCAAAAGTATGCGGACACCTGCTCGTCGGACATTTCATTCCAAATTCATGGGCATTATTAATGGAGTCGGTTTCCCCCTTGCTGCTATAACAGCTTCCACTCTTCTGGGAGGGCTTTCCACTAGATGTTGGAACATTGCTGCGGGGGCTTGCTTCCATTCAGCCACGCTCATTAGCGAGGTCGGCACTGATGTTAGGTGATTAGGCCTGGCTCACGTTCCAATTCATCCCAAAGGTGTTCAATGGGTTTGAGGTCAGGGCTCTGTGCAGCCCAGTCAAGTTCTTCCACACCGATCTCGACAAACCATTTCTGTATAGCAATCTCCTGGCATCCACCAAACCCAGATTCGTCCGTCGTACTGCCAGTGGGTGAAGAGTGATTCATTACGCCAAAGGGATGTGTTTCCACTGTCCCGGAGTCCAATGGCGGCGAGCTTTACACCACTCCAGTCAACGCTTGGAACTGAGCATGGTGATCTTAGGCTTGTGTGCGGCTGTTTGGCCATGGAAACCCATTTCATGAAGCTCCCAATGAACAGTTTATTGTGCTGACAGTGCTTCCAGAGGCAGTTTGGAACTCTGTAGTGATTGTTGCATCCGAGGACCGATTTTATTTATTTTATTATTGTTTTTAATGCGTTTCAGCACTCGCCAGTCCCACTCTGCCTGTAGCTTATGAATCTGAACTTCTAATATTGTCCAGTTTCAGTATATGTAGGTGCTCAACTCGTGCTTCAGCCTCTAGAATCATGGAACATTAGATGGAGGACCATTCAGAACACAAAGAATATACACTTTGCAGCTGAGTTGTTGCTCCTAGACATTTCCGGAAGGTTGCAAGTTCAAATCCCCGAGCTGACAAGGTACAAATCTGTCGTTCTGCCCCTGAACAGGCAGTTAACCCACTGTTCCTAGGCCGTCATTGAAAATAAGAATTTGTTCTTAACTGACTTGCCTAGTTAAATAAAGGTAAAATATATATATATATACTGCTCAAAAAAATAAAGGGAACACTTAAACAACACAATGTAACCCCAAGTCAATCACACTTCTGTGAAATCAAACTGTCCACTTAGGAAGCAACACTGATTGACAATAAATTTCACATGCTGTTGTGCAAATGGAATAGACAAAAGGTGGCAATTAGCAAGACACCCCCAATAAAGGAGTGATTCTGCAGGTGGTGACCACAGACCACTTCTCAGTTCCTATGTTTCCTGGCTGATGTTTTGGTCACTTTTGAATGCTGGCGGTGCTCTCACTCTAGTGGTAGCATGAGACGGAGTCTACAACCCACACAAGTGGCTCAGGTAGTCCAGCTCATCCAGGAGGGCACATCAATGCGAGCTGTGGCAAGAAGGTTTGCTGTGTCTGTCAGCGTAGTGTCCAGAGCATGGAGGCGCTACCAGGAGACAGGCCAGTACATCAGGAGACGTGGAGGAGGCCGTAGGAGGGCAACAACCCAGCAGCAGGACCGCTACCTACGCCCTTGAGCAGGAGGAGCACTGCCAGAGCCCTGCAAAATGACCTCCAACAGGCCACAAATCTGCATTTGAGCAGTGTATATACATACACATGTCATTAACGGGTGTATATATATATATATATATATATATATATATATATATATATATATTACACACACATGTCATTAACGGGTGTGACTGAAAAAGCCAAATCCACTAATTTGAAGGAGTGTCCACATACTGTATATTAAAAACTGTCTTACCAGTTTGTTCCATGTGGTTTCTTCCTTCATAAATAAATGAATGACCTCTTCCTAAATGTGATCACATGATTGATTTTGTGTATTGTTTCCTAGAAGCAAGAGGTGGCTCAACAGACCCCACTCTCCTCTACTCAGCTTTTACTGTGGATTCATTCTACTGTCCATTCATAAACTCTGAAATGTATTTGACACAAACATAGCCCTACTGTAGCTGCACGAGCAGTGTATGACATCACAGCAACGTTCACTTTAGTACACTCCACTTGTGTACACACAGTATGTACTTGCACGTGTTGGTTTGTGCGTCTGTCTGTTGGCCAGCTAGCTAATGTTTGCATTTTCTCTCTAGACAATACATACACTGGTGACCCTACACAAGCACTATGTTGCCTCAGGCAGCAAGCTGACCCCTGCGGAGGAGGACTCTGTGTGGCAAGTGATCGTTCGTCAGCGCCAGGAGGTAGGTGACATCAGTGGTTTAAGAGGTCAAAGGTCATGCACTACTCAGGCTGCCTCGTTAGCTTAGACTATTCCCTGTCAACATTCACCCGCTGTATTTGTTAATTTAATGTCACAGAAATGGAAAACAAGATAGTTTTGTATGTATGTTTTTACCGGATGAGTAACTCCTGTCCTTATCCCATCTCTTGCCATCTTTGTCTAGGTGAGTGATTTGAGGGAGGACTGTAAGAGGTTTGAGTCTAACTGGATGATGGCCATCAACCTCTCTAAACTGGCAGCTGAAACGGCATACAACGCGGGTACTGTATCCTATGCACCTACTCCCACATTGGATCATAGAAAGTAGATTTGTTAGGATTTTTATGTTAACTTCAGGTTGACCTGCCTATACCCCTACCAGTTAGCCTGGGTACCAGCCTGTTTGTGCTATCATTTCACTCCTTGTCATGCCAAACATAACATGATGGCACAAACAGATCTGGGACCTGGCAACCTACCAGTGCTTCTGGGTCTATTGCAAGGAAAATTTGCCAGTGTACTAACAACACAAGAGAATCTCTTGTTAAACCATCAATACGCCCTAAAATTACCCGCACAGCTGATATCAATTGCAACCTTTGGCCACCAATTTACCACTCCCTAAAGTGGATTTCCAGGTTCTTTTAGTTCTGATTGCTGCCAACATTTTAAGATTTTGCGCTCTTGTGTGTATAATCATCAGAACAAATGAATCCTACTTTTTAAACAGACTAAGGGCGACTTAATCTATTTGACAATCATTCCGTACAACTGAAATAAAGTATTTACTATTTTACCATGGAAAATCTACTGTGGTAATTTACCCTACATGTTGTATGAATGAAAAACTCATGTTTGTGCAGCCTCATTAATTTAGTTTCCAATTCATGTAATATTTTAATTACAATTTGTCATTAAAGCATAATTTCTTAGTCAATTGTGATGAGTTATATAATTTATTTGATCAAATGAAATGTAGTCTAAACTCAGCAAAAAAAGAAACAAAGATTTTCAGCAAACTTAACGTGTAAATATTTGTATCATCAACTGAGACATAAACTGAACAAGTTCCACAGACATGTGACTAACGGAAGTTGAATAATGTGTCCCTGAACAAAGGGGGGGTCAAAATCAAAAGTAACAGTCAGTATCTGGTGTGGCCACCAGCACAACAGTACTTAATGCAGCATCTCCTCATGGACTGCACCAGATTTGCCAGTTCTTGCTGTGAGATGTTAGCCCACTCTTCCAACAAGGCACCTACAAGTTCCTGGAAATTTCTGGGGGGAATGGACCTAGCCCTCACACTCTGATCCAACAGGTCCCAGACGTGTTCAATGGGATTGAGATCCGGGCTCTTCCCTAGCCATGGCAGAACACTGACATTCCTGTCTTGCAGGAAATCACACACAGAACGAGCAGTATGGCTGGTGGCATTGTCATGCTGGAGGGTCATGTCAGGATGAGCCTGCAGGGAGGATGTCTTCCCTGTAACGCACAGCGTTGAGATTACCTGCAATGACAACAAGCTCAGTCCGATGATTCTGTGACACACCGCTCCAGACTGTGACGGACCCTCCACCTCCAAATCGATCCCGCTCCAGAGTACAGGCCTCGGTGTAATGCTCATTCCTTCGACGATAAACGCGAATCCGACCATCGTCCCTGGTGAGACAAAACCTTGACTCGTCTGTGAAGAGAACTTTTTGCCAGTCCTGTTTGGTCCAGCGACGGTGGGTTTGTGCCCATAGGCGACGTTGTTGCCGGTGATGTTTGTTTGGTGAGGACCTGCCTTAAAACAGGCCTACAAGCCCTCAGTCCAGCCTCTCTCAGCCTATTGCAGACAGGCAGACTGATGTTGGGGTTGTGCGTTCCTGGTGTAACTTGGGCAGTTGTTGTTGCCATCCTGTACCTGTCCCGCAGGTGTGAGGTTCGGATGTTCCCGATCCTGTGCAGCTGTTACACGTGGTTTGCCACTGCGAGGCCGATCAGCTGTCCGTCTTGTCTCCCTGTAGTGCTGTCTTAGGCGTCTCACAGTACAGACATTGCAATTTATTGCCCTGCCCACATCTGCAGTCCTCATGCCTCCTTGCAGCATGCCTCAGGCACATTCATGCAGATGAGCAGGGACCCTGGACATCTTTCTTTTGTTGTTTTTCAGAGTCAGTAGAACGGCCTTTAGTAGAACGTCCTCTTTAGTGTCCTCAGTTTTCATAACTGTGACCTTCATTGCCTACCGTCTGTAAGCCGTTAGTGTCTTAAAGACCGTTCCACAGGTGCATGTTCATTAATTGTTTATGGTTCATTGAACAAGCATGGGAATCAGTGTTTAAACCCTTTACAATGAAGATCTGTGAAGTTATTTGCATTTTTACTAATTATCTTTGAAAGACCGGGTCCTGAAAAATTGACGTTTTATTTTTTTGCTGAGTTTAATTATTTCAAATGCCACACATTATTTTGTGATTAAAAAATAAATAAAAATAAAATTAAGATGAAAGGTTTGAATGAAGTATAGGCTTACTACTATATTCTGATGCTCCTGATAGGTCAATATTTAATTAGGGGTGGGAATAGACAACCTAGACAACGAGTGTCCACCTGTGTCCGTTTTGGTCCTTGGTTGTAGACTGTGTGTTTTTTCAGGTGCCGACCAGGCGTCTGTGACAGCACAGACCAGCCTCCAGGTGGCGCAGTCTCATGTCGATCAGATCAGACAGCTCTCTATGGAGGCAGAGCAGAACCTAAAGGAGTCCAAAGCAGAGGAAAGTCAAAGGATCAAGCTACCTGCCGCCATGGAGGAAGAAGACATCCCTGATGCATATCTGCGAGAGGACTAACTCTACTTTATTGAACCATTTACAGTCTTGTCCACCTTATTCTGTTTGTATGATGTGACTACTAGGCCACATGGACTTTACATTGATGCTGCCTGTATGGCAGCCTAGTGGTGAAACGCCTCTTGATGAACAGAATTTAGAGTGGAGGGGATTTTCTTGTTATGTCTGCTGATTAGTTATTGATAAGTTTTGACTCAATCATGGGAACCAATTTGTGGGTCCAATACTTTGCATTGAGTGTGGGATATACGCTCTACAAATTAAATATTGTTATTTTATTGCTAATGTGAATATACTGCTGTCATGTGTTTGTGTGCATTTAAGCAGAGAAGTGCAATTTGAGATTACAGCTTTCACTGCTGTCTTTTTAGATAATGTATTAAGTACTTTTAGCAGTTTAAGTGCTGAAAATACAAGTATTGTTATGACTCAAGGTAGCCAAAAGGTGCATGTGACTTTTGTTTATTGCAGTCTGATCTTGTTTGTGTATCTTATCAGTTATGTCAATTTTTAAATGCAGGTGAAAAAAGGTTGTCTTGTTACTAGTATGTAACATGCCAATAGAATAGCGTTTTGGTCTGGGCAGAAACACTTACATTTCTTATGCACTTTCTGCTAAAGTCAAATGTTGCCTTAAGTCCATGTTAAGTATTCTTATCTCAATTCTGAAGCGGGGTCCCAAATGAGTAGCAGCATGCTGTGTTCCCAGTGTCACAGCCTTTTTGATTTCTTTATGGCCAGCAGATGTCGCTGTGGGTTCATATAATATCCTTGCTGTGCAGCTCTCAACTCTGAATCTACTCATGCATGATGAGGTGCAAGCTTGGGAGGAATAAAGATACTCAATGTGAGTGGAAATTCAGACTAGGTTCTAGTGAATGAATGCAACACTTTATAGTGGTATTATTATAATGCACTCACTTTAGAGATCTCTCAGATGTTATCTCTTTCAAATGGTGCCTATCTTTCCCATTCATTGAAGCGTACAACTTGATGGTCTTCGGGTGAACTCATCTTGATATTAGAGCGCTGTTGAGGTTTAAACGTCAGACCCTTTGAACCTGGGGTATACTATCACTTTAAGGCACAAAATCCATGGTATTTTCTCACTGTGATTCTATAAGGATTTAGCCTTAATGTGAAAAGCTGAGTGAAATGGTCTAGAACTCTAAAAGTAACTCAGCCTGAATAGAGTACAAAGTATAACTGTCCCTGGGGAAACATGTTGTCCAATGAAAACCTTGTAGGGATACAGAGAGTGTTAAGGGGCACCTAAGGAGCTGCAGAAGAACATTCGTCAATCCATCCATTCACTTGATAGTGTCCAGTTTGTTCCCTCTGTTTTCTAAATGAGTTATTATGCTAAACAGTCTCAGACCTGCCCATGGCCAAGACAGACACCTGTATAAGGGATGGAGAGATGTATGGGGGAGGAGACCCACAGAATAAAAGGATAAAGAGAGAAAGGGGGACTTGCACTTATTACACTGAGCTTCACTTCCACCAGCCCCTCCAATCCCCCTGGCACTCACTGAAGAGCCCTTGAGGCTTACTCAACATTCCTCAGAGAGACAAAGTGCTCTGTGAAAGAGAACAATGTGAACACGGATTGCAGGACGGGATGTTTGTTATCCCAGCCACAGGACAACAGTTTTAAAAAGACAACAAATCCACCATCCACCAAAAAATGTCATGGTTCTTGTTCAAAGTGAAAGTTTTTCTGTTACAAAGCTCCTTTTCCTCTATCGCCCTCAGCTTCAATTTATTGCTTAATTTCATCAATTATGTTTTATAACAGGTGTATTATGGTCCCACCAGAGAATTTGTGTAACAAATGTGCCCTGGTGTCTGACAATGGTAGTGCAATTGTTTTACTTTTACCTTTAATAATGCTGCCTCTCAAAACAAACCATCCATGTTCCTGCGAAAAATATGCAGATGTGTTCTTTCATTAGCAAACCATGTGGGTAAGGTGATGACAAGAACATACACAGCATTCATCAGACTAACATGGATCAGAGTAAAAAGTATTCATCTGAGATTAACAGGAGAGGACCTTAACTGCCGGTGCTGTTTCCATTTGTTTGTGTGTGTGTGTGCTTGCGTGTTTGTATGGCCTATGTCTGGTGTAAAGTCTGGTAGGTGTGTTTGTTGTACTTAAGGGTAGAACTTGTGAAATGGGGTGATCAGGAGAAGAGGATTCTGCAGTCTGGTTCTAGATTATTTGCATAGCAACAGATGTCTGTCTCTATAATGATATAGAGGGGAACATGCAAGCAGATAAGACACATTTTGGATTTTAAGTCACACACAAGTTCCATAAACTTAAAAATTGAGTTAATATGGTAGATCTGAGGGTAAGAGTCACTTGCAAGGCCAGCTTCTTTTTGTATATTTTCCGTTGGGCGAAGCAATAAACACAATGCACTGTGAACACACAATAATTTCATATACACTTGACTGCTTTATGAAATCCTAATATATGTCCTCATTGCATGAATTAAGGTATTGCATCAGTGGGAAATGTTGTGTTGGAAAAAGTGAAGACACCTGAGGGATGTGAATGTAATTCTTTTTTTTTTACATTGAAGTTTGAGACAGCTAGAGGGGGAAATAGATTGAAATAGAACACGGGTTCGAGTTTCAGGTCTCAGTTGATCTAATCCATGACAGATGAGAAGGTCTTGAGCTGAATGAGTGCCTCTGCTCTCAGGCGCATCGAGGTGAAAGCTCCCTGGGCTCTGCTGCTGGGGCTACTGACAGGCAGGCACAATGTTTCTGTAATGACAGCCACTCGCTACCCTGTGATGAGGGGTTGTGGGAGAGTTTGGTGAAACTTTGAAGTCATTGTATTTTGATGAGGCCATGAGGGTGGTGTAACCATAGATCATAAAATGAAACAAATGAAGCATGTATCTGTTCTACTTTTTCTCACCATCAAAACTCTCTGACAGACTGCTTAACAAGAAGACTGTACCAACTGTAAGCCTGCATCTGTGCAAGTAATAATGGCTCCGGCTGACTGGTATCTGGCCTAGTAGGCTATAAACATTCTCTCTTTTTTCACACAGTAGGATATCAGTGTCTGAGCACTTTATAACCCCATTATTAATGGAATTTCATTACTAATCTGACAATGTATCTCTTAGAATCCAATACCAGGACATTGTGCTTTTTAAAAAAACAGTCTTCTTTTGTTGTGGTCGGAAAAGTATTCTTAGCATCTTTCACAATGGCTAGGGCCCTCTTTAAGATAGATTCTTCCCCCATCTCATAAATCAGATGGAAAGACATGCAGAACACATCCCAACACACACCCTGGCCTGCCTCACACTGTGCCAGGGTGTGGATGAATAGGGTGTCAGGAGAGTAATTGTGTCCCTGGTGGCTCTTGAGAAGACAGAATATGAGACTCAAATTAAAGCACTGACCTGGTTAGGTTCCAGCCAAAAGGAGGGGTGCCCCCCACAATTGCTGTTTGCAAGGATTAGCTAGTTAATTTCTGAACGCCCCAATTAGACTTGGGGTGGTGTGTCCCAGTTGTTGAAGAACGGCAGGGGGACGGATACACAGATTGGGTTTTTGGAGAGATGTTATGGTGGGGGGATTACCAGTGGGGAACAGGGGATTAAGGCTGATGCTGGTCCTGAGTTAACTTGCCTTCAGAGAGAGGTGACTGGGCCAAACATGCATGGGAACAGGAAGGAATTCGGACATGGGGAGCAGAGATAGGCTTACAGCAATGGATATGAACCACACTGGTACATGTGCCACGCTCATTGTGCTGCATTCTCCATGCTGTATATAACTTGTGTCTGATTAAAACCTCCACTTGCTTAGAATACAAGTTTGTGCAATATCCCTTTAACCAAAGATTTGTTGCAACCCGCAAAATATGTTTAATCAGCAGTTGATCAAATTTCAGGTCATATTGTTACTCATGTCTCTTATATTGACCTCATTCAGAAAATCTTTATTAATTCTTCAGTTAATTAATGATAGGTAATGTGTTTTTACTTACCAATTACCACAGGGAAATTACCCCCGTTCAGAAACACATCTTATTTCATAGGCCTACTTAGTAAATGTGTACTTCAACTGTAGCATAAATGTATAAATCTTTATTTGCAATATGGATGACGTAATCTATATATTACACACATTTTTCAGGGATGGTGTGCTGGAGGATTGCTTCTCATTTGACTGTATCGCTGGAATCAGGTGAGCCCCCCTATTGGTGCTCTAGTGGTACAGTCCAATCGCAGTTTGGAGTTGTTGCTGAGGAGGTTTCGTAGTCCGGAGGACAGACAAGCGTGTTCGATGGAAGACGGCTCTACTTTCAAAATGTTCCTGCCTTGCCTAAGGAATTACCCGCTTTACAAAGGACAGCATGCTGTATTTATTGTTCTTCTGTACATCTTGACAGGTATGCTATACATTGTGAACGCTCGGTAACATTAGCCAATGTAAAAGATTTTGAGAAGTTCTGAGTGCAGCCAGTGAGAGCGTGGCAGCAAGCCGACTTGGGTCTCGTCTTACACAGTCTACAAAACATTCGTTGTATTAGTTTATTTGAGATTTGGACTGTATTGTTTCTATAAGAAAGGTTGACTTGTTTTTCGAATGCCATTAACGACTGTTCAAGGCAGGGGAACTTTTGTTGAGAAGTTTAGTGCTGGTATGGTGCCGCTGCCCGATGATGGTGTGATCCGCGGCTGCCATGGAAACATTCACATTGCCATAGGAAACCACTGAGGAGCAACGTTGAGGTAGATGCTCTTAATAAGCGGTGGGGCAATTTGAAGAGCCGCACGGTAGCACATATGTTGCTCTCATCAGTACATTTTGGGGCCCTTAAGCGATATTTGGTTGGGCCTCCCCACCTCGCAGGCAAAACATAAAAGTTTGAAAGTTAATATCCTGCAATTCTACACATTATGCCATGGGGTGGAGTGAACATTTTGCAGTTTTAAAGCAAGACTTTGCAGTTCTACACCATAGGAAGTTGCTGATGAGAGAACAGCTCATAATAACGGCCAGAATGGTGCAAATGGAATCATAAACATGGAATTCCGCTCCAACTATTACCACAGGCCTGTTCTCCTCAATTAAGGTGCCACCAACCTCCTGTGTTCTACACTTTTTGCTATGGGCAGACCTAGAAGAAAATTGTAGTTTTACCGCTAATTTCCTGCAATTCTACACATTTTGCTGTGTTAAATATTTCTGAGTGAGTGACAAGGTAAATGGGAGCCCCCTGGAGGTCAAGAACGTTCCAGTTGGTATTCGGCCATGATTACTACTAGTTTAGGTAGCTGGCTAAACTAACTTACCAATCAAAACATTATCTGACATGGCTAATTGAGTGACTGTTAGTGACTGATATAACGAGAAAAGTTGCTGATTGATGCACAACCAAATTTTGAACTTACACCTTGTGCATTCTACCATTCGATCTCTCAACCGTAAGTTGAGACCCCATAGGCAACCACTTATGTCGCGTATGCCAAGAGCCGGCCCATAGTTCTTTATCTTACCTGAAGATGTCTGAGCCAAACAGCCAATCCTTACGTTTTTTATTTAATAGAAGTTAATATAATTTTTGCAATTTAAAAAAAAAAGTGCTCCAAACTAAGACTTGTTTTGGAGAGTGGAGACTATCTGCGCAACAGCAAGGAGGCCCCTGGCTGCTCCTAGTATAAATTCCAGAATATAACATTGTCAGTCATCAGTGGTGTCTATGTCATAGAAGTAGGAACTAGGGATTCTCTGATGTATGTATTTGAGGAAAGTTATAAAGTTTCTTTGTTGACACCTGTCTCCATTTACTAGGCTGACAAAAATCAAACAATGGTCCCCCATGACAGAAGATGAAATAAACGTGTGGCAAATTGGTCCAATTGGTCTGCAATAGGCAGCACCTGCCACCGGTGTTGAAACAGTTGCTGTCAGGCAAGGGGACATAAGCTGATTGATTTAGATTATGTGTGAAGTTTTATCAGTTTCTCCTCTCCTGGAATTATTGATATGCACTTTTGGTTATTTTCAGTTCTTTATTTTGGGTGATATTATTTTGTCGTTGTGCAGCCTGCCCTAAAGACGACTTTCCAAGAATAATTGAGAAGAAGTCTCTTTAGGGAAATCAATGATGCCCCAATATGGACCGTATGGTAGGTAGTTCTGTGATCATTGAACTCACCTCATACATGATAAATGGTGGGACATATTTTTTCCTGTTTTTTCATGAGCTAGAGACCCATTTCTGTTGTCTGTCTGGTTAATAGTCAATTAATTTATTTAGTAATTATTAAAGATGCCCTATGCAGAATCGCTCTGCCATTTCCTGGTTGCAAAAATTGAAGTTTGTGATAAAATATGCAAGTATAGTGTAGTGCACGTGTCAAACTCATTCCATAGAGGGCTGAATTTCTGCGGGTTTACACTCCACATTTGTACTTGATTGATGAATTAAGGTCAATAATTAGTAAGATACTCCCCTCACCTGATTGTCTAGGTCTTAATTCAAAGGAAAAAACAAAAATCTGCAGACACTCTGCCCTCCATGGAATGAGTTTGAGCAGTTGGAGCAGGCAGAAATGTGTCCGGTATGACGTAGCATTGAGATAAAGCCACTCTCACTACACTAAAAGTGAATAGGAATACGACTTTTAGATTGCGGAAATGTCTATCATACGTGTCAGATTTCAATATTGGCTGATGTCATAATGTCTTCTCTCGAATGAGCCATTGATCATAATTTTGCGATATTTCTACTTTGAGGAATATCATTTAACAGAGGGTCTAACACATTTATCCTATTTGTCTGCCTCTTCAGTCCAGAGTGCATTGCATGGTGCTGTTGCGAATGTCAGACTCCACTCTGTGAGGCACATCGAGCTGCAGGTTGAAAATGGTGTGTTTGTATTCCTAAATTGATAGTGCAATTTGTTTAAGCAATTTTACAGCTAACTAGCTACTTCACATGCTGATATTGACTTTGGTATTATTGTATGTAGCTACATTTGCTAACTAGCTACCTAGCAGTGCATTGTTGGTTTTGTAGTCAACTTGAGCTGCAACAGATTTCCACAATGATTTTCATATATTGTTGCCAACCTTATTATAAAAAAATAAACAAAATATTGTTCTCACATATTAGTGTAAATTATAGTTATGAGTGGTTTTGGGTGGATTTTTCCTTTAAGAACGGGAAGCATAGAAATAGCGCACACAGAACATATCTACCGCTTTTTAGACTTGCTTTTAATGAGAACAACAGATCTTTAACTCACATTTCTATGTGAATTTGGTGCAGATGCTCCTGTTCAAGATCCATATCCATATTGACTCACTCAATCTCTCTCACACACACACACACAGAGGCGTCTCCAGCCAGCATGTGACCTTGGGTCCGATGAGGTGGGACAGCCTCCCCAGGTGGCCCAGGCAAGGCCATTAGCTGCTGTGTTCTGACTGACTGATGGCAACAGTGGAAGGGGAGGAACCGTTAAAATACCACAGGGGAGCGGGGGATTACTGCCGGCATTCCTTCTCTAATATCACTGGTGACTGCTGTGTCTCTGTTCCCTCTGTTCTAGGAGAATCCTCTCTTCCTTTCCTCCTCTATTCTTAATTATATAGTCAGCCTCTGTCTATATCTTGTCTCCTTCCCCTTTTGTCAGTGTGTCTGCCTGCTTATTGCCTTGGATCGATGAGGGCACTGATGTGACTTGGGAATTGAAACATTAGTAGCCCAATCCTTTTACTGACCCCACACCCACACTCTCAATGCATCACTGTTGTCTCTAAAGTATTTGTATGTCATTGATGGTAGGCATTACAAGACAACAGACACAATGTTAGATGGAATTTTATTGTTTGACCTGTAGTAACATAAAGACAGCATTTTGTGGCTGTTGCGCTGTGTAGGGCAGGCCAGGGGCTTCTAGGGAGAAAGAGGGGAAGCTGAATAAATCATGTTCTCTTCACATGGAGCCTTTCATCTACTTAGGTGTCAATGTTCCCACAAGCAGACCTCCCCCCACCCCCACCCCTCGTCTCCGTTCCTACTGCTGCCGGTTGGCTTGTAATAGGCAGGTGGGCGATTCCACGCCAGGATAGACTGAAAATATCTAATTGTTCTGGCAATTCTCACATAATCTTAATTGGGAATAAGGATATTTGACATGCTTTGTATCACAAACGATATTTGGGGGAAAATTAGGATGAAAGTGGCAATTATTTCTAGGCCCTTTTTTATACATTTACATGTAAGACCCTTGGTGATATTATACTCCTTATAGTGTGCTGTAAAATATAGAGTATACTAGATTCTGGGAGGAAAAAAAAATCACATTTGTCACATTTATTAAACATTTAAAATACACTGCTCAAAAAAATAAAGGGAACACTTAAACAACACAATGTAATTCCAAGTCAATCACACTTCTGTAAAATCAAACTGTCCACTTAGGAAGCAACACTGATTAACAATAAATTTCACATGCTGGTTGTGCAAATGGAATAGACAAAAGGTGGAAATTATAGGCAATTAGCAAGACACCCCCCAAAACAGGAGTGATTCTGCAGGTGGTGACCACAGACCACTTCTCAGTTCCTATGCTTCCTGGCTGATGTTTTGGTCACTTTTGAATGCTGGCGGTGCTCTCACTCTAGTGGTAGCATGAGACGGAGTCTACAACCCACACAAGTGGCTCAGGTAGTGCAGTTCATCCAGGATGGCACATCAATGCGAACTGTGGCAAAAAGGTTTGCTGTGTCTGTCAGCGTAGTGTAAAGTGTGTTGTAGTACAAAGAAAATGTGTGGTTTATTTCTACAGGATCCATTGATAATTGTCCTTAGAGCTATTAATGCAATTCATAAATTGTCTGAATTTAACTTCTTAATGCGCCAAGCCGGCAATTTAGCAGGTTTTCCCCCTTGGTTATAGAAGGACTGTTTCAGCAGCCATTGAGGTGGAAAGTTCTTCATACTGAGCTTTAAGAGCTAATACTTATTGGTTTACTTCTACTGAGTTTTCCAAAAAAGCTTCCCTCTCCAATTCTCTGATTTTGCTGTCCATCTCTCTCATTTTCAGATTTAATTGATTTGATTTGAAACTGGTAAAACGTATAATTTTCCCCCAAATATATGCTTTGAAAGGCTCCCTTCTGGTACTCGCTGACATTTGGTCAGTGTTCAATGTAAAATAAATGCAAAAGCCATCTAGAGTATCATTTTACTAGTTTTGTATCCCTATAGAATAATGGAACGGTCACTCAGAACAATACTATCATTTCCACGTCCTGCTACATTGGGAAGCAATAAGCAAAAAACGAAAAAGTACTCTGAGAATATGATTTAAATGTCGACGATTAACGCGAATACTCCCTTTTACTCGGGTTCTGAGTCCTCCAATGATCACATAGATTTAAGTCCTTAATGAAATGCTGTAATTTATTTATACACTTTCTGGGAATTGTCTAAACCAGAGGAGCGATCTAGATGAGGATCAAGAGTGCAATTAAAATCCCCTGCCATTAGCCTCCCTTCCTGGTAAAGTCCTATCAATAGAAATACATTCTCAAAGAATTTTGGATTATCATCATTAGGACCATAAACATTAACCAGATTAATGCGCTCATTCGAAAGACTTCCCTGTATCAAGATGTATCCACCAGCTGTATCAGTTATAATATTATCCACTTGAAACGGAACTAATTTGTGAATTTAAAACCATAACACCACGAGAATGAGAGGAGAAACAGGATGCCATTACTTGCTCTTGCCATCTCCTGCGTACTTTAAGTAGCTCATCTTTCAACAAGTGAGTTTCTTGTAGGAAGATGAATAGAGTTGTTTAGGCCTAGTAATAACCTGTTTTAAGCTTGGATAGTTTACCAACTCTACGGAGATTCCACTAAGTAAATTTAAGTTTTGCATTTGATGTCATTTAACCAAATATGTAAACATGGAATAAGCTATAGCATAAGGGCATATCTAAATATGTTTAGCATCGCGTGAGTATTTTTTTAGTGAGGAAAATATGTAAAGATCTGTTGAAACAAACAAATCTATCCTAACAGTAAAACACTGAACCACATTCCCCTAATTCCCTAACCAAGACACCCAACGCTTCCCCTCCCACCTCCCCTTAATCGTAAAGTATACGACTGATCCATTAAAAACTTCTTATGGCTGCAATCCCGGTAACGGGATGATATGACAACAGCCAGTGAAAGTACAGGGCGCCAAATTCAAAACAACAGAAATCTCACAATTAAAATTCCTCAGACATACATGTTTCTTATACCATTTTAAAGGTAATCTTGTTGTTAATCCCACAAGTGTCCGATTTCAAATATGCTTTTCAGCGAAAGCACTACAAACGATTATGTTAGGTCACACCAAACCACAATAAGCCCAGCCATTTTTCCAGCGAAAGATAGCAGTCACAAAAAGCAGAAATATAGCTAAAATTAATCACTAACCTTTGATGATCTTCATCAGATGACACTCATAGGACTTCATGTTACACAATACATGCATGTTTTGTTTGATAAAGTTCATATAAAAAAATCTGAGTTTACATTGGTGCATTACATTCACTAGTTCCAAAAACATCCAGTGATAGTGCATAGCCACATCGTTTCAACAGAAATACTCATCATAAATGTAGATGATAATACAAGTTATACACATGGAATTATAGATATACCTCTCCTTAATGCAACTGCTGTGTCAGATTTCAAAAAAACGTTACGGAAAAAGCAAACCATGCAATAATCTGAGACGGAGCTCAGAACAAGAGTCAAATTAGCCGCCATTTTGGAGTCAACAGAAACCAGAGATTACATGATAAATATTCCCATACCTTTCATGATCTTCATCAGAATGCACTCCCACGAATCCCAGGTCCACAATAAATGCTTGATTTGTTCGTTAATGTCCGTTATTTATTCCAATTAGCTACTTTGGTTAGCGCGTTTGGTAAACAATTCCAAACTCACAAAGCGCGTCCACTATAACGCCTGAAATTGTCCAAGAAAATTGCTGTTTGTGTTACGAGGATTTAAAATAAGAGATTAAAATAAATGTAGCCGAAGTTGGCAGGAGAGCACAAAAAACACTCCCGCTAAGTTTGTCATAACTGTATACCAGGCTATTTGGAAATCATCACGGGATGGTTTTTCAATACCGTCAATACTGTTGAAACTATTTATTTGAAGTTTTTCATTTTAGTATTTGTAGCTACTTTTTAAGTAAATACCTGCAGTCAACTTGTGCAACTTGTTAGAAGATAAAGCAGATTGCGTTCTTCATTTCACCCGTCACATTATTTTACATTACGAAACTTACCGTAGTTCCCCAGAACAGTTGAGCCAATCACGTGTGTGTTTGTAAATAGCACAACTGGAGAAAGCATGAGCAGGTGAGTCCAGCTGTGTATTGACGGGTCACGTTTTATATTGAAAGTCAAGTGTGTTCATTTTTGCTTCAATAGAGTGATCAGTGATTTGCAACTATAGTTTTCTTTCACAGAAAATACATTTGTGCTACACATTTAGTTAGAAAATAACTTAATTTGACAACAGAAGTGGAACGCTATTTGCCTGGCAGCCACACAATATGGCAAAATGAGCTTACAATGTAAAAGCAAGGTAATTTTTGCAAAAACTATGCATGGCCATCATATTTCTGTTTATCATAGAAATATAGCCAGCAACATTTACTAATGTTTAAAAAAAAAAGAAGGTAATTTTGCATTTTACAGGAGAAAAATAGGCTGGCTACACCAAGAAAAGTACAGGAGAAAAGTAGCTACACATCAGTCAGTACTCTGCTGATAGGATGCCCGTTTGTGAATTCTCATCTGAGTGGAAAAGTGCAACTGAAACACAAAATGAGTCTGATGCCGAGCAGAAATTACAAAATGAAATCATTTTTGATCTGCTTTTACAAAACGCAGCAAGATATTTCTTATGGATTAGAAATGATAAAGATTTCAGTGTTACCGTGACCCCTAAGTTTAATTTACTAGTTATCTAAGTACGTGGCTGAATTAATAAGGTGACGGAGCATCATATTGTGTTGGCTTTCTGACATATTCAAGTTGTCAAAGCCCTTTGGATGAGTTATCGGTACAGCTGCCACTTCTATCTTTTGATTTCCTTGCGTTTTTCTCCTCTCTGTTCTTGCCGTCTGCTCCTCCCCCATTGAGGAACCTTGACTGGCTGCATCACCGCTTGGTACGACAACTGCAAGTCACCCAACCACAAGGCGCTACAGAGGGTTGTGAGTCCGACCCAGTATATCACTGGGGCCAAGCTCCCTGCCATCCAGGACCTCTATACCAGGCGGTATCAGAGGAATGCCTAAAAAATATTCTGACTCAGCCACCCAAGCCATAGAGTGTTCTCTGCTACCGCATGGCAAGCGGTACCAGTGCACCAACAGGATCCTGAACAGCTTCTACCCCCAAGCCATAAGACTGCTAACCAAGACTGCTAAATAGATCATCAAATGGCTACCCGGGCTACCTGCGTTGACCTTAGTTAAAAATAAACTCTCTTGCACTCACTCTATGCACACACTGGACTCTACCCACACACTGACACCCCAACACACAATCACTTCATGCGCCCGCACACACACAAAATGCGCACACATGCATACTGACGCCACACACACATATGCTTTCACATTCACCACATGCGCTGCTGCTACAGCTCAGTCTATCTATCCTGTTTCCTAGTCACTTTACCTCTACCGATATGTACATAGCTACCTCAATTACCTCGTACCCCTGCACATCGATTCGGTACTAGTACCTTCAGAAAGTATTCACTCGACTTATTCCACATTTTGTGATACATCCTGAATTCAAAATGGATTATACACACAAAACCCCATAATGACAAAGTGAAAACATGTTTTTAGACATTTTTGCTAATTTTTTGAAAATGAAATACAGAAGTATCTAATATGCATTAGTATTCACACCCCGTGAGTCAACACATGTTGTAATCGCACCCAAAGGTAATTCTAACTGAGTCTTTCTGGGTAAGTCCCAAAGAGCTTTGCACACCTGGATTGTACAATATTTGCACATTATTCTCTTTAAAATTCTTCAAGCTCTGTCAAGTTGATAATTTTTAAGTCTTGCCATAGCGTTTCAAGCTGATTTAAGTCAAAACTGTAACTAGGCCACTCAGGAACATTTAAATGTCGTCTTGGTAAGCAACTCCAGTGTACAGTGGGAAGAAAAGGTATGTAAAGGTACCCTTTAGAATGACCTAGATTTGTATCTGATCTTCATCTGTCACAACAATAGACAAATACAGTCGGCTTAAACTAATAACACACAAACAATTATAATTTTACATCTTTATTGAACATACCGTGTAAACGTTCTCAGTGCAGATTGGAAAAAATATGTGAACCCTTGGATTTAATAACAGGTTGACCCTCCTTTGGTAGCAATAACCTCAACCAAACGTTTTCTGTAGTTGCGGATCAGACCTGCACAACGGTCAGGAGGAATTTTGGACCATTCCCATTTACAAAACTGTTTCAGTTCCACAATGTTCTTGGGAGATCTGGTGTGAATTGCTCTCTTGAGGTCATTCCACAGCATCTCAATCGGGTTGAGGTCAGGACTGACTGGGCCACTCCAGAAGGCATATTTTCTTCTGTTCAAGCCATTCTGTTGTTTATTTACTTTTCTTTTGAGTTGTTGTCCTGTTGCATCACCTAACGTCTGTTGAGCTTCAATTGGCAGACAGATAGCCTTACATTCTCCTGCAAAATGTCTTGATAAACTTGGGAATTCATTTTTCCGTCGATGATAGCAAGCTGTCCATGCCCTGAGGCAGCAAAGCAGCCCCAAAACGTGATGACGTTGTTGTGCTGTGCCTTTTTTCTCGTCACATAGTGTTGTGTGTTCCTTCCAAACAACACAACTTTAGTTTCATCTGTCCACAGAATATTTTGCCATCCAGGTACACTTTTGCAAACTTCCGACGTGCAGCACTGTGAATGTTTAAATGATGAATTCAATATATATATAGCACACTGTGTTTGTCTATTGTTGTGACTTAGATCAAGATCAGATAAAATGTTATGTAAAATGTATGCAGAAATCCAGGTAATTCCAAAGGGTTCACATACTTTTTTTTTTTGTATTTTAGGTTATTGTCCTGCTGAAAGGTGAATTTGTCTGTTGGAAAGCAGACTGAACCAGGTTTTCTTCTAGGATTTTGCCTGTGCTTAGCTCTTAAGTTTATTTTTTTTCCAAAAAAACTCCTTAGTCCGTGCTTGAAATTATGAAGAGTGGTACTCATTGATGTGTTGTTGGATTTGCCAACACAACACAAATTTAACTTTTAGACAAAGTTCATTTCTTTGCCACATTTTTTTCAGTTTTACTTTAGGGCCTTATTGCAAACAGGATGCATGGTTTAGAATATGTTTGTTCTCTACAGGCTTCCTTCACTCTGTCAATTAGTGGAGTAACTACAATGTTGTTGATCCATCCTCAGTTTTCTTCTGTCACAGCCATTAAACTCTGTAACTGTTTTAAAGTCATCATTGGCCTCATGGTGAAACCTCTGAGCGGTTTCCTTCTTCTCTGGCAACTGAGTTAGGAAGGACACTTGTATCTTTGTAGTGACTGGGTGTATTGATACACCATTCAAAGTGTTTTTCACCATGCTCAAAGGGATATTCAATGCGAGGCATTGGAAAACCTCCCAGGTCTTGGTGTTTGAATCTGTGTTTGAAATTCACTGCTCGACTGAGGGGAATTTTACAGTGGATTCGTTAAGTATTCAGACCCCTTGACTTTTTCCACATTTCGTTACGTTACAGCCTTGTTCTAAAATGTATTCAATTGTTTCCCCCTCATCTTACACACAATACCCCATATTGATAAAAATTGAAATTTTTGCAAATGTATAAAAAAAATTAAAATGTAAATATACATTCACAGAAGTATTCAGACCCTTTACTCAGTACTTTGTTGAAACACCTTTGGCAGCGATTACAACCTTGAGTCTTCTTGGGTATGACTACAAGCTTGTCACACCTGTATTTGGGAAATTTCTCCCATTCTTCTCTGCAGATCCTCTCAAGCTCAATCAGGTTGGATGTGGAGCGTTGCTGCACAGGTCTCTCCAGAGATGTTCGTCAGGTTCAAGTCCGGGCTCTGGCTGAGCCACTCAAGGACATTGAGACTTGTCCCGAAGCCACTCGTGCATTGTCTTGGCTGTGTACTTAGGGTTGTTGTCCTGTTGGAAGGTGAACCTTCGCCCCTGTCTGAGGTGCTGAGCGCTCTGGAACAGGTTTTCATCAAGGATCTCTCTATACTTAGCTTCGTTCATATTTCCCTTGATCCTGACTAGTCTCCCAGTTCCTGCCACTGAAAAACATCCCCACCGCTTGATGCTGTCACCACCATGCTTCACCGTAGGGATGGTGTCAGGTTTTCTCCAGACGTGGCGCTTGACATTCAGGCCAAAGTGTTCAATCTTGGTTTCATCAGACCAGAGAATATTGTTTCTCATGGTCTGAGAGTCCTTTAGGTGCCCTTTGGCAAACTCCAAGCGGGTATTCATGTGTCTTTTACTGAGGAGTGGCTTCCGTCTGGCCACTCTACAATAAAGACCTGATTTGTGGAGTGCCGCAAAGATGGTTGTCCTTCTGGAAGATTCTCCTATCTCTACAGAGGAACTCTAGAGCTCTGTCAGAGTGACCATCAGGTTCTTGGTCACCTCCCTGACCAAGGCCCTTCTCCCCCCATTGCTCAGTTTAGGTGGGCGGCCAGCTCTAAGAAGAGTCTTGGTAGTTCCAAACGCCTTCCATTTAAGAATGATGGAGGCCACTGTGTTCTTGGGGACCTTCAATGCTGCAGAAATGTTTTGGTACCCTTCCCCAGATCTGTGCCTCGACACAATCCTGTCTCGGAGCTCTACAGACAATTCCTTTGACCCAATGGCTTGGTTTTTGCTCTGACAATTCCAAATCATGTCCAATATATATTGAATTTACCACAGGTGGATTCCAATCAAGTTGTAGAAACAGCTCAAGGATGATCAATGGAAACAAGATGCACCTGAGCTCAATTTCGAGTCTCATAGCAAAGGATCTGAATACTTATGTAAATAAGGTATTTCTGTTTTTTAAACCCATTTTCGCTTTGTCATTATGGCGTATTGTGTGTAGATTGAGGAAAAAACATGTATTTCATCAATTTTAGAATAAGGCTGTAACGTGGAAAAAGTGAAAGGGTCTGAATACTTTCCGAATGCACTGTGTGGTGTACAAAGATGAAGTAGTCATCAAAAAGATCATTTTAAACACTGTTATTGCACACAGTGAGTCCATGCAACTTAGTATGTGACTTGTTAAGCACATTTTTATTCCAGAACTTGGCTTGCCATAACAAAGGGGTTGAATACTTATTGACTCAAGATATTTCAGTTACATTTTTATATTGTTTTCTAAACATTTCTAAAAACATAATTCCACTTTGACTTGTGTGTGGGCCAGTGACACACACTCTCAATTGAATCCATTTGAAATTCAGGCTTTAACACAACAAAATATGGACAAGTCAGTTGGTGTGAATACTTTGAAGGCACTGTATACTTTTACTTTTTAAGTATATTTTAGCAATTACATCTACTTTTGATACTTACATATATGTAAAATCAAATACTTTTAGACTTTTACTCAAGTGGTATTTTACTGGGTGACTTTTACTTTAATAGAAAATGACTAGAGTATCTTTAGTTTTACTCAAGTATGACGATTGGGTACTTTTCGATACTATAACATGAAAAACGGTCCGTATTAGAAGAACCGAAAGTAACATTCGTCACACGTTTGGAAATCAACTAAATGTTTTGGACTTATTAGAACATTTTTAAAATTATTTTTCCAAGCTTATCAAAAGACCTCAATTAAAAGTTAAGTACAAAGTAGCCCATGCCAACCTGTAAGGATCATGATTATTTACGTAACTCCAGTGGGCATTTGTTTTGCAAATGCCGCTAACCAAACAGTGCTAGGTGCATGCACACTTTAATTCAAGGTTAAATGAACTCAAATCAACATTTCCTAGATTTTTTTCCCAGACCTCAAAAGTGTTTTCCTGATATGGGTTAAGTATTGTTGTGGACTTAACATCCAATTTTGTAAAAAAAAAAATGATTTTGAGACCGAAAACAAAAATTGGTCCTCCCCGCTTTCTTTATTTGCTGTTTTATCGTTTTGATTTTGAGTATAGTGATCCCAAAACTGGCATCTGTGTCGAAGTCAAAATTCTGGTATTGTGTGTGTGTGTGTGTTTTACTATACTTGAGGTCCAAATTTCCGCACAAGAATAGTAAACCAAGGAAAATTCAGACAAGTGAGGACATTTCACTGGTCCTAAAAATGATAAAGGCTATTTTAGGGTTATATTTAGAGTTTAGGTTTGGGGTTAGAAATAGGATTTTGAAAGGGATACAATTGCTGGTCCACAAAATGTCTTCAAGTATAGTGCCCGTAATACAACACTATATTAAGGAGTATTGGGGTGCACTGGGGAGATTAATGCAGTGACACAGCACAAGCTTTGGAGGATCTGTCTTTTTGTTAGCTCTTTAGAGGATTAGATTCAAGCAATAACGGAAGGGCTAGGTTTAAGTGCTTTTCTGTTGATGTTTCTGTGTTTTGTTGTGGCTGAATTAAGATAATATGACAGGGGCAGGGCCGTAACTACATATGAGGACACAGAGGTCTGGACCTCAGTAATTTTTTCTAATTTAATTTGAGTGTACAAAACATATTTCCCATGAAATAGACTAACTAGGTGAATTCAGGTGAAAGCTATGATCCCTTATTGATGTCACCTGTTAAATCCACTTCAATCAGTGTAGCCTAGATGGAGACAGGTTAAAGAAGGATTCATTCTTGAGACATGGATTGTGTATGTGTGCCATTCAGAGAGTGAATGGGCAAGACAAAATATTGAAGTGCCTTTCAATCAACGGGGTATGGTAGTAGGTGTCAGGTGCACTGGTTTGTGTGTCAAGAACTGCAACGCTGCTGGGTTTTTGACACTCAACAGTTTCCCGCGTGTATCAAGAATGGACCTCCACCCCAAGGATATCCAGCCAACTTGACTTGTGGGAAGCATTGGAGTCAACATGGGCCAGCATCCCTGTGGAATGCTTTCGACACCTTGTAGAGTCCATGCCCCAGAGAATTGAGGCTGTTCTGAGGGCTAAAGGGGGGCGCAACTCAATATTAGGAAGGTGTTCCTAATGTTTTGTACACAGTGTATATATTTTGTACACTAAGAAAATCAATTACCGGCCAACATCAATATATTTCCCCCAGCGTTGATTTAAAGCTTAGAACGCCTGTATTCTTGATCTGACGGAGTTGTTATCCTGCCTGCTTTTTGCAAACGAGTGGAATCATTTACAGTGGTTTGTTCATTATGTTTGCCTTTGTCCCCCGGATTTGCCTAAAGGTTTACCTTTTTAGCAGCACATTCACCACTCTCTCAAACGGCTAACTCTGCCCTCTCGCGCACAGGCCGGGGGCCTGCGACGTAAAACAAACTACCCAAGCTTGGAGTCGACTCAAGTAGACCATTAGAGATGTGGTTGAGATGGCGGGCAAAAGGCAATTTTAAAACCGTCCCGCGACTCCTGCCGTGTGTACAGACATCCACCAAACAAACAAAATCTGACTCTCTTTGAGAAGGACTGACTGCACAACTGCCGGCAGTGAATTCTATTGCAATAATGTTGAAGGGCTGTGGCTAGTATAACTTAGCTTCTTATTTCATCCTTCTAGCTGGCTAACGTTAAACAATGCTTACCTCAGCAGGAGAAAAAAATATGCTACTAAGTTCTCATAATAGCTTTGCTTTACAGAGAGTAGGCTACTGAGACACAGTGACGTGGTGAGGCTGAGGCAGGCTGCAAAGCATGAAGGAGGAAGCAGAGGAGATGAAGAGAGGAAGCAAGCTGAGAAAAAAGATTAGTAAAGTGGGGTCTACTGAGAAAATCTGTACTAATCTTATCAAACAAGATAAGATTAAAACTAAGATATATTTCAATAGGCCATATGAACATGTCCATATGGCCTATCTTCCCTATAGGCCTACATTTAACATGTCATCAAAATGAAAACAATACCGTTTTAAAAATGTCACACGTTTTCCGTTTATTAGTGGTTCATTTTTTTTACCACTACACAACTGATATTAATACAGAATCGTAATTATTATTTGAATAATTCATGTGAATGTGATAATACAATCATCTGTGTGCTCCATTGATGTGTGTTTGTGCAGAGCTTGATTTAATTATGCCTAGGATTACAAATGTGAACACTATCTAATTTGAGAAAATTAGTGTAATCAGACCCCTTGA
This sequence comes from Salvelinus fontinalis, assembly GCF_029448725.1. NCBI lineage: Eukaryota > Metazoa > Chordata > Actinopteri > Salmoniformes > Salmonidae > Salvelinus > Salvelinus fontinalis. The sequence goes on from NC_074677.1 coordinate 36,289,160, forward strand.
CTTTTTCCCACATCTTCTTACGTTACAGCCTTATTATAAAATGGATTAAATAAAAAAATAAAATGATCAGCAATCTACACACAGTACCCCATAATGACAATGCAAAAACAGGTTGTTTGACATTTTTGCTAATTTATCAAAAATAGAAAACGGATACCTTATTTACATAAGTATTCAGACCCTTTGCTATGAGACTCAAAGTTGAGCTCCGGTGCATCCTGTTTACATTGATCGTCCTTGATGTTTCTGCAACTTGATTGGAGTCCAATTGTGGTATATTCAATTGATTGGACATGACTTGGAAAGGGACACACCTGTCTATGTAAGGTCCCACAGTTGACAGTGCATGTCAGAGCAAAAACCAAGCCATGAGGTCGATGGAGTTGTCCCTAGAGCTCTGGGGAGAAGGGGCTTGGTCAGGGAGGTGACCAAGAACTCAATGGTCACTGACAGAGCTCTAGAGTTCCTCTGTGGAGATGGGAGAACCTTCCAGAAGGGCAACCATCTTTGCAGCACTCCCACCAATCAACTCTTGATGGTAGAGTGGCCAGACGAGAAGCCACTCTTCAGTAAAAGGCACATGACTGCCCGCTTTGAGTTTGTCAAAAGGCTCCTAAAGACTCTGATCATGAGAAACAAGATTTTATGGTCTGATGAAACCAAGATTGAACTCCTTTGGCTAGTCAGGATCGAGGGAAAGATGAATGGCGCAAAATACAGCAAGATCCTTGATGAAAACCTGCTCCAGAGCGCTCAGGGCCTCACCTTCCAACAGGACAATGACACTAAGCACACAGCCAAGACAAGTAAGTAATCACTGACAAAGGTGCTTCAACGAAGTACTGCTTTGTCATTATGGGGTAGATTGATTCAATAGTTTTTTTTCTCAGCAATTTTAGAATAAGGCTGTAACGTAACAAAATGTAGAAAAAGTCAAGTGGTCTGAATACTTTCCGAAGGCACAATATGTACAAAAGTATGTGGACACCCCTTCAAATTAGTGGATTCGTCACCGGTTACTGACAGGTTTATAAAATCGAGCACACAGCCATGCAATTTCCATAGACAAAAATTGGCAGTAGAATGGCCTTACTGAAGAGCTCAGTGACTTTCAACGTGGCACCGTTATAGGATGCCACCTTACCAACAAGTCAGTTTGTCAAATTTCTGCCCTGCTACAGCTGCCCCGGTCATTTGTAAGGGCTGTTATTGTTAAGTGGCAACAACGGCTCAGCCACAAAGTGGTAGGCCACACGAGCGGGACTGCCGAGTGCTGAAGCGCGTACAAATCGCCTTTCCTCGGTTGCAATACTCACTACCGAGTTCCAAACTGCCTCTGGAAGCAATGTCAGCACAATAACTGTTCATCAGGAGCTTCATGGAATGGGTTTCCATGGCCGAGCAGCTGCACACAAGTCTAAATTCACCATGCGCAATGCCAAGCGTCGGCTGGTGTGGCGTAAAGCTCACCGCCATTGGCTCTGGAGAAGTGGAAACGCGTTCTCTGTAGTTACAATTCACGCTTCACAATCTGGCAGTCCGACGGATAAATCTGGGCTTGGCGGATGCCAGGAGAACGCTACCTGCCCGAATGCATAGTGCTAACTGTAAAGTTTGGTGGAGGAGGGTTCGGACTCTTAACTCTACAGCATACAATGACATTATAGATTATTCTGTGCTTCCAGCTTTGTGGCAAAGGTTTGGGGAAGGCCCTTTCCTGTTTTCAGCATGACATTGCCCCCATGCACAAAGCTGGCTGAATGGAAGCAAGTCCCTACAGCGATGTTCCAACATCTCGTGGAAAGCCTTCCCAGAAGATTGGAGGCTGTTATAGCAGCAAAGGGGGACCAACACCATATTAATGCCCATGATTTTGGTTGTGAGCAGGTGGCTTCACACTTTTGGTCATGTAGTAAATCTATGTAAAGAATTGATGATTTTATGCAATTCATTGCAACTGACTCAGTGTGAATCATTTCTCTGCCCCCCCCCCCCCATTTCATGGATATAACATTACAATTGTATAGCTAATAGGCTATGTGTTTGTAGAGCGACTGATGTGAATTCACTTCCAGCAGCGACGGTGATAATGGCTGGGGTCATTTGTTGTTATTTGAAGTGCTCCAAATAGCATTTTAAAAGTTTAATTGTATAGAAATGCAGTAAATGAGTTTCAACCTAATAAATAAATCCTGGGGGGAAACTCCTTCCACACCCACTAAAACTCAAATCCTGGTTACGGCCTTGGACAGGGGCCATGTTGATGTCTGTTTTTGTTTGTGTGGATTTGATATCAATTTATGTGATGAGACGCTGATCTCCCAGACGGACTTAGCCTATCTCTTTCTAATGCGTCCCCCCCTCTTGACAGGAGTTTAGTATAAGAGATGTACTACTACCAGATGCAGTTGTTTTTAACTGTGTTATTTTTAAAGAGCAACTGCCTTTAAAATGCAACTAATCCCTTTTGAAAACGGCCTATGTTGCATCGATATGAGTCAGAAACAGTTTGTAAATAGGATCATTCTGGTCATGAAGTAAGTCTTGTTTGGAACTGCTGTGCGTCACAAGGGATAAATGAAGGTTGGGTTTTGATTTGACGATGTATGTGTGCCCACTAACATTAGGTGAACAGCTGCGGTGATTGGTCTCTATCCAATAGCATAGACAGTGAGGCAGACCTGCCCAACAGCCCGACTTTGTTTGCGTAAGACAACAAGTTGCGCATTTTGTTACTAGAGAAATGCTGCACCAAACACCTTTTAGATGTAAAATTGAGCAACTAAAACATCCTCAACCAAAACTCTAGAAATCTGTAATTCATTTGGAAGTTATCTTAGATTGATTTTGAGGAAGTGAAATAGGCTTCTCGTTTTCAGTGTCTCATGGGAGACAAACATAATTAACCAAACACGGAATCGATCAGGAAATGCACCTCCAAGACTGAAATGTCCTTTTTCTAATGAGCAACAGACAAACACACGTGCCCATCGGCATGTTCAGTGGCTCTTTAACTCAAGAGACTGAAACTGAGAAAAAAATTACCTCTCCCTCCCACTCTGTATTTGGCCTTGATTGAATCAATTTGTTGCAGACTTTGTCTTTGAGTTCCTATCAATGATACCCTTGTAATATATTCCCTTCCCTTTTCTGTTATACTCAGCACAGTCTCTTTGCTGCTGTTAAAGTTGAGAGCATGGGTGGTTAAACATGTCTAAAATGCATTATATATGCTCTCTTTTCCCCTCTTTCTGCTGTATTTTGTGGTTATGAAAACTGAGATTTGCCGTTGTGCTTTAATAAGCGAGAAAGAGAAGGCAGTATTTAAGTGGGCATAGACAATTCTCATTCTTGATCACACAAAGGCATTTTAACAGGAAAAGCAGCCTTGGAAAATGACGTCTTTAACCTCAGCAGAAAATGTGCAGCCAGTTGAGGAAATCTAGGACTGGGAGATGTTTTAATGCAAATGTAATTATACTAGAAAACCAGTCCTGGGTGAAAGAGGTCACTCCTAGTCTCCTACCCCGTCATCTTTAGCTCCTCTACTGACTCTTCTTCTGTCCATCTCTAACCCGTTCCCCTCCTTTTCTCTTCCTTCTTCCTTTCCTTGTACATGACCTGCAATGCAGATAGCAGCACTTGTGATCTATTATTCATCATTGCTGGTTGGTTAGGTCTGATGAGGCCCAGCTGGAGGCAGTGACTTCTCCACCCAGAGTCATGCTACGGTGGGGAGTTGACACTGACTGCTCCAGCAGGCTTCCCCTCTTTATGCCAACAAACTCCTAGTCAGCATAGAAGGCCGAGGAGGAGGAGGGGTGGGAAAACCTGACATCCAACTTCCTCTCTTTCTCATTTTATTCCACCCACATACCCTCAGAACTTATCTTGATAATGTCACTGTAGACCCACATTAAATTATAATTGTGCGGTAAATTATTTATATTACCGGAAAAGCAGATGTAGGGGTTAAAATTCCTCCAGGGTTTTCAGGTAGAGCTGGAGTCACTACTGAGCCACTACTGTACTGTACGTGGATTTGTGGACAGACTTGTGATAGACTTCTCCACATGAGTCTCCAACTGGTCTGTCATTCTTGCTATAGGTAGAACATAGGTTACTTCTTCAGATCCCTCCCCAGTCTACTGTATGGGTTGACGCCGCTTCTTCAGACCCCCCCCCCAGTCTACTGTATGGGTTGACGCCGCTTCTTCAGACCCCCCCCCAGTCTACTGTATGGGTTGACGCTGCTTCTTCAGACCCCCCCCCAGTCTACTGTATGGGTTGACGCTGCTTCGTCAGACCCCCCCCCCCACCAGTCTACTGTATGGGTTGACGCTGCTTCCCCAGACCCCCCCCCCCCAGTCTACTGTATGGGTTGACGCTGCTTCTTCAGACCCCCCCCCCCCCCCCCAGTCTACTGTATGGTTTGACGCTGCTTCTTCAAGACCCCGCCCCCCCCCCCCCCCCCCCAGTCTACTGAATGGGTTGACGCTGCTTCTTCAGACCCCCCCCGTCCCAGTCTACTGTATGGGTTGACGCTGCTTCTTCAGATCCCCCCCAGTCTACTGTATGGGTTGATGCTGCTTCTTCAGACCCCCCCGTCCCCCCGTCCCAGTCTACTGTATGGGTTGACGCTGCTTCATACACAGCTCCAAAAGCACACAATGTGTTTCCTCTTCACTCAGAGAATACCTGCAGTATGAGCACTTTTTATTCTTATAATCCAACCTATTTGTCAGTGCACTAGAAGACATGTCAGATGAGTAGAGTAATGCTGACAGGCTAAGGACAGGATGGTGCTGTGTGTAGCCGAGCATGTGCAGACTTGTGAACACACTGTTCCAGAACAGCAGCCCATCAATTATGAATACACTGCACTTGGTAACATTTGTTACCCTTTCACAGATTGTTTTAATGCCATTATGGCCCAGTGTAATCTCTCACTGCTCGGATGTTGTTTCCTGTTGGGGGACTCAGATGGGTATTGCATGAGGCTCCTCTGTGATGTCATCCTGTCCAGTGCTAGTGGAGGTTGTTCCATCCCACTGCGGTTCTGACGGGGACCGACCACCAGGCCACTGTGCGGTGGGTCTGTGGGGTTCACTGTCAGCCCTCGCCCTGTCTTTGTGTCAGCCCATGGTCCTGGAAGGCTTTAATGAGCTCTTGTTGGCACCGGAAGACCAGCATAATGTTTATCTGTGTGCACAGCATGTTTGTGTGTTTTACCACGTATGCCTGACCTGAGATATAAAAAGGTAGTCTGTCTCAAGTTATACTGAACAAAAATAAAAACGCAACATGTAAAGTGTTGGTTTCATGAATTGAAATATAAGATCCCCAAAATGTTCCATACGCACAAAAAGCTTATTTCTCTCAAAGTTGTTTACATCCATGTTAGTGAGCATTTCTCCTTCGCCAAGAAATCCACCTGACAGGTGTGGCATATCATCAAGCTGATTAAACCGCATGATCATTACACAGGTGCACCTTGTGCTGGGGACAATAAAAGGCCACTCTAAAATGTGCAGTTTTGTCACACTACACAATGCCACAGATGTCTCAAGTTGAGGGAGTGTGCAATTGGCATGCTGACTGCAGGAATGTCCACCAGAGCTGTTGCCTGAGATTTGAATGTTCATTTCTCAACCATAAACTGCCTCCAACGTCGTTTTAGAGAATTTGGCAGTACGTCCAACTGGCCTCGCAACTGCAGACCATGTGTACCCATACCAGCCCAGGACCTCCATATCTGGCTGCTTCACCTGGAGGATCGTCTGAGACCTGCCACCTGGACAGCTGATGAAACTGAGTAGTGTTGCTGTCTGTAAAGTAGAGTAGTGTTGCTGAGTAGTGTTGCTGTCCGTAGAGTTAGCCTTTTGTGGGGAAAAACGAATTCTGATTGACTGGGCCTGGCCCCCAAGTGGGTGGGCCTGGTTCCGAAGTGGGTGGATCTATGCCCTATGCCACCCATGGCTGCGTCCCTGCCCAGTCATGTGAAATCCATAGATTAGGGCCTAATGAATTTATGTCAATTGACTGATTTCCTTTATCTGAACAGTAACTCTGTAAAATCATTGAAATTGTTCCGTAGAGTTAGTCTTGTCTTTTAGGACTGGGACGATACCAGTATTGTGATATATTTCCTATGACAAAAATGAAAACACTCAGCAAACCAAACTCTTTGTATGCTATTTTCCCGACCCTACTGTAATTTACTTGAGGATTTGAAACGTCTACTTTGAGGTGGCTGAGTAAGGGCATTCCAGGCCTTGTGATTGAGTGTGAGCACCTTAGCCTACATTGAGGGGTTATTGCAGATCATGGGGTAGGTTCTATGAGTTACACAGTTAAACACAATGCCTATTGGTTACCAGAGGAGGAAGGCTGTAAATACGACTCACAACAACCATAGGAAACAATACTTTATAACAACTCTGCAAACAATCACTTTGTTTAGAGACTTAACTGAAACTTAGGAGGAAAACATTTTTAGTGGGTAGTATGTCTCAGGAGTAACCACAGTTCAAAACTAGCCTAGTTTTCACAGAACCGAAATGCGCAGAAGCTACCGTTAAGGCTGTTATTACTATTTCAAGTTATTTTCCTAATCACTCTTGTCTTGGTACTTTGTGGCATTGCCAACAAAGCTTGTTTTAGTTGGGGTTTGCTGTAAAGTAAAGGAGTCAGAGAGAGGGAGGGTTGTGGAAGGAGAAACCTCTCAGTGATCCACAGAATGCTGCCTGGTGTTGTGCCACATCCCTCATAACTACATTTAGCTTTGGAATAGGATTCACTCTCTCTCCCTCTTCGGGTCTCTCTTTCACACACACACACACACACACACACACACACACACACACACACACACACACACACACACACACACACACACACACACACACGTAATTACTGTGGCACTCCCGGCGACAGGCAACCTCTATTTAAACTAGCTCAAACCATAGCCAATCAGACCAGCTCATTCATCCCCAAATCCACCAATCAACCAGTCTCAAGGCCTGAGGCTCATAGGCTGCATTTACAGACAAATTCAGATTTTTTTATTTTTTGATCTCTGTAATTGCTATGAAAAAGATGTGATGTGAAAGATCTGATATGATTGGTCAAAAGACCAATTAGTGGGAAAAATCAGAATTGGACTGCCTGTGTAAATGCAGCCAAATTACCGTAACACTTACAAAACTTTAGCAGACATCATTCCCTCTTGCCTAGCTGTTGCTGTCCTTGTTTTTATTCCCTTACGTTCTTTTCCCAACTCTCTCTCTCTCTCCCTAGAAATTTCTCAGAAGGGGAATCTGTGTACAGCAGCTAGCAGCCACATCTCTGTAGTTCTTCTACTACTAGTCGATTAAATGAACATGTAGAGCAGCTTTGGCTGGCATGCAAACAAAGTTTGTCTGAAATAGGTGAGTCATTGAGTAATGTGTGGTCTGTTTGAGTGCCTACACACACACACACACACACACACAAAATGCCTGGGCATTATACACCCTCTGCTGCTGTTTGATGCAAGAATGAGATGCAGAAATATGTGAAAAAGCCTACATTAGTGGAGCCCTTTGCCTGAGATTGAGTCATCATCAATCTAGGAGGTGCTCTGTTTTTTTCCTCTACGGATAGGCAGTGCCTCAGCTTCCCTCTGCTTTCTCACTCTTTAAACTCATATTACTAAGCAATCATATGTCTCTTATCTGACTCATTTGCACCAGATTTGTTCACATAAGTTCAGTGTTTGTGCCTGTCAGAGAGAGTTTATGGGAATTGAGAATGGTCTTTTGAAGGGGATTTTCCCTCCACAGTCTGGCTGGCCAGATATGCTAGACAGTTTTGTGTCCTTGGAGTCCATTGTCGAATATGTTTTTAGGCATGCAGGCCATGTTAGCTTGGTGCGTTCCTGGCATTCCCTCAGTGAGATGACTGTGTGAATTTTTCACCGTTTCACACACACACAGGATGTGTTCCCTACCTCATTAGCATGGGCCTGTGCACTATCCATGACTGCTCTCCTGCCTGTTTTAGTGCTTCAACCCACAGTCATAGGCTCCAAGCCACTGATGGTGCCTGTCTGTAGCTATCCTTCTGATGCTCTATCCACATGGACCCTTCCTCCTTGGTTTAGGACCCTTGTTTTCGCTCTCACGATGCTGAATGATATGGGAGAGGGATGCTCTTCAATGTGATGGTCCATTTAGGTTTCACGTGGTCCCGTGTGGCTCAGTTGGTAGAGCATGGCGCTTGCAACGCCAGGATTGTGGGTTCAATTCCCACGGGGGGACCAGGGTTCAATTCCCACGGGGGGACCAGGATGAATATGTATGAACTTTCCAAATTGTAAGTCGCTCTGGATAAGAGCGTCTGCTAAATGACTTAAATGTAAATGTTTCACATTTCTTTCATTCATCTCAGAATAAGGGTCTGTGAATGCCATGGCTGTATGCTTATGTGAAGGATGGAGTTGAGAGAGAGACCTACTCTTTGTAAAGGATTAGGCCGCTCTTCTGTCTGTAGTTTATTAAGATGATCGAACTCCATGAGTCACTCCCCCCAAGCCGCTCTCCCCCCGTATTGACCAACCTTTATATAAACATTCTGGAATGGTTTTGCCAGTGTTACCACAACATTATTACAGCATTAGTAAGGCATTATGACACCATTAGCAAAGCACTAGCTTCCACAGTATGAGCCCTGCGTTATCATGGCCATGGCATAACCTCGGCATTAGCAGGCCTGGTTCCTCCATCGCCCAGCAGAGACATACTACCCTGTCTGGTACAGGAGGCCTGGTTCCTCCATCACCCAGCAGAGACATACTCCCCTGTCTGGTACAGGAGGCCTGTAGGGGATGAGTCCTCCTCCTCCTCCAGACAGAGTTAACCACCTCTGGAGAGTTCAGGCTCTCTGGAGCTGGGGCATATGTTTTTCCTTTTGGCGAGGACTTATGTCAAGTCTCCTGTGCATTCCAATGCTCAGAATTCAGGTGTGTGTGTCAGAGAGAATGGGGGGGGGACCTGATGCCTCTAGAGCTGCTACTGTGCACACAGTAATGATCTAACCTGTGACCTTGTGTGTAAAAGCAAACACACACATGTAATGACTAAACCTTCTGTCCCTGTGTTCAGCGCTCATGTAACTGTGTGTGTTCAGTGTTTGACAGATGAAGTCCGTGTTAAAGCCCTAGTCTGTTCTCTCTGACTAGAACACCTGCTGTCTGTGCTCGCTGAAGTGGCTCTCCAACCATGTCACCACGTGCATCACCCACCACACAGATAGTCACTCTGCTCACTCGCCCAATTTCCCCACCATAGGGAGGGAGTTGAGTTAAATGATCAAACTTAATAACAGGCATTTTATATTGGTACTCATGGATCTGTTCTTAGTATGTCCATCAATACACTTGGATATTATAGTATTCTCACAGTGCCTTCAGAAAGTATTCACACCCCTTGACTTTTCCCACATTTTGTGTTACAGCCTGAATTTAAAATGGAAGTTGTGTCATTGGCCTACACACAATACCCCATAATGTCAGTGGAATTAATTGAAAATTAAATGCTGAAATGTCTTGAGTCAATAAGTATTCAACCCCTGTGTTATGGAAAGCCTAAATAAGTTCAGAAGTAAAAATGTGCTTAACCCTCGAGTCAATTTCCGTGGCCCTGTGGAAATGTATTATTATTTAAAAAACTGTCTAACAAGTTACATAGTAAGTTGCATGGACTCATTTGTGTGTGCAATGATAGTGTATAACATGATTTATGAATGACTACGTCTTCTCTGTACCCCACACATAAAATGATCTGTAAGGACCTTACAGATTTACCTCAGTCAATCAGTGAATTACAAACACAGATTCAACCACAAAGACCAGGGAGGTTTTTCATTGACTCACAAAGAAGGGCACCTATTGGGGGAGAAAAAAAAAAAAAAGACATTGCATATCGCTTTGAGTATGGTGAAGTTATTAAATACACTTTGGGATGGTGTATCAATACATCCAGTCACTACAAAGATACAGGTGTCCTTCCTAACTCCGTTGCCAGAGAGGAAGGAAACCCCTCAGGGATTTCACCATGAGGCCAATGGTGACTTTAAAACAGAGTTTAATGGCTTTGATGGGAGGATGTATCAACATTGTACTTACTTCACAATACTATCCTAAATCACAGAGTGAAAATAAGGAAGTCTGTACAGAAACAAAATATTCATATTAGCAATAAGGCACTAAAGTAAAATTGCAAAAAATGTGGCAAAGAAATGAACTGTCATATATACAAAGTGTTATGTTTGGGTCAAATCCAACACATCACAGAGTACCACTCTTCGTATTTTCTAGCATGGTGGTGGTTGCATCATGTTATGTGTATGCTTGTCATTGGCAAGGACTAAGGAGTTTTTTTAGGATAAAAATTAACAGAATATACCTAAGTACAGGCATCCTAGAGGAAAACCTGGTCTGCTTTCTAACAGACACTGTGAGACAAATTCACCTTTCAGCAGGACAATAACCTAAAACACAAGGCCAAATATACACTGGAGTTGCTTACCAAGACGACATTGAATGTTCCCGAGTGGCCTACTTACAGTTTTGACTTAAATCGACTTGAAAATCAATGGCAAAACATGAAAATGGCTGTCAAGCAATAATCAACAACCGGCTTGACAGAGCTTGAATAATCTTTTTTTAAATACAAATGTGCAAATATTGTACAATCCTGATTAGACGCCTGGCTTGTGTTCTCTGAGACCTCCTCCAGTGATGACGGAGTCGGATTTCACGCAGGCATTGTTGTAGTAACTATCTAGTTCTAACACATCACAACCTAGAGGGACACCTCCCAATGAGTTGATGTCATTAATATAATGTGTTCATGACACATGTATACCCAAATACACTATCAAAGCCACTAACACAAACAATAGTTCCTTCCTATCACTAGCACACAGAGGTATAGTAACACACACACACCTGCTGCCACGTGAGTGGTGCATGTGAAGGTAGTGCTGATGGAGGGAGAATGAACACTTGAGTCTCCTCTGGGAACGATCTGTCCTTGCTGCCAGGACTGTGTGTGCGTGTGACAGAGGCTACAGTAGTGCTTCTTCTCTGTGATGAGTATGTGTGTGCTTCTCTTCATGGCTGATTCATTTTGATACAGTAGAAAATGACATTTCATTTGTTTCTCTGAAAGTGCAGTTTTCACACCCGTTTATTAAGGCAGATCATGTCATCACAGGAGCGTTGAGGAGGAAAGCATTGGTTGGCCTTTCCTCTTTCTCCTGACGGTTAGGTGATTACATTGAAGATCATGGTGAAAGAGGCTCTCTTTCCGTCTCTGCTTTTGAGGGGAGCCTAAAAATAACAACAGAGAAGATGAAAGCTCTGATCTCTAGTGGTCTGGTTATTAATAGGATATATAACAATCTATTGCAATATAGCCACCTGACTCCCATTATATAAATCTCCATCTTAAAGTTCCAGTTTCAGTAGTGAGCACCGATACAGCCACTCCTCTCCTGGACAACAGGATGGTTCAGTTCTACAGTTCCCCTCATCAGAAACCACATCCTGTAGGTCCTCCTCTGTGGATGAAGCTCGACCTCTGCTGGGTTGCAATGTAAATTGTTCTATTGTGGAATTCCTGGCTGAGAATACGGTCACTGTGTGTAACTATCTAACTAAATGAGCCACCAGGAAGTGACACAGCTGCCAATGATCTTTGACATGTCTAGCAAGAGTCAACAGATGTCCAACAGTAAACACAATACTGTGTTTCCTCCTTGTAGACCTAAGAGCCTTGCAAAGTCAACTGTGGTCAATGCGTGGCAGGACAGTCATTTGGAAAATTTACAGACCTCTAGTCGTTGCGCTGCAAGCTAGTAAAAAATCTGAGAATTCGGGGAAGGATTACAAAGAGTTTCTGACTCTTTCCCATCCTCTCTGTCTTATCCCACCCCTATAAAATGCCACAACTCAACCGTTAATCTCCAGGGCACGACATGGCCCTGGATGTTCAGAGAATGTTCAGAGAATTGTTGCGTTCTTTGATTAAATCCTTTTCTTTTAATGAATGGCCCTCCTCCTGTTGATTTTGCTCCCCTCCCCCTCTCTTATCTCTGTGCTCAGGTCTCCCCAGGTTCAGAGGTTGGGGTGTTGTTAGGGGGACACTAACGGAAACCGTCTGTTTTCCGTTGGCGGGGGGGGGGGGGGGGGGCGGGGACTGTTGTTGGCACAACAAAAACAGGCAGAATGTTTGGAGTCAGTTGCCAAGCAATGCTATACAATGACGTCTTCCCACTGGCAGCTTGTTACAATTAGTGATGTCGTTGAGGGGGCTGGCGGCTTGCAGCATGATGGTATTATGATGTTTCGCATGTATTCTATCTGGGACTCATTCCTTCCACTTTTTTTCCTCTTCGCCAGAATCTCTTAGTGATACATTTGTTTCCTCTCCCTCTGTATTCTCCTGTTGCCTCTCCCTCTGTATTCTCCTGTTGCCTCTCCCTCTGTATTCTCCTGTTGCCTCTCCCTCTGTATTCTCCTGTTGCCTCTCCCTCTGGCACTTACATCATATTGCCATATCTCTGCTTTCTCTTCCTCACGGTTTCTGTCTCGGTCTCCATCTCTTTATCCCTCTCCCGCCTCTCCCCTCTCTTTGTCTGTGTCTGTGGACCGCTGCTGATCTTAATGCTGTGTGTGTGGACAGGACATGTAAATGACTGGAGGGGATGACATGACTTTAGGGGGTAGTTCTGATTGTACACCGGGAGAGAGCGAGCAGTTTCACAAAGGGCTGCTTTTAATTCCTGGATTCAGGTCAGAAGTAGGGCAGGCAGCTATTGCACCAGAATGCACTGATCTTCGGGAACACATGCAAACACTGGCCTGTGTATTATTATGATGGAAAACCAAATGCCGGTTGCTGTGGATTCATGATCAGGTCAACACAGATGTCTGTGAATGCTTAGTTTGATGGCACTGACTAAGCTTGTGTTTTGTTTGGAATGTCTTAGCGGGAGCTGACGTCAATGCTCTTTCAACTAAATACATAATTTTTTTTTTTTTACTGTCTCGGTCTCTCCCGACCACACACACACACACACACACACACACACGATTAATGTTTATTGAAAGACTATGATCATCTTCAGATGACACACACATGAAATGAAGATATCTATACTGAACAAAAATATAAACGCAACATGCAACAATTTAATACAAAGAGTTACAGTTCATAAGGAAATCAGTCAATTTAAATAAATTCATTAGGCCCTAATCTATGGATTTCACATGACTGGGCAGGGTGCAGCCATGGGTATGCCTGGGAGGGTGTAGGCCCACCCACTGGGGAGCCAGGCCCAGCCAATCAGGAGGAGTTTTTCCCCACAAAAGGGCTTTATTACAGACTAAAATACTTGTCAGTTTCATCAGCTGTCCTGGTGGCTGGTCTCAGACTATCCTGCAGGTTAAGAGTCTGGATGTGGAGGTCCTGGGCTGGCGTGGTTACACATGGTTTGCAGTTGAGGCCAGTTGGACATACTGTAAAATTTTCTAAATGGCTTATGGTAGAGAAATGAACATTCAGATCTCTGGCAACAGCTCTGGTGGACATTCCTGCAGTCATCCTGCCAATTGCACGCTCCCTCAATTTGAGATATCTGTGGCATTGTGTTGTTTGACAAAACTGCACATTTTAGAGTCCCCAGCACAAGGGGTACCTGTGTAATGATCATGCGGTTTAATAAGCTTCTTGATATGCACATTTGTGGCCTGCTGGAGGTCATTTTGCAGGGCTCTGGTAGTGCTCCTCCTTGCACAAAGGCGGAGGTAGCGGTCCTGCTGCTGGGTTGTTGCCCTCCTACGGCCTCCTCCACGTCTCCTGATGTACTGGCCTGTCTCCTGGTAGCGCCTCCATGCGCTGGACACTACGCTGACAGACACAGCAAACCTTTTTGCCACAGCTCGCATTGATGTGCCATCCTGGATGAACTGCACTACCTGAGCCACTTGTGTGGGTTGTAGACTCCGTCTCATGCTACCACTAGAGTGAAAGCACCGCCAGCATTCAAAAGGGACCAAAACATCAGCCAGGAAGCATAGGAACTGAGAAGTGGTCTGTGGTCACCACCTGCAGAACCATTCCTTTTTTGAAGGGTTTCTTGCTAATTGCCTATAATTTCCACCTTTTGTCTATTCCATTTGCACAACAGCATGTGAAATGTATTGTCAATCAGTGTTGCTTCCTAAGTGGACAGTTTGATTTCACAGAAGTGTGATTGACTTGGAGTTACATTGTGTTGTTTAAGTGTTCCCTTTATTTTTTTGAGCAGTGTATATATGTTTTTATGTATTTCTGTTCTTGTCTATTAATGTTCTGTATTATGTCGTCTTTTGTGTGGACCCTAGGAAGAGTAGCTGCTGCTTTCGCAAAAGCTAATGGGGATCCTAATAAAATACAAAATAGCATCCATGGTTAGGCTATATGACTAGCAAGTAGGTATGTGCATCTTTCCCTTTCAAGACGATTCGATATGTATCTATATACATGGGCTGGATACGATACCGGAACGATTTAGTGGGAAACGTTTCGGTTGCATGAACACATTCATTTTCCATTCTAAATTAAAATCATCTGCTGATGGAGCTCATGAGCAGGGCCTCCCTGAGCAGGCTCTGTCTGAGCTGGCTCTGTCTGAGCTGGCAGATTAAGTGTTTGAGCTAGTAATGCATCAATATTTATCGTTTACAAATTAGCTGTGACAGCCAATGAATATTTGGATTTCCTCGGAAACGTGATTCAGCATTATACAGGGTCAAATTAATTCATTAAATGAATAATTTAATATCTAAAATTGACCATATACACTGATTGTTTAAAGCAAAACTACGAAAACTATTGCTGATGTGAACCTGGACAATCTAAGCCCCGTTCAGCAGATAGCCTATAGCTAGATTAGGTGTGTCTCCAGGAGCTTACTTTTATTCTGGCAAAACACAATTTTCTACTTTGCATAGAAAACAATAATCTACCTAGCAAAGTACATAGGTGGTCACTCAACTAATAAAGCTTAATATCACGCAAGCCATTTTAGCATTTGAATGCTGAATGTGCCGCGCAGATGTACATGATCAGGAACATGCTGCCTACCTCGCGTTAGTTAGCGTGTGCGAAGCTGGGCACAACGTACAGTTTGACTAGGCTACCGATATTGTGTGGAGAGGACGGATCAATTGGAGATTTGTAACATTTGAATACATTTTTGGACCCTGCATGTTAGATTTGGATCGGTTTAGGGTCTGCGGACCGACGCAGTCATATCTTAAATATTTGAATCATGTCTTAAACATTTCAATCGGGGACCGATGCGTATCGGTAAATCAACACATCTTTACTAGCTAGGTGTGTGCATGGCTGTGTGTGTTGTGCACTTGTGTTTGTCAGAGACACCACAGCTGTTGTAATACTAGCAGGTTGTCCTCACATGTCCTCCTTACCTATTAGCATACTTCTACACGTACATAGGCTCTGCGTGTGTTTTTATGTGTGAAAATGGCACCAACAGAGATGGCTGCCGTGCTTCTAGCTCTTAGGAAACTCTGCAGTATTGTTTTAAATGTATAATTTCTTACATTATTAGCCCAGAAATGTTTTTGTTATTACATACAGCCGGGAAGAACTATTGGGTATCAGAGCAGCGGTAACTCACAAGCACTACCAGTATTACAACCAGGAACACGACTTTCCAGAATAGGATCCTTTGTTCACACCCCCCAGGGCAATTTAACTGATTCCAGAGGCTGACCCTAAACCACGCCGGCGGAGGAGAGGTACTCAGTCGTCTTCCTGTCCGACTTAGGAGGTGTGCATACCACCCACCACTTCGGAGTATATTACTCTCTAATGTTCCGTCTCTGGATAATAAAGTTGACGAGCTTAGGGCGAGGATTTCTTTCCAGAGAGACATCAGGGATTGTAACATACTCTGTTTCACGGAAACATGGCTCTCTCGGGATCTACTTTCTGAGTTTGTCCAGCCAGTTGGGTTCTCAGTTCATCGTGCAGACAGGAATAATATCTCTCTGGGAAGAAGGGCGGGGTGTATGTTTCATGATTAACGACTCATGGTGTGATTGTGATAACGTACAGGAACTCAAGTCCTTTTGTTCACCCAACCTAGAATACCTCATAATCAAATGCCGACCATATTATCGCCCAAGAGAATTATCTTCGGTTATAGTCACAGCCGTGTATATCCCCCCTCAAGCCGATACCACCACGGCCCTCAAATAATTTCACTGGACTTTATGCAAACTGGAAACCACATATCCCGAGGCCGTATTTATTGTAGCTGGGGATTTTAACAAAGCAAATTTGATAAAAAGGCTGCTGAAGTTCTATCAACACATTGACTGTAGTACTCACGCTGCTAAAACACTCGACCACTGCTCCAACTTCTGGGATGCATACAAGGCCCTCCCCCACCCTCCTTTTGGAAAATCTGACCACGACTCCATTTTGCTCCTCCCTTCCTATAGGCAGAAACTCAAACAGGAAATACCTGTGCTAAGGACTATGCAATACTGGTCTGACCAATCGGAATCCACATTCAAGATTGTTTTGATCACACAGACATATGTTCCAGGTAGCCTCTGACAATAACATTGACAAAATATACTGATACGCTGTACCCACTATGACTATTAAAATCTATTCTAACCAGAAACCGTGGACAGATGGCAGCATTCACGCTGAAAGCGTGAACCACCACATTTAACCATGTCAAGGTGACTGGGAATATGGCAGAATACAAAGTGTAGTTATTCCCTCACCAAGGCAATCAAACAGGCAAAACGTCAATATAGAGACAAAGTGGAGTTGCAATTCAACGGCTCTGATATGAGACGTATGTGGCAGGGTCTACAGGCAATCACGGACTACAAAAGGAAAACAAGTCACGTCGCAGACACCGACGTCTTGCTTCTGGACAAGCTCAACACCTTCGGCCGCTTTGAGGATAACACAGTGCCACCGATGCAGCCCGCTATCAAGGACTGTGGGCTTTACTTCTCCGTGGCCGACGTGCCTAAGACATTTAAGTGTTAACCTTCGCATGGCTGCCGACCCAGACGGCATCCCTAGCCGCATCCTCAGCATGCACAGACCAGCTGGCTGGTGTGTTTACAGACATATTCAATATCTCCCTATCCCAGTCTCTTGTCACCACATGCTTCAAGATGGCCACCATTTTTCCTGTACCCAAGAAGGCAAAGGTAACTGAACTAAATTATCGCCCCGTAGCACTCACTTCTGTCATCATGAAGTGCTTTGAGAGACTAGTCAAGGATCTACCTTACCTGTTACCCTAGACCCATCAATTTGCTTACCGCCCCAATAGATCCACAGATGATGCAATCACACTACACACAGCCCTATCCCATCTGGACAAGAGGAATACCTATGTAAAAATGCTGTTCATTGACACTAGCTCAGCATTCAACACCATAGTACCGTCCAAGCTCATCTTTATGCTCGACGCCCTGGGTCTGCCCTGTGCAACTGGGTCCTGGACTTCCTGATAGCCCCCTCCTGTACTCCCTGTTAACCCATGGCTGCGTGGCCACGCACGCCTCCAACTCAATCATCAAGATTTCAGACAACCCAACAGTAGCATGCTTGATTACCAACAATGACGAGACAGCCTATGGGGAGGAAGTGAGGGCTCTGGGAGTAACCAGGAAAATAACCTCTCACTCAACGTCAACAAATCAAAGGAGATGATCGTGGACTTCAGGAAACAGCAGAGGGAGCACCCCCCATCCACATCGACGGGACCGCAGTGGAGAAGGTGGAAAGCTTCAAGTTCCTCGGTGTACACGTCACTGACAAACTGAAATGGTCCACCCACACAGACGGTGTGGTGAAGAGGTGCAACAGCGCTTATTCAACCTCAGGAGGCTGAAGAAATTTGGGTAGGCACATAAAACCCTCACAAACGTTAACAAATGCACAATTGAGAGCATCCTCTCGGGCTGTATCACCGCCTAGTACGGCAACTGCACCGCCCCAACCGTAGGGCTCTCCAGAGGGTGGTGCGGTCTGCCCAACGCATCATTGGGGATAAACTAAACCTGCACTCCAGGACACTTACATTACCCGATGTCACAGGAATGCCAAAAATTATAATCAAAGACAACCACCTGAGACACTGCCTGTTCACACCGCTATCATCCAGAATGCGAGGTCAGACAGGTGCTTCAAAGCTGGGACCGAGAGACTGAAAAACAGCTTCTATCTCCAAGCCATCAGACTGTAAATAGCCATAACTAGCACATTAGAGGCTGCTGCCCTATATACAGTTGAAGTCGGAAGTTTACATACGTCTTAGCCAAATACATTTTAACTCAGTTTTTCACAATTCCTGATATTTAATCCAAGTAAAAATTCCCTGTTTTATGTCAGTTACGATCACCACTTTATTTTAAGAATGTGAAATGTCAGAATAATAGTAGAGAATAATTTATTTTAGCTTTTTTATTTCTTGCATCACATTCCCAGTGGGTCAGATGTTTACAAACACTCAAATAGTATTTTATAGCATTGCCTTTTAAATTGTTTAACTTGGGTCAAACGTTTTGGGTAGCCTTCCACAAACTTCCCACAATAAGTTGGGTGAATTTTTGTCCATTCCTCCTGACAGAGCTGGTGTAACTGAGTCAGGTTTGTAGGCCTCCATGCACACACTTTTTCAGTTCTGCCCACAAATGTTCTATAGGATTGAGGTCAGGGCTTTGTGATGGCGACTCCAATACCTTGAATTTGTTGTCCTTAAGCCATTTTGCCACAACTTTGTAAGTATGCATGGGGTCATTGTCCATTTGGAAGACCCATTTGCGACCAAGCTTTAACTTCCTGACTGATGTCTTGAGATGTTGCTTCAATATATCCACATCATTTTCCTCCCTCATGATGCCATCTATTTTGTGAAGTTCACCAGTCCCTCCTGCAGCAAAGCACCCCCACAACATGATGCTGCCACCCCCGTGCTTCACGGTTGGGATGGTTCTTCGGCTTGCAAGCCTCCCCCTTTTTCCTCCAAACATAACGATGGTCATTATGACCAAATAGTTCTATTTTTGTTTCATCAGACCAGAGGACATTTCTCCAAAAAGTACAATCTTTGTCCCCATGTGCAGTTGCAAACCGTAGTCTGGGTTTTTTATGGCGGTTTTGGAGCAGTGGCTTCTTCCTTGCTGAGCGGCCTTTCAGGTTATGTCGATATAGGACTCGTTTTACTGTGGATATAGATACTTTTGTACTTGTTTCCTCCAGCATCTTCACAAGGTCCTTTGCTGATGTTCTTGGATTGATTTGTGCTTTTTGCACAAAAGTACATTCATCTCTAGGAGACAGAACGCGTCTCCTTCCTGAGTGGTATGACGGCTGCGTGGTCCCGTGGTGTTTATACTTGCGTACTATTGTTTGTACAGATGAACATGGTACCTTCAGGCTTTTGGAAATTGCTCCCAAGGATGAACCAGACTTGTGGAGGTCTACAATTTTGTTTCTGAGGTCTTGGCTGATTTCTTTTGATTCTCCCATGATGTCAAGCAAAGAGGCACTGAGTTTGAAGGTAGGCCTTGAAATACATCCACAGGTACACCTCCAATTGACTCAGGCTACTTGACATAATTTATCAGAAGCTTCTAAAGCCATGACATAATTTTCTGGAATTTTCCAAGCTGTTTAAAGTCACAGTCAACTTAGTGTTTGTAAACTTCTGACCCACTGGAATTGTGATACAGTGAATTATAAGTTAAAGTTAAATAATCTGTCTGTAAACAATTGTTGGAAAAATGACTTGTGTCATGCACAAAGTAGATGTCCTAACAGATTTGCCAAAACTGTTTGTTAACAAGAAATTTGTGGAGTGGTTGAAAAACGAGTTTTAATGACTCAAGTCATAAGTGTATGTAAACTTCTGACTTCAAATGTACATAGACTTGAATCACTGGCCACTTTAATAAATGGAACACTAGTCACTAATAATGTTTAAATATTTTGCATTACTCATCTCATATGTATATACTGTATTCTATCCAACTGTATCTTAGTCTATGCCGCTCTGACATTGCTCGTCCATATATTTATATATTCTTAATTCCATTACTTAACCTGTATAGCCCCGGGGTTCCGCTAGCGTATACTTATGTCAGCTCACCACCAAATACAAAAAAGCACAGACATTTTTCACAGCACAGGTAGCATGCACAAAACCAACCAAACTAACCAAGAACCAATCAAACTAACCAAGAAACAACTTCATCAGATGACAGTCTTATAACATGTTACACAATAAATCTGTTTTGTTCGAAAAATGTGCATATTTGAGGTATAAATCAGTTTTACATTGCAGCTACCATCACAGCTACCATCAGAAATAGCACCGAAGCAGCCAGAGTAATTATAGAGACCAACGTGAAATACCTAAATACTCATCATAAAACATTTCTGAAAAATGCATGGTGTACAGCAAATGAAAGACAAACATCTTGTGAATCCAGCCAATATTTCCGATTTTTTTTTAAAGTGTTTTACAGCGAAAACACTATAGCATTATATTAGCTTACTACAATAGCCTACCACACAACCGCATTCATTCATTCAAGGCACTTTAGCGATAGGCACGTTAGCGAAAGCGAATAAACCAGCAAAAGATATAAATATTTTCACTAACCTTCATAAACTTCATCAGATGACAGTCCTATAACATCATATTACACAATACATCTATGGTTTGTTCGAAAATGTGCATATTTAGAGCTGAAATCCGTGGTTATACATTCTGAAAACTTAGCATCTTTTTCCCAGAATGTCCAGATATTTTTCTGACACTCACCTATTCTGACCAAATAACTATTCATAAACTTTACTAAAAAATACATGTTGTATAGTAAATGATAGATATCAATCAATCGATCAAGTTTATTTTATATAGCCCTTCGTACATCAGCTAATATCTCGAAGTGCTGTACAGAAACCCAGCCTAAAACCCCAAACAGCTAGTAATGCAGGTGTAGAAGCACGGTGGCTAGGAAAAACTCCCTAGAAAGGCCAAAACCTAGGAAGAAACCTAGAGAGGAACCAGGCTATAAGGGGTGGCCAGTCCTCTTCTGGCTGTGCCGGGTCGAGATTATAACAGAACTATGCCAAGATGTTCAAAAATGTTCATAAGTGACAAGCATGGTCAAATAATAATCATGAATAATTTTCAGTTGGCTTTTCATAGCCGATCATTAAGAGTTGAAAAACAACAGGTCTGGGACAGGTGGCAGTTCCATAACCGCAGGCAGAACAGTTGAAACTGGAATAGCAGCAAGGCCAGGCGGACTGGGGACAGCAAGGAGTCACCACGCCCGGTAGTCCCGACGTATGGTCCTAGGGCTCAGGTCCTCCGAGAGAAAGAAAGAGAGAAGGAGAAAATTAGAGAGCCAATATTTTCAAAATGTTCATAAATGACAAGCATGGTCAAATAATAATCAGGAATAAATCTGTTGGCTTTTCATAGCCAATCATTAAGAGTTGAAAACAGCAGGTCTGGGACAGGTAGGGGTTCCGTAACCGCAGGCAGAACAGTTGAAACTGGAATAGCAGCAAGGCCAGGCGGACTGGGGACAGCAAGGAGTCATCATGCCCGGTAGTCCTGACGTATGGTCCAAGGGCTCAGGTTCTCAGAGAGAGAGAAAGAAAGAGAGAACGAGAGAATTAGAGAGAGCATACTTAAATTCACACAGGACACTGGATTAGACAGGAGAAGTACTCCAGGTATAACCAACTGACCCTAGCCCCCCGACACAAACTACTGCAGCATAAATACTGGAGGCTGAGACAGGAGAGGTCAGGAGACACTGTGGCCCCATCCGAAGATACCCCCGGACAGGGCCAATCAGGAAGGATATAACCCCACCCACTTTGCCAAAGCACAGCCCCCGCACCACTAGAGGGATATCTTCAACCACCA
Organism: Salvelinus fontinalis; assembly: GCF_029448725.1. NCBI lineage: Eukaryota > Metazoa > Chordata > Actinopteri > Salmoniformes > Salmonidae > Salvelinus > Salvelinus fontinalis. Next base: position 36,311,204 of record NC_074677.1, read on the forward strand.
ACTTACAATCCTGAGACAAGGCCGAGTATAGCCAACAAAGATCTCCACCACAGCACAAACCAAGGGGCCAACCCAGACAGGAACATCACGTCAGTAACTCAACCCACTCAAGTGACGCACCCCTCCTAGGGACGGCATGAAAGAGCACCAGTAAGCCAGTGACTCAGCCCCTGTAATAGGGTTAGAGGCAGAGAATCCCAGTGGAGAGAGGGGAACCGGCCAGGCAGAGACAGCAAGGGCGGTTCGTTGCTCCAGAGCCTTTCCGTTCACCTTCACACTCCTGGGCCAGACTACACTCAATCATATGACCTACTGAAGAGGTAAGTCTTCAGTAAAGACTTAAAGGTAGAGACCGAGTCTGCGTCTCTCACATGGGTAGGCAGACTGTTCCATAAAAATGGAGATCTATAGGAGAAAGCCCTGCCTCCCGGTGTTTGCTTAGAAATTCTAGGGACAATTAGGAGGCCTGCGTCTTGTGTCCGTAGCGTACGTATTGGTATGTACGGCAGGACCAACTCGGAAAGATAGGTAGGAGCAAGCCCATGTAACGCTTTATAGGTTAACAGTAAAACCTTGAAATCAGCCCTTGCCTTAACAGGAAGCCAGTAGGGAAGCTAGCACTGGAGTAATATGATCAGATTTCTTGGTTCTAGTCAGGATTCTAGCAGCCGTATTTAGCACTAACTGAAGTTTATTTAGTGTTTTATCCGGGTAGCCGGAAAGTAGAGCATTGCAGTAGTCTAACCTAGAAGTAACAAATGCATGGATTAATTTTTCTGCAACATTTTTGGACAGAAAATTTCTGATGTTTGCAATGTTACGTAGATGGAAAAAAGCTGTCCTTGAAACAGTCTTGATATGTTCGTCAAAAGAGAGATCAGGGTCAAGAGTAACGCCGAGGTCTTTCACAGTTTTATTTGAGACGACTTTACAACCATCAAGATGAATTGTCAGATTTAACAGAAGATCTCTTTGTTTCTTGGGACCTAGAACAAGCATCTCTGTTTTGTCCGAGTTTAAAAGTAGAAGGTTTTCAGCCATCCACTTCCTTATGTCTGAAACACAGGCTTCACCATGTTTCATTGAAATGTACAGCTGTGTGTCATCCGCATAGCAGTGAAAGTTAACATTATGTTTTCGAATAACATCCCCAAGAGGTAAAATATATAGTGAAAACAATAGTGGTCCTAAAACGGAACCTTGAGGAACACCGAAATGTACAGTTGATTTGTCAGAGGACAGACCATTCACAGAGACAAACTGATATCTTTCCGACAGGTAAGATCTAAACCAGGCCAGAACTGGTCCGTGTAGACCAATTTGGGTTTCCAGTCTCTCCGAAAGAATGTGGTGATCGATGGTGTCAAAGGCAGCACTAAGGTCTAGTAGCACGAGGACAGATGCAGAGCCTCGGTCTGACGCCATTAACCTGTCTAGGATCAGCGTGCCGCTAGCGGCACCCCCCCCCCCCCCCCCCCCCCACTGATAAACCAGTGCCGCGAAATTCAAAAAAAATATTTTTTTTAAATATTTAACTTTCACACATTAACATCCAATACAGCTAATGAAAGACACAGATCTTGTGAATCCAGTCAACATGTCCGATTTTTAAAATGTTTTACAGGGAAGACACAATATGTAAAGATGTACATCTATTACCTAAAAACACATTAGCATAATCCACCATCTTTTATTTGTCCACCAACACCAGTAGCCATCACCAATTCGGCTAAACTAAGATATTTATAGCCCCTAACCAACAAAAAAACTCATCAGATGACAGTCTGATAACATATTTATGGTATGGGATAGGTTTTGTTAGAAAAAAGTGCATATTTCAGGTAGATGGCATAGGTTACAATTGCACCCACCGTCACAAATGGAATAGAAAAACTACTTAGAGCAACGTGTTTACCTACTTACTAATCATCAAACATTTCGTAAAAATACACAGCATACACGAATCGAAAGACACAGATCCTGTGAATACAGACAATATTTCAGATTTTCTAAGTGTCTTACAGCGAAAACACAATAAATCGTTATATTAGCTTAGCACATAGCAATTAGCAGCCCAGCATTGATTCTAGCCAAAGTGAGCGATAAAAGTCAACATCGCCAAAAGATATTAATTTTTTCACTAACCTTCTCAGAATTCTTCAGATGACACTCCTGTAACATCATATTACACAATCCATATAGAGTTTGATCGAAAATGTTTATATTTAGCCACCAAAATCATGGTTAGACAATGTGAAATGTAGCTCAGCTGGTCAGAAAATGTCCTTGCGCCACTTAGACAGTGATCTACTCTTATACATAAATACTCATAAACGTGACTAAAAAATATAGGGTGGACAGGGATTGATAGACAATTTAATTCTTAATACAATTGCGGAATTACATTTTTTAATTTATCCTTACTTTTCAATACAGTTTGCGCCAAGCGAAGCTACGTCAAAAAACATGGCGTCCTAAGCCACTAAAATGTTTCGACAGAAACACGATTTATCATAATAAAAATGTCCTACTTTGAGCTGTTCTTCCATCAGTATCTTGGGCAAAGGATCCTTTCTTGGGAGTAATCGTCTTTTGGTGGAAAGCTGTCCTCTTGCCATGTGGAAATGCCAACTGCGTTCGGGATGAACTGAAAAGCGTGCCCAGCTATTCACATCGTTTCAGAAATAAATGTCCCAAAATCGCACTAAACGGATATAAATTGCTATAAAACGCTTTAAATTAACTACCTTATGATGTTTTTAACTCCTATAACGAGTGAAAAGATGACCGGAGAAATATAACAGGCTAAACTAACGCTTGGAACAGGAGCGGGTCGGTGTCCTCCACGCGCGTTACGCACCAAGAAAAGACTTGCTAGCTACAGGGTTTTTTAATTTATAGGGCCTGTGAACGCGCAATCGACCCCGTTGGAATCGTCATCACGTAAAGGCATCCAGGGGAAGACGTAAGAAGTGCCCGTATAGTCATAGCAATAACAGTGCCCTTTTAACTGACTTCAGAACAGTGGCCAACATTTCTGAAATCTGACTCCATGTCAGGGAAATTGCTGTAGAATGGGCTCTGTTCCACTTAGAGACAAAATTTCAACTCCTATAGAAACTATAGACTGTTTTCTATCCAATAATAATAATAATATGCATATTGTACGATCAAGGATTTTGTTGGAAGCCGTTTCAAAAATTACCCAATTAGCATAAATAGTCTCAACAGCGCCCCCATCCTCAACAGGTTAAAAGGTCATTTACCACCTTCACAAGTGCAGTCTCAGTGCTATGATGGGGTCTAAAACCAGACTGAAGCATTTCGTATACATTGTTTGTCTTCAGAAAGGCAGTGAGTTGCTGCGCAACAGCTTTTTCAAAAATTTTTGAGAGGAATGGAAGATTCGATATAGGCCGATAGTTTTTTATATTTTCCGGGTCAAGGTTTGGCTTTTTCAAGAGAGGCTTTATCACTGCCACTTTTAGTGAGTTTGGTACACATCCGGTGGATAGAGAGCTGTTTATTATGTTCAACATAGGAGGGCCAAGCACAGGAAGCAGCTCTTTCAGTAGTTTAGTAGGAATAGGATCCAGTATGCAGCTTGAAGGTTTAGAGGCCATGATCATTTTCATCATTGTGTCAAGAGATATAGTACTAAAACACTTAACCTGTCTAGGATCAGCGTGGCGCTAGCGGCACACCCCCCCCCCCCCCCACTGAAAAACCAGTGCCGCGAAATTCAAAAAAAATATTTTTTTTAAATATTTAACTTTCACACATTAAAGTCCAATACAGCTAATGAAAGACACAGATCTTGTGAATCCAGTCAACATTTCCGATTTTTAAAATGTTTTACAGGGAAGACACAATATGTAAAGATGTACATCTATTACCTAAAAACACATTAGCATAATCCACCATCTTTTATTTGTCCACCAACACCAGTAGCCATCACCAATTCGGCTAAACTAAGATATTTATAGCCCCTAACCAACAAAAAAACTCATTAGATGACAGTCTGATAACATATTTATGGTATGGGATAGGTTTTGTTAGAAAAAAGTGCATATTTCAGGTATATGGCATAGTTTACAATTGCACCCACCATCACAAATGGACTAGAATAATTACAATGAGCAACGTGTTTACCTAACTACTAATCATCAAACATTTCGTAAAAATACACAGCATACACGAATCGAAAGACACAGATCCTGTGAATACAGACAATATTTCAGATTTTCTAAGTGTCTTACAGCGAAAACACAATAAATCGTTATATTAGCTTAGCACATAGCAATTAGCAGCCCAGCATTGATTCTAGCCAAAGTGAGCGATAAAAGTCAACATCGCCAAAAGATATTAATTTTTTCACTAACCTTCTCAGAATTCTTCCGATGACACTCCTGTAACATCACATTACAACATGCATATACAGTTTGATCGAAAATGTTTATATTTAGCCACCAAAATCATGGTTAGACAATGTGAAATGTAGCTCAGCTGGTCAGAAAATGTCCTTGCGCCACTTAGACAGTGATCTACTCTTATACATAAATACTCATAAACGTGACTAAAAAATATAGGGTGGACAGGGATTGATAGACAATTTAATTCTTAATACAATTGCGTTATTACATTTTTTAATTTATCCTTACTTTTCAATACAGTTTGCGCCAAGCGAAGCTACGTCAAAAAACATGGCGTCCTAAGCCACTAAAATGTTTCGACAGAAACACGATTTATCATAATAAAAATGTCCTACCTTGAGCTGTTCTTCCATCAGTATCTTGGGCAAAGGATCCTTTCTTGGGAGAAATCGTCTTTTGGTGGAAAGCTGTCCTCTTGCCATGTGGAAATGTCAACTGCGTTCGGGATGAACTGAAAAGCGTGCCCAACTTTTCACATCGTTGCAAAAATAAATGTCCCAAAATCGCACTAAACGGATATAAATTGCTATAAAACGCTTTAAATTAACTACTTTATGATGTTTGTAACTCCTATAACGAGTGAAAAGATGACCGGAGAAATATAACAGGCTAAACTAACGCTTGGAACAGGAGAGGGTCGGTGTCTTCCACGCGCGTTACGCAGCAAGAAAAGACTTGCTAGCTAAAGGTTTTTTTCATTTGTAGGGCCTGTGAACGCGCAATCGACCCCGTTGGAATCGTCATCACGTAAAGGCATCCAGGGGAAGACGTAAGAAGTGTCCGTATAGTCATAGCAACGACAGTGCCCTTTTAACTGACTTCAGAAAAGTGGCCAACATTTCTCAAATCTGACTCCATGTCAGGGAAATTGCTGTAGAATGGGCTCTGTTCCACTTAGAGACAAAATTTCAACTCCTATAGAAACTATAGACTGTTTTCTATCCAATAATAATAATAATATGCATATTGTACGATCAAGGATTTTGTGGGAAGCCGTTTAAAAAATTAGCCAAATTAGCATAAATAGTCTAAACAGCGCCCCCATCCCCAACAGGTTAAGTGTCTCTCCCGATCCCAGGCCCTGGCAGAGCTGTGCAGATCCAGGACAGCTAAGCCCTGGAGGAATACGCAGATTCAAAGAGGAGTCCGTAATTTGCTTTCTAATGGTCATGATCTTTTCCTCAAAGAAGTTAACCTGTCTAGGATGAGGGTGCCGCTAGCGGCACTCCCCCCCCACCCCCACTGAAAAGGCAGAGCCGCGAAATTCAAAAAATATATATTTTTTAAAATATTTAACTTTCACACATTAAAGTCCAATACAGCTAATGAAAGACACAGATCTTGTGAATCCAGCCAACATGTCCGATTTTTAAAATGTTTTACAGGGAAGACAAAATATGTAAATCTATTAGCTAACCACCTTAGCAAAAGACACCACTTTTTCTAACTCCATCAGTTTTTTACTCCATCAGCAGCTATCACAAATTCGACCAAATGAAGATATATATAGCCACTAACCAAGAAACAACTTCCTAAGATGACAGTCTGATAACATATTTATTGTATAGCATATGTTTTTTTTGAAAAATCTGCATATTTATGGTATAAATCATAAATTACATTTCAGCTACACTCAAAAATTGCACCGAAAGCAGCCATAACATTTACAGACACCAACATCAAATACCTAATTACTCCTCATAAAACATTTCGGAGAAATACATACTGTGCAGCAATTGAAAAACAGGATTCTTGTGATTCCAGACAATATTTCCGATTTATGAAATGTTTTACATCGAAAGCTAAATGTAGCGCTAAATTAGCATAGCCACGCCAGACAGACACACTTGGGCGCGCGCGACCAGTTGACATGCACGACAGATATATGAAATAACATTATAAATTTGGTCTTACTTTGGCTGATCTTTCATCAGAATGTTGATCAAGTTGTCCTTAGTCCAGAATAGTCGTTCAATCCATTCAGAATGGCAACTTTCCATCTTCCTTTAGCCTGGGTACTAGTCGAGTGGCATGGATCTCTCCAAAGTAAACAAAGGAAACATTACAGAACACGGCAAAACTCCCGAAAAAATTCAAATAATCTGATTAAACTATATTGAAAAAACATACATTACGATGACATGGTCTCATTTATCAAATCAAATCCGAGCTGGAGATAGTTCACATCAGAAACGGCAGCAAACAAAACATGATATCTCTCCCAAGTCGCGCGCTTCTGACTTCCTGAAATTGACGGTCACGCTAAAGAAATAGGTCTTATTTCACGTCAGAACAAGATAAACGCAAGATTTCTCTTCTGACGTCCTCTTGACACCCAGAGGAAGGCGTACGAGGTGTGTTTCGGGTCATAGGTGGCATGACCATATATAGGCAGAGCGTTGAAGCGAGCATAAACATCTTGCATTTTACTTCCTGGTCGGGGAAAGTGCTGCCAAAAGACTTGTGTTCCACTCAGAGAAAAAATTAAAACGGTTTTAGAAACTATAGACTCTTTTCTATCCAACAGTATTAACAATATGCATATTGTAAGAGCAAAAATATATTAGGAGGCCGTTTGAAAATTTGCACATATTTTCCATTTTTTTCAAAACGCCCCCTACAGCCCTAACAGGTTAATGAATTTATTACTGCTGAAGTGAAAGCCATCCTCTCTTGGGGAATGCTGCTTTTTAGTTAGCTTTGCAACAGTATCAAAAATACATTTTGGATTGTTCTTATTTTCCTCGATTAAGTTGGAAAAGTAGGATGATCGAGCAGTAGTGAGGGCTCTTCGGTACTGCACGGTACTGTCTTTCCAAGCTAGTCGGAAGACTTCCAGTTTGGTGTGGCGCCATTTCCGTTCCAATTTCCTGGAAGCTTGCTTCAAAGCTCGGGTATTTTCTGTATACCAGGGAGCTAGTTTCTTATGACAAATGTTTTTCGTTTTTAGGGGTGCAACTGCATCTAGGGTATTGCGCAAGGTTAAATTGAGTTCCTCAGTTAAGTGGTTAACTGATTTTTGTCCTCTGACGTCCTTGGGTAGGCAGAAGGAGTCTGGAAGGGCATTAAGGAATTTTTCTGTTGTCTGAGAATTTATAGCACGACTTAAGAACTAGATACACTAGTTCTTAATGCAATCGCTGTGTTAGAATTCTAAAAAGAACTTCGACATTACGACATGCAGCTTACGTTATTGCGAGAGAGCGCCCAAAATCTGGGCGCAAACTAAAAGTAAACATGTTCGACAGATATATGAAATAACATCATAAATGGGTCCTACTTTTGATGATCTTCCATCAGAATGTTGTACAAGTGGTCCTTTGTCCAGAACAATCGTTGTTTGGTTTTAGAATGGCATTTTTCCCCCTCGAATGAGCAAGCAAAACTAGCCAAGTGGCGCTCTCCTTCGTCACCAAACGTAAAGAACGCAACACGCCTAATCTCCCGGAAAAAAATTCAATAATCTAATAAAACTATATTGAAAAAACATACTTTACGATGATATTTTCACATTTATCAAATAAAATCAAAGCCGGAGATATAAGACATCTATAACGAATGCTTTTCAGAAGCCAATACTGGTGACCTTTATGCGCTTCCTGAAAAAAGGAATTCTGGGGTCATGTCATTCCAAGCTCTATCTTTTGACCATAGAAATACCTAGAAACCCCATTTCACCTCTGACAGCCTATTGACATCTAGTGGAAGGCGTATGAAGTGCATGTATACTAATAGATATCAAGCACATTTATAGGCAGGCCTTGGAACAGAGCCTCGAATTCAGATTTTTCACTTTCTGACAGGAAGTTTGCTGCCAAATGAGTTCTGTTTTACTCACAGATATAATTCAAACGGTTTTAGAAACTTGAGAGTGTTTTCTATCCAATAGTAATAATAATATGCATATTGTACGAGCAAGAATAGAGTACGAGGCCGTTTAAATTGGGCACGATTTTTCCCCAAAGTGAAAATAGCGCCCTCTATCCTCAACAGGTTTTAACTTAGATTTGTGTGTATTGGGGATATGTTGTGAAATTGTTAGATATTGCTGTTCTGTCAGAGCCAGAAACACAAGCATTTCGCTACACCCGCAATAACATCTGCTAAACACGTCGTTTATGTGACCAATAAAAAAGTGGTCAGATGAAGCAGATGCTAAACTACAGGACTGTTTTGCTATCACAGACTAGAACATGTTCTGCGATTCTTCCAATGGCATTGAGGAGTACACCACATCAGTCACTGGCTTTATCAATAAGTGCATTGAGGACGTCGTCCCCACAGTTACTGTACGTATATACCCCAACCAGAAGTCATGGATTACAGGCAACATTCGCACTGAGCTAAAGGGTAGAGCTCCCGCTTTCAAGGTGCGGGACTCTAACCCATAAGCTTACAAGAAATCCTGCTATGCCCTGCGACGAAACATCAAACAGGCAACTCGTCAATACAGGGCTAAGATTGAATCATACTACACCGGCTCCGACGCTCGTCTTATGTGGCAGGGCTTGCAAACTATTACAGACTACGAAGGGAAGCACAGCTGCGGGCTGCCCAGTGACACAAGCCTACCAGACGAGCTAAATCACTTCTATGCTCCCTTTGAGGCAAGCAACACTGAGGCATGCATGAGAGCATCAGCTGTTCAGGACGACTGTGTGATCACGCTCTCCGTAGCCGACGTGAGTAAGACCTTTAAACAGGTCAACACACACAAGGCTGCGGAGCCAGATGGATTACCAGGACTTGTGCTCCGAGCATGTGCTGACCAACTGGCAGGTGTCTTCACTGACATTTTCAACATGTCCCTGTTTGAGTCTGTAATACCAACAGGTTTCAAGCAGACCACCATAGTCCCTGTGCCCAAGAACGCAAAGGCAACCTGCCTAAATGACTACAGACCCGTAGCACTCACGTCTGTAGCCATGAAGTACTTTGAAAGGTTGGTAATGGCTCACATCAACACCATTATCCCAGAAACCCTAGACCTACTCCAATTTGCATACCGCCAAAACAGATCCACAGATGATGCAATCTCTATTGCACTCCACACTGCCCTTTCACACCTGGACAAAAGGAACACCTATGTGAGAATGCTATTCATTGACTACAGCTCAATGTTCAACACCATAGTACCCTCAAAGCTCATCACTAAGCTAAGGATCCTGGGACTAAACACCTCCCTCTGCAACTGGATCCTGGACTTCCTGACGGGCCGCCCCCAGGTGGTGAGGGTAGGCAGCAACACATCTGCCACGCTGCATCTCAACACTGGAGCTCCCCAGGGGTGCGTGCTCAGTCCCCTCCTGTACTCCCTGTTCACCCACAACTGCATGGCCAGGCACGACTCCAACACCATCATTAAGTTTGCAGACGACACAACAGTGGTAGGCCTGATCACCGACAACGACGAGACAGCCTATAGGGAGGAGGTCAGAGACCTGGCCGGGTGGTTCCAGAATATCACCTATCCCTCAACGTAACCAAGACTAAGGAGATGATTGTGGACTACAGGAAAAGGAGGACCGAGCACTCCCCCATTCTCATCGACGAGGCTGTAGTGGAGCAGGTTGAGCACTTCAAGTTCCTTGGTGTCCACATCAACAACAAACTAGAATGGTCCAAACACACCAAGACAGTCGTGAAAAGATTTGGCATAGGTTCTACAGCTGCAACATCGAGATCATCCTGACTGGTTGCATCAATCCTGGTACGGCAACTGCTCAGCCTCTGACTGCAAGGCACTACAGAGGGTATTGCGTATGGCCCAGTACATCACTGGGGCTAAGCTGCCTGCCATCCACGACCTCTACACCAGGCGGTGTCAGAGGAAGGCCCTGAAAATTGTCAAAGACCCCAGCCACCCCAGTCATAGACTGTTCTCTCTACTACCGCATGGCAAGCGGTACCGGAGTGCCAAGTCTAGGACAAAAATGCTTCTCAACAGTTTTTACCCCCAAGCCATAAGACTCCTGAACAGGTAATCAAATGGCTACCCGGACTATCTGCATTGTGTCCCACCCACCACCCGCTCAACCCCTCTTTTACGCTACTGCTACTCTCTGTTCATCATATATGCATAGCCACTTTAACCATATCTACATGTACATACTACCTCAATCAGCCTGATTTAACCGGTGTCTGTATGTAGCCTCGCTACTTTTTATAGCCTCGCTACTATATATAGCCTGTCTTTTTACTGTTGTTTTATTTCTTTACCTACCTATTGTTCACCTAATACCTTTTTTGCACTATTGGTTAGAGCCTGTAAGTAAGCGTTTCACTGTAAGGTCTACACCTGTTGTATTCAGCGCACGTGACAAACTTTGATTTGAATAACATCTGCTAACCACGTGTATGTCACCAATAACATCTGCTAACCACGTGTATGTGACCAATACAATGTGATGTTATTAGAGTAAATGATGTCCAACTGAAAGACAGATGGAGGGTGTAGTGTGTCGAGGGGAAGTCCGTATGCTATTGCCACAGTCCTTTATTGCCGTCATCATTGGGCATATTACATTTACAGCCATACACATTGCACACAGGCTTATGTTTCACTGCCCAAGATAAGTACAACTCTTTTGATTACACTTTTACTAACCACAGGGGATTGTGGTTATTCTTTTCTTTTGATTCTTACAGTAGTTCTTCAGAAAAAATTGGAATGAACTGATTGTTGATGGTGAAACTAATCGTTTTCTCTTTCATTCTCTCCCTCTCTGTGCTCCAGGTGTGGGGGGCAGTCAGGTGTTGGTTCCCCAGAAGGTGAGTGCTGTATTGGGGAAGAATGTGACGTTGGGCTGTAGCGTGGAGGTGGGGGCCAACCTCAGTCTTACCCAGAGTTCCTGGGAGCGCCGGCTCCCCACAGGCTCGGTGACTGTGGCGGTGTACAATCCCGTGTTTGGCATCTCGATCCCCCCAAACTATGTGCGCCGCCTGTCCTTCCGCTCTCCCTCCTCCCATGACGCCACCATCGTACTGGAGGATGTGGGCTTTGAGGACATTGGAGTGTACACCTGCAAGGTGGCCACCTTCCCCCTGGGCAACACACAGGCCTCCACCACTGTCAGCGTGCTCGGTAGGAGTGTGTGTGCTTGTGTTGGGGGGGTGTGTGTGTGTGGGTTCCAATTAGAGCTGGGACGATAAACCGGAAATTATTGACACTGACTATACCGATCACTTATCGCAGGCATTTTGCTGATATTGTTCATTATAAGTAACCTATACTAGAGAAATGTGAAGTTTGAAATTAAATACGTTTGCTAATATGGGTGATTGTTAATGGGACAATTGATGGCTACAACTAGTAGTTTAAAAGATAATTTTAAATAATAATTATCTCATTAATTCAGGCAATTTATCACAATATGAATTTTTGGCCATATGACCCACCTCTGGTGTCTGTGTCTGTGCAACACACCTCTTGTAAGTGTGTGTTTGTATGGCTGATGGTGTGCTTGTAATATTCTGAAACGTAGTCCTGTATCTTAGTAAAGAGCCTCTTGTAAAAATGTATGAACTACACATGGCCATTGTGGGGGAGAGGATCCTACTCACGTCACTGGGCCAGAGGGAGAGTGGTAAGACAAAGTGTGGAGAGAAAGGATGGAAGGTAGTGAGGACGAGTGGTTGGAATAAGGGTTGGTTGAAGGGGCATTGCAATGAGAACGGTATGACAGTTGGGTACAGTTGCGTGAGAGGAGGGGTGAAGGAATGGGAACGAGGGAGCGAGGGAGGGGTGTACAGGAACAGGGTGCTATAATTGGAGCTAGAGGAATGTGGTGGGCAATACGTTTTGTTTGTCTGTTGCACAATTGAGACGCCCCTCTTTTAAAGGATCCCGGGGAGTAAGAGTCGGGGTTAGATAGATGTATTATTCCAGGCAAGGCCATGACTTACACACACTGTTTTTGAATGGTTACAGGAAGTCCCTGAGCTGCTACTGCGTAGTAGGACAGGGGAAAGGAGGGCGGTGGTTGAAAGAAAGAGTGATGGAAACAAGAGCTTGAATAACTGAACCACTTCCAGACCCTACTCAGGAACTCTGCTTCTCTAGATCAGGTGGCCCACGGGCCATATTCGGCCCACTGGTGATTTTATTTGGCCCCTGAGCAAAAACAACAAAATCGGAATATATATATTTGTATATTTAGAATTTTCATTTTTGGATGTAAGACTGTAAAATCACCAGAAAATCATCTCAAAGTGATGTTAATTTAGGAAATCAGTTTGTAAATATTCTCACGCATAAATTAAAACGTGATCATATCCCAATGTAATCAAGGTTTGAAATGATTCTGTTTTTGTCAAATACTACAGCGTATCTGTTTGGGATTTTGTGGTCAATTTGTAAAAATGTAAAAATGATTTCTAACTATTTTCCAGCCCCCCGACCAACCGCTCAAGGAAAAATCGGCCCATGGCTGAATGTAATTGGGGACCCCTGCCCTAGAAGATACTGGAACACTGACTGAACACTACAACCCTTTCGATCCATATTTCCTCACCCCTTCTCTCTCTCTCTCTCTCTCAGTGGAGCCCAGGGTGTATGTGTCGGCTGGCTCGGTGGCTCTGATCGACGAGGGCAATGAAACAGTGGTGGCAACCTGCATCGCTGAGCGGGCCCGGCCCCCCGCCGAAGTCTCCTGGGAGACGGACCTGTTTGGCCAATCAGAGGTGTCGCTGCAGGACGAGGCAAACGGCACGACCAGCACCCAGGTACGCTACCTGTGGCAGCCCACCCGCCACGTCCAGGGTCACGCCCTCACCTGTGTGGTGCGCCATCCTGCCCTGCACACAGACTTCAGGATCCCCTACCAGCTCAACGTGCAGTGTGAGTCTCTCTTTCTCTCTGTGTGTGTGTGTGTGTGTGTGTGTGTGTGCGATTCAACACGATTACCCACGAGACTGCCTTTTCTGTTCAGAATCATTCACACATACAGTACTAGTCAAAAGTTTGGACACACCTACTCATTCAAGGGTTTTTCTTAATATTTACTATTTTTAGTGAAGACCTCAACTAGGAAATAACACGTTGTGTTTGTAGAGGCCAGGTCATCTGATGCAGCACTCCATCACTCTCCTTGGTCAAATAGCCCTTACACAGCCTGAAGGTGTGTTTTGGGTCATTGTCCTGGTGAAAAACAAATGATAGTCCCACTAAGCGCAAACCAGATGGGATGGCGTATCGCTGCAGAATGCTGTGGTAGCCATGCTGGTTAAGTGTGCCTTGAATTCTAAATATATCACTGACAGTGTCACCAGCAAAGCAGCCCCACACCATCACACCTCCTCCTCCATGCTTCACGGTGGGAACCACACATGCAGAGATCATCCGTTCACCTACTCTGCGTCTCACAAAGACACAACGGTTGGAACCAAAAATCTCAAATTTGGACTCCACCTAATGTCTGTCCATTGCTCATGTTTCTTGGCCCAAGCAAGTCTCTTCTTATTATCAATGTCCTTTAGTAGTGGTATCTTTGTAGCGATTCGACCATGAAGGCCTGATTCATGCAGTCTCCTCTGAACAGTTGATGTTGAGATGTGTCTGTTACTTGAAATCTGTGAAGCATTTATTTGGGCTGCAATCTGAGGTGCAGTTGACTCTAAGGAACTTATCCTCTACTGCAGAGGTAACTCCGGGTCTTCCTTTCCTGTGGCGGTCCTCATGAGAGCCAGTTTCATCATAGTGCTTGATGGTTTTTGCAACTGCACTTGAAGAAACATTCAAAGTTCTTGACATTTTCCATATTGATTGACCATCGCGTTTTAAAGTAGTGATGGACTGTCATTTCTCTTTGCTTATTTGAGCTGTTCATCCCATAACATGGACTTGGTCCTATTTGATAAATATCATCTTCTGTATAACACCCCTACCTCGTCACAACACAACTGATTGGCTCAAACGCATTAAGGAAAGAAATTCCACGAATTAACTTTTAACAAGTCACACCTGTTAATTGAAATGCATTCGAGGTGACTACCTCATGAAGCTGGATGAGAGAATGCCAAGAGTTAGCTAAGCAGTCATCAAGGCAAAGGGTGGCTACTTTGAAGAATCTCAAATATAAAATATATTTTGATTTGTTGAACACTTTTTTTGGTTAATAGATGATTTCATATGTGTTATTTCATAGTTTCGATGTCTTCATTATTATTCTACAATGTAGAAAATAGTAAAAATAAAGAAAAACCCTTGCTTGAGTAGGTGTGTCAACTTTTGACTGGTACTGTAAGTCATGTCTATGATGCTGGAATTTCATCAGACTTGATTTGATTGATTCATGTAATTCCACACAAAAAAATGTTTGGGGTGGTTGAGTTTTCCACTTTTTCAGGTTCTGTCTGTTGCCCCTTCTCTGTGTTGTGTCTCTGCAGACGCCCCAGACATCGTGGTGGTAGGTTATGACGGTGACTGGTATGTGGGCCGTGAGAACATCCAACTGACCTGCAAAGCCAACGCAAACCCACCAGCACACCACTTCACATGGATCAGGTGTGTGAGTGTGTGCGCTCTCTGCTCATGTTTTTATGTGCACAAATTTGTTCCCACTGCAGATTGAACGTTGAACCAGTGTTTGTGTATAATTGTGTCCGTCTGCCTTTCATTTCATGTACTTGTGTGTGGATATCCAAGACTGGACGGGAAAATGCCAGAGGGGGTGGAGATAGTGAACAACACGTTGCTGTTTCTGAGGCCCCTCCAACGGAATGACTCTGGAGTCTACAGGTGTGAGGTTGCCAATGACATCAACCTACGCAGCAGGGACCTGCGGATACGCGTACAAGGTGAGCGGAGGAAAGAAACGCTGCTGAATGTGCACACAGCTTGTTATTCCACACGTATTCTTCCTGTCTCTCTTAGGGAGAACTTTAAACATATTCTGGCCTTGAAGCTTTCGGTGTCAACATAATAGCATAGAGATGAGTCATGATGTATCTGTATGGATAATGCTGTCTCTGTGGCTCCTGCTACTAAACACTTTTTAAATGTTATGCTTTTGTAACAACAGCATTTACATAAAAATGAAATAAAAAAACATGATCCGTCCAGCATTTCGTCATTCTAGACCCCAGTCTGTCTAAGCTTGAGGGTGTGTCCGTGTTTGAAATTAAGCGAAGTGCCATGCTGTGTAGTGCCAATTTATTTCTGGTCCTCAGATGTACGAGTCTCAACGAGTCCCTGATCAGTCTTGATTAGGTCTCCAGATGTTCAACAGGAGAGGAGATCTCCCTGGTTCTCTGGCCAAACCCATGTCTGCTCATCCCCCAGACCACTAACTCACTCCTCCACTCTCCTCTGCTATGTCTCCTCTGTCGTCTCCCTGGCCTGGCATGTGTCTCTGTCTCTGCTGTGCAATATGAGCCCTTTTGGCCGTAAACCTCTCTTCCCCTCCTTAATGGAGCTTTCATTTCAGTATCACGTTGACTACTGTACATCTCTCTCTGCTCTTTCCCTCTCCTCTACCTCTTTCTGTCTCTCTCTTTCCTCTCTCTCTTTGTCATGGAGTGAAAGGCAGAAACGTGTAGCCTTGACTGAGAGATGATGTCCCAGATTCATAACATTCACCAGCTCTTTTCAACTCCTATTCATTATTTATTAAACCTTTTTTGTCGCTTTTCCCTTTGAGAGGAGCTCTGTGGTTTTGTGTGTGGTGTGTTTTCGCTGTGTGCACGCCTCTGGGAGGGTGGTGGTGTGTGTGTGTGTGTGTGTGTGTGTGTGTGCGCGCCCACACATTCGTGCAGTGTCTCCACGTGGTGTCGCATAATTCATATGATTCAAATGGAATTCACAGGGCCATGACGTCAGAGATCGATATCTCTACAGACATCTGACCTGGAACTAAGACTGCAGTGTCATCTTATGTCCCTGTTTGAACAACTTCACAACAACACTTTTAGAGGGAACCGTTCACACATGATGCAGAGGTCACTCTAATCCAACCATAACCACAATGGTTCAATACAGACTCAGCAAGTCCAGACAGAAATACTAGCAGATGGAATAAGGAGAGCAGATTGACCAGAGATGTGACAGCATGTCCCATCTGTGATACTAAGCTGTTGATGAAGGGTGCTTGATCATGGTTCATCTGGCCCAAAGAACATTCTAGGGAGTATTTGAAGATCTGGATCAAGTCATTAACGCATATGCCCAAAACAGTTGTTCAAATTGGCTGAATTGTGAAGGAGGGATTCGCCCTTTTTGCCCATCTCTTTACCCAAGTATCCATCCCTGAACCAATCCCTACCATTTTAGTAGTCCTTTCCATATCTCCAAGCCCCTAACATTAGTGCTGACTCTATTCTAGACATCCCCTCCCTCCTACCTATCATTGCCTCACAACATAATCACTGGCAATGACATGTTTGTCTTTATTTGAAATGCTCAACATACGCTCTTTATAAAGCCCTCCATAAGCCCACATAACAGGCATAGCATTAAAGTGTTAATCGGTTAGTTAATTTGACCTGATTTTAATGGAGGTTGCTACAGTACGTCATGTGAGTGTCCCTCAAACCTAACAGTAGATCTGTGCAATCCGGAACAAATCTTCTCTTGCATAGATTTACAGGCAAGGAAAATAGTAACTGACCGTGTGTATGTCATGCTGCCCCTAGTTGTCAGCATTATTAACCACTTATACAGTCCTACTTCAAATAAGGTGTTACAGACACTAACAAAAACCAGGCAACATTCACTTCAATTGATGATTTGTTTAAAAATGTGTTTTTGATTTGTAGATGATTTAGTTTCCTGATCACTCATCTCTGGTTCCTAGACTAGTAACATCAACATCCCTCTGCCTTACCTTACTTTTCCATTGACCATTATTACACTAATCACAAAACAGTCTCTGGATTGCTACAGCTCTGCCTACAGCACACTTGGCTGCTATAGACTGCATGTCATTTTGGGTACATTAGCTCAGTCCCAAGACATCGACTTAATTTACCACATCTATATGTTTTGAAAGGGAACTTCTATCCTCAAGTGGTATGTCAAGACGTAACAACATAGTTTGTACAGACAACATGCCAATGTAAACCAGAGGCTGTTATGAACATGTCATTTTAGATGTAGAGATGTTGGTAGTGTTTTCAAGTCAACCTATCCCCTTTCAGTAATATGCTGATGTAGTTGGCATTGACATTCTCTACTTTTCTGTCTGTATTTCCATCCCTCCCTCCCTGACCCTCCTTTCCCCCTTTACTCCTACCTCCCTCCCTGACCCTCCTTTCCCCCTCTACTCCTACCTCCCTCCCTCCCTGACCCTCCTTTCCCCCTCTACTCCTACCTCCCTCCCTCCCTGACCCTCCTTTCCCCCTCTACTCCTACCTCCCTCCCTCCCTGACCCTCCTTTCCCCCTCTACTCCTACCTCCCTCCCTCCCTGACCCTCCTTTCCCCCTCTACTCCTACCTCCCTCCCTCCCTGACCCTCCTTTCCCCCTCTACTCCTACCTCCCTCCCTCCCTGACCCTCCTTTCCCCCTCTACTCCTTCCTCCCTCCCTGCCTGACTCTCCTTTCCCCCTCTACTCCTTCCTCCCTCCCTGCCTGACTCTCCTTTCCCCCTTTACTCCTACCTCCCTCCCTGACCCTCCTTTCCCCCTCTACTCCTACCTCCCTCCCTGACCCTCCTTTCCCCCTCTACTCCTACCTCCCTCCCTGACCCTCCTTTCCCCCTCTACTCCTACCTCCCTCCCTGACCCTCCTTTCCCCCTTTACTCCTACCTCCCTCCCTCCCTGACCCTCCGTTCCCCCTTTACTCCTACCTCCCTCCCTCCCTGACCCTCCTTTCCCCCTCTACTCCTACCTCCCTCCCTCCCTGACCCTCCTGTCCCCCTCTACTCCTACCTCCCTCCCTCCCTGACCCTCCTTTCCCCCTCTACTCCTACCTCCCTCCCTCCCTGACCCTCCTTTCCCCCTCTACTCCTACCTCCCTCCCTCCCTGACCCTCCTTTCCCCCTCTACTCCTACCTCCCTCCCTCCCTGACCCTCCTTTCCCCCTCTACTCCTACCTCCCTCCCTCCCTGACCCTCCTTTCCCCCTCTACTCCTACCTCCCTCCCTGCCTGACTCTCCTTTCCCCCTTTACTCCTACCTCCCTCCCTGACCCTCCTTTCCCCCTCTACTCCTCCCTCCCTGCCTGACCCTCCTTTCCTCCTCTACTCCTACCTCCCTCCCTCCCTGACCCTCCTTTCCCCCTCTACTCCTACCTCCCTCCCTGACCCTCCTTTCCCCCTTTACTCCTCCCTCCCTGCCTCCCTCCATTAGATCCTCCCACCACCTCCATGCCCTCCACCACCCCTGCGCCTGTCCTAACCGGCTCTGCCTCCTCATCCACCTCTGTGGAAGAAAAGCGACGGGTCCTCTTCACCTCCCCCACCCTGGCAGCCCTGCCCCCCGACAACCACCTGGGTACCATCGTGGGCGGGGCTGTGGGCGGAGCCTTGTTCCTCCTGCTGCTGCTGGTAGTGGGCGGGGTATGTTACCTACGACAACGGCAGACCTTCCGCGGGGACTACTACACTAAGCAGTACCTAGGGCCTTCAGACATGCAGAAGGCTCCTCCACAGCACAAGCTCCAACCCACTAAGCCTGCCAATAACGTCTACCTAGACAAGGACCGCGAAGAGTGGGGCGACCGCGAACGCAACCACGTGCGGGACCGTGAACGCCTCCACATGCATCCAACATCAACAACCATCATAAACAACCACAGAGAACCGGAGTACCAGCCCAACGGCCTAACGAGGGCGATGAGGAATGGAGACCACCATGACCACCTGCGTAGCTACCCCAGCCCCCACCAAACAGGCCATGCTAGATACGCTGCCCCGTCACACCCACTGAGCACTGGCTCCCCCTACCTGTCGGATGACTGCTATGACAGCGGGGCTGAGGGGGACTATGTCTCCCATATGGATGGCTCAGTGATCTCACGCAGGGAGTGGTACGTCTGATCCCACCACAACCAGGCACGCTACCCTGCCAACAGACTCTGCCCACCAGAGAGAAGAGAGACCACAGCTCAGAAATCAGAGGAGGATTTCATACATTATTTAAGAAAAGAGAATACTCACATGTTCTGCCTCTCTACATATCTCTACATATCTCTCTCTCTCTCTACATACTGTAGTTTTCTCTTTCAACGTGCTTTTTCATTTCTCATACAGGAGGTATTTTCCTCTGATTTTGATCCTCATCATGGAAGGTGTGTGGATTGCCTAGCCACTCTATGTGGCCATGCCTTCATTCTGAGCTAGAGGACAAATCTGTTAACTACTTCATGTGGGGTTAGGGCTCACAGTTCACTACACATGCACTACTGGGTAGGCCTTGTGGTATTGTTTTGATGGCAAGCCTGCAGCAATTTTCCTTTTTATGTTAATTACTTTGTAAACAAAGGCAGAACTCTTGCTCCTTTTCAGTTCATGATTCTTTAAATGAAATGAAATCATTTTTAGGGAATCTGATTTGACTATTCTTGTTGACATGAACCCATGTCTGGTATCAGCTTTCTGGGGGGGGGAGTATTGGAGGAAGGAAAGAGGGAAAAGTGGACAGTATTTACTTGTTATTCCAGATTTCATTTATTCTTGGTCTGTGGTTTGGTACCCACAGAAAGGGAAAATAATGTACAGCTTTCTGGCACATACATGTGTTGCAGTTGCTAAGTGGATATCACGGATACTAATCACAAAACATTATTGTCATTATGTGCTGTTCCACACGTATGTGTGAGTGTATTATTAGTACCAGTGCCAACCTGGTCAATATTGTCACATAGCATTAGATGCTGTCATTGCAGCAGGATGTCATAGGTTAGAACTACTTCTGCAATGTCTGTATCAGTGTGGGGGTCCGTCTCAGATAGCAGGACAGTAATGATAACTAACGAGTTACAACAAGTCAACTAATACTCAGTTGTATGTCACCTCTTCATACAGAGATGTTCAGCCCTTAATAGAATAAAAACATATTCAACTAGAGGTCCCTTCTCACAGATGGGGGGGGTGGGTCTGTATGTTCAGGAGCTACATGCTTTCTGTCAGCACCCTCTTCCTCTCCATTTGTATCTGCTTTTCTACATATAATCTGAAATGCCCATAAAAAATAGAGTACGATGTATAGACTGTCTATGTTAAAGGCTGTTTAGAATACAGTGAATGGGCATAATACTTCTACTTCTGTTGTTATTTCAGCTGTGCTACTGTGAAATAAGTAGAGAATCGTTGTTCTGTCTAGTGAGATTTCCTCTGTTACTCACTGCTCTGGGTTCAGTTATGTGACCGGTGCCTTATCCCAGAAGAGCAGTAAAGTAATCATGTAAAATGTACAGACAGAAGTGCAAGGCCCGTTTGATCCTCTGTTGAGTGAGATGTTTGTTGCCTTTTTTTCCCCTTTTTTTTCTTTCATTTTTACTATTTTCTTTACAATGTTTTGATTGAGTTGTTCTGTTTTTGTGGCATATCCTCTTTTCTCTATTCTCTGACGATAGCATTATTTTTGCTCGTACAATGAATGACATTTTGCAAAGTTTGAGTTGCAAAACACCTGGACAAAGCTGAATTAAGCTAAAACAATGATAATGATCGTATTGTACAGTTCCTATATGGCAGTTTTCTGTCAGAGCAGCGGAGTTAAAGGGATTGATTGGTTTCCTTACCCTGTAAGCAGTCTATGGACATGGTATGACAGAAATCCATGCTTTGGTTTAGATTCAGATCATCTAGAAGTGACTTTGTTGAGCTTCACAATCAATTTGAGATACTTTTGGATGATTTGGACATGATGCGTGAAAAATGATATCGTTCCCATGACTTGAATGGGAGTTGTCCCACAAAATGCTAAAACATTAGCTTGTGGAAACAGTGCCTGAGAAAGCATGGATTTTTGTCATACCTTGTCCATAGACTGCTTACAGGGTAAGGAAACCAATGTGTCATTTGGGTGAACTATCCCTTTAAGTGTGCATGGTATATAAGAAAATTAAGTGGGGATTTTTGGACTTTTGGACCAGATGGTTTTGTTTAGTTCTTGTACAAAGTCTGCGAAAATGGAGAGTGGAGCACCCCACCACCTCACCAGAGTCAACCTCCAAACGTATTTCACATTCTCCTTGCAAGCACCTTCCCATTGTGTTCATGCTTGTTTTGTATATAAGAGAAGAGCTACTGTAAGTAAAAAAATATATAATGCAAGAAAACATTTAAAATAATCACATGTTGTATCATCAATGACAACAAGCATTATTTTGTACATATTTTTTTTGAAATACTTTTGTTTTCAATAAAGCACCTTTTTTTCTGTGATTTGTATTTCCTGACTGATCTGAGCTCCTAAACAAGCTTCCTCGGGTAGCTACTGTACTCTCAAAGTGATGATTCTCCTCCCTGTGCTCTTCAAGGTGATGTCATCTTTAGCTCCCTCACTCATCATACAGCCTGTGCTCCGGTGCATCACATGGAGAGTACACACTCGCAGACACATCCATAGCATGTTACTGCCACTTTCACAAGCCAGCGTTGCAATATGAGATTTCATTTGGTTTTTGCTCTATTTGACTGCTGCCCATCTTTCCCTTCTCCTCCCCTCTCTCTTACTCTGTCTCTCCAAATGCTTTCGGTAGAAGTCAGCAGAGATCAAAAAACCCTCTCGTCTTTAGTCTCTTTCCCCTCTCTGGTTCTCTTGTCATCTCTCGTCTTTAGTCTCTTTCCCCTCTCTGGTTCTCTTGTCATCTCTCGTCTGGCTTTGTGACAGAACAGAAATTGCCCCCTGCTCCCCTCTACAGCTTGTCTCCTTTGTGAATTTCCCCTGTGCCTCTCTCCCAGTATCTCACAGCTGGTGAAATCAAATGGTTAGTGTTTATATCTGCCCCTGAGCTCCCCCGCTCTGGGCCATTGACTCTGTCCCCATGGCAACAGTCTCATCTGGAGCTGGTGACAGGCGGGCTCCGTCAGGGCCCCACCGCATGTACCTGCAGACCGAGAGAGAGGGGGGAGCAAGGTTAAAGGGGCTGTTGAAGGATGGGAAAATGAGAGGTTTGGCCATCAGACATGAAATGGCCCTTTATGACAAGCTGCCAGTTGCATAGTGTGGGCTCTGCAGGGTTAAGAAATCATTTGACCTTGGCATTGTGTTAGTGTATGTCATCACCACAAATCTTCTTTCTGCTCAGATCTTATTTCAGTAGATTCTGTCCATGAAAGTTTTTCAAGGTCTCCTTCACCTTGGACTGGAACATGCCTGATTCTATTGTACAGAGTGGACTGTTGATTTAACACCAGCTCTCCAGCAGTAATGATTTTCAGTCTGTTATGCTTGAATTATGTTGACAAAAAAAATCTATTAATTGATTTGTCTTATCTATCACCTTCAGCAGATATGAAGAGATTCTAGGGATACTTTAGGAACCAGAGTCGACCCACAATGCAGACAGCAGGGTACAGCAGTACAATCTAAATGAATGTGAAAATGTTTAATTTAGGAATCAGTTTTAAATGAAGATGGAGTTCGCCTGCAACAAATAGAGGGTAGTGAGGACCACTAGTACTGTGTCCCACTGTGCAGCTAGCTGGTGTCTAATTGGGACAGATGCCTGAGAGGTTGACAGACCACGACCACCCACACTCTTCCTGTCCCGCCTCCTCGTCCCATCTGATCCGTCCACTACATAAGCATCTGCTTCCTCAGAGCTCGCTGATGTCCCAGTAACCACATGACCCTTGACCTTGCTGTTGAGATTTTAGGGTGGGCAACTGTCTCGGGGGCATTTGCTGGCCCGTCCACCCTCAGTTTGACCTCTGTAGGTCAGTGAGGTGTGTTCAGTCACCTCTGGGGTTTAGGTTTGCCCTGACCTGGGTTAGGAACGGTTGTGGTCATACACCTATGATTCCCGCTGTCCTTTTAGAGGGGTTTGAGTTGGGTTTTGTCTGTCAGCACTGTTCTGAGAGGAGTGGATAAGTAGACTGAGACCCTGAGACAGGATTAAGCCTCTACCTGGGTCAGGTTGCAGTTTGGGAATGTGTCGACGGGATGTAGTGTCTATCAGATCCTCTAAGGTGTTGGCCATGGCAGCCTTAGAGCTAGAGAATCAGGACCCTTAAGGCTTGTGCACATCACACTGAATGTGGATCTAGCGTTAGTCTGCTGTTTATTCAGCTTGTTATGTTTTAGGGACCATCCGCTGCAGAAGTCTGACTGATAACATTTTTTCACGTGATTCTACATGTAAAATCGGTGCACACTCGGTTCACAAATTACTTTCAGAGGTGTTGAGTACTCTCGCCAGCAAACACTATTGGTGTGTCTGAGCCATTAGAGCTTGATAATCAGGATCCTTGTGATCAACCTTGACAGCCACACACACACCACTCCTCTTATCCACACACACCACTCCTCTTATCCACACACACACACCACCACTCTTATCCACACACACACACCACTCCTCTCACCTACACGTCTGTCTGCCATTACCACCACCCCACTCATAGGAGCAGTATATTCACTCTTGCCTTGTCTGGTCAGATGTACGTTAGCTAAAGTGGGCAGAGAGTCTTAAGGTCATTGTACTTGACTCGTCATCTGCTGTCATGGTTATCAAAAGGAGTTACTATAGCCCTTCATGGAACGTCTGGCTAATCCCTCCTCTAATTTTCCCTTCTGCGTCTCACTCAAGAGGCTGTGTTCTTCACTGCTCTGTAGTCAAGCGTAATCTCTCCCTGCGCTACTGCTAAATCCAATACCCCTTATTGTCGGTCATGTGAGGTGTGTATTGAGGGAGGGAGAGAGAAGGAAAGGGGGGGGGGGGTCAGCCCAAGGTCCCACGCTGTTTGTTCTGCATCGTAATTGAGATGTTATTTTGGATTCTCGTCTCTGCAGATTATAGATTTTTCTACCGCTCAAGAGCTAAGCAACTGGACTTGGCTGTCACTCTCTCGCTTCGCCCCTTCCTCTCCGCTCAGTGTCTTAAGGATGCTTTTTTTCATGCAACTAACTAATTAACAAACACAATGTTATGTCTGACCGGGACCCATAAGGGTTATGTGTACTGTATGCCACTAGGTTGTATAAGGTTCTGTGATTTGAATTCATCTTAATTAATCGTGATCATTGCAAATCTCCTCTCCAGACCCCTGACATGGAGGATAACGAGTGTGTGATCTAACGAATAGAGTCAACAGAGAGAGGTTGCCAGAGACCACATTACACACAACATACACAGGAGCAGGAAGAAAGATGGAGAGAGAGATAGATAGAGGGATGCTGAGGTGAAAAGTGAATGAGGCCCATTGAAGTATGGGGGAGCTGCAGGGGAGAGACTACAGAAGCAGGGCTTTTAAGAGGAGCAGCATGGAGCCCCTAATCACACTTGAGTTACTGTAGTTCATACTGCTGGGAGACAGTCAGCAACCTGCCTGCAGATCTCTCTATCTCACACACACACACACACACACACACACACACACACACACACACACAGCCTCTTAAACTTACACTTAGGCTGTGTTTACACCGGCAGCCCAATTCAGATCTTTTTCCCACGAATTGGTCTTTTGACCAGTCGAAACGGAGATCTTTTCACATCAGATCTTTTCACATCATATCATTTTCAGAGTGGATCTGATTGGTCAAAAGACCAATTAGTGAAACAAATATCAGAATTGGGTTGCCTGTGTGAATGCGGCTATATACTGTTAGAATGCTCCTGGATTTGTAGTCAAATGTTTTGCCGCATGATTTCTACACTGCTCTGATATGTGGGGTTGTGTCTGTGCTGTTTCATATCATCCGTCTGTGTTCTGTTCCAGACCAGTCCCAGGAAAAGATGGCGAACTCTGTTGCTGTGGCAGGGGCAGTGATGGGGGCTGTCCTCGCCCTCTTCCTCATAGCCGTCTTCACCATCGTCATCCTCACTGCACGGAAGACCTCGGCCCCAACGTACACAGACAAAGTGTGAGTTGAAGTGCTGTCACAGAATACTGCAGCTGTATTGGATCAATTCATCAATTAGTTAATATTGTCAACTGATAAGTTGTGACTATCATATCATCATGGAGTTACAGTCTAACTCAAATCCAAAGTGCTTTCCTATACATACTGCGTTTTGAGTCATTCCACTGCGGTGTAACATAAAATGGAGTCTGGTGCAGGGAGGTAGAGAGGTGGTGGTACAAGGTTGAGGGGTGACAGGTAATTGCAGTCTTGGCACGAGGCCCTTGTCTTGTTTTGCTGAGTAAGTTTCTATTGCTAGACCTGCACTCATGTTAACGTTGGGGCAAAGAGAAGGAAGGAACTTTTAGAGTAAATTATTTACATAAGAGTTGGGTCACTCCCTGCCCAAGAGGTCTGTGACTGACATCTGTCCCTGTGTGTGTGGGTGGGTTCAAGTGATTGGGATGCCCCAAAGCAAGTGGCTAACATCATATTTCTCGACTCTTATATGTGTATCCTCCTGTCCTCCCTTTAGGGTCAGTTTCATGTCAGACACACACACATATGACCCAATAAAAACGGAGAGCTTTAACCAGTCTACCCTCCAGTTGAAACAACATTTTCCAACACAGGATGTGAAGCAAAACAATCGCATATGTTTCTCATTGGTCTATCCTCCTATTACACCATAGATATGGAGCTCCATCCGGCATCTATATCCCCACAGGGATTACATCATCTCTGTTTTCCTTTTGTTCTTGAAAGGCCTCCTCAATCCCACTCCTCCCCTGTCTGTCTGCATTTCCTCACCGTACATTAACACATTCAGCTTCTGACAAGCTGGCCAATCAGCCGCTCCCGTTCCATAGCGGTGGGAGGCCCCTAGCGGACCATCACTCCCAGATGATGTTCGTCATGAGGGAGACAGAGAGAGACACAGTGAGCTGAGGAGGATGTGTCTGATGTGGGAACAGTCAGTCTGTGGTGCTACAGACTTTATTACCCTGCTACATTACACACTGTTAAACAGGGTAGTGTTCCATTACATTACACACTGTTAAACAGGGTAGTGCTCCATTACATTACACACTGTTAAACAGGGTAGTGTTCCATTACATTACACACTGTTAAACAGGGTAGTGCTCCATTACATTACACACTGTTAAACAGGGTAGTGTTCCATTACATTACACACTGTTAAACAGGGTAGTGTTCCATTACATTACACACTGTTAAACAGGGTAGTGTTCCATTACATTACACACTGTTAAACAGGGTAGTGTTCCATTACATTACACACTGTTAAACAGGGTAGTGTTCCATTACATTACACACTGTTAAACAGGGTAGTGTTCCATTACATTACACACTGTTAAACAGGGTAGTGTTCCATTACATTACACACTGTTAAACAGGGTAGTGTTCCATTACATTACACACTGTTAAACAGGGTAGTGTTCCATTACATTACACACTGTTAAACAGGATAGTGTTCCATTACATTACACACTGTTAAACAGGGTAGTGTTCCATTACATTACACACTGTTAAACAGGGTAGGGTTCCATTACAGACGTGCTCAAATTTGTTTGTACCCCTCCTAAAAAACGAAGATTGCACAATTGTCTTTGAAATAACTTGAATCTGACAAAAGTAATTGGAATCCACCATTTTTTATTCCATATTTAATAGAAATAAGATTTTGATTTTGATTTTTTTATTCAACATAATATTGTAAATAATAAAACAAATGAAAATGGCATGGACAAAAATGGGACCCTTAACCTAATATTTTGTTGCACAACCTTTAGAGGCAAACAATGCAATGAAACGTTTTCTATAGCTCTCAATGAGACTTCTGCATCTGTTAACATGTAGTGTGGCCCACTCTTCCTGAGCAAACTGCTCCAGCTGTCTCAGGTTTGATGGGTGGCTTCTCCAGACTGCAGGTTTCAGCTCTTTCCATAGATGTTCGATAGGATTCAGATCAGGACTCATAGAAGACACTTCAGAATAGTCCAATGTTTTGTTCTTATCCATTCTTGGGTGCTTTGAGCTGTGTGTTTGGGGTCATTATCCTGTTGGAGGACCCATGACCTGCGACTGAGACAAAGCTTTCTGACACCGGGCAGTACGTTTTGCTCCAGAATGCCTTGATAGTCTTGAGATTTCATTGTGCCCTGCACAGATTCAAAGCACCCTGGGCCAGGTGCAGCAAAGCAGCCCCAAAACAGAACTGAGCCTCCTCCATGTTTCACTGTAGGTATGGTGTTATTTTCTTTGAAAGCTTCATTTCTTCCTCTGAACATAGAGTTGATGTGACTTGCCAAAAAGCTCCAGTTTTGACTCCGCTGTCCAAAGGACGTTCTCCCAGAAGGATTGTGGCTTGTCAATATGCTTTCCAAATTCCAGTCTGTCTTTTTGATGTTTTTCTTTTAAAAGTGGAGTCCTCCTGGGTCTTCTTCCATGGAGCCCACATTCGCTCAAAAAGCAACGGATGATGCGATCAGAAACTGATGTACGTTCACCTTGGAGTTCAGCTTGTATTTCTGGCAGTTATCCTTGGTTCTTTTTCTACCATTCACACTATCCTTCTGTTCAATCTGGGGTTGATTTTCCTCTTGCGGCCGCGCCCAGGGAGGTTGGCTACGGTTCCATGGACCTTAAACTTCTTAATAATATTTGCAACTGTTGTCACAGGAACATCAAGCTGCATGGAGATGGTCTTGTAGCCTTTACCTTTACCATGCTTGTCTGTTATTTTCTCCTCAGACAAATCTCTCCTTTGCTTTCTCTGGTCCATGTTCAGTGTGGTGCACACAGCGATACCAAACAGCTCAGTGACTACTTTTCTCCATTTAAATACGCTGGATGACTGATTACAAGATTGGAGACATTTGTGATATCAATTAAAGAAACAAATTAGTTTGAAATATCACTATAATCCAAATATTGATTATCTTTTCTAAGAGGTACCAACATGTGTCCAGCCATTTTAGAATATCTTTGTAAAATAAGCAATAACTCATCTCTTATCACAGCTTCTTTGCTTTATTCTATGACATACCAAAGGCATGCAAGTATACATGATAAAATAGCTTTTAGTTTCATGACTTTTCAGGAGGAATGAAGTATTATTTCAATGAGATGTAAGGGTACCAACAAATGTGAGCATGTGTGTACTTTACAGATGAAGATAATGGGAGTTGTTGGGGTGCAGGTACTGTAGTTCTGCTTAAAGGATCTTGTTTATCTGTCATGGGAGCAGTTTAGGATAAGGCCTATGGAGACTCTCTCGGCTAGTGGGAGGTAGGGTTGTTTGGATGTATCAGGTGGAAAGTATTTAAGTGTGTGTGTCTGTGCGTGTGTGTGTGCGCGTGCATGTGTGAGTATATGTATGCGTGTGATTCTGACTAACCCTATCCCTACATTCTACCCATTTCTGATAAAGAGCATTAGGTTTAATCCTGTCAATAATGGTGATAATAAGCCTAGATTGTTTGATTAGTTTTGCCATTTAGCCACGGTCTTATTTAACCGTTATGATAGAAGTCTGGTCACTTTGCTAAATCCTCGACCATGTCCTTGACTCTCTGGCTCTTTCACTGGAGATTCACATTTGGATCCTACAGCTGTTTGTCCCCGCTGCCTTGGAGCCGACGAGTGTGAAAGCAGATTCTCAGACTGACTGTTGGAGAGGACTCTAATACAGCCTGTCTGGACAAAAGAAACACAACCCTGATCTGAAACCCAGTAGTGAACAGCTGTGTGGAAAAGAGACTTTCTGTGCCTGCATGCATAGCTCCACTACTCCGGTCCAGATGGGTGTGTCTTCTCTACTCTGGGCCTTCCTGTTTTGAGTCTGATGCCAAATGAAAGGCAGTCGGCCTGAGTGTGACCCTGGCTGTGTGTCTCTGAGGGCATCCCTGTGGACCCTGTGGGCCCAGCTGAATGGATACAGGCCTCATCCCTCTCTGTCATCACACACACATTAAAGCCCAGCTCTTCTTCTAATGGATCAGGTGCACTCCACAGTCCCACAGCCTTCTGTGGGAAACACATGCAAGGTCATTAACTATACATCAGCTATGTGTTCTCTCCATGTCTCATCCAAGTCAGATAGAAGGAAAGGGAGATCTATGAGTTCTTATGCCTGGCTATGCTGAGGAGCAAGGGCTGCACTTTAGAGCAGTGTTTCCTAACCCTGTTCCTGGAGTACCCCCCAACACTACACAGTTTTGTTGTAGCCCTTGACACACACCTCATTCAACTCATTGAGGGCTTGATGATTAGTTGACAAGTTGAATCGGGCCTGCTTGTCCAGGGTTACAATAAAAATGTGTACTGTTGGGGGTACTGGAGGACCAGGGTTGGGAAACACCGCTTTAGAGTGATCAATGTTTTTAGAAATCAATGATTATGACATGAGATAATAAATTAACACAGGTATATGTATATGTTTTTGACCACTGGGGGAAAGTTGCAATAATGAACTATGACCTCAAGCTGCTCTCTCACTCTGATGTGTGAGGGTGATCACTATAATAATAGGAAGTACATCCACAGCCTAATATTACATGTTCCTGTGTGTATGCCCTAGCATGGAAATATGGTTAGAGAGAGGGTGACGGACAAAGATTTGGAGTTAGAGAAAGAGCAAGAGAGATGATACTAGAGCTCTCCAAAACAGGAGTAGAGTGTAGGGCAGGGTTAGGCAACCCTTGAAGGATGTGGGAGGAGATTAGGTTGATTGGCGTGAGCTGGACCTTGATGAGGGGACTGCTGTTAACCTAATCACTCTATTTAACTCAGCTTAGCGCCTGTCGATTCTAGCCTGTAATTGATTTAATTCACAGTGGAAACCGTTTTTAACACAATTTAATTCCTCTGGTTCTACAACTTTGCAATTACCTGGTTTGCCATCGCACAATAACATATCTTAAGGTGTGCGTTATAGTCACTGTCAGTTTACATTTTATTTTAGAGACAGACAATGTTTTTTATTTTCTCCTCTCTCGCTGCAGGATTGATCTACCTCCGACACACAAGCCTCCTCCTCCCTACACAGAGAGACCGTCAGCCATCCCTCTGGTTGTCCACGCACCACAGGTGGCCTCCCTTTCACAGGTAAACACTCCTATTATTGTGTGTAGGGTTGCAGGTGGAGCTAAGGTTGGGGTTATATCTGGAGTTCAGGTTATGGTTATGGCCAGATTTGGGGTTAAACTGGGATGTGGACATGAAGCTAGGGCTAGGGTTAGGGCTAGGGTTGTTGCACTACACCACACTGCTCCTAACAGGACAACTTCTCATTCAAGTAAACCTTAAATAAACTGAGCTCTGGGGAAGAAGAAGAGCCAGATTGGGGTTAAAATAGAGTTAGATTCATTCAGCTCAGTGAGATGCAAAAGCATGTCTTTCTTTTAAAATCATTAAATGATTCAGTGTCCTCTGTTTCCAACCATGCATCTCTCTTGCTCCCTCGCTCTCTCTCTTTCTCGCTCTTTCATCCTACCCTTCTCCCTTCTGTTTCTATCTTTACCTCATTTACCGGTTCATTTAAGAGTGTTATTAGTATTCAGGTCCATAAAAGGAACGTAATGGCTTTGGCCTGAACCCTACCTCACACTATTCAAACAGCACCAGTAAAATTTAGTTTCTCTGTGTATGTAGAGCTACAGAGTCTAGTATTCCCAACAAAGACTGTCGTCTGTCTGGACTACTGGGAGAACAGTAATTTCTATCCATCTAGCGTCTCTCCTCTGAGACCCTCTACTGATTCAGTGCCAATTCTCTTCAACTCACTCCCTCATCTTTGATGTGTTTTTCAGCTGCATATATTTAGTGTTGAAATGAAAAGTTTCAAGTTTTTTAGAAAGTTGATATGACTCATTTCCGGAATATATATTTATTTTGTATCAACAGCGACACAGTGAGTCATCCCATCCTCTTTTTTTGCAGGCTCACAGGGCTGTGCGGCAGTTTGAGATCGCAGAGAGAACACCTGTCAGGCTCACACCCCGGGAACCCCGAAGCCCCTCCCACCAGCCTCTGTCCTATCAGGAGTGGGTGTGTCACCAGAACGGGGCGGATCGCATCTACATCAACCACCGGGAACACTATGTGTGACGGACACGTCCTTAACCTTCTATGGACCTGTCAATCAATCACTCACCCTGCCCCACCCATCGCCATGTAGGCCCAGAGGCCGACCTTTTCAATGTGAAGAACCCAGGCAACAAAATAGTTTGACTTGACCAAGCCTTCATAGATGAGTCTACTCCACATTTAACATCATTTGAGAGCAGCAGTTATCACCTGTAAGAAGCAAGACTAATGAGGCCGAAGCATAAACTGCTGAGTTTCTCTGAGGAACAACAACCCAAACACCACCCCCACTCCCCTTCTCCGAACCACCGCACACACACACCTGTTCTGTTCCCAACCACATCAATGAACAGAGGATAACAGCAGGAAGACAGATTTGGTACAGTACCACAAAGTAACTATTTCAAATGGAACACTAAGCTCTGCTGTGTACTGTATAGGAGTGGAATAATATGAAAACACCATACTATGCTCTATTATGTATAGGAGTTGAATGTGTTGCTATGTGATAATCCTGTGTACAGTTATGCTCTTAGAATTAGTTAGAACTAATACTTATTTTTAGGATTGTGGTAAACACCAGGCATATCTCTGTACGGTTCTGGTAAACACACAGCCAATTTAGTAGGATTTTAACTTCATGGTATAAGAACAGAAATAGTAACATTGTCTGAAGGACCGTGCACCAGGACATCAGGATCTGAACAGAGATGGTAACATTGTCTGAAGGATCATGCACCAGGACATCAGGATCTGAACAGAGATGGTAACATTGTCTGAAGGATCATGCACCAGGACATCAGGATCTGAACAGAGATGGTAACATTGTCTGAAGGATCATGCACCAGGACATCAGGATCTGAACAGAGATGGTAACATTGTCTAAAGGATCATGCACCAGGACATCAGGATCTGAACAGAGATGGTAACATTGTCTGAAGGATCATGCACCAGGACATCAGGATCTGAACAGAGATTGTAACATTGTCTGAAGGACAATGCACCAGGACATCAGGATCAAGCATACCAGATAGCAACAGTATACCAGATAGTTACATATAATGAAATTTGCTGTACTCTATCATGTAATTTAAATGTTGAGAAAAGATGAATGTGGTTTAATGCTTCGAGAAGTTAACTGAATCATAGAAAAAGGAAACTTTTGCACTTGGAATTGAAACATAAATCATTCATACATCAGTGGAAAAATCCGATTTGTGTTATTTCGCTGCAATTTTTCGTAGAGGTCTTTCTAGCGTCATTTATATATTTGAAGGGGATCTTCTCAACTGTTGATGATTTTGTATTCTCATTCTTCCATTGTGAGTAGATAATATATGCAGTGTTTGTTTTTTATATTAAACATGTTTATTACACATTGGTCAGGGTTAGATGTTTTGAAACCATCATATTGATACAGTATAGGTAGTCTGTATAAATGTCAACGTTGTTATATGGTCAGACGTTTGGAAGGGCAGTCGCAGCCTTAGAGGCATCTGCTAAGGACGTTAGCTCCACATAGCAGTGTGTTAATGAGTTAGGCCTCCGTGCCTCTCCTGTCCTGGTAGGGACCAGAGCTCTAGCTGAGCCAACCCACAATAAGGCCATTGTTTGTTTCCCTGCCACTAGTGAATAAGCTCTCAGGAATGCATTAACTATTGAAATATAAAAATGTGTCAGTTCCCGGGCAACCTCCCTCAGTTTCCATCAGCTGACAAACTGCCCTGCTGGAAGTAGAGTATGTACGGGGCAACCTCCCTCAGTTTCCATCAGCTGACAAACTGCCCTGCTGGAAGTAGAGTATGTACGGGGCAACCTCCCTCAGTTTCCATCAGCTGACAAACTGCCCTGCTGGAAGTAGAGTATGTACGGGGCAACCTCCCTCAGTTTCCATCAGCTGACAAACTGCCCTGCTGGAAGTAGAGTATGTACGGGGCAACCTCCCTCAGTTTCCATCAGCTGACAAACTGCCCTGCTGGAAGTAGAGTATGTACGGGGCAACCTCCCTCAGTTTCCATCAGCTGACAAACTGCCCTGCTGGAAGTAGAGTATGTACGGGGCAAGTTTTACCAGACCATCCTGAGGGGCTGAATATTATGGACTGTTTTGGACTGTGATGTCATGTAGCCTATTGGTTTGTTAGGGAGGGTGGTTTGGGATTGGGCTGCAAAAAAAAGTTGAGGGATGAGAGGAGTACACTTTTGTAGCTACTTTTGTAGCTGTGTAGAGTAGCATTGGTGTTTTGGGATCTGATCTCAACACATTTTTAAATAGCCTACCTCATCCTCAGCTCATTCATACTTAAAAATAATGGCTCACGTCTTAAAGGGCAAGACATTTTAGAAATTAAATATGTGTTTATGAATGGAGGCTAAAGAAGAAAGCCTTAGTTTTTAAACATGCCTTTTGCACTGTGAGTTTGTGGATGTGAATGATTGAGAGTTTGAGGATAAATGTGTTTTTAGTTTGTTCACAGAGGGATCTTTATTTCTGACCAGTAACCGTCCTCCGTCATGGCCTCTTCCAGACATCCTGTAAAATGTGGTGTTTAGGTCATCCTCACTGTGTTTTATGAGGAAGGCTCCTGTGTTTATGTTTTGATGTACAGGCTGGATAGAGCACTTCTCGCATGCAGTTACAGCCAGGAAATATGTCTCTAAAAGCCTATGTCTGCAGAGACACCTGAGGGAGCCCTGTGTGGGGAATGTAGCCAGCTCCCTGTCCAATGGAAAGAGAACAGCTCTGGTTCAGGTCAGTGAAGGCCCATCATCATCATTTCCATCCAGGACATTTTCTGGCCATGGAGTCACTCCAACTCATCTGTTAGAGACACAGCAGTAAAACGGTGACAGTGAGAGTGACATGTGACCCATAGCCAGGGTTGGGTAGTAACAGATTACACGTAGTCCGTTACTTTACCAGCAAAAATATTGTAATCAGATTACAGATACTTTTGAAAAGCTAGATGATTACTTTGAGGATTCAATTTTAATTCAGAAAGGATGTTTTCAAAAAAAAATCTTTGACACTTCTGTTTTCTCAATGATATTCAAATCAGCATTGGAAAAAGCGCAAGTTTAAATTTGTTCCACCTGAGCGAGTCTGACCACCAAGTCAGAGACCACTACAATGACACACCAAACGTGTTTGATGGGTCGCGGGAAAATAGCTTTTGTAGGCTACAGTCCAAGCTATGTCTTCCAATGGTGCGACTGCTGTCGGCATCCAAAGATTATCCAACTTGAATAAAGGCTTGGAGGTAAGGATGACAGCAGTGGTGTAGTCTACGGCAATACGGATATCACGTATCATTGATATGTACAAAGCGCATTGATGTGAATCACACTGCTGGTCTCTCATTTAGCTATTTCTGCCATAAGGATAGTGGTTGTTGTGGATGGCTGTTCACAAATCTAAATGCGTATTTAAATCCAATAATGATTGAATTCAAGAAGTTTAAACTGCCTATCAATCATTGTTTTTTAAACCAGTGGACAGCCAGTGAAAAATTATCCTCTTGCAAGAGCTGCATAGTGCAGATCCAAGCCTATGGTGGGGTTTTATTGCTCAATTTAATTCATGCTGATAAAAAAAAAAAAAATCCATAGGTCTAATGGACACATGCTCAAACTCGCACACTTTTGATAGACTTAAAGGGTCAATCTGTAGTTAATACATCCATTTTTGGACTTATAAATTATATAATTATGACGCTCAAGCTTGTAGCCAGCTCTCGGAAGAATCTTGGTGGTTCCAAACGTCTTCCATTTAAGAATGATGGAGGCCACTGTGTTCCTGGGGACCTTCAATGCTGCAGAAATATTTTGGTACCTTCCCCAGATCTGTGCCTCGACACAATCCTGTCTCGGAGCTCTACGGATAATTATTTTGACCTCATGGCTTTCTTTTTGCTCTGACATGCACTGTCAACTGTGGGACCTTATATAGACCGGTGTGTGCCTTTCCTAATCATGTCCAATCAACTGAATTTACTGGGGGTGGACTCCAACCAAGTTGTAGAAACATCTCCAGCATGATCAATAGAAACAGGATGCACCTGAGCTCAATTTCGAGTCTCATAGCAAAGGGTCTGAGTACTTACGTAAATAAGCAATTTCTGTTCTTTATATTTTTTGTAAATGTGTTAAAATGTGTAAAAACCTGTTTTGCTTTGTCATTATGGGGTATTGTGTGTAGATTGCTGAGGATTTTAATTGATTTAATCAATTTTAGAATAAAGCCGTAACAAAGTGGAAAAAGTCAAGGGTTCTGAATACATTACGAAGTCACTGTGTGTGTAATATATATATCCATTGATTCTTGAAGAATATAACTTATAAATGTCTCATGAGCTTAGTTCAACTGTCACACTCCATGAGAACCCAAATATAATCTTGTTTTTCTCCAATGTTTGTAAACATTGTAAATATAAACAACCACTGTATATCAAATCAAATATAAAAAAAATGTGTCACGCGCCGAATACAACAGGTGTAGAAGACCTTACAGTGAAATGTTTACTTACAACGCAAATAGTCCGAGTAGCCATTTCATTAGCTGTTCAGGAGTCTTATGGCTTGGGGGTAGAAGCTGTTAAGAAGCCTTTTGGACCTAGACTTGGTGCTCTGGTACCGCTTGCCGTGCGGTAGCAGAGAAGGATCTATGACTAGGGTTGCTGGAGTCTTTGACAATTTTTATGGCCTTCCTCTGACACCACCTAGTATAGAGGCCCTGGATGGCAGGAAGCTTGGCCCCAGTGATGTACTGGGCCATACGCACTACACTCTGTCATGCCTTGCGGTCGGAGGCCGAGCAGTTGCCATACCAGGCAGTGATGCAACCAGTCAGGATGCTGTCTGGTGCAGGTGTAGAACTTTTTGAGGATCTGAGGACCCATGCCAAATCTGATCAGTCTCCTGAGGGGGAATTGGTTTTGTCGTGCCCTCTTCACGACTGTCTTGGTGTGTTTGGAACATGATAGTTTGTTGGTGATGTGGACACCAAGGAACTTGAAGCTCTCAACCTGCTCCACTACAGCCCCGTCGACGAGAATGGGGGCGTCTTTGGTCCTCCTTTTCCTGTAGTCCACAATCATCTCCTTTATATTGATCACGGTAAGGGAGAGGTTGTTGTCCTTTCACCACACGGCCAGGTCACTGACCTCCTCCCTATAGGTTGTCTCATCGCTGTCGGTGATCAGGCCTACCACTGTTGTCGTCTGCAAACTTAATGATGGTGTTGGAGTCGTGCCTGGCCATGCAGTCATGGATGAACAGGGAGTACAGGAGGGGACTGAGCACGCACCCCTGAGGGGTCCCTGTGTTGAGGATCAGCGTGGCAGATGTGCTGTTACCTACCCTTACCACCTGGGGGCGGCCCGCCAGGAAGTCCTGGATCCAGTTGCAGAGGGAGGTGTTTAGTCCCAGGGTCCTTAGCTTAGTGATGAGTTTTGAGGACATTATGGTGTTGAATGCTGAGCTGTAGTCAATGAATAGCATTCTCACATAGGTGTTTATTTTTTCACCTTTATTTAACCGGTTAGGCCAGTTGAGAACAAGTTCTCATTTACAACTGCGACCTGGCCAAGATAAAGCATAGCAGTGCGACAAAAACAACACAGAGTTACACATGGGATAAACAAACGTACAGTCAATAACACAATAGAAAAAATCTATATACAGTGTGTGCAAATGTAGTAAGATTAGGGAGGTAAGGCAATAAATAGGCCATAGTGGCGAAATAATTACAATTTAGCATTAACACTGGAGTGATCGATGTGCAGATGATGATGATGTGCAAGTTGAGATACTGGGATGCAAAAGAGCAAAAATAAATAACGATATGGGGATGCGGTAGCTGGGTGGGCTATTTACAGATGGGCTGTGTACAGGTGCAATGATCGGTAAGCTGCTCTGACAGCTGATGCTTAAAGTTAGAGAGGGAGATATGACTTCAGCTTCAGTGATTTTTGCAATTCGTTCCAGTCACTGGCAGCAGAGAACTGGAAGGAAAGGTGGCCAAAGAGGAGTTGGCTTTGGGGATGACCAGTGAAATATACCTACTGGAGCGCGTGCTACGGGTGGGTGTTGCTATGGTGACCAGTGAGCTGAGATAAGGTGGGGCTTTACCTAGCAAAGACTTATAAATGACCTGACACCAGTGGGTTTGGCGATGAATATGAAGCGAGGGCCAGCCAACGAGAGCATACAGGTCACTGTGGTGGGTAATATATGGGGCTTTGGTGTCAAAACGGATGGCACTGTGATAGACTACATCCAATTTGCTGAGTAGAGTGTTGGAGGATATTAGTAGGATAGTCAGTTTTACGAGGGTATGTTTAGCAGAATAAGTGAAGGAGGCTTTGTTGCGAAATAGGAAGCGAATTCTCAATTTATTTTTGGATTGGAGATGCTTAATGTGAGTCTGGAAGGAGAATTTACAGTCTAACCAGACACCTAGGTATTTGTAGTTGTCCACATATTCTAAGTCAGAACCGTCCAAAGTTGTGATGCTAGTCGGGCGGGCGAGTGCGGGCAGCAATCGGTTGAAGAGCATGCATTTAGTTTTACTTGCAATTAAGAGCAGTTGGAGGCCACGGAAGGAGTGTTGTATGTCACTGAAGCTCGTCTGGAGGTTTGTTAACACAGTGTCCAAAGAAGGGCCAGAAGTATACAGAATGGTGTCGTCTGCGTAGAGGTGGATCAGAGAATCACCAGCAGCAAGAGCAACATCATTGATATATACAGAGTAAAGAGTCAGCCCGAGAATTGAACCCTGTGGCACCCCCATAGAGACTGCCAGAGGTCCGGACATCAGGCCCTCCGATTTGACACACTGAAATCTATCTGAGAAGTAGTTGGTGAACCAGGCGAGGCAGTCATTTGAGAAACCAAGTCTGTTGAGTCTGCTGATAAGAATGTGATGATTGACAGAGCCGAAAGCCTTGGCCAGGTCAATGAAGACGGCTGCACAGTACTGTCTTTTCTCGATGGTGGTTATGATATTGTTTAGGACCTTGAGCGTGGCTGAGATGCACCCATGACCGGCTCGGAAACCGGATTGCATAGCGGAGAAGGTTTAATCGTATTATTACATGTAGTAGAAAGAGATGGTTTAGAAGAAGTCTACATAACCAAGCCGTAGAGTGAAATTGAACATCCATATATGGCCAGCTATGTAAACTTTAACAGTGATTTATCCTGCAGTAGATGTCGTTCAATTGGTAACATACATTTTTGTTTTCTAATAATGCCTCTTCAGGGGAAACTAATCTAAAAGTAACTGAATGTAATCAAATTACATTACTAATTTTGGGTAATCCCAAAGTTACGTTACTGATTATAATTTGGGACAGGTAACTAG
The DNA here is from genome assembly GCF_029448725.1 of Salvelinus fontinalis. NCBI lineage: Eukaryota > Metazoa > Chordata > Actinopteri > Salmoniformes > Salmonidae > Salvelinus > Salvelinus fontinalis. Next base: position 36,350,057 of record NC_074677.1, read on the forward strand.
TAACTAATGAATTACATTTAGAAAGTAACATACCCAACCCTACCCATAGCAGTGGGGGAAAACCATTGAGGTGTTGTAAAACTAACACTATCAACATGTTTGTGTTTCAATGGCTGGACTGCAGGTGATGATGGCGTAATTTAGGACAGCCACAGTGATGGCTTCAGGTCATCACGATTCGGTCATACAGCAGTTTTTACAATCCGGTAAAATCTCTTTCTGTCTCCGTCTGTCTCTCTCTCTCTATGCTTCTTGGCTGAGACATTGTCCTCAGAGGCTAGCCTGGCCACCTGCCATCCTTCTCTCCCGTCAGACTATTAGTCTGTGTGTAGGGTAGTGGGTGGAGGGTTAGGGGGAGGGGAGGCCACTGTAGGGGAGGGGGTGCAGGGTAGTGGGCGGAGGATAGAGGGTGAGGGGGATGGTGGACAGGGGGCCAGACTGACAATTTACTGCCGTTAAGAGGGGCCTTTTCTTCTTCCTCTGAGCCTTTAGTCACATTTATTTTACGTCTGTAAAACGTGGATGAAGAAATACAGTGCCATGGAGATGGGCATGGAATAATGGATGGCTGTGTGGTGAAGCAGTGGAGAAAGAAGGGAGGGAGGGGAGATGAGTGTGGCAAGGCTTTACAACCATTCAAGGGTGATCACAGGCACTGTACTTTGTGATGTGCCATCTGTTGAAATCGGCTGCATTGGTGTGTCTCTGCGTGGATGGCTCAATCAGTTGAACTCAGAGTCAGCTCTGCTCTCTATAGCAATGTGAAACGCCTATAAATCAAACTGAGAAGAACACAAAAGTGATATCAATTATGAATGCATCTCAGTATTGATCTGTGTCCACTTATAGAACAGTGGTTTATCACTGAACAACAGCCAGCAGATTGTTTACAGAGCAGTCTCCAGCAGGGAGACACACACTATTAGATATGTCCAGCTCATGACATCTCAACGGGAGTAGCCTATTGTTTCTGAAAGCTTATCTTTAAAACCCAGACTAACACAGAGGCACAACAAAACCAGAGCAACTCCCGCTCATGAAGTCAATGGTATTTTTCGACAAACCCAAATATGTGTCTATGTATCTGACACTATGAGAGGAGGATAAATGTGTACCTCATTGTTGGATAATATACTGTAGTGCTTTTGATGGGGATAAAATTGTATGTTTTGTGTATGATACTCTACCTGTAACCTTATGAAAGATCATGCTGGTTGTTTAAGGACATACAGCCTTTCTCCTTCTCTAGGTTGCTTCCAGTAGGAGTGAAAATGCACAGAGACATGTTTCAGACCCTCCCTATATTGGAATGAAACGTTTTCCCCTGCTTTTCTCCCTAATAATTATTTCTGAGTTTCAGCCCAGTCTCATTCTGTACAGAAAAAGTGCCTTTTTGCAAGCGTACAAAAATGGCAGCCATTATTCTTTGTTAATGTATGTCTAGACATTTGCCAGCTCTAAGCGCACCCTTTAAAGGCCCTGTGATCGTATCTATGCATGTTTGCGTGTGTGTGCGTGTCAGGGTAACAAAATGGCCTCTATGAAGGACTGACCTCTTCCATCGATCACCTTCATGTGATCACTATCTGTTTCCCTTGAACCCTTTTCTCTCCCAGTTCCCTCTTTTCTCCCCTTCTGTCTTTATCATACTGCCCTATTCCCCAGTTACCCTTCCACAGGTCTAACCTACCCACCATTGATATTCCAAGTATTCTCACAAACATTGAAAATCCACTTTAAACAAGGCCCCAATTGCATATACTATCGTCAGTTATTGTAGCCAATGTATTTTGGGCATTTCTGTTGTTGGCTGTGCTTCTTTATTTGCTTTGTGCTGCACTGTTCCTATACTCAATGTACTCAGACTCAGTAACTCATCCAGAGTCCAGAGAATATAGAGGAGATACTGAATGTGGATCCTTGCCTTCTCAACCCATTTGTTCTTTCTTGAGGGCTTATATGTATTTATGACTGTTGAGCAGATCTATTTGTCTGGGCCAGAGCGGCTAGCCACACTTCAAGGCCTGCACTGCGCCGGCCAGCCTGCTGTCATTTTCCCTATTTGTCGTGGCTGTGGTGGCATGGCAATTAAAGCACGATTGGTGGGGCTCTGTTCAGACATCGCCATACATCACAACGAAGGAGTGGGGCTTCCTGTCTTCTGTCTGTCTGCCAGACCTCCATCTGAGCAATGACACTGGAGTGTCTTGTGTGTGTGTGTGTGCATGTTTCAAGAGGTGTGTGGATGACTGTCTATTGATTTGCATGTTTTTTAAGTGTGTGGATGTAAATGTAAATGTAGAGTGAAGCAGGGTGTTTTTTTGTGTATCACTTCATCTGGGATATGCATGTTTGTGGCCAAGACTGACGCACTTCAGACAGTATTTATTCTGTTCTGTGATTCATAATGCAATCCAACTCATTCACAAAGTAACAGGTACACTGAAAATAAACACAGAACAGCTTCTTTGATCATTAGTGTTTCTCTATGGGACATGTCTGGGACAAGTCAACACTCCGACAGAGGAGGCCCAGGGCCTGTGTGATGAATGCTGGCTACATCAACCGAGACACAACCATGAAAATGAATCAACAAATCCAACACGCAAATCTTCTCAATTTCATTGAAACATTTCTAATGAAAACTGCACATGAACATTTCCGCTTTGAACTATGAAATAAAACCAAGCCTGGTTGTCTGTATACATGTTGCCAGACCTACTGTACACCCAGAAACGAACTAACAGGTCTAGTGTCTCATCCTCTGTTTGTTTAGTAGGTATCCATCCAACCTTAATACTAATGAGTCTTCTCGTGGCTTCCAGCTGTGTCTGACTGGCTGGGGACAGCAGAGGAAAACCAGGCTCACGGAGAGGAGATGGAAAGGTCTGAAAGAGAGGGTGGATGAACCTACTAGTAAAATTATCTGGTCTTGGTTTTGTAATATATTTTTTTCTGCTTCTATCAAATGTTTTCCCAATAAACACTCAGCCTTATTCTGAGCAGCTGTCTTTGGTCACATAAGGAGACATGTATACTATACAAACACAGCTGGTGTATACATTTTCATTTCAACCAGGAGTGAGCAAGTCATAAAGACAAGGCCATCCATGTCATTTAATATGATGATAATATAAGGCCTTAAAGGGGACACGTGTCTTAGTAAATGGGCCCGTTCCATCTGTGTGCTCGCGCGTATGTCTGAAGCAGAGGCTGACTCAGCAGAACAGTGGCCCAGCTGTCGTCTGGTCACACGCCGGGCCCATTCATCTGTAACACTAGAGGTCCGAGGTCATAATATCAGCCCTGGGCTCTCCCTTTGGGCCGTACCCTTCAAGGGGACAGACATACACATAGCAGCCTTTTGTTCATTGTTTGGCTTGACCCTGCATGGGGCCAAAAGTATTAGTAGGTATTACTACTGACTGTATAATCTACTTATTATACACATTGCACTTGATACAAAAAATTACTTTGCATCAAAATGTAACACCAATGTCATCTGAATACGGTTTTGTTTACCTGTTGCTTGCTGACTGACATGAGATTAACATTCGTTGTTCCACAGCACCACCTTGTGGTCAAAAAAGTGTATCAACATGACAAGTGTTTAATTTGGGAATTAGAGGTGGGGGAGCCCTATTTAGGGTGAGGGGTAGAGTATAGGTTTAGGGTTGAACAAACTTAGCCTCAACCATCAACCTAACCTAAGGTTATGGTTGAACCTGGGATGTGGACATTAAACTCGGGTTCGGGCTACTGCTGTAATTACAATGTGTTACCAGTCTAGGGTTAGGTAGTACTAACCCTAACTTCATATCCACATCCTGGTTCAACCCTAACCCCAACCCTAACTGTAGTATCATATCATTATGAGATTGGTGTATGGGTTTGTTCAATTACAGACATGTATTTGTGTAACAGTATAGCTTCCGTCCCTCTCCTCGCCCCTACCTGGGCTCGAACCAGGGACCCCCTGCACACATCAACAACAGCCACCCACGAAGCATTGTTACCCATCGCGCCACAAAACCGGCGGCCCTTGCAGAGCAAGTGACGTCACCGATTGAAACGCTATTAGCACGCATCACCACTAATTAGCTAGCCATTTCACATCGGTTACACTCACTCCCCTTTTGACCTCCTCCTTTTTCCGCAGCAACCAGTGATCCGGGTCACGGCACCAGTGTAACAGATGTAAATCGTACTCTCCTTGCGTTGTGTTTTGTCCAAATAAATCACATCAGCCAGTGGTCCCAGTTGGGCATAATTTATTTCTGTTGCTGTTGTTAAATAGGAAACAGCACGTTAGTTGTGCAGGGCTTAACGGTATTGATAGCAAAATCTGAAGCATGAAGACAACTGCGTTAGCAGTGGGCTTGTATGACCATTACGTCGGTGTATGCTAGCTAACACACTTATTTACAGCAATCATATGCCAAAGCTCATCCCAGAAAGCCCCTCAATCCCTAACAGGTACCATATACCCACACATGTATAAATCAGTAATGTACAGCAAACTTGTACACATTGTAAAATAGAAAACAGTATTCAGAACGTGACCTAACCCTTGCATCACATTTTCATACTGGGAAGACCTGACTTTCGCGATCTCCCACTATCTGCAAGCGGGGCCAATCACAACACGCCTTATTGTCATCAAAGTTGAACCAACCAATAAGAATGCTTGAACATTAAATACCCCTTTCTTTAGAGGCAAGTGGAAACATAACCAACCCTGTCACATTTGTTTGAAACCTATTATACGATGGATGTATTTCAGAGAGACAAACAATCACATTTTGTTGCAAAACGAGATATATACGCCTCGTCTGTATCTATGTTACACTGCAAGGTTTTACACTCAAACATGACAAATAACACTTAATAAAGAACTGTACAAATTATAAATTTCTGACATTTAAAAAAATATATATTAAAACAATTATCAAAAGAGTAATATGACATCTGTTCTCTGGTCAAAAGTAGTGCCATTCAAGACAAGACCTAACTCTAACCAAACACTATAGCATGAGGCTGGATTTATGATGGGTTGAATTTGTTAAATATACAGGATACGATACTTATAGCATTTTGCAACAAAATCCATTTTAATACACACCTATGATTCTATTAAAATCTGAGAACAGTAATATTTTACACACACAAAAAGGTACCTATAAGCATTAATTTCTCATGAAAAACAAATGTGAAAAATGTGTGTATATATAGTATTTGAAAAAAACCTCTTCAACCACAACCCTAATGTTGGTTTATCTTACTTTTTATCCAACTTTTCTCTTTGAACATGAAAGGTGCTGGAGCTTGCCTCTCCCTTTAACCCAAGGTGCTGGAGCTTGCCTCTCCCTTTAACCCAAGGTGCTGGAGCTTGCCTCTCCCTTTAACCCAAGGTGCTGGAGCTTGCCTCTCCCTTTAACCCAAGGTGCAGGAGCCATGTAGCCCTAGCTCAATTTAACCACTGAAGATGATTCATTCTATGTTGACGTGTAGGATCTGACTCCGGAACAGGGGTGTGTAAAATTTGTGTCAGCCACACTCATACCAATGCAAAGTTATAGAAAGAGAAAGTGTAATGAATTTGGCTTAATTATTTATTAATTCAAGCTCATACAGGCTTTGCAAAGGAGGGGCAGTTCTTCAGTTTAATAATTATATCTAGCACACAAACATCACATGTAAGATCATAGTCCAGATATATGCATCTACTAAAAACAATCACACAAACAACTTTAAAAATTGAGATACTCACGTTTGTGCTTTACTTCGGTCCATCAATGACAATCTGGTTTGAGTGGATTTAGATATGGCCTCAACCCTTTCATAATCATTGCACAATACCTCACACATGTAAAATACATCATATTTGTTTTCCCCCTAACCTGAAGTTTGAGTCATCAAGATCCAATGCACACTGTCTTCATTCATACATACAAACGACTGTAGGGCTTGCCTCCAACTCCTAAACTACATGAACAAAAGTATGTGGACACCTGCTCGTCGAACATCTCCTTCCAAAATCATGGGCATTAATATGGAGTTGGTCCCCCCTTTGCTGCTATAACAGCATCCACTCTTCTGGGAATGCTTTCCATTGATGTTGGGACATGTGGGGACTTGCTTCCATTCAGCCACAAGAGCATTAGTGAGGTCGGGCACTGATGTTGGGCGATTAGGCCTGGCTCACAGGTGGCGTTCCAAAACATCCCAAAGGTATTCGATGGGGTTGAGGTCAGGGCTCTGTGCGAGTCTGTCAAGTTCTTCCACTCCGATCTCAACAAAACATTTCTGTATGGACCTTGCTTGTGCTTGGGGGCATTGTCATGCTGAAACAACTTTACAGTTGGCACTATGCATTGGGGCAGTTAGCATTCTCCTGGCATCTGCCAAACCCAGATTTGTTTGACGGACTGCCAGATGGTGAAGCGTGGTTCATCACTCCAGAGAACGCGTTTCCACTGCTCCAGAGTCCAACAGCGGCGAGCTTTACACCACTCTAGCCGACGCTTGGCATTGTGATCTTAGGCTTGTGTGGTTGCTCGGCTATGGAAATCAACTTCATGAAGCTCCCGACAAACAGTTTTTGTGCTGACGTTGCTTCCAGAGGCAGTTTGGAACTCGATAGTGAGTGTTGCAACCCGAGGACAGATTATTTTTACGCACTTCAACACTCGGTGGTCCCATTCTGTGAGCTTGTGTGGCCTAACACTTCACACCTGAGCAGTTGTTGCCATTTCACAATAACAGTACTTACAAATGACCGGGGCAGCTGTAGCAGGGCAGAAATTTGATGAACTGACTTGTTGGAAAGGTGGCATCCTATGACGGTGTCACGTTGAAAGTCTCTGAGCTCTTCATTAAGGCCATTCTCTTGCTAATGTTTGTCTATGGAGATTGCATGGCGGTGTGCTCGACTTCATACACCTGTGTCTGAAATAGCTGAATCCACTAATTTGAGGGGGTCCACATACTTTGTGTGTGTGTATGTATATATAAGTGTATTAACGTTGTCAAACAAGTTCCCTACTTTTTACAGTCTCATAAAACATTGTACACCAATGTCACAAATGTTATTTCCTTTTGATATATTCACAACAGTTTAACACAACCAATAAATAGGCTAAACTTTTATAGAGATCGAACACAAATAAAAGTCTGGTGTTGTGTTCTCCTTACACCATGTCAGTCCCATCACTGTCTACAAGCTTTGACTGGACTTTCACTATCTTTATATCAAGAGACATCATTTGAGTGAACAGTGAAAGGTGTATGAGCTGCTGTGGCAGTTGCTTCTGAATAAAGACATTGAAAACAAACATCCTGATGTGTGTGTCCATGGGCCTGGCTCTGTGATTGGTCAGGTCTCTCTGCTGATGTCACTTGTAGTCCCTGGCGATGCACAGCGGAGCAGTAGTCAGAGAGAGACAGGCCTGGAGAAGAGTATCTCAATGACTGGACCCAGATAATCACATCACTGTTCCTGATCAAGACGCTAACCCAGCCTTAAGTTCCACACAGGGTCTCTCCAGCAATTTTCCAGGGGCAGGGGTCAAAAGTCACAGGGCAGTCCTCTAAAAGCCTGAGTGTGCAGAGACGGTTAAAGGAAAGATGTACACCGGGCAGAGAGAGATTTAACAAGTTCAGCCCAGTTCACTAAATACCAATAATCTAACTGATCTAGGGCTGTCCCAACTAAAGAGGGAGCCAGAGATCAAGATAACCAGAAGGGAAAAAAACTTGCCATCCTCCCTCTCCTACTGGCTTTCACAAATTCTGCCATTACTCTTCTGAAGTTGTCAGTAATAGGCTACACGAGGAGTCAGCAAACTTTCTCATGTGGAATGCCAATTTATTTTACCAATTCTACCGGCAGTTCATATGCACATTTTGGTAGAACATATTCATTTAATTTATAATCAAAATGAAAATGATACAAACCTAAAAAGTTACTTCTACTGCCATTGCCAAATATGTAAAAATAGCCTATAAAACTAACAAATAAAAAATATTGCTGCCTGCAGGTAGAAAATATCCTGATAAAAATAAATATCCTATAAATCACATTGGCTACGCATGGCCACGCATTGCCTGTCTGCAACGAACTGTCCTTGCAACATTGTATAAAATATTCTGGGCCCTCAGAGTTTCCAGAGCCAGTGAGCTCTGGAATAAGAAGTAATCAGGTAGAACTATTTTATGATCAGAGAATGACATTTTCCCCTTTCACGCTGAGTGGTTATCGAAAGGGAGAGCACTGGAAATATTTTCAAATACATTGAGGAACTATTGTCATTCTCAATGGATAGAAAAACGGACTTCGTTGGGAGATTGTCAAGAGTGTGCAAAGCTGTCATCAAGGCAAAGGGTGGCTACTTAGAAATCTGAAATATAAAATATATTTTGAATTGTTTAACACTTTTTTGATTACTACATGATTCCATATGTGTTATTTCATAGTTTTGAGGTCTTCGCTATTATTCTACAATGTAGAAAATAGTAAAAAATAAAGAAAAACCCTGGAATGAGTAGGTGTGTCCCAACTTTTGACTGGTACTGTATGTAATGGAGAATTGATAGACACTAACAATCAAATGCAAAAACAGCAAAAAAATCACAATGAAGTTAAGAAACAATGAATATGCACAAATTGGATTTCTGGAGAAAGAAGTGCATTGTGCAGCCACACTCCCCTTCTTTGACTGTGACATCCCCGTGGTCGGCGCAATGGATTAGTTCACTAAGATGGCCGCGAATAAGACAGGTGTCTCGCTTGCCATCAAAAAAATATATATATAACACACACACACACTAACGTTCAAAAGTTTGGGGTCACTTAGAAATGTCCTTGTTTTTGAAAGAAAAGCTGATTTTTTTGTCCATTCAAATGACATCAAATTGATCAGAAATACAGTGTAGACATTGTTAATGTTGTCAATGACTATTGTAGCTGGAAACTGCTGATTTTTTATGGAATATCTACATAAGCATATCAGCAACCATCACTCCTGTGTTCCAATGGCATGTTGTGTTAGCTAATCCTAGTTTATCATTTTAAAAGGCTAATTGATCATTAGAAAACCCTTTTGCAATTATGTTAGCACAGCTGAAAACTGTTGTTCTAATTAAAGAAGCAATAAAGCTGGCCTTCTTTAGACTAGTTAAGTATCTGGAGCATCAGCATTTGTAGGTTCGATTACAGGCTCAAAATGGCCAGAAACAAAGAACTTTCTTCTGAAACTCGTCAGTCTATTCTTTATCTGTGAAATGAAGGCTATTCCATGCGAGAAATTGCCAAGAAACTGAAGATCTCACACAACGCTGTGTACTACTCACTTCACAGGACAGCACAAACTCACAAACTGGCCCTAACCAGAATAGAAAGAGGAGTGGGAGGCCCCGGTGCACAACTGAGCAAGAGGACAAGTACATTAGAGTGTCTTGAGAAACAGACACCTTACAAGTCCTCAACTGGCAGTTTCATTAAATATTACCCGCAAAACACCAGTCTCAACGTCAACAGTGAAGAGGCGACTCCGAGATGCTGGCCTTCTAGGCAGAGTTGCAAAGAAAAAGCCATATCTCAGACTGGCCAATAAAAAGAAAATATTAAGATGGGCAAAATAACACAGACACCGGACAGAGGAAGATTGGAAAAAAGTAGCAGAAAAAATGAAAATATGCTGGAGGAGTGTTTGACGCCATCTGTCAAGCATGGTGGAGGCAATATGATGGTCTGGGGGTGCTTTGGTGGTAAAGTGGGAGATTTGTACAGGGTAAAAAGGATCTTGAAGAAGGAAGGCTATCACTCTATTTTGCAACGCCACGCCACGCCACGCCATACCCTGATTTCCAAGATGGCGTAGCAGTGTAGACGTCTTTGTCCTGTCGTGTCCCGTGTCCCTTGTATATATCTTTTTACATCTTTTTCTTCGCATATCTTTTAAAAATACTTTCTTAAACCTCAACTTCTAAATACTCTCCTGCAACCCGCCTCACCCAATGCGGCGTGGATCTGCTTTTTTTCTAAAGTATTTCTATTTACTTCTGATCTGGAATCCATCTACTGAAGATAGCCAGCTAACTGCCTACCAGCTATCAGTTAGCAAACCATTGCTAGCGGTCATCAGCTAACCTTTAGCTCGGAAAGCTCTCGCTAGTTCGAACAACGTGACTTAAACCAGAGCATAACGGACCTATTTCTCTCCATATCCCAGGATTCCTACCGCAAACTCTGAACATTTTCATCTGGATCTTTGCAACTAGCTAACCACAATCCCGGGTGACCACTCCTGGCTAGCGTCTCCATCCCGGAGCAAGCACCAATTAGCCTGAAGCTAGCCCGGCTAGGGCTCCTGTGCTACCACTGAAGCCCACTCCTGGGCTACAATATCCGGACCCCTTTACTGCCGGTACGGAGCACGGAACCCCGCCGATCCTCTACGACTGGAATACCGACATAATCTGCCCGAGGACTCCAACAGGCCCCTCAGGCGTGACGCCCGCTGAAGGCCCATTCTGCTAACCTACTAGGCCTGTTAGCTACCTAGAGCTACCTGGAACCCTACTAATTCCACGACTGGTCTATTGACGTCACCGCACGAAGAGGCAAAAACAGACTTCCCCCCCCATCGCGACGTCCCCCAAAGGCTAACTTGCCTGCCCCGGTCTGCTAACTGCTAGCTTATCTTGCAGCTAGCGCAGCCAGGAAGCTAGCACCAGTTAGCAAACACAATTCTACAATTCACAACCTCTCTTTCGCCATCGCTATCCGGCTTGGATTCTCTGTCGACACGACCACGTCTGGTCTGCAGACGTGCCCTCAACCGGTGCCCTCAACCGGCCTCCGTCTGAGCAGACCCCCTCCGTCTGAGCAGACCACCCCCCGGGCTACTAACTTTAAACGCGTGCTAGCTTAGTGGAGGTGGAGGCCTCACTGCTCCATCTACGGCTGCCCCCTGGACACTATGATCACTTGGCTACATAGCTGATGCCTGCTTGACTGTCCATTAATTCATGGTACTCCATTCTGTTTATTTGTGTTTTATCTGTCGGCTCTGTGCCTTAACTCAGGATCTGTGTGTAGTTAATCCGACCCTCTCTGCCCAGTCGTCGCCATTTTTACCTTCTGTTGCAGTGTTAGCTGACTAGCTGCTGTTATCTCACCTGTTGTTTCAGCTAGCTCTCCCAATCATGACCTGCAATCACTTTATGCCTTATTGTATGTCTCTCTCAAATATCAATATGCCTTGCATACTGTTGTTCAGGCTAGTTATCATTGTTTTGGTTTGCAATGGACCCCGTAGTTCCACTCTCCGTACCTCTGATACCTCCTTTGTCCCACCCCCCACACATGCGGTGACCTCACCCATTGAGACCAGCATGTCCAGAGATACAACCTCTCTTATCATCACCCAGTGCCTGGGCTTGCCTCCGCTGTACCCGTGCCCCACCATACCCTGGTCTGCACATTATGCCCAGAATCTATTCTACCACGCCCATAAATCTGCTCCTTTTATTCCTTGTCCCCAACGCTCTAGGCGACCAGTTTTGATAGCCTTTAGCCGCACCCTCATCCTACTACTCCTCTGTTCCTCGGGTGATGTGGAGGTAAACCCAGGCCCTGCATGTCCCCAGTCACCCTCATTTGTTGACTTCTGTGATCGAAAAAGCCTTGGCCTCATGCATGTCAACATCAGAAGCCTCCTCCCTAAGTTTGCCTTACTCACCGCTTTAGCACACTCTGCCAACCCTGATGTCCTTGCCGTGTCTGAATCCTGGCTTAGGAAGGCCACCAAAAACTCTGAGATTTCCATACCCAACTATAACACTTTCCGTCAAGATAGAACTGCCAAAGGGGGAGGAGTTGCAATCTACTGCAGAGATAGCCTGCAAAGTTCTGTCATACTTTCCAGGTCTATGCCCAAACAGTTCGAACTTCTAATTTTAAAAATTAATCTCTCCAGAAATAAGTCTCTCACTGTTGCCGCCTGCTACCGACCCCCCTCAGCTCCCAGCTGTGCCCTGGACACCATCTGTGAATTGATCGCTCCCCATCTAGCTTCAGAGTTTGTTCTGTTAGGTGACCTAAACTGGGATATGCTTAACACCCCGGCAGTCCTACAATCTAAGCTTGATGCCCTCAATCTCACACAAATCATCAAGGAACCCACCAGGTACAACCCTAAATCCGTAAACATGGGCACCCTAATAGACATTATCCTGACCAACTTGCCCTCCAAATACACCTCTGCTGTCTTCAATCAAGATCTCAGCGATCACTGCCTCATTGCCTGTATCCGCCACGGGTCCACGGTCAAACGACCACCCCTCATCACTGTCAAATGCTCCCTAAAACACTTCTGCGAGCAGGCCTTTCTAATCGACCTGGCCCGGGTACCCTGGAAGGATATTGACCTCATCCCGTCAGTTGAGGATGCCTGGTCATTCTTTAAAAGTTACTTCCTCACCATATTAGACAAGCATGCTCCGTTCAAAAAATGCAGAACCAAAAACAGATATAGCCCTTGGTTCACTCCAGACCTGACTGCCCTCGACCAGCACAAAAACATCCTGTGGCGAACTGCAATAGCATCGAAGAGCCCCCGCGATATGCAACTGTTCAGGGAAGTCAGGAACCAATACACGCAGTCAGTCAGGAAAGCAAAGGCCAGCTTTTTCAAGCAGAAATTTGCATCCTGTAGCTCTAACTCCAAAAAGTTCTGGGATACTGTAAAGTCCATGGAAAACAAGAGCACCTCCTCCCAGCTGCCCACTGCACTGAGGCTAGATAACACGGTCACCACTGATAAGTCCGTGATAATCGAAAACTTCAACAAACATTTCTCAATGGCTGGCCATGCCTTCCACCTGGCGACTCCAACCTTGGCCAACAGCCCCGCCCCCCCCGCTGCTACTCGCCCAAGCCCCCCCAGCTTCTCCTTTACCCATATCCAGATAGGAGATGTTCTGAAAGAGCTGGAAAACCTGGACCCATACAAATCAGCTGGGCTTGACAATCTGGACCCCCAATTTCTGAAACTGTCCGCCGCCATTGTCGCACCCCCTATTGCCAGCCTGTTCAACCTCTCCTTCGTATCATCTGAGATCCCCAAGGATTGGAAATCTGCCGCTGTCATCCCCCTCTTCAAAGGGGGAGACACCCTGGACCCAAACTGTTACAGACCTATATCCATCCTGCCCTGCCTAGCTAAGGTCTTCGAAAGCCTAGTCAACAAACAGATCACTGACCATCTCGAATCCCACCGTACCTTCTCCGCTGTGCAATCCGGTTTCCGAGCCGGTCACGGGTGCACCTCAGCCACGCTCAAGGTACTAAACGATATCATAACCGCCATCGATAAAAGACATTACTGTGCAGCCGTCTTCATCGACCTGGCCAAGGCTTTCGACTCTGTCAATCACCATATTCTTATCGGCAGACTCAATAGCCTCGGTTTTTCTAATGACTGCCTTGCCTGGTTCACCAACTACTTTGCAGACAGAGTTCAGTGTGTCAAATCGGAGGGCATGTTGTCCGGTCCTCTGGCAGTCTCCATGGGGGTACCACAGGGTTCAATTCTCGGGCCGACTCTTTTCTCTGTATACATCAATGATGTTGCTCTTGCTGCGGGCGATTCCCTGATCCACCTCTACGCAGACGACACCATTCTGTATACTTCCGGCCCTTCCCTGGACACTGTGCTATCTAACCTCCAAACGAGCTTCAATGCCATACAACACTCCTTCCGTGGCCTCCAACTGCTCTTAAACGCTAGTAAAACCAAATGCATGCTTTTCAACCGTTCGCTGCCTGCACCCGCACGCCCGACTAGCATCACCACCCTGGACGGTTCCGACCTAGAATATGTGGACATCTATAAGTACCTAGGTGTCTGGCTAGACTGCAAACTCTCCTTCCAGACTCATATCAAACATCTCCAATCCAAAATCAAATCTAGAGCCGGCTTTCTATTCCGGAACAAAGCCTCCTTCACTCACGCCGCCAAACTTACCCTAGTAAAACTGACTATCCTACCGATCCTCGACTTCGGCGATGTCATCTACAAAATAGCTTCCAATACTCTACTCAGCAAACTGGATGCAGTTTATCACAGTGCCATCCGTTTTGTTACTAAAGCACCTTATACGACCCACCACTGCGACCTGTATGCCCTAGTCGGCTGGCCCTCGCTACATGTTCGTCGTCAGACCCACTGGCTCCAGGTCATCTACAAGGCTATGCTAGGTAAAGTGCCGCCTTATCTCAGTTCACTGGTCACGATGGCTACACCCACCCGTAGCACGCGCTCCAGCAGGTGTATCGCACTGATCATCCCTAAAGCCAAAACCTCATTTGGACGCCTTTCCTTCCAGTTCTCTGCTGCCTGCGACTGGAACGAATTGCAAAAATCTCTGAAGTTGGAGACTTTTATCTCCCTCAACAACTTTAAAAATCTGCTATCCGAGCAGCTAACCGATCGCTGCAGCTGTACATAGTCCATCTGTAAACTACCCACCCAATTTACCTACCTCACCCCCATACTGCTTTTATTTATTTACTTTTCTGCTCTTTTGCACACCAGTATCTCTTCTTGCACATGATCATCTGATGATTTATCACTCCAGTGTTAATCTGCTAAATTGTAATTATTCGATTTATTGCCTACCTCATGCCTTTTGCACACATTGTATATAGATTCTCTTTTTTTCTACCATGTTATTGACTTGTTTATTGTTTACTCCATGTGTAACTGTGTTGTTGTCTGTTCACACTGCTATGCTTTATCTTGGCCAGGTCGCAGTTACAAATGAGAACTTGTTCTCAACTAGCCTACCTGGTTAAATAAAGGTGAAAAAAAAAAAAAAAAAAAAAACCTGTGGACGGCGCTTAAATTGTAGCCAATTTCCTCCTACAACAGGACAATGACCCAAAGCACAGCTCCAACTATGCAATAACTATTTAGGGAAGAAGCAGTCAGCTGGTATTTTATCTATAATGGAGTGGCCAGCACAGTCACCAGATCTGAACCAAATTGAGCTGTTGTGTGAGCAGCTTGACCATATAAAGTGTAAATGTAAGAAGTGCCCATCAAGCCAATCCAATTTGTGGGAGGTGCTTCAGGAAGCATGGGGTGAAATCTCTTCAGATTACCTCAACAAATTGACAACTAGAATGTCAAAGGTCTGTAAAGGCTGCAATTGCTGAAAATGGAGGATTCTTTGACGAAAGCAAAGTTTGAAGGACACAATTATTTCAATTAAAAATCATTATTTATAACCTTGTCAATGTTTTCACTATATTTCCTATTCACTTTGCAACTCATTTCATGTATGTTTTCATGGAAAACAAGGACATTTCTAAGTGACCCCAAACTTTTGAACGATAGTGTACATATGCTACTGCTCGACTAAAGAAAATGTCGGTCGACCAACAGCCTATCGACCAGTCGAATAATTGGGGACATCCCTAAAATTATCACACTAATAGATTATCAATTGAAGAAATACAAAACACTTGTAAGGAGCCATACTTATCAGTGTAGGTTAATTACAAACTACTTACCTGAAGACATGGGATCTGTGTGTCTTAGAGCTGAGTTAGCATTAGCCTTTAACAGTTGCACGGATCTCTGCCCTGTTCTGAGCCAGCCTGTGGCGACTGGCGAAGCTGCCTCACCGTCGTGTCACCATGCTGGATCCCTGAGCCCATCCGCTCTGGATCTAAGTCACCTACAGAGGAGACACATCGACGTATTAAACATGAGAAAACTCATCCAAAGATACACAGTTAGCACTTCAGCTAATGTGGATGCCTATATATCACTAGTGCACTACATTGCTCTGCGTTATTACCTGACTCTATCTTGTTGAGGATGGTGCGACCACATTTGAGGAAGGCCTCCTCCACGTTCTCTCCGGTGAGGGCGCTCGTCTCCAGGAACATCACTTCTGTTTTTATAACAACATGGACTAATTAAGTAATCAATCTCCTTTATCTATAGTCACAACCATCACTCAGTATGCAGGTTCATTAAGCCACATTACCATTCTCCTGGGCAAAACGGGATACCTCAAGGAAAGTGACCTCTCTGTCAGCTTCCAGGTCCTTCTTGTTCCCACAGAGGATAATGATGATGTTTGGACTGGCCAGTGTCCGAGCGTCTGTCAACCAGTTGGTCAGAGAATTGTACGTTTCCCGACTTGGATACACAGAGACACAGAAGTATATTCAAGTAAAATATTATATGGATCCACTGTCATCTAATATGGGACTAATTTGGGATTAGTGTAAATCAGGGTCTTACCTGGTTATGTCATAAACCAGGAGAGCCCCTGCTGCCCCTCTGTAATAACTGCGAGTCACTGATCTGAGGTCAGGGGGAAACAAGAGTGTCAGACAGAGGAGCCATCTCTTTCCAACATCATGATGTAGAACATAATGTGGCATCCACTAATACTTACGTCAAAGGGAAAGGTCGGAAACAACAACTCCATTACGCTGATCCTCAACACAGAGGCCCCACAAGGGTGCATGCTTAGCCCCCTCCTGAACTCCTTGTTCTCCCATGACTGCGTCGCCACGCAGGCTTCCAACTCAATCATCAAGTTTGCAGTTGACACAACAGTAGTAGGCCTGATTACCAATGACAAGAAAGGGAGGAGGTGAGGGCCCTGGTGGAGTGGTGCCAGGAAAAAAGAACCTTCCAGGAGGACAACCATCTCTGCAGCCCTCCACCAATCAGGCCTTTATGGTAGAGTGGCCAGACGGAAGTCACTCCTCAGTAAAAGGCACATGACAGCTCTTTGGCCTGAATGCAAAGCGTCACATCTGGAGAAAACCTGGCACCATCCCTGACTTGAAGCATGGTGGTGGCAGCATCATGCTGTGGGGTTGTTTTTCAGCGGCAGGGACTGGGATCCTAGTCAGGATTGAGGCAAAGATGAATGGAGCAAAGAGAGATCCTGATGAAAAACTGCTCCAGAGCGCTCAGGACCTCAGACTGGGGTGAAGGTTCACATTCCAACAGGCCAACGACCCTAAGCACACAGCCAAGACAACGTAGGAGTGACTTTGGGATGCCCTTGAGTGGCCCAGCCAGAGCCCGGATTGGAACCAGATCGAATATCTCTGAATGACCTTAAAATAGCTGTGCAGCAACGCTCCCCATCCAACCTGACAGAGCTTGAGAGGATCTGCAGAGAAGAATGGGAGAAACTCCACAAATACAGGTGAACCAAGCTTGTAGCGTCATACCCAAGAAGACTCGAGGCTGTAATCGCTGCCAAAGGTGGTTCAACAAAAGTACTGAGTAAAGGGTCTAAATACTTATGTAAATGTGATATTTCCATTTTTTATTTTTAACAAATTAGCAAACATTTCTGGGGTATTGTGTGCAGATTGATGAGGGTAAAAAAAACATTTTAATTCATTTTAGAATAACGCTGTAACGTAACAAAATGTGGAAAAAGTCAAGTGATCGGAATACTTTCCGAAGGCACTGTGTATATATATTCATTATACTCTGGACTTCGACATTGCTTGTCCTAATATATACGTTAAATTAGAGGTCGACCGATTAATCGGAATGGCCGATTAATTAGGGCCGATTTCAAGTTGTCATAACAATCGGTAATCGGTATTTTTGGACACCGATTAGCTTTTTTTCCCATTTTTTATTCACCTTTATTTAACTAGGCAAGTCAGTTAAGAACACATTCTTATTTTCAATGATGGCGGGTTAACTGCCTTGTTCAGGGGCAGAACGACAGATTTTTACCTTGTCAGCTCGGGGATTCGTTTTTGCAACCTTACGGTTACTAGTCCAACGCTCTAACCACCTGCCTTACACTGCACTCCACAAGGAGCCTGCGTGGCAGGCTGACTACCTGTCACGCGAGGGCAGCAAGAAGCCAAGGTAAGTTGCTAGCTAGCATTAAACTTATCTTATAAAAAACAATCAATCTTAACATAATCACTAGTTAACTGCACATGGTTGATGATATTACTAGTTTATCTAGCGTGTCCTGCGTTGCATATAATCGATGCGGTGCCTTTTAATTTCTCATCAAATCACAGCCTACTTTGACAAACGGGTAATGATTTAACAAGCGCATTTGCGAAAAAAGCACTGTCGTTGCACCAATGTACCTAACCATAAACATCAATGCCTTTCTTTAAAATCAATACACAAGTATATATTTTTAAACCTGCATATTTAGTTAATATTGCCTGCTAACATGAATTTCTTATAATTAGGGAAATTGTGTCACCTCTCTTGCGTTCCGTGCAAGCTGTCAGGGTATATGCAGCAGTTTGGGGCACCTGGCTCATTGCGAACTGTGTGAAGTCCATTTATTCCTAACAAAGGCCGTAATAAATTTGCCAGAATTGTACATAATTATGACATAACATTGAAGGTTGTGCAATGTAACAGCAATATTTAGACTTAGGGATGCCACCCCTTAGATAAAATACGGAATGGTTCCGTATTTCACTGAAAGAATAAACGTTTTGTTTTCGAAATTATAGTTTCCGGATTCGACCATATTAATGACCATAGGCTCGTATTTCTGTGTGTTACTATGTTATAATTAAGTCTATGATTTGATATTTGATAAAGCAGTCTGACTGAGCGATGGTAGGCAGCAGCAGCCTCGCAAGCATTCATTCAAACAGCACTTTCGTGCGTTTTCCAGCAGCTTTTCGCAAATCAAGCATTGCGCTGTTTATGACTCCCGAGATTAGCTTCCAATACTCTACTCAGCAAACTGGATGCAGTTTATCACAGTGCCATCCGGTTTGTTACTAAAGCACCTTATACGACCCACCACTGCGACCTGTATGCCCTAGTCGGCTGGCCCTCGCTACATGTTCGTCGTCAGACCCACTGGCTCCAGGTCATCTACAAGGCTATGCTAGGTAAAGTGCCGCCTTATCTCAGTTCACTGGTCACGATGGCTACACCCACCCGTAGCACGCGCTCCAGCAGGTGTATCTCACTGATCATCCCTAAAGCCAAAACCTCATTTGGACGCCTTTCCTTCCAGTTCTCTGCTGCCTGCGACTGGAACGAATTGCAAAAATCTCTGAAGTTGGAGACTTTTATCTCCCTCAACAACTTTAAAAATCTGCTATCCGAGCAGCTAACCGATCGCTGCAGCTGTACATAGTCCATCTGTAAACTACCCACCCAATTTACCTACCTCACCCCCATACTGCTTTTATTTATTTACTTTTCTGCTCTTTTGCACACCAGTATCTCTTCTTGCACATGATCATCTGATGATTTATCACTCCAGTGTTAATCTGCTAAATTGTAATTATTCGATTTATTGCCTACCTCATGCCTTTTGCACACATTGTATATAGATTCTCTTTTTCCTACCATGTTATTGACTTGTTTATTGTTTACTCCATGTGTAACTCTGTGTTGTTGTCTGTTCACACTGCTATGCTTTATCTTGGCCAGGTCGCAGTTGCAAATGAGAACTTGTTCTCAACTAGACTACCTGGTTAAATAAAGGTGAAATAAAAAAATAAATAAAAAATTAGGCTGGTGTAACCGATGTGAAATGGCTAGCTAGTTAGCGGGGTGCTAATAGTGTTTCAAACGTCACTCGCTCTGAGACTTGGAGTGGTTGTTCCCCTTGCTCTGCATGGGTAACGCTGCTTCGAGGGTGGCTGTTGCCAATGTGTTCCTGGTTCGAGCCCAGGTAGGTGCGAGGAGAGGGACGGAAGCTATACTGTTACACTGGCAATACTAAAGTGCCTATAATAACATCCAATAGTCAAAGGTATATGAAATACAAATCGTATAGAGAGAAATAGTCCTATAATTCCTATAATAACTACAACCTAAAACTTCTTACCTGGGAATATTGAAGACTCATGTTAAAAGGAACCACCAGCTTTCATATGTTCTCATGTTCTGAGCAAGGAACTTAAACGTTAGCTTTTTTACATGGCACATATTGCACTTAGACTTTCTTCTCCAACACTTTGTTTTTGCATTATTTAAACCAATTTGAACATGTTTCATTATTTATTTGAGGCTAAATTGATATTATTGATGTATTATATTAAGTTAAAATAAGTGTTCATTCAGTATTGTTGTAATTGTCAGTATTACAGATTAATAAATAAATAAAAATTGGCAGATTAATCGGTATCTGCTTTTTTTGGTCCTCCAATAATCGGTATCGGCGTTGAAAAATCATAATCGGTCGACCTCTATATTAAATCCCTTTTACTTTTAGATGTGTACATTAAAGCAGGAAGCACCAGTGACTCAATTAATAAAAAAGTGGTCAGATGAAGCAGATGCAAAGCTACAGGCCTGATTTGCTAGCACAGACTGGAATATGTTCCGGGATTCCTTCGATTACATTGAGGAGTACACCACATCAGTCATTGGCTTCATCAATAAGTGCATCGATGACGTTGTCCCCATAGTGACCGTACGTACAAACCCCAACCGGAAACCATGGATTACAGGCAACATCCGCACTGAGCTAAAGGCTAGAGCTGCCGCTTTCAAGGAGCGGGACTCTAACCCGGAAGCTTATAAGAAATCCCGCTATGCCGTCCGACGAACCATCAAACAGGCAAATCGTCAATACAGGACTAAGATTGAAACGTACTACACCGGCTCCAACGCTCGTCGGATGTGGCAGGGCTTGCAAACCATTACAGACTACAAAGGGAAGCACAGCCGAGAACTGCCCAGTGACACGAGTCTACCAGACGAGCTAAACTACTTCTACGCTCGCTTCGAGGCAAATAACACTGAAACATGCATGAGAGCACCAGCTGTTCCGGAAGACTGTGTGATCATGCTCTCTGCAGCCAATGTGAGTAAGACCTTCAAACAGGTCAACATTCACAAGTCCGCAGGGAAAGACAGATTACCAGGACGTGTACTGCGAGCATTCGCTGACCAACTGGCAGGTGTCTTCAATGACATTTTCAACCTCTCCTTGTCCGAGTCTGTAATATCAACATGTTTAAGCAGACCACCATAGTCCCTGTGCACAAGAACACTAAGGTAACCTGCCTAAATGACTACCGACCCATAGCACTCACTTCTGTAGCCATAAAGTGTTTGAAAGGCTGGTCATGGCTCACATGAACACCATTATCCCAGAAACCCTAGACTCACTCCAACTTGCATACTGTCCTAACAGATCCACAGATGATGCAATTTCTATTGCACTCCACACTGCCCTTTCCCACCTGGACAAAAGGTACACCTATGTGAGAATGCTATTCATTGACTACAGCTCAGCGTTCAACACCATAGTGTCCTCAATAAGCTAAGGACCCTGGGACTAAACACCTTCCTCTGCAACTGGATCCTGGACTTTCTGACAGGCCACCCCCAGGTGTTAAGGGTAGGTAACAACACATCCGCCGCACTGATCCTCAACACAGGGGCCCCGACAAACTAACATGGTCCAAGCACACCAAGACAGTAGTGAAGAGGGCACGACAAAACCTATTCCCCTCAGGACACTGAAAAGATTTGGCATGGGTCCTCAGATCCTCAAAAGGTTCTACAGCTGCACCATCGAGAGCATCCTGACTGATTGCGTCACCGCCTGGTATGGCAAGTGCTCGGCCTCCGTGGCCTCCGACCGCAAGCCACTACAGAGGGTAGTGCGTACGGCCCAGTACATAACTGGGGCAAAGCTTCCTGCCATCCAGGACCTCTATACCAGGCTGTATTTTCTTTGTTGGTTAGGGGCTCGTAAGTAAGCATTTCACTGTAAGGTTGTATTCGGCGCATGTGACTAATAACATTTGATTTGATCAAATGAACATCCTGCTGAGATATCAGATAACAAGCATCCTGTTATTTAGAGCTACCTACCGGAATCGCTCCTGTCCAGCTGTGTCCCAGATCTGCAGCTTGACCGTCTTGCCAGCGACCATTACCACCCGGGAGCCAAACTCCACTCCGATGGTGTGGCTGGAGTCCTGCTTGACTACATGGGACAGAACAGACAACACAAAACAAAACAGACTCTGTTGCACGTGGTGGTAGAGAAGCTTTGCTGGCATATTCAATGTTGTCTCATACAGCCTAATGTAAATGTAGAGTAAACATATCCAAAAACGTGGTAGTGATACTAGTGAATATACCAATCAGTACCCTACTATAACATTACAGTACCATAATATAACATTACAGTACCATAATATAACATTACAGTACCCTAATAGAACATTACAGTACCATAATAGAACATTATAGTACCCTACTATAACATTACAGTACTCTAATAGAACATTACAGTACCCTACTATAACATTACAGTACCCTAATAGAACATTACAGTACCATAACATTACAGTACCATACTATAACATTACAGTACCCTACTATAACATTACAGTACTATAACATTAACCTACTATAACATTACAGTACCCTACCATACCATTACAGTACTATAACATTACAGTACCCTACTATAACATTACAGTACTATAACATTACAGTAACCTACTATAACATTACAGTACCCTACTATAACATTACAGTACCCTACTATAACATTATAGTACCCTACTATAACATTACAGTACTATAACATTACAGTAACCTACTATAACATTATAGTACCCTACTATAACATTATAGTACCCTACTATAACATTATAGTACCCTACTATAACATTATAGTACCCTACTATAACATTGCCATACCATTACAGTACTCTACTATAACATTACCATACCATTACAGTACCCTACTATAACATTACCATACCATTACAGTACCCTACTATAACATTACCATAATATTACAGTACCGTACTATAACATTACAGTACCCTAATAGAACATTACAGTACTATAACATTACAGTACCCTACTATAACATTACAGTACCCTACTATAACATTACAGTACCATAATATAACATTACAGTACCCTAATAGAACATTACAGTACCCTACTATAACATTACAGACCATAATAGAACATTACAGTACCCTACGATAACATTACAGTTCCCTACTATAACATTACTGTACCCTAATAGAACATTACAGTACCCTACTATAACATTACAGTACCCTACTATAACATTACAGTACCATGATATAACATTACAGTACCCTAATAGAACATTACAGTACCCTACTATAACATTACAGTACCATAATAGAACATTACAGTACCCTACTATAACATTACAGTTCCCTACTATAACATTACTGTACCCTAATAGAACATTACAGTACCCTACTATAACATTACAGTACCCTACTATAACATTACAGTGCCATAATAGAACATTACAGTGCCATAATAGAACATTACAGCGCCATAATATAACATTACAGTGCCATCTCCATCTCCATGAGTTATGCAGTGATCTTTAAGACGTGCATATACTGTTTCTGGAAGTTATCAATTTAATAACAATTTCACTTACACTTGTTTTCTATAAATTGATGGAGAAGACAGGATTTCCCTGATCCCGCACTTCCAATCACCAAGAATTTAAAAAGGAAATCTGGAAAAGAACGAAGGAGAAGAAATTATGATTACACATTTACTACATCACACGACTAACGTTACAACAGACTGACCACATGGAAGCAGCCAAGAGCAGAGACGTTGAAAGTCGCTATGTCTTTTTCTCACAAATCAAACAGAAGCAATGGTTAAGGTTCCTGACGACGAGTGTTACATATCTAGAGAACTAGCTAACTATCTTATAGACTGACAAGTAATGTTTATTAAGTTGCTAGCCATAGGCGGCTGTCTAGCCTACAAGCTTCATCTTGTTTCTTATCCCAGACGAAAGAACAACCCGCATAGCATATAGTGACGCCAAATATTGCTTTGCTTACCATATCTTTCTGTCATTTCCTTTGATGGATTGAAGCTCTTCGAATGATGAAATGTCAATAAATAACTTATTGGCTTATCAAAAATTGCCACAAATCCCGTTTAATCAGAAGGACTCATCCACATAAATTGTTTTGCCATCCAAGACGTAAAATGATTTGTAGAAGAAGGGCACACATCATGGACTGTAGGCTTTGTCGCTTGTAGCATTTTGGATCAATATTTTACTCTCAGTGCGATGATAACATGAATTCAGTTATGTTTCTGATAATTATTTAGGCATATATAATTGTAGAATTATTTAATTTGATGAATAATCAGTGTAATAGGCCTGAGTATGTAATGTGTGTTTGTGCTTCCTTTGAAAGTGACATACTGAGATGTCAAAAAATATTAATTGATTGGAGCAGTTTCGGAAGGTTCAAACATGTACTAAACATTTATTCAACAATTTAAGCAAAAATCAAGAAAAAGGGAACAATGCAGTTTAATGACACTTTTGAGTAAGCACCAATCATTGAATATGCACCCATTCACCCATTCTTACGCTTTGAGTGCACCTCCAAAGTAAATTATAAGGCATGTGGTCAGATGGCCAGTATTCACCCTGTGTGGTCTTAAGATGGCAAGTGTTCTGTGGTATAACCCCACCCCCCCAAGGTGAACTAGTTGTCTTTTAGATTTGACTGAAAATTCCCTCCCATATAAACATTACATTTGTCTGTAAACATCTTTAGTGTACCAACACCAAACACTGGATTTGAAATCTTGTTCCCATTCACAGACACCACAATGGGAAAATGGAAATATAAAACACCAGTAGGCTTCCAAAGAACACTCACACCCCCATGAGGTCCTTGTACCCCCTCCCGTCACACCCCCATGAGGTCCTTGTACCCCTCCCCCCTTGTCAGAGTTTCCCAGCCCCTAATCCCAGGTGGTCTGATAAGACTTATGAATGACCCCCCTCTTTTCCCATAGATCCCCCTTTCTCTTTCTTATCACTTTGACTTTTGTTTGTGTTTTGGGGCCAGGGCTGGCACCGGGGCCAGGGTGGTGGTTGGAGCAGGTTTAGCCGCAGTAGAGGGTCTCAGCATACTGCACAACCTCTTAAACCTGCAAATACAAAAATGAAAGTGTCAAAAGAGGGAAATCAGTTGACGAGATATTTATAATGTGTTGAGCATAGTTGCTGGGTTATTGTGACCTGAATGTTTTAAAGAATATAATATTAAATGTCCCTGTAGGGTTTAGTGAGGAAATTAGCCATATGAAAAATTAAAACAGTCATATTAGTCATTTCAACAGGCTTGTTCAGCACTTACAAGCTTTTGATTTTCCTCAGGAGGCCGTTGACCGCTTTGCCAATCCTCTTCATCCGACCCTGTCACCGAAACACAAGTGCATATTAAACACAGTCCTTTGGTTGCTGCTGTAATGTGGATTACATTATAAATATCTACAAGCAGAGTCCGTGAACAGCAGGAGCTCTTTGCCTCACCTGCATTTGTTTGTAGAATAGAGGAAGAGAGAAAACACAGATGACACCTGCGAAAGAGACAGTGAAGGAAATTAGATCAACAAACTATGTTCACAGACATTATTTACATATAGCTTTATGACAGATCAGAGGTGATGGGGTAAAGTGAAGTATGAATGAAACAGAGAGAGCAATGTAGCATGTTATGGTATTAGAGCATAATCATGTATGAGGGTAGTGCTGTAGGATGGTGTGGTGTAAGACACTAAGATAGAGAGGTGGATCAGAATGGTCTCACCAACTATCACCAGGGTCAGTCCGTTGGTCGTGATGCCCACATAGACCAACACGCACAGCAGCAACACAAACTGACAACAGAAAAACATTTGTTTAGATTGTCATTGTTTGGAATAGGTATAGATAGCATGTGAGTTTACGAAGCAATGTATATGTTTTGTTGATGTATTGTATATATTGCATCTGTCCAATTGCTGATTTAAGCCCTCAGGAGGACCAGTTATGTTGTCTGACTCAAGTGCTGTTGATTGTGTGACTTCAACCTTAAGCTTCTTCCCTAACCCCTACACATATTTTACAGTACATAATTACAGTAATACACAGAGTTTTTTTGCGTTTTCAGAGGGACATTGACTGTGGCCCCTGACCTTGATGGAGTCCATGATGCTGCCTATGAAGAGCAGGCGTTTGATCTCTGTGACGGCGAAGGCAATCATCAGCACCACTTCCTCCACCACCAACACCGTCTCCTCATCTGTCAGAGAGCTGTCGTCTCCTATATAAGACCTGGTATCACACACACGCACACGCACACGCACATGCACACACACACACACACACACACACACACACACACACACACACACACACACACACACACACACACATTCCTAGTTTACAAGAAGCATTTTCTACCAACAGATGCACAGAGCCATACACAGATGGCTGTTTGTGTGTGTGTGTGTGTGTGTGTGTGTGTGTGTGTGTGTGTGTGTGTGTGTGTGTGTGTGTGTGTGTGTGTGTGTGCGTGCGTGCGTGCGTGCGTGCGTGCGTGCGTGCGTGCGTGCGTGCACACAGATGGCTGTTAGGGTGATATGATATGTCTCTCTATATATAAACTAGAGCATGGTAACTGCTGTAAACTGTACTCACTGGAAGGGGTGCACTCCTTCAGGGTTCTTCCGTATCAGCTCTAGGAGTTTGTAGTAGAGGCGTAGGGGGAAGGTGAGACACATGATGGCCATACACAGGTAGGACAGCACGGTGATGGCACTGAGCTGGAACAGGCTGGCCAGGCCTATCACCAGCCCTGTGAACACCAGCCCTGTCTTCCCCACGTCTCGCCAGTAGATCAGATCCACTACTGCAGAGAGACAGAGAGAGGATGGAGTGTGTATAGATCATTCATACATTCATTCATCCATCCATTCATCCATTAATTCATTAATTAATCAGTAAGTGGTGGAGGACAACAAGTGAATGGAAGGGAGAGATAGATGAGTCGTACAGATGAATAAGTGTGGATGCCGGGGCTGGTACTCAGACTGATCTGGATGAGCGATTTACAGATGTAGGAGCTTAATTTGAGCTAGTTTGCAACAGCAGGAAAATAATCTTGCAGCATCAGGAAATGTTCATTATTATGTGGATTAAACTTAATGAACATTTTTTGTAGGGGTTGAGAAATTTTTCGTTAGGGCAAATCAAGTCTGATATTTTAAAGTGGAAATTATAAACTTTAGAAGCCTTTTTAAACTGTGAATACACTACACGTTTGTATTTCCTGCTGTGCAGATAAATTCTCAGCAACTAAAGAGTGCTCAAATTAAGATCATACAATTTTATGGAGAGCAATTGAGCTCATCTGATGTCTGGAAGGAAAAGAGACAGAGAAGTTCAAACCACTCTTAATATAGAATTATGTATAGAGATAGATGGAAAGAGAAGTGGTCTATCTTAGATATTTAATGTGTTTGTTTTCAGCTGGGCTGTCTTAATTTGTTAGATATCTATTCCAGATTGGTGGTGATCTACAAATGTAGGATCTTAATTTGACCACCCTGTTGCAGATTAACTTTTCCGCAGGAAATTTAAAACTTGTAGTGTATTTGAGGTTTAAAAAGGCTTCTGAAGTTTGTAATTTCCACTTTGAAATTTCAGACTTGATTTTCCCTCACAGAAAATGTATCAACACCTTCAAAAATGTCCATTAATTATAATCCACATAATAATTCACGTTTCCTAATACTGCAGGATTATTTTCCGGCTGTAGCAAACTGGTTCAAATTAAGATCCTACATTTGTAATATTGGAACTGTGGTGAATGCTGTGGTCAAACAAGGGATAAATGCAACATGTCTTTGATAATTAAGTAACAAGTTACATCATTGGGCAGTGATACCATTGCCTCAGCCCTGACTGTTGGCAATACAAGTATGAAATATGTCAATTACATTAGCTGAACACTGACTAATCCACTGTGTGGATTAAAGGAGGACAACAAGGGAGTTACAAAGGAGATATCCCCAGCACATTTTGTTAATAGCCGTCTTAATTCATTGAGTGCCTTCTTGTATTGTATTATATTATCTAGTTTGGCTCCTGGATGCTGATTGTCTGAAAGCGATGGTATATTTAAGCAATAAGCCCTAAGGGGGTGTGGTAAATAGCCAATACGCATCGGCTAAGGACTGTTCTTAAGCACGACACAGCGCGGAGTGCCTGTATACAGCCCTTAGCCGTGGTATATTAGCCATATACTACAAATCCCGAGGTGCCCTATTGCTATTATAAACTGGTTACCAATGTAATTAGAGCAGTAAAAATAAATGTTTTGTCACCCGTGGTATACGGTCTGATATACCACAGCTTTCAGTCAATCAGCCTTCAGGACTCGAACCATCCAGTTTATAACAGACATTATAAACTGGGTGGTTCGAGCCCTGAATGCTGATTAGTTGAAGACCGTGATATATTGGCCATGTACCAGACCTACTCGGGCCTTATTGCTTAAATATACCATTGGTATGACGCAAAACACTTGTTTACTGTTCTAATTACATTGGTAACCTGTTTATTTGATCAAATATAACTCAATGAGATCAAATAGAGTAGTAATTTAGCAAAAATATAATTAAGCAATACGGCACCTCAGGACTTTGTGGTATACAGGATGGCCATTAAAGCACGACTAAGGGCTATATCCAAGCATTCCGCATTGCGTCGTGCATAAGAACAGCCCTTAGCCGTAGTATACTGGCCATACTCCATACCCCCTCGGGCCTTATTGCTTAATTATATTCTGTTCTATTTGATGTCACTGAGTTTTTATTTTATCATATTTTTCTCTATCCTCCTGATTCCCGCTTACAAGAAGAAACTCAAACAGGACGTACCAGTGATGCACACAATAAGCTGCAGGACTGTTTCGCTGGCGTAGACTGGAATATGTTCCGTGATTCATCCGAAGGCATTCAGGAGTTTACCACATCAGCCACCGGCTTCATTTATAAATGCATCAACGAAGTCGTCCCCACAGTGAACGTGCGTACCATATCCAATCAGAACCCATGGATTCCAGGCAACATCTGTACTGAGCTAAAGGCTAAAGTTGCCGCTTTCAAGGACTGGGACACTGATCTGGACGCTTATAAGAAATCCCGCTTCACCCTCCGACGAACCATCAAACAGGCAAAGCATCAATACAGGACTAAGATCAAATCTTACTACACCAGCTGACGCTTGTCGGATGTGGCAGGGCTTGCAAACTATCACGAATTACAAATGGAAACACAGCCGCTAGCTTCCCAGTGATGCTAGCCTACCAGACAAGCTAAATGCCTTCTATGCTTGCTTCGAGGCAAGCAACCCTGAACCATGATTGAGATCACCAGCTGTTCCAGATGACTGTGTGATCTCTGTAGCCGATGTGAGTAAGTCCTGTAAATAGGTTAACATTCACAAGACCGCAGGGCCAGATAGGTTACCAGGACGCGTACTCAGAGCATGCGTACCCAGCTGGCAAGTGTCTTCACTAACATTTTCAACCTCTCCCTGAACCAGTCTGTAATACCTACATGTTTCAAGCAGACCACCATAGAGTCTGTGCCCAAGAACGCCTAGCGTAGCACTCACATCTGTAGCCATGAAATTACTAAACACCTCCCTCTGCAAATGGATCTTGGAGTTCCTGATGGCCCTCCCCCAGGTGGAGAGGGTAGGCAACAACACATCTGCCACGCTGACATGGGGGGCCCCTCAGGGGTGCGTTATTAGTCCCATCCTGTACTCCCTGTTCACCCACAACTGTGTGGCTGCGCACGACTCCAACACCATCATTATGTTTGCTAAGGACACAACGGTGGTAGGCCTAATCACCGACGACGATCAGACAGCCCCTCCCTCAACGTCAGCAAGACAAAGATCCCTTGACTTTTTCCACATTTTCTTATGTTACAGCCTTATTCTAAAATGGATGAGAAAAAAAAATACTCAGTAATCTACTAATTGATCTATATAAATATTCAAACCCTTTGTTATGAAACTCGAAATTGAGCTCAGGTGCATCCTGTTTCCATTGATCATCCTTGAGATGTTTCTGCAGCATTGAAGGTCCCCAAGAACACAGTGGCCTCCATCATTGTTAAACGGAAGAAGTTTGGAAACCCCAAGACTCTTCCTAGAGCTGTCTGGCCTACTAAACTGAGCAATCGGGTGAGAAGGGCCTTAGTCAGGGAGGTGACCAAGAACCCGATGGTCACTCTGACAGAGCTCTAGAGTTCCTCTGTGGAGATGGGAGAAACTTCCAGAAGGACAACCATCTCTGCAGCACTCCACCAATCAGGCCTTTACGGTAGAGTGACCAGACGGAAGCCACTCCTCAGTAAAAGGCACATGACAGCCCACTTGGAGTTTGCCAAAGGGCACCTAAAGACTCTCAGACCCTGAGAAACAAGATTCACTGGTCTGATGAAACCCAGATTGAACTCTTTGGCCTGAATGCCAAGCGTCACGTCTGGAAGTAAACCTGAACTCATCCCTACGGTGAAGCATGGTGGTGGCAGCATCATGCTGGGGAATGTTTTTCAGCGGCAGGGACTGGGATACAAGTCAGGATTGAGGGAAAGATGAACGGAGCAAAGTACAGAAAGATCCTTGATGAAAACCTGCTCCAGAGCACGCAGGACCTCAGACTGGGGCGAAAGTTCATCTTCCAATAGGACAACAACCCTAAGCACACAGCCAAGACAATGCACGAGCGGCTTCGGGACAAGTTTCTGAATGTCCTTGAGTGGCCCAGCCAGAGCCCGGACTTGAACCCGATCGAACATCTCTGGAGAGACCTGAAAATAGCTGTGCAGCGACGCTCCTCATCCAACCTGACAGAGCTTGAGAGGATTTGCAGAGAAGAATGGGAGACACTCCACAAATACAGGTTTGCCAAGCTTGTAGCGTCATACACAAGAAGACTCGAGGCTGTAATCGCTGCCAAAGGTGCTTCAGCAAAGTACTGAGTAAAAGGTCTGAATACTTATGTAAATGTGATATTTATGTTTTTTGGTTTTTATAAATTAGCAAAGATTTCTAAAAAACAGTTTTTGTTTTGCCATTATGGAGTATTGTGTGTAGATTGTTGAGGGGGAAAAACGATTTAATCAATTTTAGAATAAGGCTGTAACCTAACAAAAAATGTGAAGGGGTCTGAATACTTTCTGAAGGCACTGTATGTACAAATCTACTTCAATTACCTTGTACCCCTGCAAGTCGACTCGGTACAGGTACCCTGTGTATATAGCAAAGTTATCGTTACTCGTGGTGTAAATCATTGCGCTGTGTACTCCAGTATATGACGAATAAACAAACTTGAACTTATGGCTTGTTTATTGTGTGTCTAATGCCTACAGTACCAGTACCCTATATGCTTCTTGAATTAACAAACGTCAACAGGCGAGTTGAAGATATATGGTCTCCACTCCATATGCCACACGTGCACAACACATAGCTTACAGAGACATGTACTGTATTTATGGTTCTGTTCACAACACATGACCTCTTCGGGTAGTTAGGAGACACACACACACGCGTACACAATGCATTAAGTAGATTGTGCAAACGCACAGCAGATCTGCAGTAAAGCTGAAGAGTCCAAGTGTAAATCTAGAGGGGAAATTATCTGATTCAAACTAACATCCAGGAATCTTTCACAGATAGAGCCGAGTTCCCTCCTAGAGCCCAACCCTTAACCCTAAATATCCAGCAGCTGTGCCCATAATGATTCACCAACATGGCCAAGACAGATAAAATATTTGACAAGTAATCACTCCTCAAAGACAGATCAGGAGAAAGAGGCTTGCTAAGCACTATTCTGTCAGTAACTTGTTTTGTTTTTGTTGTCTATCCCTCTCTCCACTAACTGTAGGTCTCTTTGCCTATATCAGTGACCTGATTAGAACTAATCTTCCTGCCCACCTACCCATTAGTAGAGCCCCTGAGGTGGGCATGGGATCCCAGAGGAGTCCTTCTCCCCTCTCACTGGTCCCACAGCCTCCTGGTCACATCAGCCCATACACAGAGGCCAGGTCTACCTAAGGCAAAGTCACACATTTACACCGTCTTACCTTTGGTGGCCATTTCGGCAGCGGATCACTCTGCAAACCACCCTACTAGCTTACTCTGCTGCTCACTAATCTCCTAGACCCCCTGCACTCCTATGGCCCTCGCTAGGATCTTTTTTTGTCCTTACCATCCCTGTCAGCAGTACAGGGCCCGGCTGGCCTACTTTTATCCTGCCAATTGGATACCCCCTCTTTGAGGGCACACACGCACGCGCACACGCACAGACACCAACAGACACACACAAACACCCACACACACTAACACACAAACCCACATTCACGTAACTTGGGGAACCTGAGACATCAGTATGTGTTTTAGTGCAGACAGTTCCTTGGTCTCCAGAGAGATCCTTGGTTCATTGGCCTGTCTGTTATGCAAAACAAAACCCCTCAGTCAATCAAAGGAACAGGTTTTCAAAGTAGGCCTACCACTCTATTAGATCACACCAGAGGTTAGTATTTATGTATAGGCATTTAATCCTTATAGGATTTACAGGTTGATTGATTAGGATTTGAAGAATACAAACCCAAAATAATACAAATCCCTCATGTTACATTCATTTGGAAAAGCACTTGCATGAAGGCGCAAAATAAGGTTCCCCATCATTACTGTGTTCTATTACAAAATTACAAATTAAATCATAAATGCTATATCATCATGCGTTTTCACATAAATCTCACAAATCAAATTTTTTTTGTGCTGTAGATTTAGGTCAGTTTAAAACTCCTCTCTCTAATTACTGCTTAGTACAGTCTAATCACTTAAAATCACTGTAACTAGTCATTCAAATCTGTTCCGTTTTTATTTGCATATGAATTATGAGTATAAATAGTGTCAGGCAGGATGTTCTAAATAAACTGGCCGTGGCCAGAGCTAAGTGCGTCATGCACAAATTCAGCTCAAGGCAAAGTAAAACACTACAAATGCACCACCACATGACTCATAGTGGATTTAAAAGGGAGCATCAGTGTGCATAATATAGATGAGCCTTCTCTCTCTCTTCCTGTCTCTCTTTCTCTCTCCCTCACTCCCAGCCCCTCCCTCCCTCTCAGTCCCTCCTTCCCTCTCTCCCAGTCCGTTCCTTTCACATGCAGTAGTCTGTGCTGCTGTTATAAAAGACTGATGCTTCTGGCTCCTCTAATCTGCAGGCGTAGAAGCCTGATAATCCAGACTCATCAAAGGTCGAGATTAGCAGAGAGCTGGATGGGGAGGGATGGAAAACAGAGGCACAGATAGGAAGACAGGGAGGGAGGGAGAAGTGACAGCGCATGCATGACAGGGATGAGCTATGCTGCTCAGGGATTGGTCTACATAAATAGCCAACCAATCACAGATGAGGCAAACAACAAGACTAGGGGAGAGTTGGAGAAAGAGGGAAGTGCTATGAAAAAGAGAGGGAGAAGGTGAAATCACAGGACTACAGAGGAGAGGCAAAGCTAACAAACACAGAGCAGGGATGAATACAGGAGAGAGTGCAGATCAGTGAGATCTCCAGAGAGAACAGAAAGAGAGAAGAGAGGACTGAAAGGAAGGAGATGGGCAGAGAGAGGGGAGTAAACAGCAAGCAGCAGCACAGAGAAAATCAATCAGCCAGACCAATAGCATCAGCCTGGGAAGCCATGCTCTGAAAGGCTTGGAGAAGCGGGGCTACGCAGGCAGCACACGGCACGGCACAGGCCGAGCCAACAGCCCTGGCCCACAGGCCGACAGGCCCACAGCGGGGGGGAGAGGGAAAGAAGACACCCAGAACCACACTGTCAGCTGCTGTAACCATGAGGACAACACGGAAGGGGAGTGTGGAGATGCCTGCATTTGTCCGGCAGCTGGTGAAGGAGACAGAGAAGAGGGTCAGCTCCTTCTTCAAGGGAGGGGGGCGTGGAGGGGCAGAGCACATGCAGGGGGAGGGGGAGGAGGTGATCCCCAGCCCCTACCTGGACCGTCCCGTCCTGGACAAGCTGACTGAGGAGGGCTGCTCCTGCTGGGGCCTGACCTACGCCCTGGGCAGCATGCAGGGCTGGAGGGCCAACATGGAGGACTACCACAACTGTGTGCCTCAGCTGGGCGCAGGGCTGGCAGACTGGAGCTTCTTTGCTGTGTTTGATGGGCATGCGGGCAACCAAGTGGCACAGTATGCCTCACAACACCTGCTGGATCAGGTCCTAGCTACAGGTGAAACAAACTTAGACAAAACGTTATCATCTGTGTTTGACATACTTCTCATGTTACTTAACAGCCTGTTTCATCTCGTAGTTTAAATAGATGCTTGATACAAAAGAGATGCGTGAACAGATCTTCATATATTGAGTTGATGACTCATTCGAGGGCAGATATTTATATGTAACATTAAGCTCATCGGGGTAAAGCATGTGACTCCTCAGTGATGTATTGAATAGCCTATGTTAGAGAGGTTTATACCTGGTAATAACTATAAATAATCACTACATTTTAGGTTATTGGAGATTAGCAAGATAAAGTAGCAGTGTTGTGGTAAAATATATACGTAGCTGACCAATAACACAAATCATTTTAGCCACTGCTTTTACTGCCTGTGTGCAGTGTGTACTGACTTCCTATGTATACTTACTGCTTGTGTACTGTATGGCCTGTGTGTACTAACTGTATGGCCTGTGTGTACTAACTGTACGGCATGTGTGTACTAACTGTACGGCCTGTGTGTACTAACTGTATGGCCTGTGTGTACTAACTGTACGGCCTGTGTGTACTAACTGTACGGCATGTGTGTACTAACTGTATGGCCCGTGTGTACTAACTGTACGGCCTGTGTGTACTAACTGTATGGGTGTGTGTACTAACTGTATGGCCTGTGTGTACTAACTGTATGGGTGTGTCCTGTAGGAGGGATCGGGCCAGAGGACCACCCTGATCGGGTGAGAGGGAGCTTCACAGATGGCTTCCTACACACAGACAAACACCTGCTGACTGCAGCCCGCCGTGAGGGCTGGGAGCGGGGTGGCACCACCGTGACCTCCACTCTCATCTCACCACGATACTTCTACTTCGCCAACTGTGGAGACTCGCGTGCCATGCTGTGCCGGGCAGGGCAAGTGTGCTTCTCCACTGAGGACCACAAGCCCTACAGCCCTCTGGAGAGGGAGCGCATCGAGAGCGCCGGCGGCTCCGTGTCCCTGCAGCGCATTAACGGCTCCCTGGCTGTGTCCCGCGCCCTGGGGGACTTCAGCTACAAGGGGGCGGAGAACCGGCCGCCCACCCAGCAGATGGTGTCTCCGGAGCCAGAGGTGTGTGTGGTGGAGCGGTCGCCCGGGGATGAGTTCCTGGTGCTGGCCTGTGACGGGGTGTGGGACACGGTCTCCAACGATGAGCTGTGTGCTTTCATCCGCAGCCGTCTGCGCGTCTGCACTGATCTCAGGGACGTCTGCTCCCAGGTCATTGACCTCTGCCTCTATAAGGTCAGTACCCAAGGTCACCTGTAGATCAGTACATATGGACCACATCAGTGATCTGTTAAAATAGTTCCTTCATGTACATGTTGGTGCATAAGTGTATCAGTTCGCTGTCAACATGTGGATGCACTATCCTCAGTGTAGACAGGGCAAAATGTTCTGATCTGGTTAAACATGAGCCACACAGACTGAACATTAGTTAATAAAACGTGATATTATTTTGGCAGAGGCTATGGCTTTATTTTCCATTACATAATAATAATTCCATGAAATAAGATTATCGAGGATATACCAAAACTCAAAGAGTACCTTCTGACCTTCGCAAGGCTGAGACAGACCACTGGGACATGAGAATGTATGACGTCACAATACCTTTACAAACACATACCCACTAGCACACACCTATTGAACACATACTCTGTGAGCTGAGCTGGGCTGGCTTTGACTATCATATCCTCACCTTAGTATGGCTTGGCGGTTATATAACAGTGTTCCAGTTTAGAGATTCTGCTCAACGACCTGAAAATGTCACAGTTTCTAATGCTCTCACACACTTCACCATCATAGTCGAAGGGCGAGTCAGTTCAGTTGTGCATGAAGGAGCAAGTAGGCTATTCATGTTCCTGAAGGGAGACAAAGTGCTTTAGCTTTGCTGTGTGGAGGGTCAGTCATATACAAAGGATAAGGTTGCGTACAGCATTTGTGCATCAGACTCTGCTTTTATTAGCCCACCCAGGTCACATCAGGATCGGACGCGAGGAGGGGGTGCGAGGGGATTATTTAAAATACTCTTTGAAGAGGTAGGATTTCAAATATTTTCAGAAGATGAGCAGGGATTCTGTTGTCCTAGCTTCAGGGGGAAGCTGGTTCTGGGCCAAGAGACCACAGGTGGCAGAGCGGAGTACTCAGGTTGGGGTGTAGGGTTTGAGCCTGAGGTAGGGAGGGGCAGTTCCTCTTGCTGCTCAGTAGTTAAGAACTATGGTCTTGTAGTGGATCTGAGTTTCGACTGGAAGCCAGTGGAGTGTGTGGAGGAGCGGGGTGACACGGGGGAATTTGGGAAGGTTGAACACCAGGCGGGCTGCAGCATTCTGGATAAGTTGCAGGGGTTTGATGGCACAAGCGGGGAGCCCAGCCAACAGCAAGTTACAGTAATACCGACGGGAGATGACAACTGCCTGTATTAGGACCTGCGTCGCTTCCTGTGTGAGGTAGGGTCGTACTCTATGGATGTTGTAGAGCAGGAACCTGCAA
The DNA here is from genome assembly GCF_029448725.1 of Salvelinus fontinalis. Taxonomy (NCBI): domain Eukaryota; kingdom Metazoa; phylum Chordata; class Actinopteri; order Salmoniformes; family Salmonidae; genus Salvelinus; species Salvelinus fontinalis. The sequence goes on from NC_074677.1 coordinate 36,386,725, forward strand.
GAGCGAGTCACTGCTTTGATGTTTACAGAGAACGACAGGGTGTTGTCCACGCCAAGGTTCTTTGCACTCTGGGAAGGGGACATTTGAGTTGTCAACCTTGATGGAGAGGTCTTGGAGTGGGCAGGCTTTCCCCGGGAGGAAGAGCAGCTCCATCTTGTCCAGGTTGAGCTTGAAGTGGTGGGCTGACATCCAAGCTGAGGCACACTATATATGCAAAATTATGTGGACACCCCTTCAAATTAGTAGATTCGGCTATTTCAGCCACAACCGTTGCTGACAGGTATATAAAATCGAGCACACAGCCATGCAACCCCAACAGACAAACATTGGCAGTATCATAGGATGCCGTCATAGGATGCCACCTTTCCAACAAGTCAGTTTGTCAAATTTCTGCCCTGCTAGAGCTGTCCCGGTCAACTGTAAGTGCTGTTATTGTGAAGTGGAAACGTCTAGGAGCAACAACGGCTCAGCCGCAAAGTGGTGGCTCAAAGAAAGGGACCGCCGAGTGCTGAAGCGTGTAAAGATCGTCTGTTCTCGGTTGCAACACTCACTACCGAGTTCCAAACTGACTCTGGAAGCAACGTCAGCAAATAACTGTTCGTCAGGAGCTTCATGAAATGGGTTTCCATGGCCGAGCAGCCCCACACAAGACTAAGATCACCATGCGCAATGTCAAGCATCAGCTGGAGTGGTGTAAAGCTCGCTGCCTTTGGACTCTGGAGCAGTGGAAAATCGTTCTCTGGAGTGATAAATCACGATTCACCATCTAGCAGTCCGACTGTAATGCTGATGAAGGAGGACCCAAAAGCGACGTAATAGAAACAGAGTCTTTATTCCATTCTTAAACAAACAATGATTCTCCTGGATCTTCTCAAAGGTAATTCCAACACAGGAAACTGAAAACCTCTTGTCAGTAGAGAGGAACGACTGGAGACGCGACCACAGACTGCAGGTCGCTTCAGGAGGACACAGACCGTAGCTGACATAGACACCTGCTCACACGCAGCATCTGACAAAGGCAAAAAACACGACAGGGCGCAACAAGGACACAGAACAGCAAACCTCAAACAAGAATCCGACAAAGACAGAAGCGGAAAACAGAAGGAGAAATAGGGACTCTAATCAGAGGGCAAAATAGGGGACAGGTGTGAAAGACTAAATGAGGTCGTTAGGAGAATGAGAAACAGCTGGGAGCAAGAACGGAACGATAGAGAGAGAGAGCGGGAGAGGGAAAGAGGGAGGAGGAAAGAGAGGAATAGAAAGAGGGAAAGAACCTAATAAGACCAGCAGAGGGAAGCACAGGGACAAGACAAGATGATCAAAGACAAAACATGACAGTACCCCCCCACTCACCAAGCGCCTCCTGGCGCACTCGAGGAGGAACCCTGGCGGCAACGAAGGAAATCATCAATCAACGAACGGTCCAGCACATCCCGAGATGAAACCCAACTCCTCTCTTCAGGACCGTAACCCCCCCAATCCACTAAGTACTGGTGACCACGTCCCCGAGAACGCATGTCCATGATCCTCCGTTCCTTGTAAATAGGTGCGCCCTCGACAAGGACGGGAGGGGGGGAGGGAAGACGAACGGGGGCGCGAAGAAAAGGCTTGACACAAGAGACATGGAAGACAGGGTGGACGCGACGAAGATGTCGCGGAAGAAGCAGTCGCACAGCGACAGGATTAACGACCTGAGAGACACGGAACGGACCAATGAACCGCGGCGTCAACTTGCGAGAAGCTGTCGTAAGGGAAAGGTTACGAGTGGAAAGCCACACTCTCTGACCGCGATAATACCTAGGACTCTTAATCCTACGTTTATTGGCGGATCTCACAGTCCTCCCCGCAAACGAAGGCAGACCGGTAATAAAGTCTAAGGCGATGTGAGACCATGAACGAGAAGGAATGGGAAGCGGTCTGAGACGACCGGCAGGAGGAGAGTTACCTGACTTAGTCTGCGCGCAGTCCGAACAAGCAGCCACGAAACGGCGCGTGTCCCGCTCCTGAGTAGGCCACCAAAACCGCTGGCGAATAGAAGCAAGCGTACCCCGAACGCCGGGGTGGCCAGCTAACTTGGCAGAATGAGCCCACTGAAGAACAGCCAGACGAGTAGAGACAGGAACGAACAGAAGGCTACTAGGACAAGCGCGCGGCGACGCAGTGTGAGTGAGTGCTTGCTTTACCTGTCTCTCAATTCCCCAGACAGTCAACCCGACAACACGCCCTTCAGGGAGAATCCCCTCGGTTCCGGTAGAAACCACAGGAGAACTAAAGAGACGGGATAAAGCATCAGGCTTGGTGTTCTTATTTCCCGGACGATAGGAAATCTCGAACTCGAAACGAGCGAAAAACAATGCCCAACGAGCTTGACGTGCATTAAGTCGTTTGGCAGAACGGATGTACTCAAGGTTCTTATGGTCAGTCCAAACGACAAAAGGAACGGTCGCCCCCTCCAACCACTGTCGCCATTCGCCTAAGGCTAAGCGGATGGCGAGCAGTTCGCGGTTACCCACATCATAGTTGCGTTCCGATGGCGACAAGCGATGAGAAAAGTAAGCGCAAGGATGGACCTTATCGTCAGACTGGAAGCGCTGGGACAGAATGGCTCCCACGCCCACCTCTGAAGCGTCAACCTCGACAATGAATTGTTTAGTGACGTCAGGAGTAACAAGGATAGGGGCGGATGTAAAACGCTTCTTGAGGAGATCAAAAGCTCCCTGGGCGGAACCGGACCACTTAAAGCAAGACTTGACAGAAGTCAGAGCTGTGAGAGGGGCAGCCACTTGACCGAAATTACGAATGAAACGCCGATAGAAATTAGCGAAACCGAGAAAGCGCTGTAACTTGACACGTGACTTAGGAACGGGCCAATCGCTGACAGCCTGGACCTTAGCGGGATCCATCTGAATGCCTTCAGCAGACAGATAATCCTCGAGAGCCTTACGTTCGGGAGCCGACAGAGAGAATAGTCTACCCCGAGGGGGAGTGGTCCCCGGAAGGAGATCAATACAACAATCATACGACCGGTGAGGAGGAAGAGAGTTGGCTCTGGACCGACTGAAGACCGTGCGTAGATCATGATATTCCTCCGGTACTCCTGTCACATCACCAGGTTCCTCCTGAGTAGAGGGGACAGAAGAAACAGGAGGGATAGCAGACATTAAACACTTCACATGACAAGAAACGTTCCAGGATAGGATAGAAATACTAGACCAATTAATAGAAGGATTATGACATACTAACCAGGGATGACCCAAAACAACAGGTGTAACAGGTGAACGAAAAATCAAAAAGGAAATGGTCTCACTGTGGTTACCAGATACTGTGAGGGTTAAAGGTAGTGTCTCACATCTGATACTGGGGAGAGGACTACCATCTAAGGCGAACATGGGTGTGAGCCTCCCTAACTCTCTGAGAGGAATGTCATGTTTCCGAGCCCATGCTTCGTCCATAAAACAACCCTCAGCCCCAGAGTCTATCAAGGCACTGCAGGAAGCAGCCGACCCGGTCCAGCGTAGATGGACCGACAAGGTAGTACAGGATCTTGATGGAGAGACCTGAGTAGTAGCGCTCACCAGTAGCCCTCCGCTTACTGATGAGCTCTGGCCTTTAACTGGACATGACATGACAAAATGTCCAGCAGCACCGCAATAGAAGCAAAGGCGGTTGGTGATTCTCCGTTCCCTCTCCTTAGTCGAGATGTGAATACCTCCCAGCTGCATGGGTTCAGTCTCTGAGCCGATGAGAGAAGATGGTTGAGATGCGGAGAAGGGAAACCCCGTTAACGCGAGCTCTCTTCCACGAGCTCGGTGACGAAGATCTACCCGTTGTTCTATGCGGATGGCGAGTGCAATCAAAGAGTCCACGCTGGAAGGAACCTCCCGGGAGAGAATCTCATCCTTAACCTCAGCGTGGAGTCCCTCCAGAAAACGAGCGAGCAACGCCGGCTCGTTCCAGTCACTGGATGCAGCAAGAGTACGAAACTCTATAGAGTAATCCGTTATGGATCGATCACCTTGACATAGGGAAGCCAGACCCCTGGAAGCCTCCTTCCCAAAAACTGAACGATCAAAGACCCGTATCATCTCCTCCTTAAAGTTCTGATAAACGTTAGAACACTCAGCCCTTGCCTCCCAGATAGCTGTGCCCCACTCCCGAGCCCGACCAGTAAGGAGTGATATGACGTAAGCGATCCGAGCTCTCTCTCCAGAGTATGTGTTGGGCTGGAGAGAGAACACAATATCACACTGGGTGAGAAAGGAGCGACACTCAGTGGGCTGCCCAGAGTAACATGGTGGATTATTAACCCTAGGTTCCGGAGACTCGGAAGACCAGGAAGTAGCTGGTGGTACGAGACGAAGACTCTGAAACTGTCCTGAGAGATCGGAGACCTGAGCGGCCAGGGTCTCAACGGCATGACGAGCAGCAGACAATTCCTGCTCGTGTCTGCCGAGCATTGCCCCCTGGATCTTGACGGCAGTGTTGAGAGAATCCGTAGTCGCTGGGTCCATTCTTGGTCGGATTCTTCTGTTATGCTGATGAAGGAGGACCCAAAAGCGACGTAATAGAAACAGAGTCTTTATTCCATTCTTAAACAAACAATGATTCTCCTGGATCTTCTCAAAGGTAATTCCAACACAGGAAACTGAAAACCTCTTGTCAGTAGAGAGGAACGACTGGAGACGCGACCACAGACTGCAGGTCGCTTCAGGAGGACACAGACCGTAGCTGACATAGACACCTGCTCACACGCAGCATCTGACAAAGGCAAAAAACACGACAGGGCGCAACAAGGACACAGAACAGCAAACCTCAAACAAGAATCCGACAAAGACAGAAGCGGAAAACAGAAGGAGAAATAGGGACTCTAATCAGAGGGCAAAATAGGGGACAGGTGTGAAAGACTAAATGAGGTCGTTAGGAGAATGAGAAACAGCTGGGAGCAAGAACGGAACGATAGAGAGAGAGAGCGGGAGAGGGAAAGAGGGAGGAGGAAAGAGAGGAATAGAAAGAGGGAAAGAACCTAATAAGACCAGCAGAGGGAAGCACAGGGACAAGACAAGATGATCAAAGACAAAACATGACACCGACGAACTAATCTGGATTTGGCGGATGCCAATAGACGCTACCTTCCCTAATGCATAGTGCCAAAATGGTCTGGGGCTGTTTTTCATGGTTCGGACTAGGCACCTCAGTTCAAGTGAAGGGAAATTTTAACGCTACAGCATACAATCACATTCTAGACTATTCTGTTTTTCCAACTTTGTGGCAACAGTTTAAGGAAGGCCCTTTCCTGTTTCAGCATGACAATGCCCCTGTACACAAAGCGAGGTCCATACAGAAATGGTTTGTCGAGATTGAGGTGGAAGGAAGAAGTTGACTGTCCTGCAAAGAGCCTTGACCTCAACCCCATTGAACACCTTTGGGATGAATTGGAACGCCGACTGCAAACCAGGCCTAATCGCCCAACATCATTGCCGACCTCACTAATGCTCTTGTGGCTGAATGGAAGCAGGTCCCCACAGCAATGTTCCAACATCTAGTGGAAAGCCTTACCAGAAGAGTGGAGACAGCAACTCCATATTAATGCACATGATTTTAGAATGAGATGTTCGACGAGCAGGTGTCCACATACTTTTGGTCATGTAGTGTATCTGCCAGGCACGCAGAGATGCGTGTTGCCACCTGGGTGTCATCCGCATAGCAGTAATAGGAGAGACCATGCGAGGATATGACAGAATCAAGTGACTTGGTGTATAGAGAGAAGAAGAGAGGGCCTAGAACTGAGCCCTGAGGGACACCTGTGTTGAAAGTATGTGGTGCAGACAGATCCGCTCCACGTCACCTGGTAGGAGTGGCCAGCCAGGTAGGATGCAATCCAAGAGTGTGCAGAGCCTGAGACACCCAGCCCTGAGAGGGTAGAGAGGAGAATCTGATGGTTCACATTGTTGAATGTTGTGGCTAGATCTAGGAGGATGAGAACAAAGGAGAGAGTGTCAGCTTCGGCAGTGCGGAGAGCTTTCGTGACACAGAGAAGAGCAGTCTCGGTTGAGTGACCTGTCTTGAAGCCTGACTGGTTAGGGTCAAGAAGATTGTTCTGAGAGAGATAGAGAGAGAGTTGGTCAGAGACAGCACACTCAAGAGTTTTGGAAACAAAAGACAGTTATACCGGTCTGTAATTTTTGGCGTCAGAGGGGTCAAGTGTTGGTTTCTTGAGGGGAAGGACTCTGGCCATTTTAAAGTCAGCGGGGACACAGCCAGTGGTCAGGGATGAGTTTATGAGGAATGGGAGGTCTCCAGAGATGGTCTGGAGAAGGGGATGGAGTAAAGAGAGCAGGTTGTCAGGCGGCCGGACCACACTAATCGCAGGATTTGATCTGAAGAGAGAGGTAGAAAGAGGTCAAGGTGTAGGGTAGTTCTGTGTGAGTGGGACCAGTGGACTCAAAAGGCTGAGGGAATGAGAAGGAAATGTGGTCACCCTTCTTTTCAAAGTGTTTGACAAAGTCATCCGCAGAGCGGGAGGAGGAGGGGAGGATTAATCTTTTACTGCAATGGGCTCAATCAGGGTCACAAAGAGTGTATCTTGGTCGTCTTTAACACATTTACCTTGAAACAGAAGTGTACACCTTACACATATGGTTATTGGCTTTAAAAAAAAAAGAAAACACCTGTACCGTGTCAAATAGAGTTGAAATTTAATGCATTCCAATATTACACTTTATGTACTGTACATCACAGAATATAACACCTGTTTAACATAGAAACACCTGACTTTCTGCAGGTTTTTGAAATAATCTTTATTAATGAAATTATAAAAAATATGAATAACATTCCATCCATGAGGCCAAAGAGGGTAGTTTTGGTCATTGACTGCAGGAAAGGGCTACGGGGGAGGTGAAGGTCGAAAAGAGCCAGAAGCTTGAAATTTACAGTGATGGAAGGTAGGTGAACAGCCTCTAGTAAGAGGAGGTCAAGCGTATTGCCTGCCTTGTGAGTGGGAGGAGACTGGGAACAGGTGAGGTCAAAAGAGGCAAGGAAGGGAAGAAAGAGTTCAAAACACTGCCAGAGACAGACCAGGAATCCCACATCGTTGTGCATGCAGGGTTCACTAAATTAGAAGGGTTGCAGCCGAGGGGTGGGGTGCATCTGTAAAGCCCACAGGAGAGGAGGGAACAGGTATAGAAAACACACACATAGTTGGCAAAGCTACAAAAGATCAAAATGAGATAATCTGAAAATAACTAAATCAAATCCAATTTTATTTGTCACATACACGTTTAGCAGATGTTATTGCGGGTGTAGCGAAATGCTTGTGTTCCTAGCTCCAACAGTGCAGTAGTATCTAAAATTCACAGCAATACACACAATACACACAACCTAAAAGTAAAAGAATGGAATTAAGGAATATATATATATATTAGGATGAGCAATGTCAGAGTGTCATGGACTAAATACAATAGAATAGAATACATTATATACAGTACCAGTCAAATATTTGGACACACCTACTCAATCAAGGGTTTTTCTATATTTTTACTATTTTCTATGTTGTAGAATAATAGTGAAGACAAAAACTTTAAAATAACACAAAATATATTTTATATTAGAGATTCTTCAAAGTAGCTACCCTTTGCCTTGATGACAGCTTTGCACACTCTTGGCATTCTCTCAACCAGCTTCACGAGGAATTGTTTTTCACCAGTCTTGAAGGAGTCCCCACATATGCTGAGCACTTGTTGGCTGCTTTTCCTTCACTCTGCGGTCCAACTCATCCCAAACCATCTCAACTGCGTTGAGGCAGGGTGATTGTGGAGGCCAGGTCATCTGATGCAGCACTCCATCACTCTCCTTCCTTGTCAAATAGCCCTTACACAGCCTGGAGGTGTATTTTGGGTCATTGTCCTGTTGAAAAACAAATGATAGTCCAACTAAGCGCAAACTAGATGGGATGGCGTATCGCTGTGGAATGCTGTTGTAGCCATGCTGGTTAAGTGTGCCTTGAATTCTAAATAAATCACAGACAGTGTCACCAGCAAGGCACCCCCACACCATCACACCTCCTCCTCCATGCTTCACGGTGGGAACCACACATGCGGAGATCATCCGTTCACGTACTCTGCGTCTCACAAAGACACGGCGATTGGAACCAAAAATCTCAAATTTGGACTCATCAGACCAAAGGACAGATTTCCACCGGTCTAATGTCCATTGCTCATGTTTTTTGGCCCACGCAAGTCTCTTCTTATTACCGGTGTCCTTTAGTAGTGGTTTCTTTGCAGCAATTCGACCATGAAGGCCTGATTCACGCAGTCTCCTCTGAACAGTTGATGTTGAGATGTGTCTGTTACTTGAACTCTGTGAGGTGCAATCTGAGGTGAAGTTAATTACCGATTTCTGAGGCTGGTACCTCTAATGAACGTATCCTCTGCAGCAGAGGTAATTCGGGGCTTCCTTTCCTGTGATGGTCCTCATGAGAGCCAGTTTCATCATAGCACTTGGTAGTTTTTGCAACTGCACTTGAAGAAACTTTCAAAGTTCTTAAAATTTTCCGAAATGACTGACCTTCATGATTTAAAGTAATGACTGACTGTCGTTTCTCTTTGCTTATTTGAGCTGTTCTTGCCATAATGTGGACTTGGTCTTTTACCAAATAGGGCTCTTCTGTCACAATACAACGGATTGGCTCAAATGCATTAAGAAGGAAAGAATTTCCACAAATTAACTTTTAACAAGGCACACATGTTAATTGGCTTCTCAAATGACTGCCTCGCCTGGTTCACCAACTACTTCTCAGATAGTGTTCAGTGTGTTAAATCGGAGGGCCTGTTGTCCAGACCTCTGGCAGTCTCTAGGGGGTGCCACAGGGTTTAATTCTGTGGCGACTCTTTTCTCTGTATATATCAATGATGTTGCTCTTGCTGCTGGTGATTCTCTGATCCACCTCTACGCAGACAACATCATTCTGTATACATCTGGCCCTTCTTAGGACACTGTACTAACAAACCTCCAAACAAGCTTCAATGCCATACAACACTCCTTCCGTGGCCTCCAACTGCTTTAAATTCTAGTAAAACTAAGTGCATGCTCTTCAACCGATTGCTGCCCGTACCCTCCCACCCGACTAGCATCACAACTCTGGATGGTTCTGACTTAGAATATGTGGACAACTACAAATACCTAGGTGTCTGGTTAGACTGTAAACTCACCTTCCAGACTCACATTAAGCATCTCCAATCCAAAATTAAATCTAGAATCGTCTTCATATATCGCAACAAAGCCTCCTTCACTCATGCTGCCAAACATCCTTGTTAAACCCTCGTAAAACTGACTATGCTACCGAACCTTGACTTCGGCGATGTTACAAAATAGCCTCCAACACCTACTACTCAGCAAACTGTATGTAGCCTATCACTGTGCCATCCGTTTTGTCACCAAAGCCCCATATACTACCCACCACTGCGACCTGTGTCCTCTCGTTGGCTGGCCCTCACTACATATTCATCGCCAAACCTACTGGCTCCAAGTCATCTATAAGTATTTTCTAGGTAAAGCCCCACCTATCTCAGCTCACTGGTCACCATAGCAACACCCACCCGTAGCATGTGCTCCAGCAGGTATATTTCACTGGTCATCCCCAAAGCCAACACTTCCTTTGGCCACCTTTCCTTCCAGTTCTCTGCTGCTAATGACTGGAACAACCTGCAAAAATCTCTGAAGCTGGAGTCATATCTCCCTCTCTAACTTTAAGCATCAGTTGTCAGAGCAGCTTACCGATCACTGTACCTGTACACAGCCAGTCTGTAAATAGCACACCCAACTACCTCATCCCCATATTATTACTTACCCTCTTACCCTCTTGCTCTTTTGCACCCCAGAATCTCTACTTGCACGTCATCATCTGCACATCTATCAGTGTTAAAATGCTAAATTGAAATTATTTCGACACTATGGCCTATTTATTGCCTTATCTCCCTAATCTTACTACAGTTGCACACACTGTATATAGATTTTTTTCTATTGTGTTATTGACTGTACGTTTGTTTATCCCATGTGTAACTCTGTGTTGTTTTTGTCGCACTGCTATGCTTTATCTTGGCCAGGTCGCAGTTGTAAATGAGAACTTGTTCTCAACTGGCCTACCTGGTTACCTTAAGAAGCTGGTTGAGAGAACGCCAAGATCGTGCAAAGCTGTCATCAATTCAAAGGGTGGCTACTTTGAAGAATCTCAAATATAAAATATATTTTGATTTGTTTAACACTTTTTTGGTTACTACATGATTCCATGTGTTATTTCATAGTTTTGATGTCTTCACTATTAGTCTACAATGTAGAAAATAGTAAAAATAAAGAAACCCCTTGAATGAGTAGGTGTGTCCAAACGTTTGACTGGTACTGTACAGTATAGCAAAAATATGTAAACATTATTAAAGTGACTAGTGTTCCATTATTAAAGTGGCCAGTGATTTCAAGTCTATGTATATGTGGCAGCAGCCTCTAAGGTGCCTAGTGATGGCTATTTAACAGTCTGATGGCCTTGAGATAGAAGCTGTTTTTCAGAAGAGAAGTGGTCATAGTTGGAGGTAAGATACTCAAGTAAGAGAGTGGTGTGGAGCCTTCCTCTCTTTCCTTCCTCAAATAACTCTACAGCACCTTCTTTGTTTCAGCGACGGTCTTAGATTTGCAACGCGACCGCCACTGAGAAAACATGGGAGACTGAAGCGCTAGTAATAATTGCCTTGCAGAGGTGAAGAGCACACCTCCATGATACCAATTGCTGATTGCCTATGAGAGGAGAAACCACTCCCCCTCCAATACAGCCACTGATTACAAAGACGACAACAGTCGCAAATTGCCCTGCTCCTTAATCCTGGTTGAGGTGTCAACAATCATCTGCAATTAATAGCAGTCAGCAGTTCATGCACCACGTAGGCTACAGGGAAGACAGGCAGTACTCTATCATTTGAGAGTGGGGTAATTTCTAGAACAAAGGGGGCCTAATCTTGTAAGGATCAGACAAACACAGAAGAGAAGTGGTCGTAGTTGGAGGTCAAAGGTCACTATTTAGCAGGCTGTGGTAATCCTGCTAGTAGCCTTCTACTAAGCCTTGTTTGGCACTCACCTGATTTGGCACTTGACCAACAACAATATCTACAGCTCAATAAATGTTCACCATTATCATAATGGAGGGAAAGATTATCCTATCTCGCACACTGTTTAGAGAATGCAGCGTACATCACTAAAATTTGTTAACAACAGTCAACCCTCTTTACAAATGTGAGATGTACTTATGTCAGGTCTGTACTGTGTCCTACCATGAGGTCATCTCTGTGTACTGTGACTGTACTAACCCTGGTTGGCTTGTTCTGTCTGCAGGGCAGTCTGGACAACATCAGCATAATCTTGGTCTGCTTCCCTGGCGCCCCCCAGCTCTCAGCAGAGGCACTACACCAGGAGGCAGCGCTTGAAGACCTGCTGGAGTCTAAAGTGGCAGGTGCAGTATTGTGGCGGTCCTTGTGAGGATAATTATATTCACTCACTTCAGTTTATCCAATTTAACCCCAAATCAGTTTACAACAAGATTTACACTACTATAGTTGGGTCGTTCCACAAATTAGGCACCTTTGAGTACCTAAAAACACCAACACTCTGTCATAAAGAGCACGTTAAACTTAATAAAAAACACATCTTCCCATCTCAAGAGGTTAAATAAAAGAAATACTATAGTAAGTACAAATAAAGTAACAGTGTTGACAACTTCTTAAATCAGCCATAAATCCCCTTGTGACAGAAGGAAAAGAAGCTTGTTGTGTACAACAAGGAGGGGCGATTGAATGCAATCTTCACCCCAAAACAGTTCTGGAAAAAAATGTCTAGCCTGTCTGTTCATAGCTAACATGGTTGACGTGGTGTGATCGACCCGCTCAGTTTTCCACCACGAAACATCAGAAAATGGCCAAAAAGAGTAGAACCAGCTCACCTGCTTTTACACTGTGATTTGACTATTAGATGTTCAATACTTCTTTTGAAAAAGATATTAAAACAAGAGTTCAGTTCAAGTAACAGTGTTGACAAAATGCAACAAAATAACTAGGGCTTTGCAATGATGGTGACAATTTGGAGAAATATTGGGGTTAAAATAGTCCTATAAGTCACAGAGGATGCTTAAAAGGACATGTACAAATGCTGAATTTCTGGCACTTTAGCAAGTCTTTATTAATATAAAAAAATCTGATTTATTCAATATTAAAGGCAACTTCATTTAATATAACAGGCTTTAACATTCAATATCTGTGCACAATTTCTACTTCAAATATCAATGCAAGGAATGCAAAAGGCACTCATTTTGTGGAGTGAAACAGTTCATTGACACAGAGAGGGCAGGTGCACTATTGTCAAGTACGCTACATGTATAATTTCAATCATTGTTTTTCTTTTAACTACTCCCCTCTTCCCTTTTGATAGAGATTTATGAGGAGCTGAGTTCCCAGGGGGAGGATCCTGACCTGCTGTCTGTCCTCACTGTGCTGGCAAACACTGATGTCCCAGGTTTACCACCTGGAGGCGGTCTGCAGAGCAAGTAAGTGAATCTGAGTGCATTGTGCCAAAAGTTAATTACAGCGCAATAGGTACTAAATAACAAAGTGCAATAAGGATCCTCTGAGTAGAGAGACACTGCTTGTCCTCTAACCTGTTTCCTGTGTGTTGCAGAAGGAACTGTATCATCTCTGCCTATTACGAAAAGAAAGAGGCACACAATCCTACTACACCTAATGTAAGTGTTTGTATTTATATCAAGCTATCTTAGTTACTATACCAATACTACGTCATCTCTGAGCGGGTCAGTATTTATGGACAATCACTTAACAGCAGTCCACATTTTTCTCCAGGGGCTTGGTGTTTCTGAGAAGCTCGTCTAGGCTCTGTTGTCTGGGAACCGTCTCAGGAACACAACCAATGACAAAATAAAAACTGTTTTCATTATGTGGCAATTCAATCAATCACAAAAGGGAAGCTGAGGAAGGAATATTGTCGCATCCCTCCTGCCAAGCAACATCCTGACGTGACAAGTAAAATGCAATTTGTGAACTATAGATTTTATATTTCTACAATATAGGGAACATTTTATTTTATAGGACCTGACACTTTTAAACTCAGAGATTCTGGCTTAGCAATATGATCCAGTAGTTGACAACACATCTGAATTATATTTATCCCATATGGATAACAATGTCATATTCTAATTGTTATATTATTTAAAAATGGAATTCAATGAGGTAAAACTAGCACCAGTATTCTTTGCACAACTTCTATAGGTATGGATTTCAGGTTGATGTTTAGTGTTGAGTCATCAAACCTCTCTCTCTCTGTCCTGTGTTTGGTCTGGTTGGCATGACCTGTACTGTGCTGCCTTACCGACCTTGATGACAGTAGATTTAATAACATGTTACAGTGATATGACCAAGACAAACCCAAGAAAGGTCAGTAGATTGATGAATGTGTTAATGTATTATCATATGTGATTTAAATGAGTATGTACTTTACTTACATACTGTGTAGTGTGTATAGACACTACATGTTAAAAGTCATGACTGTTTTCAGCCTAAATAAAGATGATTTGACTGAATAAGAACTTGCAGAGAATTTACTAGAGAGCACCACAGCATCCACTTACATCTCCATCAAGTGGCTTTCAACTACATATTTATAATGACAAATATTTTGATAGTTAACGTGGTTAACTAATATGCCAGATCATTAAAGGTTTTACTGTGTTTTAAATTATTACTGCCGGATGGTAAATCACAGACAACGAAGAGACTTCATTTCATTTATGTCCACCAGGAGGAGTTGTCTCTCAATACAAAAGTGTTCAGCCTTCTTCTTTTTGAACGTTTCTGTTTAAAAGTGTGCTATGAAACACCTTGGTGAGGATAATATGGTACATGATGTTCATGTTGTAAAGAGATAAGTATGCATGATCAAGGTGACTCTTGAGGGAATATCTGCATAGGTGTGAGGGGCCCTGATCAGTTAGGTACTGTTAAAATGAACACAGAAAATTGGCAATCCATAAAAATTGGATGAGATAGTCACACTCTCACACCGTTTATTGACATAAATACCTTTCCAAATGCTATATTTGATTAAATGTGCTTTCTTTCAACATCCTATTTGTCAGAGTTATCTTGATGATTGCATTGCATTTTAATGTGACCTCCATCTCAGCCATCAGAAGATGAAGAGGTTTTATCTTCCTTTTACAGCTCTCATACTGTGTGTCTGAGGGCTTTCTATCTAATTAACGCAACACAATTGAAATGTGATACATATTCAACAGGTTCTCTAGCAGAGCCCTAGACATTAGGTGACTGAGGATACAAATACAGAATATGGGTAAATTTCTATGTTCACTGATGCCACCCCACGCAAATCCATTGTGTTGTGGAGGAGCTCAGGACACATCTGAAAGGCTCTCATAAATCAGTGGGTCTCCTCCAGACCCCCTCCACATCTCCATACTCCACACAAAGCCTGATTGCGTTCAGCATTGCATTCGAGCCAATCACTTGAGCCTCTCAAACCCTCTCCAGACATATGCTGTTGAAATGGAAGGTGTCTGTCCACCGCATCTCCCCACAGAACCAAGCGGGATCATTCTGTCTCAGGAGATCAGTGATCGTCATGAATGTTTGGCATTCTGAGAAGCTGTCAGACAGAACAGAGGTATGCTGTGGGTTATAATCATGTCTACAACTAGAAATCTAGCTAACCTCAATATGATTTACATTGAAAACAAATTTGGCAAATATGTATGGCCAGCTGTAGCATCCAACTGTTCTGTTTCACTACTGTTTGATCTACAAACAATGCTCATTCTGAGGATGAAACGTTGCTAGTTTTTTTTAGACATAACAGGAGAAGATCCAGCATCCAGTCTAGCTCCAGTCATATTTCAATAACCCAAACAAAACAGTGCTTTATTTCTGAGTTGGTGTGAATAGGTTTGGTTGGGGTCAGGTGGGACTACCTGTCCACACTGGTCTCCTGCAGGCGGTTGTTCATAATGGCGAATGCACCCACCCCCCCAGAGAAGCCATTGTGGCGAGGAACGTGGCTCTGCCTGGGGCCCTGCTGGGCTGTCTCACACAGCTGCTTCTGCAGCAGTGCCAAAGACACCTTATTGGACGCTGTGAAGTCATTCACCGAAATCATCTCCCCAGAGAGACGCCGGCCCCCAGCGACCCCGTCCACCCCCGCTCCGGCATCCGTCTCGCTGTCACACACTGTCTCCACAGAGGCGTCCGTGTAGCGATGTCGCCCTGTGGGGACTTGGGACGGGGTGGGCTGCACGGCGTTGCGTTTGAAGTGCTGCTGACGGAGTCGTGCAGGTGGAGGCCTCAAGCCAGAGTGCTTTTTATGGAGGCAGGGGCAGCAGACCCGCCTGCGGAGGCCTCTCTTAGGGCACGAGCAGGGACAGCGTCGGCCTGGACAAGCCAGCCGGGCCAGGATCCAGTTGAGAGTCTGTTTGATGATGATGGAGATGACGTTGAAGAGCGAGTAGATGCAGCACACGCCCATGAGGATGAAGAGGCAGTTGCCCAGGCGATAGGCTTCCTGGGCCTCATAGTGCTCCCTCTGGCTGCTCACCAGGTCCCCGAAGCCGATGGTGCTGAAGGCCACAAAGCAGAAGTACAGGGAGTCCATGTAGCTCCAGTCCTCCATGGAGCAGTACAGAGAGGAGGCGCTGCAAGCGATCAGCACAGACGCCACCCCCAGGATCAGCATCACGTAGTAGACAGAGGGCTTCCAGCCCTCCAGACTGTCCTCCTCACTGCGGGGCTCCTCGGCCCCTGACACAGCCCCCAACCCCGAGCGCCTCATCCTCCGCTCGTGGCACCAACGCATGATGTAGGCCAGCATGGTGATGATCCTCTCCAGGAAGAGGTTGAAGAAGAGAATGGTGGCGGCACAGCCGATGAGGCCGTAGAAGATCAGGAATATCTTACCAGGGATGGTAGCTGGGGTGTTCATACCAAAGCCTGGTGGGAAAGAGTACAAAAGAGAAGGGTCAATGTGAAAATTGTTTGGCAATTAAGTGCCCCTACAGTTGTTCTTAATTAGCACTACATAATTAGCACTACTATGTCGAGATGACAAAAGACGTGGAGATATTAGCATTGATTTTGATATCAGCATTTTGGCTTCATGCTATGAATGTAGCTGATATTAGTGAGGGATAACCATTTCACAGTACTGGGTACTTCCAAATTATGTTAACATAAACTAAAAATAAGGGAGACTGAATGAGTCATGAAGACAGGAGCTGAGGGAGAGAAGGGATGAGATGGCAATCCTGTTGTCTGTTAAAAATGGGGGCATTGTTCAGTCATGAGTAGTGTTCACATTGAAAAAGTCATAGCAAAGCAAATCAACCTCACATGCCAACATTTAATTGAAATTAAACTAATTTGACAATAGTGTCTCGGAGTCTAACCGATCATCCATCTAATCCCCGTAGCCTCCTCTCCTCTCTCTTCACCCCCATCATCTACTCAATACGTCCTCTACATTATACTGTGTATCTGTTGAGACAGTTGTGTTCGGATGTTTGCATCTACATGACAACAAAGAATTGCATCTTTAATACCCTGTCTCTGACCCTCAACGAAAGCAGCTGTCCAACTCACCGATGGTGGACACCACCGTGCCGACAAAGTAGAAGGCTCCAGAGAAGTCCCAGCGGGGCCTAAGAGCGTCCACTCTGATCCCGGCCCCGTTGGCCTCTTCATACTGGCGCAGGAGCGTATGCAGGGCTCCCAGGCTCACCCGGTGGCTCAGGGTAAAGTTGGCCAGCTGCTGGTCCCAGAGGAGGCGGGCACGGAGCTCGGAGGGGCGCTCCAGGGCGGAGAACACAGCTGCCCCACACAGCAGATAGAGCAAGATGAGCCCTGCCAGCAGGCAGAAGCGGGCATTGTCCTCATTGAGGGGCAGGGGGCAGCAGCCACCATCCCGTTTACGAGCCATGAGTGCAGCTGGCCCGGCACAGATACACGAACCACCGCACTAACATACACTGCCTGTCTGAGCCTGTCTTATTAACACCACTCAGGTCACTCACTACACATACATTACATACACCAAACTACCACCCACACACACACAAACACACACACACAACACGCTTAACAAGCCCTAATGTGCTAAAGCAAACTGGGTACTCACACAGAAAACCGACACACACAGCTGGCCCCCTAGGCCAGAGGATGTTGATGGTTGGTCCATCCAGAGCTCTCTCAATGTGGTGTAATGTCCTGAGTGGTCATTCACGTTCCTTATGAGTTCCGAATCTGATGAACAGTTT
The DNA here is from genome assembly GCF_029448725.1 of Salvelinus fontinalis. Taxonomy (NCBI): domain Eukaryota; kingdom Metazoa; phylum Chordata; class Actinopteri; order Salmoniformes; family Salmonidae; genus Salvelinus; species Salvelinus fontinalis. The sequence goes on from NC_074677.1 coordinate 36,404,087, forward strand.
CACAGATTGTCAGCTGTGTGATGATGTGCCCACTGATAGAAGAGAACTCCTGACTGTTTGGTCACTGTGTAAGACTCTGGAATCCTGCACTGGTCTGTGAACAAGATATCGGTACCAGTGGGCAATTCATTTGGTATTGGCATTGTTTTCAATCAACAAGTACAAATCATTTCCCCATCTTTCTCAAAATGTGTATATAAATTTACTGACATCTGTCGTGTAAAGTAAAACCATCATGAACCACTAGAGCTCTTTACTATGCCTGAAAATCAAAAACATCACAAAAGCCTACACTTCTCATAGTTTGGATCTTTGTTTTTGTTACATGAAATGTTCATAAGGCGCTTTGATAATTAATATCATATATTATCTGAAATATAAAGAGAGACAAAACATACCTGATTTTATATATCTTGATTAATCCGATGATTCCACAATTTATTCAAACAGTTTTTGTCCATCGTCATGGTGAGACTTGATCTGCGGTTCGAGGTAGCCTATCTGCGCTGGGTACACATTTCCGAGGATCTGATGATCAGTGACAATGGAGATGGGGGAGATGTGGAGAAGCAATCTGATCCGTAAATGTTGCCATCACAGACTTAAATATATTCGTTGTTTAAGTGTGTGTGTGTGTGTGAGAGAGTGAGAGAGAGAGGGAGAGGCAGGGAGAGAGGCAGAAAGAGAGAGAGACAGGGAGAGAGAGAGAGAGAGAGAGAGAGAGAGAGAGAGAGAGAGAGAGAGAGAGAGAGAGAGAGAGAGAGAGAGAGAGGGAGAGAGAGAGAGAGAGAGAGAGAGAGAGAGAGAGAGAGAGAGAGAGAGAGAGAGAGAGAGAGAGAGAAAGGGAGAGGCAGGGAGAGATCAGAGGGATAAAACCCATGTGTGCAAGCATACCTTGATTGGTGTAATAATCGTTTCTTGATTTTAGAAGCTTTTCTATTCAGGTCCTCCAACCTGTAATCAACGTTCAATCTAGCATTTCCTCCTCACTGGGCAGTGAGACTGGTGGTCTTCAATATATTATTGATATGCAAATATCTAAACTGATTAAAACACTGGATCTGGACTGTAAACTGATTAAAACACAACAACTTCTTATTCAACAGCTCAATTCCTTTTAGAGAAAGTTTTGCATGGTATTTATCCCTGCAACATCTGATTGCAAATGTGGCGTTTGAAGTGGTTCACAGCTTATTGATGATACTCTTATCAGGAGTTTACCAAGTGATTAACTAAGTATATTTTTCAGACAACCAGCATACAATGTATGTTCTCCTCTCTCCTTCGTTTCTGTCCCAAATGCCTCAGTTATAAGTCCTCTCTGTTGTAGGTTGTGTGGGAAGGATGGCTTTGTTCTCTTTTGTGTTTGTCTGTCTGCCTTTAATCTTGGATGAGGGCTGAGGGGTACTAGAGGGGCATGGCTTCATGCTAGGACACTGGAGCACTGAGTGTCCAGGTGCAGAAGAAAGAGGCTGTGCATGAAAGTGACACCTGCATTTACACCTGCAAAATATCCTTCAGCTAACTCTTCTTCTAGTGATTTCAGATCATTTATCAGTGTGTGTAGTCAAGCCTATTTTAAGAGCATATGATGTTTAGTGCTGTAGTCTTGTATTCATTAGTCTATTTTAAGAACATATGGTGTTTAGTGCTGTAGTCTTGTATTCATTAGTCTATTTTAAGAGCATATGATGTTTAGTGCTGCAGTCTTGTATTCATTAGTCTATTTTAAGAGCATATGGTGTTTAGTGCTGCAGTCTTGTATTCATTAGTCTATTTTAAGAGCATATGATGTTTAGTGCTGCAGTCTTGTATTCATTAGTCTATTTTAAGAGCATATGGTGTTTAGTGCTGCAGTCTTGTATTCATGCTGCTCTATTTGCATCCATTCTTTTTCTGTCTTCAATTTTTCATATAGCACTTACCACACGTATCATGCATTGTGCTATGGACAGAATGAAACATGGCAATGTCCCTAAATCACAACCCACTCTTTATCTTTTGGCAAAAACCTGATGTATGAAGTCTAGGTCATATGAATGAAGACATGAGTTATCTTGTGTTCAATAATTTGCCTAAAAAGCATCAGAACAGTCTCCCTTTAAATCAGTGGTGTAAAACACTTAAAAATACTTAAGTAGTTTTTTAGGGTATCTGTACTTTACTTTACTATTTATATTCTTAAGAACTTTTAATTTTATTCCACTACATTCCTAAAGAAAATAATGTACTTTCTACTCTATACATTTTCCCTGACAACCAACAGTACTCATTACATTTTGAATACTTAGCAGGACAGGAAAATGGTCCAATTCATGCACTTATCAAGAGAACATCTCTGGTCAAATGCTTCATTTGTAAATGATGAGTGTTGCAGTGTGCCTCTGGCTATCCATAAATTTAAAAACACAAGAAAATCATGTAGTCTGGTATGCTTAATACAGCGTTTTTAATGTGCACGTTTAGTTTTTTTCCCTAACACTACACAGCTGATTCAAATTATCAAAGCTTGATGATTAGTTGATTATTTATATCAGCTGTGTCGTGCTACGCAAAAAACAAAACGTGCATCCCTTGGGGACCGAGTTTGTGAAACCTTGTAAGGAATTTAAAATCATTATACGTTTACTTTTGATAATTAAGTATATTTCAGCATTTACATTTACTTTGAAAACTTAAGTACATTTAAAACCAAATATTTTTTTTTACTTTTACTCAAGTAGTATTTTACTGAGTGAGTTTCACTTTACCTTGAGTCATTTTCTATTAAAATGTATCTTTACTTTTACTCAAGTATGACAATTAGGTACTTTTTCCACCAATGCTTTTAATATACATTCATTACAATAATTAAAATAAGGTAATATGTATCATATTAGAAAATAGACAAAGACAACATACAATTGACAACAATTATATCTACCTTAAATAAGGCTATATACACTGAGTGTACAAAATATTAGGAACACTTTCCTAATATTGAGTTGCACCTTCTTTTGCAGTCACAACAGCCTAAATTCCTCAGGGCATGGACTTTACAAGGTGTCGAAAGCGTTCCACAGAATGCTTCCCACAGTTATGTCAAGTTGATTGGATTCTTGATACACACAGGAAACTTTTGAGTGTGAAAAACAAAGCAGCGTTGCTGTTCTTGACACACTCAAACCAGGTCGCCTGGCACCTACTATCATACCCCGTTCAAAGGCACTTAAATATTTTGTCTTGCCCATTCACATAATCCGTCTCAAGGCTTAAAAATTCTTCTTTAACCTGTCTCCTCCCCTTCATCTACACTGACTGAAGTGGATTTAACAAGTGACATCAATAAAGGATCATAGCTTTCACCAGGATTCACCTGGTCAGTCTATGTCATGAAAAGTGCAGGTGTTCCTATACAGTATTATACAGTCAATTAACTAATCCAGGGATGGGCAACTTTGATGGGGGTGGGGGGCCACAAAAAATCTGAACTCATCATGAGGGGCCACAGTTTAACAGCGAATTTCCTGCAATTCTGCACATTTTGCCATAGGGTGGAGAGAAATGTTTGCAGTTTTTAATATGATATCTGAGTGAGATGACTAACAAAGTAATTCAACCATGATAAGTTTAGGGGGGGGGGGGGGGGGGTTAAACTGGGGGACATTAAGGGGGCCACCAGTTGCCCATCCCTGAACTAAACAGACCAGAGCCAGCTGCTATTGCATTGGTGCCTAGTCAACCCGTTAAGCAGACCGGAACGGACCATTTTTTCAATGGTAAACGGCATCTTTCATTTATCCACCATCTTTGCTTCTGCTTCTAGTTCATGTGCTGAGATCTACCCATATTACCGCCACCTAGCGGCTAAAGCAAGAGCCTTACATATTGAGCTGTCAAGATTATGACCCAATCTCAAATGGACCCCTAGCGAGAATCTGAATTGCATTTCCTCATGTCCTCTCTCCTCACACCCATCTGACCTTCTCCTCCAATGGGTTTTGAGAATGAGGCGAGAGGACACGCGGAGTTAAGGAAATGCAATTGAGATATCCCCCTATAGTAGACCCTACACACTTGAGATCTGAGAGGATTTGACAGGTGCAACCAATATGCTAATAGCTGCACCTTGCCCTCTCATATGCTAGGTTGAAGTTTCACCATATTGCTTATACCAACCAAATAATTTCAGATTTCCACAAGTGCATAGGGAGTAGGGTCAAGGGTTCCATTTGGGATTGGGCTGTTAGCTTGTGCTACTTTCTGGTTCTGACAGTCAATATCAAAATTACTCAGGCATTTCTAATTTGTGTGATGCCACCTTTTATTTATTTTTTATTTATTTTACCATTATTTTACCAGGTAAGTTGACTGAGAACACATTCTCATTTGCAGCAACAACCTGGGGAATAGTTACAGGGGAGAGGAGGGGGATGAATGAGCCAATTGTAAACTGGGGATTATTAGGTGACCATGATGGTTTGAGGGCCAGATTGGGAATTTAGCCAGGACACCGGGGTTAACACCCCTACTCTTACGATAAGTGCCATGGGATCTTTAATGAACTCAGAGAGTCAGGACACCCGTTTAACGTCCCATCCGAAAGACGGCACCCTACACAGGGCAGTGTCCCTAATCACTGCCCTGGGGCATTGGGATATTTTTTAGACCAGAGGAAAGAGTGCCTCCTACTGGCCCTCCAACACCACTTCCAGCAGCATCTGGTCTCCCATCCAGGGACTGACCAGGACCAACCCTGCTTACCGTCAGAAGCAACCCTGCAGTGGTATGCAGGGTGGTATGCTGCTGGCTGTGAGTGGAAGGTAGCCAAGCAGTTAGAGCATTGGGCCAGCTACTGAAACATCGCTGGTTTGAATACCCAAGCCAACAGGGTGAAAAATCTGTCGATGTTCCCTTAAGCAAGGCACTTAACCCTAATTTGCTCCAGGGGTGCCATACTACTATGGCTGACCCTATAAAACAACATATTTCACTTCACCTATCTGGTATATGTGACAATACATGTTTATTTACCATACATTTCATAAGCATTATATAATGCCATTACTTGACCTCTTGTGACACGTAAGCATATAATAGTATTTGCTAGACCTTTAAAATAATAGTCAAATTCACTTCTCATACTGATCATATCATCTTTAATCCAAAACACTCAACAGGTTAATGTAGCTAGATGAAAGTATTTTACAACAATGACCAGAGCAAATGGTCTGCTCAACCCAACAAACTCACTGGCCAGAGACTGTTTTAAAAATGTTCATCCTCATCATCAGTGGTGTCCACCTCTCTGACAGAGGACAATAGTGCAGTCATACAGTTCAGATCCATGGCCATTGCTTAGGACAATGACTGCACTTACTCAGCTGCAGATTGAAAGGAGTAGTAATCTGACTAGTGATTTATTAATGTAATTACATAGTGGATGCCGATGTATCCAGCTAGAGGTAGCGACAACAGAGGCTGTAGAGAAGGAAATGGTTTTGGTCATCTCTCTGCTTTAGGTTTGGAGAAAGTTCCTAGTTGCTTTGTGTTCACATCTTTCAACTGGTCTAGCTGTCTCTGTCCACGCCGGTAAAGATATTCTATGTGCATGACATCAGTCTTCTTGATGTGGGAGTTCTCTCGGAACTCATCCCGGATCCTGGGTAGAAAGCCTGGCTTGTCCTGGCCAGCACGCAGGAACTGGCGGTACAGAGACAACACCTGTTTCTGCAGCTTACTGTGGCGTACCATGGTGTGGAACACAGGGCACCAGCAACACAGATGACCAGGGAAGACGACTGACCAGAGGATAGAGAATGGAGCAGCCTCACCGTCACAACACATGCATCAGGGTGTAGATGAAGTGTCTCCTACACCTATGGGAGAAAGAAATCATAGTGACTGGTGAAACAATGATATTATCTGGCCATGTTAGTTGTCATTATAAATATTATCTTATGGTTATAGGTGTGTTTCTGAAGAAACACTATACGGTCCTAAATAATTTATTAGCCTCATGATGATAGCCCATGAAACCAATATCCCTGATGATAAATAAACTCAGTATGGACAGTCAGGGACCCGAACTCATCCCAGACAGTGGACAGTAACATTACAGGAACAGTATTATATGAGTGAGTCACATCAATAAAACTTCTAGCTAGTGGCTAACCTACACCCACCACAAAGTTGAACACTTTACAAGACATTCCACATACATTCTGATACTAAAACACCACAATATGGTTTAAAGTCAAGTAGCTAAATACTAGCTAGCTAGTCGAATTTACTGGGCTAGAACTGCTAGCTAGCTAACCTGCAAACTAACATACCTTGACAGTCAGTATCAACTTCGAAAATACAGTAAATTTGCCTGCATTTGATAGTGAAATGCGTTTAATGTCAAGTGTGAACCTCCCGTTAAAAACCTGTTTACCACTTAAACCGTTTGATGAACATATTGCTAAAACACTAGCTCGCTAACACAGCACGACCTCTATGATAACTCATGTTAGCTATGTATCAAAGACAGTACTGTATGAAGATAGGCCAAAACTGCTTCCCCATACCAGACTTCTAGGCGATGTCACAGCGACGTTTGCTAGCTAAACTCATGCGTATAAATACGTCATGTGCAGGCGGGTCATTCCTCTCTTGCGGTGCCATGTGGCCCTCAAAACTTTTGGAGAAAAAAAATTATATGTATTTTAAATAGTATTCTAAGAGAAAATGGGCATGTTTGACTTTCAGAAAAACAAATTGGTCAATCTCAGGCACTTACAAAAATATTGAGTGCATTTTCCAATTTGTTAGGTGCATAATCCTAACAGGGTGGAACCCACTTGTAGCAAGATTGAGCTGGCTAGCAAAATGGTGAACACTTTAACAGGATTTTAACTTCTCTATCAAACATATTTACATTTTCTCCATAATTTAGCCTAACATAGTGGACATTTATGAGTGGGACATATAGACTAACAACTGAGTGTTTATATTTATTTAGTTTTGCACAATAGTTTTCCCACCAAAGAAATTACGACACTTCCTAAATTTGATGTCATTGTAGGAAGGGGTTGCTTTCTTAAATGAAGAATTACAACAAACTAACAGGGAAAGTGATCAGGGAAAATCATAAATAAAATAATAAATACAATAATTATGAAAAATACTTTATTGATGAAAGAGACTTTAACTAGGACTATAAAATAATGAAGAAAGATTAGAATGTTTATTATTATTTTATGGCATATTTATTGTGGAAGTAGATAACTGGAGACAAAAAACAAAAACGCCAACATTCACTGACAATTTTTTTTGCATAAAACTCCCTTTCAGGATCCATGTTTTTATGTTTTTTTAAGGTTAAGGACACCTGGCCTTATATTTAAAGCCTTCTGTAATCTACATATTACACTAAATAAGAACTGATATTTCCTGGGGACAGAAAAGGTACCGAAAAGTAGGAATGACCCAGGACGTCAAATCAAAGGCACTCCGTCGATATAAAGTTGTTTTTTATGAAAATGAAAACGTGTCAGTTTGTCACTTTCACGAGGTTGGCGTAATAACATGTTAAACTCGTTGAGTCATTGGCTCAAATCTACGTTGTCCCTTTAGATTTCGAGAAATTAAAAACTAACGAACCATTTTTCACTTCTCAAACCCCGGCCTGTGCTGATTTTCCCAAAAGCATCGTAGCACTAAAATTATCTTTCGTTTATTGAGTTTCAATGGAATTAAGATGGTTAGTGCTACGATACCTTTGCGAAACCCAGGCCTGGTCTGTTTCGCAAGCGTTCCCGGAAGTCTCGCGATGTTGCGCCTCTGAGTTTAGAAACTCTGTGTTTAAATGTTTATGTTACGAAAGCCAAAGGCGACGGAACTGTTGCGTTGGGTGTTAGTTACACTGCCCTCTATTGGCTTGGATGTCTCACCTCACAATTCTGTTGTCAGCTTAGTACAGGCTCAAATGTTGGGGTGAACTTAACATGTTTCAACAAATTTCTCACACATGAAATTAAACAAATCAAACAAGTTTATAATCTTTATTTAGGAAAACATTCTGTGTGGAATTCTATGCAAGCAATCCTTAATTTCATATACATTTTTCATACAGTTTAATAATAATACAAACATAATTAAAGTATGAGGCGATGGCAGATAGTAGTGCAATACAATATTGGGTTGAGGGTTGAAGTACAAAATAGCCTCAATCAATCTTTCACATAGGAGATGGCATGACTCCAATGGAAGCCCGGGTGCATGCCTGTTGTGCATGAACCATTCTGAGTGTTTTGTTTCTTTCGGCAAAACAATTATAAGACATGTTGGCTAGCAGAAATAGACTGTCAGCCAGGCTATGTAACAACACTGTGACAGTTACAGCATCCATTCACACAGTCTGGTTCATTCAGTATAATAATGTTGTCACTGAGTTTACTGTAGCAAGTATTGCGCATAAAATAGTTTCTTATTATGCATTATTAGATTCTGCTGGCTGACAACTTATCATGTGAAAGCCATTGTTGTGCTACAATAGTGGATGCATACAGTAAACAATAATCATACTTTTCAATTGAGTTATTATCGCTTTTTGACAAGATAACTGGTGGATTCGACTCTTTCAGTATACAAATACTATGTGACACATTGGCACTGAACCTAGTATTACTTCTAGATAAATATCTCTACATATTGTAATGCTCAATATACAAAGTCATACTAATACATTTGATTCATCTTTATCTTCATCCTAATACATAGTACATGTATTTCTACAAACAGAGTTGGAACTGTTGGGTCTATGTAGGAAGCATAACTTCGCATTACTTGCATAAGCTACTATAAAATACTTCAGAAAGTATTCATACCCCTTGACTTATTTCATATTTTGTCGTGTTACAGCCTGAATTCAATATGGATTAAATAGAGGGATTTTCTCACCCATCTACACACAATACCCCATAATGACAAATTTTAGCAAATGTATTGAAAATGAAATACAGAAATATCTAATTTACACAAGAATTCACACCCGAGTCAATACTTTGCACCTTTAGCAGCGATTACAGCTGGGAGTCTTTCTGGGTAAGTCTCGAAGAGCTTTGCACTCATGGATTGTACAATATTTTCACATTATTCTTTAAAAACTTATTCAAGCTCTAGACAGCCATTTCGAGTCTTGCCATAGATTTCCAAGTAAATTTAAGTCAAAACTGTAACTCGGCCACTCAGGAACATTCACTGTCATCTTGGTAAGCAACTCCTGTGTAGATTTGGCCTTGTGTTTTAGGTTATTGTCCTGCTGAAAGGTGAATTAATCTCCCAGTGTCTGGTGGAAAGCAGACAACCAGGTTTTCATCTAGGATTTGCCTGTGCTTAGCTACATTCTGTTTCTTATTATCCTGAAAAACTCCCCTGTCCTTAACAATTACATGCATACCCATAACATGATGCAGCCACCACTATGCTTGAAAATATGGAGAGTGGTACTCAGTAATGTGTTGTATTGGATTTGCCCCAAACATAACACTTTGTATTCAGTACAAAGAGTTAATTGCTTTGCCACATTTCATTGCATTATTACTTTAGCGCCTCGTTGCAAACAGAATGCATGTTTTGGAATATTTTTTATTCTGTACAGGCTTCCTTTCACTCTGTCAATTAGGTTAGTATTGTGGAGTAACTACAGCGTTGTTGATCCATCCATCCTCAGTTTTATCCTATCACAGCCCAAAAAAACTCTGTAACTGTTTTAAAGTCACCATTGGTCTTATGTTGAAATCCCTGAGCGGCTTCCTTCCTCTCTGGCAACTGAGTTAAGAAGGAAGCTCGTATCTTTATAGTGACTGGGTGTATTGATACACCACCCAAAGTGTAATTAATAACTTTACCATGCTCAAAGGGATATTCAATGTATTTTTTTAATTTTATTTTTCCCTTCTATCAATAGGTGCCCTTCTTTGTGAGGCATTGGAAAAACTCCTGTCTTTGTGGTTGAATCTGTGTTTGAAATTCACTGCTTGACTGAGGGACCTTACAGATAATTGTATGTGTGGGACACAGAGATGAGGTAGTCATTCAAAAATCATGTAAAACACTATTATTGCACACAGTGTGTCCATGAGACTTATTTATGCTTGCCATAACAAAAGGGTTGAATACTTATTGACTCAAGATATTTCAGCTTTTCATTTGTAATTAATTTTGCAACATTTTCAAAAATATAATTCCACTTTGACATTATGGAGTATTGTAGGTAGGCTAGTGGCAAAAAAAAATCTAAATTTAATCAATTTTAAATTCAGGCTGTAACACAACAAAATGTGAAAAAAGTCTAGGGGTGTGAATACTTTCTGAAGGCACTGTTAATACACAATTATATCCCATATAATCTAGCACTTCCCAAAGCACATATTTATTGCTATATTATTACTGGACTGTCTGTCCTAAACATATAAGTGATTTTTGGGGAACAAATATGTACAGTAATGTCTGTATATCACCTCTTTATTTAGTATTTTAATCTTTTTTTATCCACATGATCTAGCTTGAACTTCCCTCATTGGGAAACACTATATACTCTAGTGTTCACAACCTCATTTACTGAACGTATTGAGAAAAGTCACCTAATCAAGTTTATCATTCTGTTTTTGCATAAGTCTGAGTTCCACATGGATTATGGGAATGTGAGGGACAGGGTTTATAAAAGGCCTCTATAATCACAATCCTAATTTCAACCGTTTTCTAGTATGGCTCCAGAATGGATAGAAAACAACAACAACAAGACTACTAGGGTATAGATTCTAGAACGAGGGATATAGGTGATGTAGAAAAAGGCATGGTATGATAGGACTTTGATGATTGTAAATTGATTATGTGGGAGAGTGGCTGGTATTATAAAATGCATCTGGGTGATTGTGGCATAAAGTCTAAAGGATACATGTCTATGAGCAACAGTAAAGGGAGGAAACGTCAGTCAGAGTCCTATGTATTCAGCAAGGAACACTACTAGCACCTTGGTGAGGTTCTCTATAGTCTGAGAATGGATGTGTTCCGCTGTGTCCTCCAGAGTGTGCATAAAGGAAGGGAAGGGCGTTGTGATCATGTGTAGGACTGGAACCCCTGCAGGCATAGAGGGGAGTGGGTGGGAATGGCAGAGAGACAGGGGAGGGGAGAAGACAAATGAGATAGGGTAGAGTGTAGGGGATGACAGAGGTTAATAGAGGGAGAGAAAAAAAAGGCAGATGGTAGATTAAGTTCTACAGGGATAAAACTAAAGCAGAGGGAGGACACCACTCTCTGCAGATACAGTACAGTCATAAGGTCATAGTCTAATCAGCTGTGTAGATATCAGTGGCGGTTTAAGATGAAGGAGGACGCTCTTTTATGAGCATGGCCTTATTTCTATTACAGCATATTGGATGACTGTCTGTCTTTCATATTACATTCACCCAGCTCAATGTAACGTCGATATGTTTAGGCTACTACATGATACTCGTATTTGCCCTATACCCATCATGACGTTGTTACAACCTAGCCTACAAATTAAGTTTATAACGTAGGTGCAAAGGTCGAAAGACAAATTGGAGTAATGCCTGCATCTAGCTGATCTAGGGTGTAATCATTAGTCCAAACAGTTGCAAAACTTAAACAAAAGGTTCTAGTGGACAAATTCAGGTAGGTCCATCCCTGTTTCATTCCGTTTTCTTCCATTTACGAAACGTTTTGCAACAGAACTGGCGGAATAAATACACCCCTGTTCACCCGCACTGTCACACCGTGATCAGTTTCACCTGTCCTTGTTATTGTCTCCACCTCCTTCAGGTGTCGCTTGTTATCCCCGGTGTATATATGCCTGTGTTTCCTGCCTCTCTGTGCCAGTTTGTCTTGTATGTTCCAAGTCAACCAGCGTGTTTTTCCCGTGCTCCTGCCTTTTCTATTCTCTTTTACTTTGACCTTTGCCTGTTTTCTGGACTCTGTACCCGTCTGCCTGACCATTCTGTCTGCCCTGACCTCGAGCCTGCCTGCCACACTGTACCTCCTGGACTCTGAACTGGTTTTGACTTTTTGCCTGTCCACGACCATTCTCTTGCCTACCCCTTTTGGATATAATAAATATCAAGGACTCAAACCATCTGCCTCCCGTGTCTGCATCTGGGTCTCGCCTTGTGCCCTTATAAGCACACACAGTTCACTTTCATAGTAGCCACACAAACATCATCATCACATTTACACGCTCTCTTCTCATATTTTCCCTTCGCTTGTGGAGTTCAGTGCACAACACAACAGCTGTCTGTGCCCATGTGAAATAAACCTCTCCAAGCCAAACCTTCATACCATAACTGCTACATACAGCCTACATTGTTGTCACCATATTATCTAACTTCATAGTCAACATAGCTACTATAACTAACATGTTAGTAAACCCACAATCCAATCCATGTGTACAATCACGCAGTAGTGTACAACAAGCAGTTTAGCAGTTACACCGGCGGGCCCCAGTGGCAATACACTTATAAAACCGAAAGCTCACCTTGAATTGGACGTGTCGGATAGCCTTAGCCAGCTAACTAACATAAATATCATACCTCGCTGTTTGAGTCAGGTTGTTGAAGACGCTAAATTAGCTGCATTAGCTAGTGTAAGTCAAAGTGAAACTGAAAGAAAAATATATATTTCGCTCTGTTGCTTCTCCTTAATTTTGTACAAAATTCCTTTGTTCAAAACTGTTCAACTATTGTCTTTCTCTCTCTTTGAGTCAACTACCACAATTTATGCACTGCAGTGCTAGCTAGCTGTAGCTTATGCTTTCACTACTAGATTCATTCTCTGATCCTTTGATTGGATGGACATGTCAGTTCATGCTGCAAGAGCTCTGATAGGTTGGAGGACGTCCCCCGGAAGTCGTCATAATTACTGTGTAAGTGTATGGAAGGGGGTGAGAACCATGAGCCTCCTAGGTTTTGTATTGAAGTCAATGTACCCAGAGGAGGACGGAAGCTAGCTGTTCTGCTACACCATGGTGCTACCCTACAGGCTACTGTAGACCTTCATTGCAAAACTGTGTTTTAATCAGTTATTTGGTGACGTGAATATATTTAGTATAGTTTTACCTAAAAAGGAGAACTTGCAATATGTATCTTTTTGGGTGACTTGACAAACATTTCATAGAAATGTGAGTTATAGATTTGTCATACTCTAAGAAGCGGTAGATCTGTTCTATATGCGCAATTTCTATGTTTTTTTGCGTCTTTTACTTTCGGTTTTGTACACCATCTTTAAACAGCTGAAAATACAATGTTTTTGGTTATGTAAAATATATTTCACCACAGTTTAGATGGTACAATGATTCTCTACACCAGGGGTATTCAACTCTTACCGTAGAAGGCCAGAGCCTGCTGGTTTTCTGTTCTACCTGATAATTAAGTGCACATTGCAGTGGAAATTGCTTTGAGGTCCAGAGTTGAGTTTGAGGGCTCTACACATTACTTCACATAAACTGAAATTAGGCGAACTATTCAAATTTTTGCAACCAGGAAATAGACAAGTGATTTCCGCATTGTGCATCTTTAATGTTTCACTATAAAACAAAATATGAAATTCACTGAGTAGGATGGTCCTCCCCTTCCTCCTCTGAGGAGCCTCCACTTGTATATTTTCATGGTGTACTGTTAAACGTCCATCCTTAGTCAGTAAATGTGCCCTCTGACCATCTGCCTATCTATGTGGGTGTGCTCTCTCACCCTGCTGGAGGAATGGCACATGGTCGTCCTCTACAGGGCCCAGGTTTATGTCCTTCCTGAAGTAGCTCACCTCTCTGGGGTGGGAGGACAGCAGACCCAGCTTATGGAGCCTCCTCTCTAGCAGACGGACATGACAGCCACCGCGGGCCATGGGGGGTGGAGAAAGGGTAAGCAGAGAGGAGAGAAAAAATGATGGAGGAAGAACAGCTCATTTCAGGTGTCTTATTACTTGTGCCTGAGTGGAATTATAGCCAGATCAGCACTGCAGAGCCTGGTCCTGTATTAGCATGAGTCAGTCATCCACCTACAAAACTCTCTCTGCCTTGCTCCCTGGCTCTTTCTGTCATTCTAGTGTCCCTCTACCTCACTATCTCCATTACAATAGGTTTTTGCCACATTGCAATTACAGTGAGCAATGAGCGTGATAAAAATGCATTAATTTACCTGGCAATATAGGACATTTTTGTGATACAGTATATGGAGTATACATTTTGAGAAGAGAGGTGGGGGCCGTACCTGCATATATCAGCTCATCAAACCAGCGTACAGTGTCGTCAAAGTGGTTGACAAACATAGGGTCAGGGGCACCAATCAGATCCAAAAGAACAAACAGGTCCTGCCATTCAACATACAGAACACTCCGCTAAGCAAAACATTAACTGCATACTACATAAGGCTTGGCAATGGAACATTGTAACAAACACTAACAAAGCCTCACCAAAGCATGTAACAGGGTGGTATGTTCGGCTCCTGGAGGGTGAGGTGTACGGGACATTTGGTCAGCAAGGTAACGTGAGCCGTACAGAGAGTCGGAGGGGCTCGGCTGATCAAACGCCTCATTACCATCAAAGAAGACCAACTGCAAAGTCACCTGTGACTTCTACCAGAAAGAAAAACAGACAGAAAGAATGATACAGGGGTTGGAGTGATACATTTTCTTGTAATATAACATATATGCTGAGAAAAATATATATTGGTCGAGTAATATGTGACTATCATTCAATATCCTTTAAAATACATTGCTTCTGATGCCAACATGGGAGATGTCCGGTGAGTGTTAATGATGTCTGTGCCTCAACCTATAAATGTCTGCACAGTTTCATTTGGATATAAATGTTTTAATAATTGATGTGTGTGCATGGGTCAGACTCCAGATCTATAAATAGTCTGACATCCTGGGAGAGAGGCAAACACGTCAGAGGGTAGCCCAACAACACACTAAAGCCTCATCCTGTCATCAGTTTTCCGCAAATCCAACAACTTATATTCCCAGTGCAGCCAGGAACGTAAAAGGATCTGTCAAGTCATCACTTTCATCCTTGCCCTCTGAAGCGTACCCTTGTCCTACAGTAGCAGAGCAGACAGTATTTACCTGTTGTTTTAGCACTTTCAGGTGGAAGTCCAGAGCAGTCACCAGCTCCAGTATCATGGCACAGGGGACGGCCGCGTCGCTGGCCCCTAGGAACCTCCTGAGAGGCCCGTCGGGGGTTTTGGAAGCTGGGAGCATAGCCTTGGAGTCGTAGTGGCAGGCCAGCAGCAGACGGCGTGGGGCCGAGGGGTCCAGGACTGCCAGCAGGTTGGAGAAGGTGATAATTCCCTTTGGGGTAGCAGAGTTGAAGGAGTCGACCTCCAATGACCAACCCGCTGACAGGAACTCTAGATGGCTGTAGATATGCTGTGGCAGTCACAGAAAAAACAGTGTGATTTTAATCTAAGGACATTATATCAGAAAACAACATGTTAATTGATACAATAACATGTAAGACAAGGGATAAAGAGAGACACCAGTTCCACTTTAATTACAGACGTTCTACCCTGATGTCTCTTGCTGGAGTCAGTAGAGTTCCTAACCTCACGCACCCTACGGCTGCCCCTGGTACCTGGCAGTCTCTCTACCAGGATGGGCCTCAGGAGAGAGTACCACAGTCTACCTGAATTCACCTGGCCCACCAGACGCTTGATCTGGGCCACAGTGGCCCGACGGGGGTTATGGGTCAACTGCAGAAAGGGAGGACAGCAGGAGAGAGGAGACAGTTGCAGTAGTTTTTTCACATATGCATTTTGAAAACCGTCAGTCACCAGGCAGAAAATACTGTTATTATTGAACAATCAAAGATCTGACTTGAGGTAAATTGTCTGCCATCAGTGAAGTGTATATAGTTGAACAGACTGGGTTAAGTGTTCCAGCTGGCTCGGGTATGTAGGCTGTAGCAAGACAGCAGCACCTAAAAAGTAGGCTACTCCTTAGGCTTAGTGCAATATTGAAAAACCGGAGGCTACAGTGCAGGATCCATCACCTACCTTGTCCCTTATTAAGTCTGGCACACGAAATTGTGTGTTATCGTCCATATGAATACTGTCATCATCATCGCTTGTATCATTACTCGAGAAAGAAAATCCAAGTGTCAGAGCTATAGCCAGCATCCCACATAGGCATACGAGAAGCACCCGAACTCGGGACATCCGGAGCCGGTAGCAGCGTCCCAGTAGCAGCTTGGTGCCCGGAGAAGATCGGTGCTTCCGGGTGGTTCTCATAACTTGGAAGAACCGTTAGATTCATACAACAGTTCAGTCCGGTACAGAGCCTTTCTTAACTATGTGCGTTATAGTGCTTATGATTCCATGCTAGCGTATGGCAATGGAGAATAACGTCCATGACCGATTGAATTAATGAGGCCACTGGCTGCTTAGACTCGAGCCGAGGGTGGGCAAATAAACATGAAACCATTTATGACATCTATTATTTTCATTTAACACAATCTCATCAGGATAGGCTACAATTTAACAACAAGATACAGGCTATTTTACCTGAATGGAGCACTCACGCAGTCATGTTGGGACATACAAGCAGCGACGGATCTATCCAATCAAATCTATCAACCACTGAGGTATAATAAACTATCAATGTCCGCACTAATCGTATATTGACCCCGGCCATATCGTCGTCGTTTCGTTATGGCCCCAATTTTAGTGCACACGCTGTGTTCTGTGTCTGCAGTTGGTGCACGAGCTCCGACCGCCTGCTGTGAAAATTGTACGCGAAAATGATTCAGGAGAATGCTGTCAATTGATGGAAAAAGGAGACTGAAAAATGTGCCTTGTTTATTTAAAAGAAATTCTAAAAATGACAATAGACTAGAATTGAAAAAAAGTCACACATTAGCCCAAAAATATGAATTGATATGTGTATTGTGCTATCTATATCTGTATAATTGTATATTTCTGAACGAATTAATCAATTATTGATTTATTGATTGATTTCTAGTGAACCAAACCACTGATTGGTTTGTCATGTAGGCAAAATATTTCTGCATGGTAGCATTAGAATCACATTTCTTAAAAGTCTTAGAACGTTCAATGTACCCGCTAGGATAGGTCTGTGTCTAACCAATGACCTGCCTCGTGCGAAGGGATTGGTCTTTTCTTAACCAATGAGGTGACATAACTAGCTGGCTAGAGAACAATCATTTAAAAAATAGATAGCCAACATTCTCTTTGCTGCTAAACTTCTTCTAGGTAAGTGACTGGCCATAAATTGTCACTAACAATTATTTCCACAGATATTAATACTTTTTATAGTGGCTAATAATTCAAATGTATATTTATCTTGCTTATCTCTGCTCACCCTTCATATACAGTCATTGGCTCGCCCTCGCTAACAAAAAACGGGTAAGTTACCCATAAAGTTAGCTGGATAGCTGGATTGCTAACTAGCTAGCTAACGTTATATATTTTTTTCTGTGCAATTAGCTCAACGTAACTATGTTAATATATTTTAGTTAAAGCAGAGAGCAATAGGCGACGCATGTAGATAGACACTCGTTGGTTAAAGGCGTGAAAATAATTTGCTAGACTGATGGATGGCAAACTTCAGCTAGCTAAGTTAACTGGCTAGCAAACTAACGTTACCGCGCAAGGGACTGTGAACGTTAATTTAGCATCTTTGACGCCCCCTGTGGCAGATTTGAGCATGGCACAAGGATCCGCAGGCAGAGACGCGACTCGCAGGAAAAGGTACTTTTAGCTACTTAAATGGCCTGTTGCACGTCACTGTCAAAAATAATGATAAAAGAGACTTGAAGACATCATGAAAATGATCTACTGTAGCTAAGTAATGGGTACATTATCTTACAGTAAGGATCAGCTGGACTGGAGCACATGCTGGAGCAACAGTCTGAAAGAGATTGCAGGCCTCCTGCCCATATCTAAGCCTAGGAATGGCCGAGGACTCACCAAGGTTTGTGCACGGACGATCTTGATTTAATTGTATTAATAGATTCCCTTTATGAGTATTTGTGTCCGTATGTGGGTGCATGGCTACAGTATGTCTGAATACAGTACGGTTACATTATGTGGGTGGGTGTTTCTGTGTGTGTTGTCTCATCTCTAATCTATCTTCAGAAGGAGACTCTGGTCCACATGCTGCGCTATTTTGACTTTCTTCAGAGTAGGATCCAGACCCTGCAGAGCCGCTTGCCCCCACACTGCATCCCCAAGCAGGAACCCGACACAGGTACAACCTCAGCCAAGCATCAAGACAAGTATAGACTACGTACCTGACTTTCATATCAATGCATTTACACTGTATGTGTGTGTGCGTGCACAGGGTCTGAGAGTGAAGAGAACACCCTCTCTGATCACTGCACCCCCCCTCACACTCTAAAGGCCAAGCGCAAATATGTTTGCAGCCGTTCCCGCAAGAGACCTGCCCCCACCTCAGGTACCAGACCCACACCTCCCCCCAACTACCCAAGACATTATGTTCAACACTATCAAAGACTGTTGTAAGGTGACGAGAGTAGTTCTGTTAGTTACATCAAGTATGATTACAAACTGTAGTTTTGTGTGTAATAACATCACACTAACCAGAATGGTGCTTTTCTGTTTGCTTAACTCAGAGGTGAAGGCAGAGCTTCAGGTGAACAGACAGAGGTTGTACAAATCTGTAGCCAATGGAAAAATAGTTTACCCAGAGGAGGGTGTGTCTGTCCCCATGTGGGGTGTGCATTCTGATTGGTCAGAGCTCCAGTCTAGTGATAGCCATGGGGCGTGGCCTGTGTATGACAGCGACTCCCAGCCGAGCTCCCTGGATTCAGGCTTCAGCCTAAATCAGCTGCTCCCCCTGAGAACGCCTCTGGAGGGTGAGTTAGGCTGGAGGGTCCCTCAGTGTTCCCAGGGCTATACATGACAGGTGTGTTTGGGACAAATGTTACTGAGTTGATGCCTCTGTATTTTGGTCTCCCACAGGGAGCAGTGGGACTCTGTGGACTCCATCCCCAACACAGAGAGGCCACTGCTTTGTTTGTGAGGACCGCACAGGCAGCGAGAGCATCCCATCAGGGAGCGGGGTCCTAGACACTCCAACTACGCCAATTACTGGGTGGGTTTACATCCCTGTAGCCGCATGCCTGCCCTTTTTAGTGTAACTTAGTATAGTATTCATGTGAATGTGTTTTCAACCCATATATACAGATGAAGTCGGAAGTTTGCATACACCTTAGCCAAATACATTTAAACTCAGTTTTTCACAATTCCTGACATAAAAATTCCCTTTCTTAGGTCAGTTAGGATCACCACTTTATTTTAAGATTTTGAAATGTCAGAATAATAGTAGAGAGAATTATTTATTTCAGCTTTTATTTCTTTCATCACATTCCCAGTGGGTCAGAAGTTTACATACACTTAATTAGCATTTGGTAGCATTGCCATTAAATTGTTTAACTTGGGTCAAATGTTTCGGGTAGCCTTCCACAAGCTTCCCACAATAAATTGGGTGAATTTTGGCCCATTCCTCCTGACAGAGCTGGTGTAACTGAGTCAGGTTTGTAGGACTCCTTGCTCGCACACACTTTTTTAGTGCCCACACATTTCCTATAGGATTGAGGTCAGGGCTTTGTGATGGCCCCTTCAATACCTTGACTTTGTTGTCCTTAAGCCATTTTGCCACAACTTTGGAAGTATGCTTGTGGTCATTGTCCATTTGGAAGACCCATTTGTGACCAAGCTTTAACTTCCTGACTGATGTCTTGAGATGTTGCTTCAATATATCCACATAATTTTCCTCCCTCATGATGCCATCTATTTTGTGAAGTGCACCAGTTCCTCCTGCAGCAAAGCACCCCCACAACATGATGCTGCCACCCCCGTGCTTCACTGTTGGGATGGTGTTCTTAGGCTTGCAAGCCTCCCCCTTTTTCCTCCAAACATAACGATGGTCATTATGGTCAAACAGTTCTATTTTTGTTTCATCAGACCAGAGGACATTTATCCAAAAAAATACGATCTTTGTCCCCATGTGCAGTTGTAAACTGCGGTTTTGGAGCGGGGGCTTCTTCCTTGCTGAGCGACCTTTCAGGTTATGTCGATATAGGACTCGTTTTACTGTGGATAGAGATACTTTTGTAACTGTTTCCTCCAGCATCTTCACAAGGTCCTTTGCTGTTGTTCTGGGATTGATTTTCACTTTTGCACCAAAGTACGTTCATCTCTAGGAGACAGAACGCGTCTCCTTCCTGAGTGATATGACAGCTGCGTGGTCTCATGGTGTTTATACTTGCGTACTATTGTTTGTACAGATGAACGTAGTACCTTCAGGCATTTGGAAATTGCTCCCAAGGATGAACCAGACTTGTGGAGGTCTACAATTTTTTTTCTGGGGTCTTGGCTGATTTCTTTTGATTCTCCCATGATGTCAAGCAAAGAGGCACTGAGTTTGAAGGTAGGCCATGAAATACATCCACAGGTACACCTCCAATTGACTCAAATTATGTCAATTAGCCTATCAGAAGCTTCTAAAGCATTGACATAATTTTCTGGAATTTTCCAAGCTGTTTAAAGCCACAGTCAACTTAGTGTATGTAAAGTTTTGACCCACTGGAATTGTGATACAGTGAATTATAAGTGAAATAATCTGTCTGTAAACAATTGTTGGAAAAATTACTTGTGTCATGCACAAAGTAGATGTCCTAACCGACTTGCCAAAACTATACTTTGTTTACAAGAAATTTGTGGAGTGTTTGGAAAACGAGTATTAATGATTCCAACCTAAGTGTATGTAAAGATCTGACTTCTACTGTATGTGTTTCCAGGCCAGGATCACTTTTCCTGAAGGACCAAATGCTTGGGGTAATCCCACCCATGCGAGGACGGAGGGAGCCCTTCCACAGCCCTGCTGCCACGCCCCAACGCCCTACCCTGCTCCCCCTGCTGCCGCTGTTTGGGACTGGGGAGAGTCTGAACCTCAGCCCCTCCCTCCTCACATCCCCTGCCCGGGGCCTCAGCCACTGCCTGTTGCCTGAGGGCCAGGAGGAGCTCCATGGTAACACTCCTTTTAATAACACACGCTCAATATTAAGCTGATTTAATATCATCTTATTGACCAGGGTATTGCTGCTTTATGTTGTTGGGTACAAAAGAGACCCTGCCTGCCATTGAAGTATATTTGAAGTTTCTGACTTCAAATAGATTACGGGAAGCTTGGTGTAGTGTGTAGTCTACCAAGTAGTGCAGTCTGTAAAACCTAATTGTAACTCGATTGGAAGGATTCCTCCAGCTATTAATCATATACATTCCTACTTACGTCTTCAGTTCCTGGTGCGAGAGAGAGAGTGAAACATAGCCAACAGCCAACACACACTCATCTTTTTGCAGTGCTATTCGAGGATGTTTGGGTCACCCCTAAAACGACCCACACCAAAGTCTCCTGCCTGCCCTGCCATGACCCCAATGACTCAGTAAGCCTCATAGAATCATGTTTCCACAACACAAATGTTGAGTGTATAGTATGTTAGGTACTAGTGTTGTGTTCGATATCGATACCAGGTTTAGTATCACAATACGTGATACCAAAATGATAGAACAGTAAAAAAATAAAATATACACATATTAGCCAAAGTCACAGAATGGCACCTGATTCGGACAGATAAACTCAGCTACTGCTCTGTTCAATCGCTGGGCATCTTTTGAGTTCAATATCACAATAAATTATAAATCTATTGATAAACTGGGTAAATCAGGGTGTAGCCTAGGCCTATCCACCATACAGGTGAATTCATATTCAATAGGAGTGTGTGCATGCATTGAGTTATTGAGCTTGTTTTGGCTGATTTCATAGGGCTACAGATGAAAAACTATTTAGTTCCCTTCCATTTGGGACTTATTTTATTATACTGATCAACAACATTGGCATAGAAGTAGCTTCTTTTATAAAAAATGTGCGCCGTCTCTTTAACCAGTAATGGCTCATTCACAAGGCAAGAGGTTTGGAGCACAGTCAGTTTGCTGAAGCAATAGATCATCTTTGGGAGAGACGTGAGAGAGACCGAATAAGTGAATGAATAAGGTTTTTGGTGGCAATCAGCTTTTGCGTTATTGTTTCTATATTGTCACAAACAAAGTACAAGGGTAATGAATTGATGTTACCTTTATCTGTCAGCTAGCAAGGAAAGTTAGCCTACAAAGCTGGAAGCTACAGGTATCTTGCATTGTAAAGTGTTCTTGCCTGTATGGACATTGTTTTGCGAACAGAGCTAACATGATGCAGCCCAGACTCTCGGTGGAGGCTAGCAGTGAGTAGGTGGAGCTAACATGATGCAGCCCAGACTCTCAGTTCAGACTAGCAGTGAGTAGGTGTAGCTAACATGATGCAGCCCAGACTCTCGGTGGAGGCTAGCAGTGAGTAGATGGAGCTAACATGATGCAGCCCAGACTCTCGGTGGAGGCTAGCAGTGAGTAGGTGGAGCTAACATGATGTAGCCCAGACTCTAGGTGGAGGCTAGCAGTGAGTAGGTGGAGCTAACATGATGCAGCCCAGACTCTCAGTTCAGGCTAGCAGTGAGTAGGTGGAGCTAACATGATGCAGCCCAGACTCTAGGTGGAGGCTAGCAGTGAGTAGATGGAGCTAACATGATGCAGCCCAGACTCTCAGTGCAGGCTAGCAGTGAGTAGGTGGAGCTAATATGATGCAGCCCAGACTCTCAGTGGAGGCTAGCAGTGAGTAGGTGGAGCTAACATGATGCAGCCCAGACTCTAGGTGGAGGCAGGCTTAATCCGTGAGACACATTTGACAGCAGTACCGAAAGTAACAAAAATTCTACTACTGAACTGTTTTTCATGTTCTACTACCCAGAAGAGTCTGTATATCGTGCAAAACAATTAAGGAAATGGGTATATTCAGCTTAATGATAAAGCCACTATTCCCCCTAGATGTCGGAGGGTGAAGCTGAAGTCAGGCATGGCCGAGGAGGGTGGCTGTCCTCCCTGAGTGAGGGGGAGGAAGCGGACGTCACCTGGACCCCCAAGCAACAGCAACTCCCTCTGAAGTCAAAGACCAGTAGCACAGGACGGCACCGCAGAGCCAATGCCTCCACCAAGGGTCCCCCTCGCACCCCTCTTAACCTGAAGAAGAAGTGTGTCAACGGCTTCATAATGTTCTGCCGCATCAACAGGAAGACCTACCTCCGGTGAGTGACTCCTGACCTTTATCCCCATAAGCCTGTGTTTCAGCTTGATGTACTGTACCTCTGTGTGTCTCTAACTAAGATGGCTGCCATGTCTTTGAACAGTACCCACCCTGGCACCCCATCTACTGTGGTCACCAAGGAGCTGGCCAGCCTGTGGCACGTCATGCCCAAGCAGGAGAGGCATGTCTACTGGTCAGTAACTTTCTTATTGTGTCTGTCTCTTTACTTACAGTTGGAATTTCTCAGTTTTACAGAGGAGCTTGTGTAATCTCTCTCAGTCTGAAGGCTCGTCACTTCAGCCGCCAGCAGAACCGTAACGTGAGGAGTGAATTGGTGGAGGGAGGCGGAGAGGAAGAGGACTGTGTACCCAGCCCCCTCCACATGCTGCTGGCCCAAAGAGACCTGTGTGCTGCAGCCAGAGGAGGCCCCTAGAGTAGCTACTGACCCTTCACTGACCATATGCATCTAGCATTGGATGTCCATATTTATACTGTATCTGTCCATATTCAAATCAACAATATTGTTTATTTAAGAAACACTGTATGAGTTAATTATGATGTTCTTTGGAGTTTAAATTATATTCTCAAACACAGACACTTAATCTCTGTCTAGCACAGTGGTTCTCAAATTATATACGTTTTTTAAAGGAAGTCAGTCCAACTTTAAACTGACTCTTGAAGTTGTAATAGTAGAATTAGGTACTGAAATTAGGTACTGAATCATCAGTCCCTCTTGTCATGTTTGTCATTGCATACCTTAGAGAGCTATGTATAACTTGTCAAATGTCCAGAAAAACTAGCCCATGTCAGCAAACATTTTTTTATTTAGGTTTTTTAGCCCATAGATATTGTTGTAATTTTTGTGTCACTCTAATACATGGCAAAATGTATAGAAGTGCAAGATAATTTGCTTTAAAACTGCAACATTTTCTTTGCACCCCATGACAAAATGTATAGAATTGCAAAAAATAAGTTGTTCCCCAATGCTAGAAGGGGGGCCCCGAGTGAAAAGGTTAGGGAACCCCTGGTCTATAGCACACCACATTTAACTGTTACTTTTTGTTTTCTGCCTCGTGTTAAAGTTATTTATACAACATGTTCAAACGTGGTTTTACAGATATCATTGAGAACCATTTTAGTAGGAAGTTTTGTATTTACATTAAGTGATGTCTTCCCGTGGGTTATAATGCCAAGGCAGTGTTTTACTAGTCATGTCATCCTGAAGTTTATTTCATCAATCAGTCTATATTTATTATCATAAGGGCCAAAGAAATTCCAGGCTACACAGTGCAGCACATAAATCACTTGCCCCATGGACTGACCATTTTATTTATTACCTATTTATACACACTGCATTTATTAATATGTGTGAAATGTCTATGTTTCTCTATTACACATTGTGTAAATTCCTTTTTTACAAGGCAGGTAGGAACTGAAGTCTTACCATTGTATTGAGTTATTCAAATTGTCAATTGGAAGTTTGCTGAAGTGTTTCTATGTGTGGTCTCAATATATGTTAAGATGTTCTGTAAATTAAAGTTATTCAATTGTTACTACTTTGATGAGTTATTTGAGATAAATGAAACAAGTGAACATTTATTTTAGATACCATACAATATGGTATTTTAGATTATTACAAATATAACAATCATTCTTTAAACAAAACAAGTCACATTGCACGGCTTAGTTTTTAATCTAAAGTCAAGACCACTGTTTCCTCAAACTACATGGTAGTCGTTTAGAAGTTATCGCTTGACTGGGAATCTCAGGTTGCAGTATATTCAAAGCGCTGGTAATACAATCAGGTAGTTATTACTTAGCCTTTTTCATACCAGAATGTATTAAACGATAAATAATGTTAACAGGCAATCTATCAAGGTACAGAGCAGCAGGTCTCTAGCCCAGGGGTTCTTAAGATTTCTAAGCTCGAGACCCAAATGACAAATGTACTGTCCTCGAATGACCCAAATTGAGAAGAAATAGTGTGTGATAAATGTTTATTCATAACTTGCGACCCAACTCTTATGCTCGGGGCCCACTTTAGGTACCAAACCATAGTTTAAGAAACCCTGTTGCTAGTCAATTCAAGGTGTATCGATTCCAATACTATGAAATTACATCTGTTTTGTGACATGTTATTTCGCTAGACAGAGAAATGGGTTAAATGAATGAGACTGATTTGATTCAAATTAGACAGATTTTCATACCCGCGATAGAAATTACGTCTATCTCCGCCGCGTGGGGGCTGTGATTTAGCTGGTCTAGTAAACAGGAGATCCTGAGTTCAAATCCCAGCAGTGCGTTTTCGTGCATTTCTTTTTACCCATTGGTGGAGAACATCAGAGGGGAGGGATCTCTGGTTTTCTCATCCAATGGGTTTTGACAAGTAGGCGAGGGGAGAGGACGTGAGGAATATGCGATTGGGATATTCCAATGTCATCAAGAGTTAAAACGTTCCAACTGTGTAAAGTTGAACCTGCAAACAACTCAAGCATTTAGCCAGCTTGTACACGTCACCGTCCCAGCATAAATATCCCCTACAAGCAAACTCTTGTAGCTCGCCGTGATCTTATAGTGGTCAGTACTCTGCGTTGTGGCCTCGGAAATCCTGGTTCGAATCCCAGTCACGGCATTGCTATGCAGAATGTCATGGCGAAAGGCCCTAACTTTGAATGAGTTTAAACTTACTTTGGAAACTGCCATTTGAAAAAGTCCCCCAGCTCATGGTAGCTTAATGACTTACACAAACTGATTCATCTGCTATTTCAAAGGTTCTTATGATTTTTTTAAATCAAGACCCAAATGTGAAATGTACTGTCCTCGAACAACCCAAATGAAGAAGAAATAGTGTATGTTTCTAAATGTTTACTCATAACTCGCGACCAACCTCTCACATGCTCAGGGCCCACTTTTGTTCCCAAACCATAGTTTAAGAAACCCTTTTGCTAGTCAATTTAAGGTGTCCGTATCGATTCCAATATTAGGAAATTACATCTGTTTTTTTTTTACATGTAATTTTGATAGACAGAGTTATGGGTTAAATGAACATGACTGGGTTGATTCAAAATAGTTGTGGGTTTTCATACCCAACAGAAATTACAGCTATGGGTGCTGTGGCTTAGTTGGTTAAAGAACCTGTCTAGTAAACAAGAGATCCTGAGTTCAAATCTCAGCAGTGCCTTCTTAAATATTTTATTGTACCCATTGGTGGAGAAGGTCAGAGGGGATGGACCTCTGGTTTTCTCATCCAATGGGTTTTGACAAGCAGGAGAGGCGAGAGAACATGAGGATTACACAACTGAAATATTACAATGTCATGGAGTTAAAACGTACCAACTGTGTACAACTGAACTGGCTAACAACTCAAGCATCTAGCCAGCTTGTACATGTCACTGTCCCAGCATAAGTAACCTCTACAACAAACTCTGGTAACTCGCCGTGATCTGTCCTCTTTCTCTGATCACATTTTGAAAACAATTTACATTTGAAAACTCTGTTTCAAGGTACTATCTTTTTTGAAACCATTTTTTCCTCTACTCCTCTTTTCAAATCATCTCTCTCTCTCTCCTCTTAGTGTCACTGGTCATTCTCTCTCTCTAGGCATCATTCCTGGGGCCACAACAGACTGAGTTTACAGAGTTGTTCGTTGGATGAAAGAGACTCCTCCCACAGGCGCTGGTTGGTCTCTCTCAGAATTGTCACTTCCTCCATCAGGGCTACTTTATCCTCCCTTTCCTGACCGTCACAGAGAGAGAGGTCATGGGGTTATTTAAAAAGAGATGGTGAAGTGGTCAAAATTGATTTAATGATGAGATATGGGGGTTGTGTATCTGAGGCGGAAGTGTCGCACCTTCTCCAGGTTGCTCTCCAAGTGTCTCAGCAGCGCCTCCAGGTGGTGAAGTCTTGACAGATCACTGGGCACTTCACTGTAGAGAAGCAAAACATATTGTTAATAAAGAATAACTTCAACACAAACTTCATGAGGGAAAAAACAAATTTGCTGAAGCTGAATTAAAATGCATAACTCTATAAATGGCACAGTCCAAACTTATCCATGTCTGCTTGAGAATGAATATCTTAGAGGACTTGGGTCATTAAGTCGGAGTACAGCCATTATGAGTGTGTGTCCAGTAAAGGGAATGGGCCCATAGAGAGAGAGAGTGTGTGTACTGTACCTTCTTAATGTGGGCTGGGCATTGTAGCCCTGAGGAGGGTAATGATTAGGTGGGCAAGCAGCAGGTCCACCCTCTGATCCATGCTTCTTGGACTTGCTGGGAGGAATGGGCTCCACTGTCCTCTTTGCTACAAGCATAAAAAATGAACGCAACATACACTGATATCACAAAAAAATCATTGCATATTATAATTTGGTCTAAAATGCCATGCTCCTCACAAACATTCATAAGCAAACTCAGGCACATAGACATGCTTCTTGCACACACAGTCTCCTACCTTCATAGGCCTTGGCAGCATTGACAAGGTTGCTCCACTCCAGGCCCCAGGCAGGGTCCAGTAGGGGGATGTGCCCAGGGTCCCAGCCCTCTGTCAGGGACAGCTCAGAGGCAGACAGGTCTTCTAGCCCCTCCAGCTCTGGGCAGTCAGAGACTGGGGAACATGCCAGACTGGAATCCAGGGGACCACTGCCGAGGCTGATCTCTGAAGAGAGGCTATGACGGCAGGACTATGGGACAGAGCTGTGGTCAGTTAAATGAGTACATGGACATACTCTGTAACTTTAAGATTAGTACTCATTGAATATGAGTATGTTAGAATATTGAACATCTGTGTGTCACAGGTCTGACAATGAGCCTCTATTTTCTTGTCTTCACCTCCAAAAAGCAAGAGCCACTAAAAGTTGAGTACCATCATCAGCACAGCTCATAAATGAAAACTAAAAAAAAAATTGTGACTTACATTTATCTTGTATATATATAATTATACACATACACGGTGCGTTCGGAAAGTATTCAGACACCTTGACTTTTTCCACATTTTGTTATGTTACAGCCTTATTCTAAAATGGATTAAATTAAAATTTTCCTCATCCATCTACACACAATACCAAAGTGAAAACAGGTTTTTATACATTTTTGCAAATGTATTAAAATAAAAAGAAGAAATACCTTATTTACATAAGTATTCAGACCCTTTGCTATGTGACTCGAAATTGAGCTCAGGTGCAGCCTGTTTCTATTGATCATCCTTGAGATGTTTCTACAACTTGATTGGAGTCCACCTGTGGTAAATTCAATTGATTTCACATGATTTGGAAAGGCACACACCTGTCTATATAAGGTTCCACAGTTGACAGTGCATGTCAGAGCAAAAACCAAGCCATGAGGTCAAAGGCATTGTCCGTAGAGCTCAGAGACAGGATTGTGCCAAGCTTGTAGCGTCATACCAAAGAAGACTTGAGGCAGTAATCACTGCCAAAGGTGCTTCAACAAAGTACTGAGCAAAGTGTCTGAATACTTACGTAAATGTGATATAAGTATTTTATTTTTAATGAATTGGCAAACATTTCTAAACCTGTTTTTGCTTTGTCATTAGGGGGTATTGTGTGCAGATTGATGAGGGGGGGAAAACTATTGAAATCAATTTTAGAATAAGGCTGTAACGTAACAAAATGTGGAAAAAGTCTAGGGGTCTGATAACTTTCCGAAGGCGTGTGTGTGTATATACTTTGTAAGCATTTGTATGTGAATGTTTCTGTTAATATGTTTACTATACAGTATATCTTTATCTTATCCAACTTGCCACAACTGAAGTTCCTTCTGGAAAAATAGTTATTATATTCTATTTCTTTAAATACTGTTTCTTTTTTGTTTGAGGTGCATCCGCCTGGGAAGGTGCAGGTAAGAGGGTGACTTGTCATGTTAGTTTTTACTGTCTGACTACGTTGAGAGAATATATTTGATTATTCTTGATTTGAATATGAATGAATGTTTAGGTAGTTCTTCCCTCGACCCTGCACTAGTCCAGAACCTGTTTCTGTTTGTATATTTCATTGTGTGCTTCTTGTCCGTTAACTAGGTTTGAAAGAGAAGTCTGTGGTTTTGACTAATGGTGGAGGAGAAAATAAAACCTGTTGACATCTTTATCGGAGGCAGAGCTCCCAATGTTCTTGTTTAACTAAACCTGTGGTGTAGAATTGGCTACATTTATTTTTCGATCGCCTCACTTGTGCATCTACGATGTTTCTAGATAGCAGTCTTTACACAGGCAGCCCAAAAGATCAGACGTGATTGGTCAAAAGACCAATTAGTGGAAGAAATATGAGAATTGGGCAGCCTGTGTAAACGCAGCTGATGTGTGCCTAATTAACTGCATCCCTCTCTGAGTCCTCTGTGTCCAGTATGATGAGCCTCAGTTCCTCCTCTAGGTTAGTTGTCTTGTGGGTCTGTCGTGGAGAGGGCGGGCAGCGCAGAGAGGCCAGGACACGCGGCTGACCAAACACGTTCTGGGATGTCATGTCCACCTGTCTGATTACAGAGTGGTACTGTACAGTTACTCAGTAATCAATCTCAACACACTACAAATCCTGTCTGGATCAACTCAATAGAAATACTCCTGTCAACTCAGATCTCAAAGACCCTTTTCTCTAAATATTACAGAACTATAATTATTCTAAATCAATGAATTACACATTAATGAAGTACTTGGTACAGGCACTATACAACAACTGCATTAATATAGAATAACTCTCTCCTCATGCTCAAACTTACAGAAACACTCACCTCCTGATTCTGTTACTGTGAGGGCTGTTAGTCTTGATGGTGTTGTCTGTATTAGTGTTGTCCTTGAGCTGCCAGGTTGTGAGTCTCCTATAGATTGGAGTGGGACTGAGGCTTGGCTGGTAGACAGGCTTTTGACTGAGACTTGGCTGATGCTGCTGCTTGATGACCTGCTGCTGGTTTGGTCTGTGTTGCTGGCTCTGGTCCTGGACAGGGTGGTTGGAATCCGAGGGGCTGGATGTAATAGTGGCTCTAAGCATGCAAGGTTTGTCCACTGTGGTAGTGTTATATCCCTGGGGGCTTCTGCAGACACTGAAGGCAAAACAAACACACACATACCATATCCACGGGTACAGCACAGACACACACAGCAGCACATACAAAAACGCACCACAAACAAACACACAGCAGACAGACACACACCAAATAAATGCACACCCAGTGGTGATGTGCAAACTCACACATGGCATGCATCGACATTTTCTAATCAAATTTCAACACCATTGAGACTTACCCAAGCATTAATCCAATAATGTATTGCTGCCACGATGCCCCACCCAGTGTGTTTTTATAAGTTATGTGTCACATGGTGATGGTGGAGGGGAGGGTGTGTCCCACATTTCCCCTAATCCTCCCTGGGACCCTGCGGCTCTCAGCTGACCCGGAATCCGCACACATATAAATCTATACCCCACCAAGGTCCCTCCCACTTGGGTCTCTGTCTCACTACGCCTGTCTCCCACCGGTGTGTCTCTTTCCTCCCTTCCTCCCTTCCCGTCTCTCACTCCCCATGTCTCACCCACCAGGGTGTCCCACCCTCACTCCCCCTGTCTGTTACTCACCAGGGTCTGAAGACAGGCAGTGCTCTGTGGGGCAAGGGCAGGGTGTGGGCGTAGTAGCCCTGGCACTGGTTGGTCCCCCCTCTGCTCCCAGTGCTGGGTCTCTGTGGAGGGGGGCTGTATGTGCCCCAGCCATGCAGGGACCTCTGGGGGGCCCTGGGACAGGCATAATGGGACTTGGCCTCCTGAAGTTGTTGAGTGCCATTTTGGGAGTACAGATTAGATGTGTCAAAGTCTCTGCCACTGAATAGGATGTCCAGCCCAATCCCCTGGTGAACACCCCTCTCACCAAACCAGCCCTTGTGGGTAGGGCTATAGGAGGCCATCATGGAGAGAGTCACTGCTGGGTGGGGGTGGCGGTAGTACAGCACCTCCAACTGAGAAAGAGTGAGTGTTTGACAGAGGTAATGGTTGGTATGTTCCACAGCACCTATGGGGGAATGTATGACCAGACTGGTTTGAAAGTTTAAAACAGAGTGAGGGAAAGAGAAATACATAAGCAAAAGTCAACGGTAAAATGTAAAACATGCATGTACAATATAACCGCTAACAGTGTGTGTGTGTGTGTGGCAGTACGAAGCAGCCTTGTTCAGTCCTAACCTTGTACAGTCTTTAGGAGTCTCATATAGCCGTCTCATTTGCTATATGAGAGGAAGGGCTGTCCAGAGCCACCCTAGAAAAGGCACGGCTATATGCTCTGGGCCTGAGGAATAAAGGGCTGATTGTTCATGTGAGTGTAGTCAGTGCTCCCTTTGTTCACACCAAGCTGCATTGTACTGCACTGGGATTCACAGCTCTGGATTGCACTGAATAGCACAGATTGAACAAATCAATGTTTAAGGAATTTCTTCATACATGGTCACCAATTGCTTTTTAATGCAAAACTTTGTATTTTGCATTAATATCAATCCATTATTCTTGAGTCCATTTTAACATCCCAACCACAAAGCATGTATCAACCAAATCAATGACCATTCTTCTGGTCATTTTTAGAGAACAGGTTGTAAAACTTTATTGTTGCAAAGTGTATTGACTAACCCCCACAGGTTAGTGCCCACAGGCCTCATAGCAGCACATAACAAATAGCAGGTGGTCAAGACTACCAGCAAAATTCCCCAAAGCATCCCTCAATCATGACCACTCACAAAACAGTAGGATAGCTTTTGTCAAGTACATAGACTATGTAATCAGTCCCTTTTGTCAAGTACTTAGACTATGTAATCAGTCCATTTTGTCAAGTACATAGACTATGTAATCAGTCCCCTTTGTCAAGTACTTAGACTATGTAATCAGTCCCTGTTGTCAAGTACTTAGACTATGTAATCAGTCCCTGTTGTCAAGTACTTAGACTATGTAATCAGTCCCTGTTGTCAAGTACTTAGACTATGTAATCAGTCCATTTTGTCAAGTACTTAGACTATGTAATCAGTCCATTTTGTCAAGTACATAGACTATGTAATCAGTCCCTGTTGTCAAGTACTTAGACTATGTAATCAGTCCATTTTGTCAAGTACATAGACTATGTAATCAGTCCATTTTGTCAAGTACTTAGACTATGTAATCAGTCCCTGTTGTCAAGTACTTAGACTATGTAATCAGTCCCTTTTGTCAAGTACTTAGACTATGTAATCAGTCCATTTTGTCAAGTACATAGACTATGTAATCAGTCCCTGTTGTCAAGTACTTAGACTATGTAATCAGTCCCTGTTGTCAAGTACTTAGACTATGTAATCAGTCCATTTTGTCAAGTACATAGACTATGTAATCAGTCCCTGTTGTCAAGTACTTAGACTATGTAATCAGTCCCTTTTGTCAAGTACTTAGACTATGTAATCAGTCCCTGTTGTCAAGTACATAGACTATGTAATCAGTCCCTGTTGTCAAGTACATAGACTATGTAATCAGTCCATTTTGTCAAGTACATAGACTATGTAATCAGCCCCTGTTGTCAAGTACATAGACTATGTAATCAGTCCATTTTGTCAAGTACATAGACTATGTAATCAGTCTATCTTGTCAAGTACATAGACTAATCAGTAATCAGTCACCACTGATGATCTGCGGTTGAATGCAAGGCAACAAAATACAACAGACAATTTGTCAGCCCTCACCTGCACATGCTAAAACACATTCCAAAGAAATCTGGGTATAACTTGTAGAGGAAAAACGGAATACTTACCTCTCCCAAGTGTCAATGAGCCAGTTCACATATCCTCAATGGGCTCACAGTGCTCTTTGTGTGTGTGTGTGTGTGTGTCACACAAGCTCCTGTAGAGTTTCATTTTTTGACATTTCATGACATGCTATTTTGGCTCTAAATATTTGCTGAGTAAACCATGTATTAATTCCTGAGTGGGCTCCCGAGTGGTGCAGCGGTCTAAGGCACTGCATCTCAGTGCTAGAGGTATCACTACAGACCCTGGTTCAATCCCCGGGTATATCACAAGCTGTAATCGAGAGTCCCACAGGACAGCACACAATTG
Organism: Salvelinus fontinalis; assembly: GCF_029448725.1. Classification (NCBI taxonomy): domain Eukaryota; kingdom Metazoa; phylum Chordata; class Actinopteri; order Salmoniformes; family Salmonidae; genus Salvelinus; species Salvelinus fontinalis. Next base: position 36,437,330 of record NC_074677.1, read on the forward strand.
GCCCAGTGTTGTCTGGGTTAGGGGAGGGTTTGGCTGGGGTAGGCTGTCATTGTAAAATAAAATAAATATTTTAAATTCATATAGTAGCATCAAATTCTATGAAGTCCATTTAATTAAAAAGAAGATTGTTGGCGCAGAGCTATAAAACAGATCTGTCAGTTGTTTTAATTGCCTAAATTTGCAATGTCCATCAATTTTCTTCCTCTCTTCCCATCCAGTTTACTTCACTAATCCACAAAACCAATCCATTGTCTATGCTATCAAACCCACAACAATACCATTCCAATTACACATTCTTTGTCGCAATGATTCTATGATTCTGTATGACCATCATGACACGGTAAAATGTATCAATTCATGAAAAGGAAAGTGGATAAAGCATAATTCTGTATGGGAAAGCATGTGACTAGTCGCTTAGGATATGCGTGGGAGAGCTCAAATTACAATAAATATGGGATGAAGAGGAGGCTGGTGGGAATGCGCTATAGGAGGATGGGCTCATTGTAATGGCTGGAATGGAATAAATGGCATGGATTCAAACATCTAGAAACCCCATTTGACTCCGTTCCAAATATTCCATTACAGCATTAGAATGAGCCCGTCCTCCTATAGCTCATCCCACCAGCCTCCTCTGATGGATCAATTAAAATAATTATACCAGACTGGAAGACCTTTATATCACAACTGAAACAAACCATACAGGTAAAAAGTTTAAAGCTTAAAGCTAGAGTCCTTAGTTGAAACAATAACAAAGTGGACACCCAACCTCTATTTTGGTAACAAAGCTATGGGATGGGCCTGGAGAAATGTGACCTTGGATACAAGGACTGCCCATTCATGATATAAAAATTATAGTTTTAACAATGTTTTGAGGCTATAAAGTGTTTGTTTACATTTACATTGTTTACAGAGTAAAACAAGCTTACATTTTGGGTTCTGATGGGGTATGACAGTTTGACTATGCTTATGAGGCGTTTATAAGTGATATTCTTCAAGAATCAATGGGTAAATATACAGAACAAAAATGTAAATGCAACATGCAAGGATTTTACTGAGTTACAGTTCATATAAGGAAATCAGTCAATTGAAATAAATTCATTAGGCCCTAATCTATGGATTTCACATGACTGGGCAGGGACGCAGCCATGGGTGGGCCTGGGAGGGCATAGACCTACTCACTTGGGAGCCAGGCCCAGCCATTCAGAATGAGTTTTCCCCACAAAAGGGCTTTATTACAGACAGAAATACTCCTCAGCTTCACCAGCTGTCCAGGTGACTGGTCTCATACGATCCCGCAGGTGAAGAAGCCGGATTTGGAGGTCCTGGGCTGGCGTGGTTACACATGGTCTGCGTTTGTGAGGCCGGTTGGATGTACTGCAAAATTCTCTAAAATGACATTGGAGGCGGCTTATGGTAGAGAAATTAACATTACATTCTCTGGCAACAGCTCTGATAGGCATTCCTGAAGTCAGCATGCCAATTGCACTCTCCCTCAAAACTTGATACATCTGTGTCATTGTGTTGTATGACAAAACTGCACATTTTAGAGTGGTCTTTTATTGTCCCCATCACAAAGTGGACCTGTGTAATGATCATGCTGTTTAATCAGCTTCTTGATATGCCACACCTGTCAGGTGGATGGATTATCTTGGAAAAGGAAAATGCTCACTAACAGGGATGTAAACAAATGAATGCAAAAACTTTTGGGTTTTTTTTGCGTATGAAACATTTCTAGTATCTTAAATGCAACACTTTACATGTTGCATTTATATTTTTGTTCAGTATGTCATTCATTTTTAAGTCCAAAAATGGATGTAGCAACTAAGGATTGTATATTTAAATATATTTGAGGACATATTTCAGTTTTTTGTTAAACATCCATTCCATTTGAATTCTAAAGGAGAAAGAGCAGAAGAGCCAGGAATCTCAGTCCTATTTTTTTAGGTTCATCTAAAGATGAGCAAGAAGCTCCACTGTACTTGGATGCATCTCCAAGTACACATTTCGAATACACCTGTGCCCCTAACTACCTACATTGCCTCACAACTTTCTCTGGGTGAGGTGGCACAGTGGTGGGATTTTAGTGTGGACACACCCTGCTCAGGCAGTGGTGTAAAGTACTTAAGTAAAAATACTTTAAAGTACTAGTTTTTGGGGGGTATCTGTACTTTACTGTTTATATTTTTGACAACTTTTACTTCACTACATTCCTAAAGAAAATAATGTACTTTTTACATACATTTTCCCTGACACTCAAAGTACTCGTTACATTTTGAATGCTTAGCAGGACATGAAAATGGTCCAATTCACACACTGAACAAAATAACATCCCTGGTCATCTTTACTGTCTCTGATCTGGCAGACTCACTAAACACACATGCTTTGTTAATAAATGGTGTCTGAGAGTTGGAGGGTGCCCCTGGCTATCCATAAATGAAATGGTGCCATCTGGTTTGCTTAATATAAGGAATTTGAAATGATTTATACTTTTACTTTTGATATTTTAGCAATTATACTTACTTTTGACACTTAAAACCAAATACCTTTAGACTTTTACTCAAGTAGTATTTTACTGGGTGACTCACATTTACTTTAGTAATTTTCTATTAGGTTCTCTACTTTTACTTAAGTATGACAATTGGGTACTTTTCCCAACACTGCTCAGGCATAAAGTGAGTCACCTGCTGAGACTATGGGTAGGGCCAGCTGATGCACTACTTGAGCATCCCTATGGAGAGGAAGTACCGGGTAGAGCACCTGGTGTTTGTACCGAACCAGCGTATTCTGGTGGGGGCCTACAGTGATCTGTCTCTGTGTGTCTTCACTGACCCCCCAGGACATGACCGTGTTTCACAGAACCACCTGCCCTGCTTCTGGAGTTGGCATGCACTTCTGCCCCGAGACCAACGAGCTGCTGACCAGAAGCATGGGCCTCATTGCCTTCTGGGGCTTCTGGACGTCCCCTCAGAACACCCCTGGGACTGGTGAGAGTGCTGGACTGAAACGGCTGCTCCCTGCATAGGAGAACCCCCCACATCACAGAGAACCTCACAGTGACAGACAACACCACAGCCCTGGTCAAGGTGCAACTGCGCCTCTACTTTCTCAGGTGGCTGAAGAAAATCGGCACGCTTCCCCGGGTCCTCTCCTAATTCTACCGCAGCAACATTGACAGCATCCTGACCGGCTGCATCCCGGCTTGGTACAGAAACTGCTCCATTCACGACCGCAAGGCCCTTCAGAGGGGTGAGAAGACTGCCCAGTACATCATTGGAACTGTGCTCCCCACCATACAGGACAAGGACCCCGCTCAGCCCAGCCCAGCCATGGACTATTCACTCCGTTACCGTCTGTTCCCGGACCACCATCTCAGAGACAGTTCTTTACCCACAAGCTAACAGACTACTTAACTCTTAAACCAGGACTGACTGCCAGAATAACAGACTCCCTGCACCCTATCACACATGGACTCACACACATGCACACACACACCTACTGCACAATGTCTATTTATTATTGCACAATTCCCTGGCACATGTAAATTCACAATTTGTCCGAGTGCCGCTTTGAATTATATTTATGGCCCCAAATGTTTTTCTTCGCTTAATTTCTATTGTCGTGAGCTGAACCTGCAAGTAAGTATTTCGTTGCACTATGTACGGTGCATTCAGAAAGTATTCAGAACCCTTTCCTTTTTACACATTTTGTTACGTTACAGCATTATTCAAAAATGTATTAAATAAAATGTTTTTCCATCATTAATCTACATGCTGTACCCCACGATGACACATTTACTAAATAAAAAAAATACCTTATTTACATAAGTATTCAGACCCTTTGCTAGGAGACTCGAAATAGAGCTCAGGTGCATCCTGTTTCCATTGATCATCCTTGAGATGTTTCTACAACTTGATTGAAGTCCACCTGTGGTAAATTCAATTGATTGGAAATTATTTGGAAAGGCACACCTGTTTATATACGGTCCCACAGTTGACAGTGCATGTCAGAGCAAAGCAATGAGGTCGAAGGTATAGTCAGGGAAGTGCACAAGAACCCGATGGTCACTCTGACAGAGCCCAAGAGTTCCTCTGTGGAGATGAGAGAACCTTCCGGAAGGACAACCATCACCACAGCACTCAAACAATCAGGTCTTTATGGTAGTGGCATGAACGAAGCCACTCCTCAGTAAAAGGCACATGATAGGCCACTTGGAGTTTGCCAAAAGGCACCTAAAGGACTCTCAGACCATGAGAAACAAGATTATCCGGTCTGATGAAACCAAGATTGAACTCATTGGCCTGAATGCCAAGTGTCACGTCTGGAGGAAACCTGGCACCATCCCTAAGGTGAAGCATGGTGGCGGCAACATCATGCTGTGGGGATGTTTTTCAGCGGCAGGGACTGGGAGACTAGTCAGGATCGAGGGAAAGATTAACAGAGCAAAGTACAGAGAGATCCTTGATGAAAACCTGCTCCAGAGCGCTCAGGACCACAGACTGGGAGCGAAGGTTCAGGACAACGACCCGAAACACACAGCCAAGACAACGCAGGAGTGGCTTCGGGACAAGTCTCTGAATGTCCTTGCGTGGCCCAGCCAGAGCCCGGACTTGAACCAAATCGATCTCTGGAGAGACCTGAAAATAGCTGTGCAGTGATGCTCTCCATCCAACCTGACAGAGCTTGAGAAGATCTGCAGAGATGAATGGGAGAAACTCCTCAAATACAGGTGTGCCAAGCTTGTAGAGTCATATACCCAAGAAGACTCGAGGCTGTAATCGCTGCCAAAGGTACTTCAAAGTACTGAGTAAAGGGTCTGAATACTCACGTAAATGTGATATCAGTTTTAATTTTTATAAATTTGCAAATAATTCTAAAAACCTGTTTTTGCTTTGTCATTAGGGGGTATTGTGTATAGATTTATGAGGGAAAAAATATTTAATCCATTTTAGAATAAGGCTGTAATGTAACAGAATGTGGAAAAAGGTCAAGGGGCCTGCATACTTCCCGAATGCACTGTATATCATGAGTATATGACTAATAAACAAACTTGAAGGCAGTGTTCATTAACACAGTTCGCAGAGGTTTTACTAGGTTTTATGAGTCCTCTAATATTAAGGGCCTCTCCATTATGTGGAGCATAATAGTATAGTATCAACATTAATTGTTTAGGTCGTACAGCCCTCAAACCTGGAGTAAGAAACACTTAGAGCTGATGATTATTAAGTACAATTGTAATAGAACAAAATGGCGGAATTTGTTTGGGGGGGATTATGTGGAAGATGATAAAAGGGCAGTGTTTCATTTTGCATTGCTGTTGTATAGTTCTTCTGAGGAACTAGTGCTACTATTTTCCTTTGTCCACCACATACACCTCTGTTCCTCCCCCATTGCCTTCATTATAGCCACAGACGGTAGTCCAGTACCCCCTAAACCCCAACACAGAATCCGAGTCCAATATGTGAACAATCTCTCGTTTGTCAAAACTCTCAGGTAAAAGCTGAAATGGCCATTCGGATTTGGTTCAGGTGGTAAAGGGTGTTTTGGTTGGGATGAGGTCCTGTGTCAGTCATTCAATTGTGAGGTTCAGTTCAGGTGAGATGCAGCATATCGGTCAGGACATCAATGAGGTTATCCAGACCCCACAGGTACCCATCCTCTCGGTTGCCCTCTATCCAGGGGGTGCGGTGGTCCAGGGTGAGAGGCGGCGGCAGGGGGACAGTCCTCCCAAAATCAATCATCCATACTCCTGTCTTCCCTGTACTGTCATGCACAAATAGTAGGGAGCTGCCCACCACCTGCAGAGAGAAACAGACGTTAGTGTGCACCTCGCCATTCAGAGACCAGCATCAAGACATGCAAAGCATGCATTATACCATGAACGCAGTGGAAAACGGCTTACCTCATGTGTTCTGAAGAAGATGGATGCCTCCAACACCAGTCGAAGATCCTTCATTCGTCTCAGATATCCCTTCTGAAAGAGAAGAGAAAGAGAACTATAATCCTGAGAGAGGAAGATAAAGGTAAAGGGGGTAAGATTAAAGCTGGAATATATACTTGGTAAAACTGCCACGTCCATTTGCGATATTACAAAAAAAGAAGTTACTCCAAACAACAAACCCTTTTCCTCCCGTTGACATCACTGCACATCATTATTTGCGCAATAAAACAACAGAGAAGTTACTGCAAATATTTTTGACCACAATGCTGGATGCTCTGCTCTTCTGTTAAATTAACAAAAAAACAAATAGACGGCCGGGGCGAACAGTGGCTCTGTTTCACCTTAAGCAAATTTCAGCTTTAAGAGAAAGAGAAACACTCACCAGAATTAGGGTGTTGCAACCCACAAAGTCCTGCAGTGCCTGCATCACCTCTTCTCTGCTCTTGGTCCTTTTAAAGTTTGTGTTGCATACACCATCAGCCTTCTACACAAGGATTTAACAATGGTTTAGACATGCGTGCACAAACGGGTAACTTTATATACACAAGTCTTTTGGCTACACATCCTCGGGGAATGACATTTAGGTCTGAAATGTCCAAAAGGCAAGTCCGGAGTATTTTTGGCATGCCCGAAGATTAAAGTCACGAAATGTGAAAATAGTTTACATGCAACAAAGAAACACCGTAACACGGTCACAAACAGTTTTACTGGCTTGCTAACATTGGACCTGCAACTTTTGCAGCGCATGAGATGCTTTTATTCATTTCAACAAAACCTGGAAGTGAGCAGGTCAGCTCCATAAAATCCTAAAATACTTGCGCTGCCCGAACATATAACTAAACTCTGGTTCCATTTTCAAGACTGACGCGCAGCTCACGCTAGAGAGCAATAAGACAGTGGCTCACGCTGGAGAGCAATAAGACAGTGGCTCACGCTAGAGAGCAATAAGACAGTGGCTCACGCTGGAGAGCAATAAGACAGTGGCTCACGCTGGATAGCAATAAGACTGGCTCACGCTGGAGAGCAATAAGACAGTGGCACACGCTGGAGAGCAATAAGACAGTGGCTCACGCTGGAGAACAATAAGACAGTGGCTCACGCTGGAGAGCAATAAGACAGTGGCTCACGCTGGAGAGCAATAAGACAGTGGCTCACGCTGGAGAGCAATAAGACAGTGGCTCACGCTGGAGAGCAATAAGACAGTGGCTCACGCTGGATAGCAATAAGACAGTGTATCACGCTGGAGAGCAATAAGACAGTGGCTCACGCTGGATAGCAATAAGACAGTGTCTCACGCTGGAGAGCAATAAGACAGTGGCTCACGCTGGATAGCAATAAGACAGTGGCTCACGCTGGATAGCAATAAGACAGTGGCTGACGCTGGAGAGCAATAAGACAGTGGCTGACGCTAGAGAACAATAAGACAGTGGCTCACGCTAGAGAGCAATAAGACAGTGGCTCACGCTGGAGAGCAATAAGACAGTGGCTCACGCTGGATAGCAATAAGACAGTGGCTGACGCTAGAGAACAATAAGACAGTGGCTCACGCTAGAGAGCAATAAGACAGTGGCTCACGCTGGAGAGCAATAAGACAGTGGCTCACGCTGGATAGCAATAAGACAGTGGCTCACGCTGGAGAGCAATAAGACAGTGGCTCACGCTGGAGAGCAATAAGACAGTGGCTCACGCTGGAGAACAATAAGACAGTGGCTCACGCTGGAGAACAATAAGACAGTGGCTCACGCTAGAGAGCAATAAGACAGTGGCTCACGCTGGAGAACAATAAGACAGTGGCTCACGCTGGATAGCAATAAGACAGTGGCTCACGCTGGATAGCAATAAGACAGTGGCTCACGCTGGAGAACAATAAGACAGTGGCTCACGCTAGAGAGCAATAAGACAGTGGCTCACGCTGGAGAACAATAAGACAGTGGCTCACGCTGGAGAGCAATAAGACAGTGGCTCACGCTGGAGAACAATAAGACAGTGGCTCACGCTAGAGAACAATAAGACAGTGGCTCACGCTGGAGAACAATAAGACAGTGGCTCACGCTAGAGAGCAATAAGACAGTGGCTCACGCTGGAGAACAATAAGACAGTGGCTCACGCTGGAGAACAATAAGACAGTGGCTCACGCTGGAGAGCAATAAGACAGTGGCTCACGCTAGAGAGCAATAAGACAGTGGCTCACGCTGGAGAGCAATAAGACAGTGGCTGACGCTGGATAGCAATAAGACAGTGGCTCACGCTAGAGAACAATAAGACAGTGGCTCACGCTGGAGAACAATAAGACAGTGGCTCACGCTGGAGAACAATAAGACAGTGGCTCACGCTGGATAGCAATAAGACAGTGGCTCACGCTGGATAGCAATAAGACAGTGGCTCACGCTGGAGAACAATAAGACAGTGGCTCACGCTAGAGAGCAATAAGACAGTGGCTCACGCTGGAGAACAATAAGACAGTGGCTCACGCTGGAGAGCAATAAGACAGTGGCTCACGCTGGAGAACAATAAGACAGTGGCTCACGCTAGAGAACAATAAGACAGTGGCTCACGCTGGAGAACAATAAGACAGTGGCTCACGCTAGAAAGCAATAAGACAGTGGCTCACGCTGGAGAACAATAAGACAGTGGCTCACGCTGGAGAACAATAAGACAGTGGCTCACGCTGGAGAGCAATAAGACAGTGGCTCACGCTAGAGAGCAATAAGACAGTGGCTCACGCTGGAGAGCAATAAGACAGTGGCTCACGCTGGAGAGCAATAAGACAGTGGCTGACGCTGGATAGCAATAAGACAGTGGCTCACGCTAGAGAGCAATAAGACAGTGACTCACGCTGGAGAACAATAAGACAGTGGCTCACGCTGGATAGCAATAAGACAGTGGCTCACGCTGGAGAGCAATAAGACAGTGGCTCACGCTAGAGAGCAATAAGACAGTGACTCACGCTGGAGAACAATAAGACAGTGGCTCACGCTGGATAGCAATAAGACAGTGGCTCACGCTAGAGAGCAATAAGACAGTGGCTCACGCTGGATAGCAATAAGACAGTGGCTCACGCTGGAGAACAATAAGACAGTGGCTCACACTGGAGAGCAATAAGACAGTGGCTCACGCTGGAGAACAATAAGACAGTGGCTCACGCTGGATAGCAATAAGACAGTGGCTCACGCTGGAGAGCAATAAGACAGTGGCTCACACTGGAGAGCAATAAGACAGTGGCTCACGCTGGAGAGCAATAAGACAGTGGCTCACGCTGGAGAGCAATAAGACAGTGGCTCACGCTGGAGAGCAATAAGACAGTGGCTCACGCTGGAGAGCAATAAGACAGTGGCTCACGCTGGAGAGCAATAAGACAGTGGCTCACGCTGGAGAACAATAAGACAGTGGCTCACGCTGGAGAGCAATAAGACAGTGGCTCACGCTGGAGAGCAATAAGACAGTGGCTCACGCTAGAGAGCAATAAGACAGTGGCTCACGCTGGATAGCAATAAGACAGTGGCTCACGCTGGATAGCAATAAGACAGTGGCTCACGCTGGAGAGCAATAAGACAGTGGCTCACGCTGGATAGCAATAAGACAGTGGCTCACGCTGGATAGCAATAAGACAGTGGCTCACGCTGGAGAGCAATAAGACAGTGGCTCACGCTGGAGAGCAATAAGACAGTGGCTCACGCTGGAGAGCAATAAGACAGTGTCTCACGCTGGAGAGCAATAAGACAGTGGCTCACGCTAGAGAGCAATAAGACAGTGGCTCACGCTGGAGAGCAATAAGACAGTGGCTCACGCTGGAGAGCAATAAGACAGTGGCTCACGCTGGAGAGCAATAAGACAGTGGCTCACGCTGGAGAGCAATAAGACAGTGGCTCACGCTGGAGAGCAATAAGACAGTGGCTCACGCTGGAGAGCAATAAGACAGTGGCTCACGCTGGAGAGCAATAAGACAGTGGCTCACGCTGGAGAGCAATAAGACAGTGGCTCACGCTGGAGAACAATAAGACAGTGGCTCACGCTGGAGAGCAATAAGACAGTGGCTCACGCTGGAGAGCAATAAGACAGTGGCTCACGCTGGAGAGCAATAAGACAGTGGCTCACGCTGGAGAACAATAAGACAGTGGCTCACGCTAGAGAGCAATAAGACAGTGGCTCACGCTAGAGAGCAATAAGACAGTGGCTCACGCTGGATAGCAATAAGACAGTGGCTCACGCTGGATAGCAATAAGACAGTGGCTCACGCTGGAGAGCATTAAGACAGTGGCTCACGCTAGAGAGCAATAAGACAGTGGCTCACGCTGGAGAGCAATAAGACAGTGGCTCACGCTGGAGAGCAATAAGACAGTGGCTCACGCTGGATAGCAATAAGACAGTGTCTCACGCTGGAGAGCAATAAGACAGTGGCTCACGCTGGAGAGCAATAAGACAGTGGCTCACGCTGGAGAGCAATAAGACAGTGGCTCACGCTGGAGAGCAATAAGACAGTGGCTCACGCTGGATAGCAATAAGACAGTGGCTCACGCTAGAGAGCAATAAGACAGTGGCTCACGCTAGAGAGCAATAAGACAGTGGCTCACGCTGGATAGCAATAAGACAGTGGCTCACACTGGAGAGCAATAAGACAGTGGCTCACGCTGGAGAACAATAAGACAGTGGCTCACGCTGGAGAACAATAAGACAGTGGCTCACGCTGGAGAGCAATAAGACAGTGGCTCACGCTGGAGAACAATAAGACAGTGGCTCACGCTGGAGAGCAATAAGACAGTGGCTCACGCTGGAGAGCAATAAGACAGTGGCTCACACTGGAGAGCAATAAGACAGTGGCTCACGCTGGAGAGCAATAAGACAGTGGCTCACGCTGGAGAGCAATAAGACAGTGGCTCACGCTGGAGAGCAATAAGACAGTGGCTCACGCTGGAGAGCAATAAGACAGTGGCTCACGCTGGAGAGCAATAAGACAGTGGCTCACGCTGGAGAGCAATAAGACAGTGGCTCACGCTGGAGAACAATAAGACAGTGGCTCACGCTGGAGAGCAATAAGACAGTGGCTCACGCTGGAGAGCAATAAGACAGTGGCTCACGCTGGAGAACAATAAGACAGTGGCTCACGCTAGAGAGCAATAAGACAGTGGCTCACGCTAGAGAGCAATAAGACAGTGGCTCACGCTGGATAGCAATAAGACAGTGGCTCACGCTGGATAGCAATAAGACAGTGGCTCACGCTGGAGAGCAATAAGACAGTGGCTCACGCTAGAGAGCAATAAGACAGTGGCTCACGCTGGATAGCAATAAGACAGTGGCTCACGCTGGAGAGCAATAAGACAGTGGCTCACGCTGGATAGCAATAAGACAGTGTCTCACGCTGGAGAGCAATAAGACAGTGGCTCACGCTGGAGAGCAATAAGACAGTGGCTCACGCTGGAGAGCAATAAGACAGTGGCTCACGCTGGAGAGTAATAAGACAGTGGCTCACGCTGGATAGCAATAAGCCAGTGGCTCACGCTAGAGAGCAATAAGACAGTGGCTCACGCTAGAGAGCAATAAGACAGTGGCTCACGCTGGATAGCAATAAGACAGTGGCTCACACTGGAGAGCAATAAGACAGTGGCTCACGCTGGAGAACAATAAGACAGTGGCTCACGCTGGAGAACAATAAGACAGTGGCTCACGCTGGAGAGCAATAAGACAGTGGCTCACGCTGGATAGCAATAAGACAGTGGCTCACGCTGGATAGCAATAAGACAGTGGCTCACGCTGGAGAGCAATAAGACAGTGGCTCACGCTGGAGAGCAATAAGACAGTGGCTCACGCTGGAGAGCAATAAGACAGTGTCTCACGCTGGAGAGCAATAAGACAGTGGCTCACGCTAGAGAGCAATAAGACAGTGGCTCACGCTGGATAGCAATAAGACAGTGGCTCACGCTGGAGAGCAATAAGACAGTGGCTCACGCTGGAGAGCAATAAGACAGTGTCTCACGCTGGAGAGCAATAAGACAGTGGCTCACGCTGGAGAGCAATAAGACAGTGGCTCACGCTGGAGAGCAATAAGACAGTGTCTCACGCTGGAGAGCAATAAGACAGTGGCTCACGCTGGAGAGCAATAAGACAGTGTCTCACGCTGGAGAGCAATAAGACAGTGGCTCACGCTGGAGAGCAATAAGACAGTGGCTCACACTGGAGAACAATAAGACAGTGGCTCACACTGGAGAGCAATAAGACAGTGGCTCACACTGGAGAACAATAAGACAGTGGCTCACACTGGAGAGCAATAAGACAGTGGCTCACGCTAGAGAACAATAAGACAGTGGCTCACGCTAGAGAACAATAAGACAGTGGCTCACGCTGGAGAACAATAAGACAGTGGCTCACACTGGAGAGCAATAAGACAGTGGCTCACGCTGGAGAACAATAAGACAGTGGCTCACGCTGGAGAGCAATAAGACAGTGGCTCACGCTGGAGAGCAATAAGACAGTGGCTCACGCTGGAGAGCAATAAGACAGTGGCTCACGCTGGAGAGCAATAAGACAGTGGCTCACGCTGTAGAGCAATAAGACAGTGGCTCACGCTAGAGAGCAATAAGACAGTGGCTCACGCTGGATAGCAATAAGACAGTGGCTCACGCTGGAGAGCAATAAGACAGTGTCTCACGCTGGAGAGCAATAAGACAGTGTCTCACGCTGGAGAGCAATAAGACAGTGGCTCACGCTGGAGAGCAATAAGACAGTGGCTCACGCTGGAGAGCAATAAGACAGTGGCTCACGCTAGAGAGCAATAAGACAGTGGCTCACGCTGGATAGCAATAAGACAGTGGCTGACGCTGGAGAGCAATAAGACAGTGGCTCACGCTAGAGAACAATAAGACAGTGGCTCACGCTGGAGAACAATAAGACAGTGGCTCACGCTGGAGAGCAATAAGACAGTGGCTCACGCTAGAGAGCAATAAGACAGTGGCTCACGCTAGAGAGCAATAAGACAGTGGCTCACGCTGGATAGCAATAAGACAGTGGCTCACGCTAGAGAGCAATAAGACAGTGGCTCACGCTAGAGAGCAATAAGACAGTGGCTCACGCTGGAGAGCAATAAGACAGTGGCTCACGCTGGAGAGCAATAAGACAGTGGCTCACGCTGGAGAGCAATAAGACAGTGGCTCACGCTGGAGAGCAATAAGACAGTGGCTCACGCTGGAGAACAATAAGACAGTGGCTCACGCTGGATAGCAATAAGACAGTGGCTCACACTGGAGAACAATAAGACAGTGGCTCACGCTGGAGAGCAATAAGACAGTGGCTCACGCTGGAGAGCAATAAGACAGTGGCTCGCGCTGGAGAGCAATAAGACAGTGGCTCACGCTGGAGAGCAATAAGACAGTGGCTCACGCTGGAGAGCAATAAGACAGTGGCTCACGCTGGAGAGCAATAAGACAGTGGCTCACGCTGGATAGCAATAAGACAGTGGCTCACGCTGGATAGCAATAAGACAGTGGCTCACGCTAGAGAGCAATAAGACAGTGGCTCACGCTGGATAGCAATAAGACAGTGGCTCACGCTGGATAGCAATAAGACAGTGGCTCACGCTAGAGAGCAATAAGACAGTGGCTCACGCTGGAGAGCAATAAGACAGTGGCTCACGCTGGAGAGCAATAAGACAGTGGCTCACGCTGGAGAGCAATAAGACAGTGGCTCACGCTGGAGAGCAATAAGACAGTGGCTCACGCTGGAGAGCAATAAGACAGTGGCTCACGCTGGAGAGCAATAAGACAGTGGCTCACGCTGGAGAGCAATAAGACAGTGGCTCACGCTGGAGAGCAATAAGACAGTGGCTCACGCTGGAGAGCAATAAGACAGTGGCTCACGCTGAACAAAAGTTACACTTCCAGTACAGCAGGTAAAACTTTTGTGATACACTCCCCTACATATTTATTTGAAAAGTGCAGCTAAAACTTTTAATTTAGCTGTATACTACAGCATTTTGGATGCTGCTTCAAATGTTTCATATGAGGCGACATTACAGAATGTCACTTTTTATTTCAGGGCATTTTCATACACGTTTTACCATTTAGAAATGAATGCATTTTGAATTTGTCATAAGTATTTGGACAAATTCACTTAAATGTATATTAAAGTAGTCAAACGTTTCATATTTTGGTCACATATTCCTAGCTGGATGCATTTAATGGATGCATTTGCAGTTTGTTTTGGTTGTTCTTCAGATTATGTTGTGCTCAATAGAAATTAATTGTAAATAATGTATTGTGACATTTTGGAGTTAATTTTATTGTAAATAAGAATAGAATATGTTTCTGAACACCTGCACTAATGTGGATGCTACCATGATTACGGATAATCATGAATGAATCATGAATAATGAGTGCGAAAGACCAATAGCATTGTGGTAACGTACAGGGACTCAAGTCCTTTTGTTCTCCCGATCTGTAATATCTCACCATCAAATGCCGACCACATTACCTCCAGAGATCATTTTCTTTGGTCATCATCACTGTCGTGTATATTCCCCCCCAAGCAGACACCACGACGGCTCTCAGGGAACTACACTGGACTATGTGCAAACTGGATTAGACATTCGAGCCCAAACAGGTAACTTTATATACACTGGTCTTTAGGCTACACATCCTCAGGGAATGACATTTAGGTCTGGAAACCGCATATCCTGAGGCCGCATGTATTGCAGCTGGGGACTTTAACAAAGGAAATCTGAGTAAAACGCTACCGAAATTCTGTCAACATCTCCTGGGCTATACTCAAACTCGTGATCATTGCTACAGCTACAAGGCCCTCCCCCGCCCTCTCTTCGGGAAATCATATCACACCTATAGGCAGAAACTTCCAACAGGAAGCACCCGTGGTAAGGACTGTTTAACATTGGTCTGACCAATTGGAATCTATGCTTCAAGATTGTTTTGATCACGCGGACTGGAACATTTTCCCGGGTCGCCTCTGAGAATAGTATCAACGTATACACTGGGTTCATCAGGAAGTGCATAGAGGATGTTGTTGCCACTGTGACGATTACAACTTATCCAAACCAACAACCCTGGACAGACGGCAGCATTCCATCTAGAGGCAAAACGACACGAGAAATGTGGCAGGAACTCCAGACAATCATGTATTATAAAGGAAAAGCCAGCCACCTCGGACACCGACGCCACGCTCCCGGATAAGCTAAACACCTTTGCCTGCTTCGAGGAAAACATGAAGCCCCCAAAGCATGCCCCCTCCACTAACGAGGACGGTGTGCTCTCGTTCTCCTTGCCTGACGTGAGTAAGTAATTTAAGCATTTTAACCCTCGCAAGACTGCCGGCCCAGACGGCATCTCAAGCCGCAAGATGTTCCTGTACCAAAGAAGGCGAAGGTAACTGAACTAAATGACTATCGCCCCGTAGCACTCACTTCTATCATCACGAAGTGCTTCAAGAGGCTAGTTAAGGATATCACCTCCATCTTACCCGACAACCTACAATTCGCATACCACCTCAACAGATCCACGGACGACACAATCGCCATTGCACAGCACACTGCCCTATCCCACCTGGACAATATAAATACCTATGTAATAATGCTGTTCATTGACTACAGCTCAACCTTCATCACCATATTTCCCTCCAAGCTCATCACTAAGCTCAGGGGCCTGGGTCTGAACCCATCCCTGTAGAACTGGGTCCTGGGCCCAGACTCACAGAAAACACTTTTTATGCAAAAAAAATTAAGAAGCTTCTTAAGAAAAAGATAGGATATTGTTGATGAATTGCACTTAAACTAAGATTTTATGATTTTCTTATGAACATCTCAAATATTTTCTTAACCATCTTCTTAGCTAGCAATGGCAATCATTTTAGCATATTTGTACTGAGATTACTGTTCTGAAACATGTTCTTGGGTTTATAATAATCTATACTGAAACTTTCAGACAAAGTTTGTGGGTGAATGTTCAATTACTTTCATGACCTTATTCTCTCACTGCCCTGAGTTTAAGGGTTTAGCTATATTGGAATAAAGAACAAATCCAATAACTTTATTTTTTTCAATAATCTAATTTCTTAACTTCTTGTTTAAGGAGAAACATAAGAAATAGTTCAAGAACATTTCCAATAACCTTTTTAAAGAATAGAAACGTTGCTTAACTTCTTTCATAAAACTATAGTTAAGGAAAAAATTGCAGTTAATAAGAAGACATTTCTTCTTAAGAAGGTTTTGTGAATCTGGACCCAGGACTTCCTGAAGAGCTGACCCCAAGTGGTGAAGGTAGGCACCAGTGAGAGCATCATGTCGTGCTGTATCACTGCCTGGTACAGCAATTAGGGCTCCCAAGTGGCACAGCGGTCTAAGGCACTGCATCTCAGTGCTTGAGGCGTCACTACAGACATCCTGGTTCAATTCCAGGCTGTATCACAACCGACCATGATTGGGAGTCCCATAGGGCGGCGCAACATTGGCCCAGAGTCGTCTGGGTATGGCCGGTGTAGGCCGTCATTGTAAATAAGAATTTGTTCCTAACTGACTTGCCTAGTTAAATAAAAAATACAAATTGCACCGTCCTCAACCGCAGGGCTCTCCAGAGGGTGGTGCGATCAGCCCAAAGCATCATCAAAGCACACTGCCTTCCCTCCAGGACATCTACAACACCCAGTG
Source organism: Salvelinus fontinalis (assembly GCF_029448725.1). Classification (NCBI taxonomy): domain Eukaryota; kingdom Metazoa; phylum Chordata; class Actinopteri; order Salmoniformes; family Salmonidae; genus Salvelinus; species Salvelinus fontinalis. The sequence continues at coordinate 36,453,910 of NC_074677.1, forward strand.
TCACATGAAGGCCAAGAAGATCATCAAAAGACCTCAGCCACCAGAGCCACGGCCTGTTCACCTCACTACCATCTAAAAGGTGGAGACAGTACAGGTGCATCAAAGTTGGGATCAAGAGAATGATAAACAGCTTCATCTCCAGGCGATCAGACTGTTAAACATTGACCACTAGCCGGGCCTACGCCCAGTACACTACCCTGAACCTTGGTCACTGTTACTAGCCTGCTACCACCCGGTACTTTACCCTGCACCTTCGAGACGGCTATGCCCTATAGTCATTGAACACTGTTCACTTTAATAAATGTTCACATACCATTTTACCCACTTTATATGTATATACTGTATTCTAGTCATGGCTCACTCTAAAAACTACTGCACACCTTTTATATAAATATACTGTCCATATTATCTCTACAGTGCCTTCAAAAATATTCCTACCCCTAGACTTAATCCATATTTTGCTGTGTTACATGGAATTCCAAACGGATTCATATAGATTTCTTTCTCACCCATCTACACATAGCACCCCATAATGACAAAGTGAAAACATGTTTATACATTTTTGCAAATTTAATGAACATCAAATACAGAAATATCTCCTTTACATTAGTATTCACACCCCTGAGTCAATACATGTTAGAATCACCCTTGGCAGGGTTTACAGCCGGGACTCTTTCTGGGGAAGTCTCTAAAAGCTTTGCTCACCTAGATTGTGCAATATTTGCACACTATTCTTTTAAAATTCTCCAAGCTCTGTCAAGTTGTTTGTTGATCATTGCTAGACAGCCATTTTCATGTCTTAACAGATTTTCCAAGATGATTTAAGTCAAAACTGTAACTAGACAACTCAGGAACATTCAATGTCATCTTGGTAAGCAACATGTAGCCTTGTGTTTTAGGTTATTGTCCTGCTGAAAGGTAAATTCATCTCACAGTGGCTGGTGGAATGAAGACTGAACCAAAATTTCCTCTAGGATTTTGCCTGTGCTGAGATCTATTCAGTTTATTTTTATCCTAAAAAGATCATTTCTTTACCACATTTTTTGCAGTTTTTACTTTAGTGTCTTACTGCAAACAGGATTTTGGTATATTTGTATTCTGTACAGGCTTCCTTCTTGTCAGTCATTTAGGTTATTATTGTGGAGTAACTAAAATATTGTTGATCCATCCTAAGTTCCCCCATCACAGCTATTAAACTAACTGTTTAAGTCAAATAAAATCAAGCTTTATTTACAGAGCACATTTCAGACATGGAACGCAACACAAGGTACGGTGCGTCACAGGAAAAAAACAAATACAAAACAATGAAAATAAACTGAAATATTTACTATACAACAAACATGAGGATAAAAAAACAAGAATAATACAAACTGAACAACTAAAAGCACCCTAAGGAAAAACAAAGCAGAAAAGGTGTGTTTTAAGATCTCATTTAACTAGGTCCACAGTTTTGTCCCCCCTCGGGTTCTCTGGCAGGCTATTCCAGAGGCTGGGGGCATAGTAACTAAAGGCTGCCTCTCCATGGCTCTTGGTCCTAGGCTTGGAATAGTTAAAAGGCCAGTGCCAGAGAACCTGTGGGACTTACTGGGTACATAACTTAAAAGTCTGTCTGACATATTGGGATGCACAATCGTGGATTGATTTAAAAATCAATAGAAGAATCTTAAAATGAATTCTAAAACTCACAGGCAGTCAGTACAGAGACCTTAAAACCAGGCAGTGTGCTCTCCGTCTGGTCTTGCTCAGTACCCGTGCAGCAGCATTCTGTACGTTTGCAGTTGACCAATGGCTTTCTTGGGTAGACCAGACAGGAGAGTATTACAGTAGTCAAGCCTGCTTGTAATAAAAGCATGGATGAGTCTCTCTGTATCAGCCTGAGAGAGTAACAAACACACCTTGGCAACGTTCCTCAGTTGCTAAAAAACTATTTTGGTCACTTTCCTAACATGTGATAGAATTTACACCTAGGTTGTTTTTTTGACATAGGGTTTTATCTTTATTGACTGTGAATGAAAATGTGCGGATAGATCATCTCGCTGTGCTTTGGCTCCAACAATATATACCTCGGCCTTGTCTTAATTTAGCTGTAGGAAGTTGAGCCATCCAAGTATTTAAATCACTAATAATACAGTCTAATCATTTATCTGTGGCGCTAAAATCCTCTGGTGACACAGAACTGTAAAGCTGTGTATCAGCGTAGCAGTGAAAATCAATGCTGTGCTGTCTGATAAGCTGTCAAGAAGTAACATATATAAACTGAACAGTACCGGACCCAAAATCAAACCTTGTGGAATGCCACGTGATAATGTTTTTTCTGAGTTATGTTGGTGACAAAGAAAACTCTCGACCGGTTAAATAGGTCCTAAACCAATTTAGAGGCCAACCCACCTCTCCAGTGTGTCCAGAAGGACATCGTGGTCAACAGTGTCGAATACAGCACTTAAATCCAAGAGTACAAGGACAGAGAGCTGTTTGGCATCTGTGTTGGCTCTAAGATCATATGGAGAATCTAGATTTTCTTCAGAAGAGGTTTCACCATAGCTGTTTTTAGTGCAGTGGGGAAAGTGCCTTTGAACAGGGAGTGATTAATAATAGCTTGCATTTCTTCAGATATGCAATTAAACACTTTTGAAGGTGGTGGGGATAAGATTGAGAAGGCAGGTTAAAGGTTTAAATTGTGATATTTTTTTCCTGAGCATGTCTGTGTCAACCAGGGAAAATAAATCCATAGAGCCTTTGCGTGGTAGGGTAGGGCACAGGTCAAACTCCTATTCAGGTCTTGTTTGACTGATACCCAGCCTAATGTTTCTTATCTCTGAAATATGCAGCAAACTCATCACATTCAGATGTGGAGGAAAGTTCACATAGGTTTGCAGGGGTAGGATTTATCAGACCAATGGTTGAGAAAAGCACTTTCGTATTATTCTGATTATTAGTGATCAAGTGAGAAAAATGAGCCCTTCTGGCATTTCTAATGGTCTTGTTAAATATGCCAAGTTGCTGTCTCAGAATATCATAATGGACCTGCAACTTTTGCCTTTCTCCACGTCATCTCTGCATTAGTTTCCTCACTCATCCAAGGGCCTCTCCGTTTGGATATGGCATCAATGGTTGCCCTTAATTTGCTATTAAAGTTAAACTAAATCATCACAAGAGTAAGGCAGAATAGGTGATGGAGTATTGCTCATACTCTCAAAATCTGTCACCATTGGCCTCATGGTGAAATCCCTGAGCGGTTTCCTTTCTGTCCGAGAACTGAGTTAGGAAGGACGCCTGTATCTTTGTAGTGACTGTGTATATTGATGCACCATCCAAAGTGTAATTAATATGCTCAAAGGGATATTCAAATGTATGCTTTTTTATTTTTACTCTTCTACCAATAGGTTCCCTTCTTTGCGAGGCATTGAACCAGGCTTCCAGGCCTCCGTTTCTTTTTATCCTAAAACACTCCCTAGTCCTTGCCGATGACAGTTATGGGTATGATCGTCATCGGCAAGGACTAGGGAATATTTTAGGATGAAAAGAAACGGATTAGAGCTAAGCACAGGAAAAGTCCTAGAGGAAAACCTGGTTCAGTCTGAAGATATATTCACCTTTCAGCAGGACAATAACCTAAAACACAAGGCCAAATATACACTGAAGTTGTTCACCAAGACAACAATGAATGTTCCTGAGTGGCCTAGTTACAGTTTACTTAAATCTGCTTGAAAATCTATGGCAAGACTAGAAAATGGCTGTCTAGCAATGATCAACAACCAACTTCACAGAGCTTGAAGAATTTTTTTAAAAGATAAATGGGCTAATATTGTACAGTCCAGGTGTGCAAAGCACTTAGAGATTTACCCAGAAAGACTAACAGCTGTAATCCCTGCCAAAGGTGATTCTAACATGTATTGACTCAGGCAGTGTGAATACTTATGTAAATTAAATATTTCTGTATTTGATTTATCAAATTTGTAAAAACATTTTTGGAGTATTGTGTGTAGATGGGTGCTACTTTATTTTAATCAATTTTGAATTCAGGCTGTAACAACAAAATGTGCTATAAGTCAAGGGGTATTTATACTTTGAAGGCACTGTAGAGATAGTATGGACAGTATTTGAATAGTAAAGATGTGTACAGGAGTAGTGATATAGGATGAGCCATGACTAGAATACAGTATATACATATGAAGTGGGTAAAACGGTTTGTAAACATTATTAAAAATGACCAGTGTTCAATGACTATGTAAATAGGGCAGAGCAGTCTAAGAAGCAGGGTTGAGTACCGGGAGGTAGCCGGCTAGTAACAGTGAATAAGGTTCAGGACAGTGTACCGGGAGGTAGCCGGCTAGTAACAGTGAATAAGGTTCAGGACAGTGTACCGGGAGGTAGCCGGCTAGTAACAGTGAATAAGGTTCAGGACAGTGTACCGGGAGGTAGCCGGCTAGTAACAGTGAATAAGGTTCAGGACAGTGTACCGGGAGGTAGCCGGCTAGTAACAGTGAATAAGGTTCAGGACAGTGTACCGGGAGGTAGCCGGCTAGTAACAGTGAATAAGGTTCAGGACAGTGTACCGGGAGGTAGCCGGCTAGTAACAGTGAATAAGGTTCAGGACAGTGTACCGGGAGGTAGCCGGCTAGTAACAGTGAATAAGGTTCAGGACAGTGTACCGGGAGGTAGCCGGCTAGTAACAGTGAATAAGGTTCAGGACAGTGTACCGGGAGGTAGCCGGCTAGTAACAGTGAATAAGGTTCAGGACAGTGTACCGGGAGGTAGCCGGCTAGTAACAGTGAATAAGGTTCAGGACAGTGTACCGGGAGGTAGCCGGCTAGTAACAGTGAATAAGGTTCAGGACAGTGTACCGGGAGGTAGCCGGCTAGTAACAGTGAATAAGGTTCAGGACAGTGTACCGGGAGGTAGCCGGCTAGTAACAGTGAATAAGGTTCAGGACAGTGTACCGGGAGGTAGCCGGCTAGTAACAGTGAATAAGGTTCAGGACAGTGTACCGGGAGGTAGCCGGCTAGTAACAGTGAATAAGGTTCAGGACAGTGTACTGGGCGTTGGCCGGCTAGTGGTGACTGTTTAACAGTCTGACGGCCTGGTGATAAAACTGTTTATCAGTCTCTTGATCCCAACTTTGATGTACATGTACTGTCCCCTCCTTAGAAATCGTAGCTAGATTAGAAATGAAAGATATTATATAACAGTACAATGGATATGTAAGACAATACCCTCAAATAAAAAAAGATGACATTCTGTAATGTCGCCTAATATGAAACATTTCTCAAATCCAAAATTCTGCCTTAGAGTCAAATTAAACATTTTAGCTTCACCGTCCAAATAAATACATAGGGGAGCAAGTCTGTTAAGCTACTGAAATTCTTTGCAGTTTGTTTGTTTTCAGTTTTAAAAGAAATCATCAGCCTAATGTGGGAAACCACAGAGGAGTCTCAACTTTTCTATCCTTCACTTAAACCAGGGGCGTCAAACTCAAATCGGGCCAACGAATTTGCTGGCCAGACTTTGCCAGTTTGTTTTTACATATAAATGTGCATACAACTGCTACCCAAACTGGCCATTGTTTCATAAAACAAAGAAATATGCCCCTTTACAATGTCTTATAAATGTACATAGGACACTGTATATAGCATTTTAACATACATAAAATGAAGGAAATTAGCTGCAAAGGCTGGACAAGTATTAGCTTTGCATAATATACTGCGACCCTAATCAAAATGTATTTAAAGATTCAAAATAAAAACATAGCTAGGTTGTTATAACATGAACTTAAAACCTGTTTTAATTGTTATTTGCAATGCATGGATAATGGTGTTCTTGAATGCAGCACTGCTGTATGGTGCGCTCAACTTCTTGCAGTTGAGTAGTCAGCCTAGGCTTCTGATCAAATGTTGCTGTAATAGGCCGACATGTTTCTCCTTCGCAACGGTGTTTTGTTGTAGGTTTGTTCTTTTGGTTATTCATTGTCAAGCTTTAGAAACCGATACCAGACCCCAACATTTTAGAAGCCTAGGACTGTGGCATGTGTCTGTGCACTTTCACTCCATGGCGAGTGAAAGCCACATTGAATTCAGGCTGTAATTTCATAAAGTAGATGACAATTTACAACTCCTTAATATTCGCGTATGCCCTAGTGTCATTTAGTAGTAATTTATACTAGCATTAGTAATGATATAAAAAAATCCCCATTTTTTAAGTCACATGTGTCAAACACAAGGACACATTTCTATCAGGCAGCAAGCACTGCCAACTGGCTGTGTGCCAAATGGCAGCACATTGCCACACATGCCCCTCCTCCCAGACCCACACACATATGAGCCAGCCAGTGTGTGTGGGTCTGGGAGGAGGGGCATGTGTGGCAATGTGCTGCCATTTGGCACACAGCCAGTTGGCAGTGCTTGCTGCCTGATAGAAATGTGTCCTTGTGTTTGACACATGTGACTTAAACAATGGGGATTTTTACACCTGGGCAACCTCAGAGCAGGCTCAACTTGCTCAGCTCACTTGCCCCAGACTGTCTGTGTTTGTGTGTCTGTGTGTGTCTGTGCGTGCGTGTCTGTGCATGTTCGTGCCTTGAGTCCCTCGATGCGGAAGCCTAGAGTGGTGGTGGAGCTTAGGGTCTCTCTCCACTGCATGTATCTGGTCTTGAGTACTGCCTGTAGGGCTCGCTCCTCTGCAGTGGGGGCCTCTGGGTCCACGTCCACCATCTTCTCATACATGTCCTGACGAGGCTGGGGCCTCTCCCGAGCCTTCGCCAGCTCCTCTTCCAAGTATGTCCTAACAGAGCAGACAGCTTAATATCACATACATACTCATCACAAGCAGGGATGTACTGGAGGGTAAACGCATGTAATCACCATTTCTGCACTTTTTTTAATTTGTGAAAGTGTTTACTAACCTTTTTATTCTGTTAATTATAGTTTACCCACTTATTATTATTGCGTTCCCAGCGTTGATCAAATCTCAGAACGCTAATATTCTAACCACGCCTGCCTCTGCGAATGAGTGTATTCATAATTCAGGTATGCTCACCTGCTCCCCCGGGATGTGCCTTGTCAGCAGCGCATTTCATTTACCACTCTGCCCAACGGCAAACTCAGGCCGAGATGTGAAACAAACTACCTCTGCCCAGACCAACGCTGGCAAGTGGCAGAGAGAGACGCTGCTGACAATGGTCTTGCGAAATGCCGAACGTATGTAAAAAATTCTATTTTTAACTCCCCAATTGGTAGTTACAGTCTTGTCCGTACGGTAGTTGCAACGATGGGACTCGGGAGAGGCGATGGTCGAGAGCCATGCACCCCCAGAAACACGACCCTGTCACGTCGCACTGCTTCTTGACACACTGCTCGCTAAACCTGGAAGTCAGCCGCACCAATGTGTTGGAGGAAACACCGTACACCTTGCGCCCGGGTCAGCGTGCACTGCACCCGACCCGCCACAGGAGTCGCCAGAGCGCGATGTGACAAGGACATCCCAACCGGACAAACCCTCCCCTAACATGGACAATAATGGGCCAATTGTGCGCGGTCTCCTGGTTGCAGCCGGCTGCGACACAGCCCGAGATCGAACCCGGGTCTGTAGTGACACCTCAAGCACCTTAAGCCTCCCGAGTAGCGCAGTGGTCTAAGGCAATTTTTTTAACGTCCCTTGACTCCTGCCGTGTCAACAGACATCCCCCAAACAAACAAAAAACCTGACTCTCAGGGAATGAGTGTACAATTGGTAAATAGTCGCTGATATTTCAGTCAGACGGCTAGCTAACGGTGACCTGGCTACTGTTAGCCAGATAGCTCACTGTACAACTAGCTGGCTAGAAGGATGAAGTTAAACGGAGCCTGACCTCAGCAGGAGCAGTTGACAGAAATTAAGCTAGCTATAATCTTAAAAAAAGGCTACTATAAATTCTCACAAAATATATTTTCTTTACAGAGAGTAGTGAGAAAGCCAGTGGCAGGCTGCAATGCAGGGGGCAAAGGAGTTACACAGAGAGAGGAAGCAAGCAGAGAGAGAGGTTATTGCAGTGGTTCCCAAACTTGGGGTCAGGGACCCATGTGGTTCCCCTGAGAGAATCTGTAATCTTATCAAACACATTAATAACTTGTTTCTCTTTAAATGGGTTTAGTGATCTACATTTTATAGTCAACTAAGGGTCTATACACTGGTGCACTTTACAATACAGAAAACTGAGTTGCAGTGCAGCTCACATGAGATACTAAGAAAATCTATTTTTAAAAAACATCTCCACATCCTATTTTTCTGGACTGTTCTAGTGTCCAGTTCAAATTAACTAATTTGGGAGGGTGACCTGATGTGCATTTTGTGTCATTTTTTACTACCAACAATTACATTAGGCCTTCCCTATAGACCTCCATGAAAATGCAATCAAACAATAGTTACAGTGCATTCGGAAAGTATTCAGACACCTTGACTTTTTCCACATATTGTTACATTACAGCCTTATTCTAAAATTGATTCAATTGTCGTCCCCCCCCCCCCCCCAATCAATCTACACACAATACCCAATAACGACAAAGCAGAAACTGGTTTAGACAAATAAAATAAAAATAACACATTTACATGAGTATTCAGATCCTTTACTCAATACTTTGTTGAAGCATCTTCGGCAGCGATTACAGCCTCGAGTCTTCTTGGGTATGAAGCTACAATCTTGGCACACCTGTATTTGGAGAGTTTCTCCCATTCTTCTCTGCAGATCCTCTCAAGCTCGGTCAGGTTGGATGGGGAGCGTCGCTGTACAGCTATTTTCATGTCTCTCCAGAGATGTTCGATTGGGTTATATTCCGGGCTCTGGCTGGGCCACTCAAGGACATTCAGAGACTTGTCCCGAAGCCACTCCTGCATTGTCTTGGCTGTGTGCTCAGGGTCGTTGTCCTGTTGGAAGGTGAACCTTCACTCCAGTCTGAGGTCCTGAGCACTCTGGAGCAGGTTTTCATTAAGGATCTATGTACATTCATTTTTCCCATTCAGGCTAAAGAGCTCAATTTTGGTTTCATCAAACCAGAGAATCTGGTTTCTCAGTCCTTCAGGCAAACTCCAAGCGGGCTATCATGTGCCTTTTACTGAAGAGTGGCTTGTCTGGCCACTCTACCATAAGGCCTGATTGGTGGAGTGCTGCAGAGATGGTTGTCCTTCTGAAAGGTTCTCCATCTCCACAGAGGAGCTCTATCAGAGTGACCATCGGGTTCTTGGTCACCTGGCTGACCAAGGACGTTCTCTGTTCCAAACTTCCTTCATTTAAGAATGGAGGCCACTGTGTTCCCGGGGACCTTAAATGCTGCTGACATTTTTTTGTACCTTTCTCCAGATTTGTGCCAACACAATCCTGTTTCGGAACTCTACGGACAATTCCTTCAACCTCATGGCTCGGTTTTTGCTCTGTCTGACATGCACTGTCAACTGTGGGACCTGTGTGTGTGCCTTTCCTAATCATGTCCAATCAACTGAATTTACCACAGGTGGACTCCGATCAAGTTGTAGAAACATCTCAAGGATGATCAACGGAAACAGGATGCACCGGAGCTCAATTTCAAGTCTCATAGCAACGGGTCTGAAAACTTAAATAAATAAGGTATCTGGGTTTTTTTGCAAACATTTCCAGCCCCCAGTGTCTCTAAATCACAGTCTCACTCACCGGGTGCCCATCTTGCAATCCATGATGGCAGGGGAGTTGAAGTGTGTGAGCAGGTCGTCCATCATGTTGTAGTCCTCCTCGGCCCGCTGCACCACTCCATGGTAGCCTGGCACAAAGGGTCTCAGAGAGTCCTCCATTAGCCTCTGCAGGCACTTTTGCTCTCCCTCAGTGTAACGCTTCAGCAGCATCCCATAGTCCCCTACATGGAAGCTCCCTGGACCACCAGCCACGAGAGGGCAAAGGGGGGGGGGGGGGGGGGGGGCATGTTATACTCTCAAAACACATTAGTACTACACAGCCATCTTCTATTAGCAGTAAGCCAGCAAGAAAGACTAACTTGACTATACAGAAAGGCAGAAGTCAGCTCCCGAGTGGCGCAGCAATCTAAGGCACTGCATCTCAGTGCTAGAGGCGTGACTAAAGAGCCTGGTTCGATCCCGGACTGTATCACAACCTGCCATGATCGGGAGTCCCATAGGGCGGCGCACAACTGGCCCAGCGTCATCCGGGTTAGGGGAGGGTTTGGCCGGGGTAGGCCGTCATTGTAAAATAAGAATTTGTTCTTAACTGACTTGCCTAGTTAAATAATGGTTCAAATTAAGTTGATCAATTAAAGAAAAAGTCAGACAGAAAGAACCAACCTGCATGTCCGACTACTTGCACCCAGGGCTGTGGCTTCTTGGGGGGCACTGAGAGGGGAGACGAGGTCCCTGTGCTTCTGGGTTTCTTCCATGTGACACTCTGCATGGGGAGAGCAATCAATCGTGCAATTACACCTCATTACAAAGTGTACAGTACAACACCTCTAGCTTACATTCACTCCTGTCTGTCCTGCTCCCCTGTGACTTTACTGAGAGACACTGTCATGAGAGCGACAACCTCAAACTCCATCACACAACTTTCTGACCTATGGCCGAGCGTCTCTATGGAAACAACCATTGGCCACCAGACTGAGCCAAGACATGTAGGAGGGGTTGGGCTGGGATCTTGTGTAACAGCTGCACACATTCAATAATTTACAGGCTGCTGGACTTGTTTTGTTGAAAGCTGTGATGAACTTGAGAAAAGTCTGGACCACAACACACATTAAAGTACCCCAGTGAGTATGTGCAGAGTCATTCACAGATAGACAAACAGGACAGACCGGCCAACGCTGTTTCTGTCTGAATGTTCCGAGAGCGTCACTTTTTCCTCCATGGCCTTTGCTAAGTGATAATTCCGCGGTGTGCTGTTTATTTCTCATGGTTTTCAAAACCTATGAAGATGTCCAGCGAAAGCAGACATGCAATTTGTTGACACCACAACAGACTTGGAATAACATAATCCTAAACGCTAATCAATAAAACCATCTGTTAAATTCGCTGTTATTTTTTGCTTCTTTACAGCAGGTCACTTCATAGGGAATTGTCAGCAGCACTCTGGCATTGTTTACATCAAAGATTTTTATGTATATATATTATATATATTAATTTTTTTAATTAAAAGGTGCTAACATGTCTCTCTCTTTTATTAAGTTTCTATTCTTCTGCTCTATGTCTCTGTAGTTTGACAAAACTCTAAACGTGTCCCCTGGAAATATGTACAGATGAGGATCTGTGGAAATACTTGCCCAACCTGTTCTCTATGTATGCAGTGGCCTGCAGCTACACCTGAAACTAAACATTACAAAACCCCCTGGCAAGGAGAGGCTACACCGCAAGTTGAGTTGAACAAACCTTATTGTACTTCAACCTTAGTTGCCTAGACTACATGTTTACCATATAAATACAATGAGATTTCAAAGAAGGACTGTCCCATCTTTGTCCAGTCTCTAATATTATCCATACAGTCTAATACTCTAATGCCCTAAAAGGCATACTAGCATGACAAAACCAAAGATGTGTTATAACAAGACAGACCACAGCCTGTCATTCCCAATAGGAACAAATTAGTCAGTGGGCAGAACAAGCAAGTAGGAAGGCAGAGCCAAGCACGAGCTAGCAAGAGCCTATTGGCGCCTACTCTGAAGTGAACAGTAACTAAATTCGCCCTTGCGCTTCTTCTAAACAAAGCAATTTTACATTTTTGGGGCAAAGGGTAAAATCTACAAACTTACTCTGTTCTTAACAGATTATAGTTTGGGGAACAGAAAACTGAGATCAAATGTTTCATCAATGAGAAAATGAGAATAATGTCAGCTAAAATCCATCTCACGCCATCTTCTCCCACTGGGCTTCCTCTCATCACTATATGTGGTAGTGAGTGGAAACGCCAATCGGATGCTTCACACTTTTACATCCAGTGAAATATCTGGCTCATTGTTCTTCTTTTTTTACCCCTTTTTCTCCCGAATTTCATGATACCAAATTGGAAGTTACAGTCTTGTTCCATCGCTGCAACTCCCGTACAAACTCGGGAGAGGCAAAAGTCGAGAGCCATGCATCCCCTGAAACGCCACACTGCTTCTTGACACTGCTCGCTTAACCCGGAAGCCAGCCGCACCAATGTGTCGGAGGAAACACTGTACAACCGGCGACCGAAGTCACCATGCATGCGCCCGGCCCACCACAAGGAGTCGCTAGATGGGACAAGGACATCCCGGCCGGCCAAACCCTACCCTAACATAGACGATGCTGGGTCAATTGTGCGCCGCCTCATGGGTCTCCCGGTCGCGGCAGGCTGCGACACAGCCTGGGGTCGAACCCGGGTCTGTAGTGATGCCTCTAGCAATGCCTTACAACGCTGCTCCACTCGGGAGGCCTGTGGCTCCTTGTTCTGTGATAAACCTATCCTATCCCCAGCTCAGCCTATACAGTCTCAGGCTTTGAGCCTCTGTCTGTGTATAGAAGGATGAGGAGAGGGGGTAGGGAGAGTGGGCACCTAGGATACAAGTGTTTACAGTTTCTGTGTCAGTGTTTACAGATCCACCCAGCACTAGTGCTTCCACAGCAGTAAAAAAAAGCATAAGATTTACAGGCATCATGACAGATTTGAAATTTACTGGGACTTCAGAAGTCACACTTTGCCCTAATTTCAATCAGTTCAGATTAAACTAAGCAGAACTGTTGAACCAAAACCAGTTCTAATCATACAATCAAAGATGTTTTGGTATGATATATTCTAATGACACATGCATCTTCCTGAGCGAACGTTACATAGACTCATGCCGATTGGTCCAATCATATGGCAGCTGATAGAGCATTATAATCATTATCATGACCACCTACACTCACCCGGGGGACCTCATCAGGACAGCCGCGGTCGTCCTCATTTTCTTCAAAAGACGAGGCTGGTGACAACACAGACGATGAGGCGTTTGACAGTTTTCTGAGGAGAAGAGACGCGGGGGAGCCTCCGAACCCACTGTCCGAGCAAATCGACTCCTCGTCGGGATGAGATCCAACCGAGAGCCCGCTAATCCTCATGGCCTCCAATTCAATTCGGCTCGATTCACATGTGACCACCAGTTGTGTAACATTTTCGTGTACGGTTTCGCAATGTGAGGGGAAATCAGCAGCATGTTTTGTGGAGTCTGTCTTCCCGTTCGCCGACAACGCTGGCTCCTCCGACGCGTTTGAGCAACTGTGGTTCATATCCCCCTTGCTCCTCGGGCTCGAACTGTGGTCACTAGAGTTTTAGTCATCCTCATCAGAATTTTTGTGGTGAATGAGTGCAGTCTCACCTGATTTTGCTGCTGCCGAGGTTAGTTAGCTAGTCCAAACGAAAATAGGGAGCCACGCCCACCGTACGTTTCATCTTGGATTGAAGCAATAATTGAACGGACAATACCCTGGTTGATCTCCGCAACTTGATGCACCTTTTTAACCGTTCAAACCAGTTTAACCACCAACGCAGCCAAGAGCTAGTTACATTACCGTTTGCACGTGCGATAATGCAGATATGCCAGTCTCCGAGAAGTTTACATTTCTAACGACATTCACCAAATCACGACCAAATATTTTCAACCAGGTGCTTGCAATAATACTTCGTCGCCACATGGGGGGGCTAGAATTGCATTAGCTATTGTTAACCCCACCCCTAAACGACAATGATGTGTTGTCCGTTAATCAATATGTATATGTAAATCATCGAGGAGTAGCTGTAGCAAAGACAGTACAGTATGAAGATGGGCATAAATTGCTTTTGCAATAGAAATCCCTGATCATTTACATTTTTACATTTAAGTCATTTAGCAGACGCTCGTATCCAGAGCGACTGCATTCACCTGATCACGCCATTGCAACGTTGGCTAGCTAAACTCATGGGCAGAAAGAAGGTCATCGGTTATAACGGTCGTCTTGCGCCGCACTGTGCGTGTGCACGCCATCGATAGTTGTTTTTGACGAAAATGAACGTGTCAATTTGTCACTTTCATGAGGTTGGAGTAGTAATATGTTCAACTACTTAAGACATTTGCTCGAATCTAGGTTGTGCCTTAAGATTTCGAGAAAATTAACAACTAAGGAAGAATGTTTCACTTCTCCCATTGATTTGTTAAACCCCAAACCCCAGTTTTTCATTTTCGTCAAAAAAACTAGATATATCGAAAGAGTGCCTCTGATTTGACGGTTTGCACATGCGCAGTTCGGCGCGAGATGACGTAAGACCGTAATACATGTTTCTACACATACGCTAAACGAACCCACCTCGCCTACAAGTGTGATCGGGGGATTTCTATTGGAGAAGCAATTTTAGCACAGACATAAAGGGAAACCCAGAGAGAAGTCACAGGGGCTATAAACTGAAACATCCGTTTAGAACGTTTTCTTACCACCAAATATGGTAGTGAGAGGAAGTCGGGTCGCGTGTAGTTGAGAGGGTGAAACTGGGCCAAGATTCTGTTAATTTTCTCATCGATGAAACATCAGATCTCAAAAACTGTTCTGTTCACAAAACTAAAATCTGTTACGAACACAGCTACATTTTATATACATGACACTTTGCCAAAGTTTTTAAAACGGAAATATGATCATAATGCTAGAACGCGCCAATAGGATCTCGCTAACTCATGCTTGGCTTTGCCCACCTCCATGCTTGTTCTGCCCACTATGCTCAATTTTCTCTTATTCGAAACGACACAGATCAACTACCTTGGGTTAGTATATATTTGGTTACAATATAAAGTATTTAGCAAGTGCTACACAATCACAACATTTTGCTAGCATAACTATGACCCATTGAAAGAGATTGAATGTGTCAAGTTGTGATTTGATCCTTTTAAGGCCAGGCAGGAAACCCCAATCGGGATTTTTTTCTCTCTCAATCATATCACAAACTTGTCCCAGTTGAATGTAGACACAAGTATTACACTTTTTGGGATAATATTTCAGAAAATGTTTATTAAAATATGCAAATGAGGCAATCTCATTAAATATTTGTACACAACTGCATTTTTCTGGACACTGGATGAAGTCAGCCTAACTAGTTGTTTCATTTTGTTAAGACACTCCAGGACCGGACTTGTCCAGGACAGATTGTGGATACACGTTTCCCCCCCATATAAATTTGGTAAAAGCAGATGCTTCTGAAGCTGAGAAAATGAGTTGGCGTGTGGGAAGTCTGACTTTCGGCAAATGGCAGTTGGACTTTGAAATTGTGTAATTCAACATAGTGAGCTTTGAAAGTATTGATGCATGTCCATTTTAAAGTGGTTAGAATTCATAAAACTGGTGACAGTAGTATGATAATCTAAAGAAAATATACGTTAAGTTTTTTACATTTTGGAAATACTAATATTAATGTAACAAAATACCAACAAATCCCAAAACTGATAGGTACATTTAATTTCAGCCTCTGGTGCAGGGCTTTAATTCTGATAGATGTTGTTTTAGGTAAGTGGAAAGCATCTTACATTTTATTAGCAGCGGAGGTAAAATCTAAAAACAGCACAAAACGCCTCTCAGCTCTCTCCACTATTCTCATCCTCCTACAGTAGTGCAGATGGAAGCAGCTGTTCCTACGGCCCAGTTGCTCACCCCGGAGAGGAAGGGTCCAGGCCGGGTAGGTTAGCTATTAATTCATGAGACTCAGTCAGCTGTAGTGGAGCTGCAGCCCTAGGGAGGAACCTTCAGCCCACCCAACCAACTAACTCTACTGCAGAGGGGGAGGACACAGTGCACTTGGTGCACTCACTCACACCACATTACTGAGAGACAAAGCTGCTGCAGTGATTATTAATAGAGAAGATATGTCTAGTAAAAGTAGAAAAAAATACAAAGATTTTGGCTAAATACCTATTAGAAAATTAATGGCACAAAAACAAAGCAATAAATCCTCATGCAGCATTTGGTAAAAATCCATCTCTGATCCAATGGGCCAAAACACCTTAACAGACACTCAGCATTACCCCCATCATCAAGTCATAACACACAGCTAGAGAGGAAGTAATGATAATAGAACATGGGTGGACATTTCAATAAAATTAAATGAGAAACTAGATTTCATTTATATATAAAAACATAAAAAATAAAAAAAGATACTCTCACCAAAAGCAACCACCCCCCAGAATGTTTCAAATAAAGTTATATTTACAGACTAAAACATCTGAAATCACATTCATCAATCACTCGTTAAAAAAGGGGGGGTAAAATGGGGTATTACGGTCACATCAACAGACACAATGCATAAGTTATAAAACCAGTCATGCCTCAGTTCTAGTTCAATACACTAACAGTGGCTTAACAGCCTTCACAGTGGTATCTTTATCCACAGATCAGGCACCGTCTCCCAGAGGGTGACAAAATAAGCAGTGTGTGCATCCATCTGTGTTTGCACTTGCAAAAGCCTATCAGCTGATAATGTGTGCTAAAATATCACAGTGTAGTGCAGTGATCTTGTTTAGTCACAGTGTCGACTAGTAATGTCAAATAGTAGTAGTCATTGGTCTAAGTTTGCAGCACAGGGAAGTCTTTGAACAAATGTTTCCTGCCTAGGGTTTAGTGTCCCGTGTCCAGGTCCCTCATGTAGTCCTGTAGGGCCTGCAGCCGGGCATCGATCTCTGACAGGTCAGCCCCATCTATGGAGCCTTCTGGGTAAAGGACAAGCAATGCACAGATAATGGTAAATCATTGGTTTCAGCAAGGTTCTCACACAGAATGTGTCACCGGGGCTCATATTAAAAGTACATTCATTTTTTTTAGCTAACTGACTCTGATTAAACTTTAGATTGAAGAGTAGGCATTGATTGGTTACCTTTGTCTGATCGTACCCTGTGTGTGGGAGTGCTACAATGGGGCTTCCTGGTCAAATGTCTTCCTCTGGGCTACAAAAATAAATAATGTCACTCAACACAAAGATGTTAAATCAAGGTCTATCACAAGCTGTAAAAAATAACATACCACACTCACCATGGTTGGACCATTGTAGGTCTGCTTCCTTCCTCTGAAACACAGAACAAAATGAGGAACTGTCTGAGACACGCAGTAAAGCAGAACATCTCTCACTTACTTAAACAAACCCCATTTGGACTGTAATACCAAGTGATATAGCATGGTAAAGCATAAATTACCTGATAGTCAACTCATCCAACTCCACCAATGAATTCTCAGAGGACTGTCTGCTTCTCCTATTCTCAATTGATAAGCTCCTCCCTCTGCTCCCACTGCCTGCCCTGGTCAGCTGGGGATAAGCCTCCCTGGACCGAGACCGCCCCCTCTCTAGGCCCCTCTCCAGAACAGGTGATGCTAACATTTCTCTTCTGACCTTTCTCTGGCTGACGGAGAGAGAGAACACAGGAGGCCAAGTTAAGTCATGATTACAGGGAACGTTTCACTCAGTATTGGTTTTCCTATTAGAGTAAAAAAAAATGGGTTGCCATTTGAAATCCTTGAGCATTTCAACACATGAAAATCACTATACCAGTGTCTCACATGCAAAATACACTGTTATAATTGGCAGAAGCTTGCACTGCAGATACAGTTATGACAGTGAAATGGATAGAGGGAGATGAGACTGACTTTTTGAGTTCCGCCTCTCTCAGTCGGCGCTGTCTGTCCTGGATATATGCAGTGGGGTCAAAGCGTGGCGTCCGCGAACCTGAAAACAGGAATGACAGGATTGGCTGGGAGCTCATACTTAAAAGGGAAAATCCACTCAAACTATATTTTGTTACCAAAAGATTTTGAGTGGATTTTTCATTGAAGATAGCAGATCAAGCAGTTAATCAAGCCCTGTTAGTTTTACTCAGACTTGGTGGTGTCAACTTTAATTGTATCCTTTTCATTACCAAAATTACACCAAGTCAAAACAATCAATGCAATGAAGCTGAATTACCAGTCAACTCCAAACTCCTATAGAGACAGAAAAAACAAGATACCTGTGGGAGAAGGTGAGGGTCTGGCAACATACGAGCGGGGCCCTGAGGAGTCTGCCCTCTGGCCTTCTGACCTCCGACCCCTCTCTTCTGTCCTCTCTCTGGACCCTGAGTGAGCCCGAACTACAACACGTCCCAAACTACGTTCCCGGGACAGTGAACGCCTGATCTCCCCATCACCCCGCGAGGCACTGCACCCAGAAAGGGCAGGGGTCACCCCACTGGTCACCCTACTAAAAACAGACACACATAGTATACAACATTAGCCACAGGGAGAGTATTGTAAGGAGTGAGTAAGTAGGTGGGAGTGAGTGAGTGAAAGTGAAAGAGAGAAAGAAAAAGGAAAGACATACATGCTTAGATTGACTAACCCTCGTCTTAGCAACGCCAGTTCATTGGTCAAACTCTTAACGCGAATCCGTAGAGCTCGCTCCGATGCCCTTAGCTCCTCCAACTAGGAGAGACAGGAAACGTCAGAATTAGCCTACCAGCTGAACAATGGAATCAGCTCCAAGCAATCCTACTTATAATGGCGCAAAAATGTCTACTTCCAAGTGTTGGCATGCACACAATACATTTGTTTGATATGCAGGAATCTATGCTACTACATTATTTGCATCAACTGTAGGCCAGGCATTCTAAATTATTCAAAGTTATAAAAGTTACAGAGTACATGCTTATTTGAAATATGATGCAAACAAGGACCAACCTGCTCCAGTAGGAGGCGCTGCTCCTGGCCCCTCTTGCTGGCTGAGCGCTGACTCTTGGCCCTCTCTCTGAGGAGCTGGTCCTCTAAACTCCTGACCACCTCTCTCAGCCCCCGAGCCCCTCCTCCAGGGGTGGAAGCAGACCTCACTAACTGCAGACGCTCCAGAGCCTTGGCCAGAGCCTCCTTCTCCTCTCTGACCAACGTGAGTCTAACAACAGACAGAACAGTCAGGACCCTTAACCTCTGACCTGAAGAAAACAACACAGACTGTCCTGATTAATACAGTGTAACAAATCATAACTTACTCTGCCCGTAGCCGGCGTATCTCTGGCTCTGCTGGTTTGTGACCTGCATGGTTGGCCAGGGCGTTTAGCTCAGTCTTCAGGGCTCTGATGTCCTTCTGCAGGGCGGCAGGGTCAGGCTTGCCATGGTAGGGCAGGGGCAGGGGGTAGTGGATTCTATAGGGAAAGGTTAACATGGCAATTTCGCAGTTGTACATTTCAAGCAGAGTTTGAGTCAAGCTTATGGTAGTGATATCACTAAAAGAGAGACAAACCTGTCAAATTCCACAGTGTAGATAAGAATTAGATATCTTTTGGCACTGAGGTTAGGAGATTGCTGTTGGGCTCGGGGACGACCAACGACTCCAGCCTTCCGGTTCCGCAAGAGCTCCAGGTCAGCATAGGTCAAGAGGTCAAGGGTAACAGACTCACTAGTCTGAAGAAAAAGCATGCACCATAATCAGAAGTGTGGGTATAATTTGTGGAAAGTTCCAACAGGAATCTGTTGAAAAAAACGTCGTAAATAACAAGGCTCCCAACAAACAACGCTTATAAAGTTGTATAGCGGCAGAATAAGATACTGGGTAGGGCGTGGGCAATTTAATAACTTTTTTCACTCCCAACGTTTATCCCGAAAAATGTCTGTCCCCACTCTGGTAGCCGATGGACAAACATCAAGAATAAGCTACGTGGTGAGAGTATGCCTATTCGGCAGCTAGTTAGCTAGGTGAATTTTGTTGGCAACCTTGTACTTTACAAAGTTTTTGGAACCGATTCCTGTTGGAACGTTCCACAAATTATACTCACCCTAGGCAGAACACTTTTAAACATGTTTTAACTTCCTTTACTGCCTCGCAGACTCACCATACTAACAGCAGATTCCAACATGCTGCAGAAGATGGGAAACTGCTTGAAGTTGCCTGTTTTGCGAGTTAGGTCTTCGATGTCTGGGGCACAATGAAAACATTATAATAATAAATAGTAATGTCTATAATATCCATGGAAATTAACTATGTCATTTCACAATGCTTCACTTACATGCTGGGTCAAACCCTCCCCTCCACTGGTCAGCTGTCATTGCATCAGAGATCTCGACTATTAGCAATCCTTCTTTTAGTTCTATCTTCACAGCAAACTCCACTCCTCGGAATGTAATGTCCTCCTGCACCACTGAGCCCGCCTCCATCTCTCTGCATTGGTCGCAATGTCCACAGACCTAAGTTACAAGAAATAGACAATCCATCAATCACATAGACATGCACACCACAGTCATCAATGTCGACAAAACTAAATGTAGGCCTAGTAAGTACTGAGTAACTAACTTGAGCTATAATCAGTGCGCTACAGGTACTGAAACCACAGATGAAGATAAGAGTCTCTTTGCATTAACGTTAGCTAGTTTAGCCGACCAGAACTTAGCTAGCCAACAACATCTGGTTAGCTACACACAAGCTAGCGATATGGCTAGCAAACAAACTTATGTTTTCTGCAGTGCTAACTATCATACTGTATGATAGCATAATTCCACTACAAACTGGCACGTTTGCTATTCTGTGTTGGTAAATGCTTGTTAGCTAGCTAGCTTCTATATCTCGTAGCTAGCTAAGTAACGTGTTAACGTTAGCTTACAGTACTCTCCTAAGGATAGAGACATACCTGTTGTGATGTGCTCGAAAACGGAACCCAACTCCTACACCTTGGAGAGCATTTTAATTCTTAAAATAAAATATATCCAATTAAGTCAAATCGTGTCTCTGGCATGAACGAGTACACCTCTCTTCGATACCTGACAGATTGGAAGCCGCCGCCACTGTTGAATGTAGCGGTTCAATAACCGAGAATGTATAACTACCGCCCCCTACACAATGTCAACTGAATGTATTGGTCGAAAATAAGATACAAGGAAGTCTGATTGGGTGGAGCTACCGTCAATATGTAAAAGCTGTGACGGTATCGCCCGTGCTCAACATCAGCTCCGAGGCCCGTCAGTGGAAGTGATGCTGAGCCCCATGGTAACGACACGGCTTTGTAAATGTAAATCCTCAACAAGTTAAACTGTAGTAGTATGTTCAACCAGAAAAGATGCAGTTAGCGGTTGGGGCACTTTTAGCTGTTGGGGCACTTTTGGACAGTAGGAATTATTTCATTGCAACACGCACGCATCTTATTATAACCCTGTAATACCGGCAGCTCATGTCAGGGAAGTGAAGAGTGAATTAATAAACATGTTATTAATTCATGAGTGTCTTAGTTGTTATTGTGTTTGTGTGTGTTTAATACTGTGATACAAGCACAGAACTAGAATGAGTCAGTCCTCCAAAGTGAGTGTATCTGGATCACCAGGCAGGCACGCTGTCCTTGAACTAAAGTAGGCCTAGAGCAGAGACTGGCAAACAGTTGTGGCAAACCTTTGGCCAATTTGCTGCGAGTTCATATTAACACATGCAAATTAGTTTTGTTGCCAACTGTTGCGGCAGATTTGCAGCGACTTGTGTACTTCTGGCAAACAATTATGGGAAACTATTGGAGAACATTCTACTGTATCCTGCAAATTTGCTGCAAACTCAGTATGAATATGCAAATTAGATCAGGTTTTTGGTTACTGTGTGTTAACAACATTGTATCTACATAAACCAAATCACTTAAAACTTTAATGAACTTGCTTCTCACGGAGAAAACAGAAAATACTAAATGTACTAAATATACTAAACAACATGTATTAAATGTCAACAGATAAAACATTAATCCAATACAACTTGAAATCATCAGCATGCTAAGGAAGTAAATGTTATTTATAATATGGGTTACATGGCTCTCTGAAATGAAAATGGATGACACTCCCTTGAGCAAAATATATTTTACCTAACTGTATGCTTGAAAAAAAAAACAAGTGACCCACCCCTATATCCAAAAGAATAACTAAAACATAAAGTGGATGGCAGAGAACATGTCTACCATTTACCCTCACTTATTGGACAGACGAAAGCCTTAGTTATGCAGTTTTAGAAACTGTTTTTCGCCCTGTAGGAATTACATGGGAATGCATTCATTTTAAAAGCGTACAGGGCTGCGGGCCAGAAGATTGTGGGTTCGCAGACCAGTGTGGACAAGAGTACAGTAGGGGTGGAAACATCTCTATTACAGTAAAAGCACTGCAATAATCTATCATTGTTTTTGCAAGTCTGAGAAAAAAAATGCCTTTAATTTTTTTTCCTAGCTATTACACGTAATTTTACATATTAGCAGAATCTTTTTTAGTACCACACAAATTACAGGTAAATAATTTATATTTTTTTATTTAACCTTTATTTAACAAGGTAGGCCAGTTGAGAACAAGTTCTCATTTACAACTGGGACCTGGCCAAGATAAAGCAAAGTTGTGCGACAAAAACAACAACACAGAGTTACACATAAACAAACGTACAGTCAATAACACAATAGAAAAATCTATGTACAGTGTGTGCAAATGTAGAAGATTAGGGAGGTAAGGCAATAAATAGGCCATAGAGGCGAAATAATTACAATTTAGCATTAACACTGGAGTGATAGATGTGCAGATGATGATGTGGCTATACTCGGCCTTGTCTCAGGATGGAAAGTTGGTGGTTGAAAATATCCCTCTAGTGGTGTGGGGGCTGTGCTTTGGCAAAGTGGGTGGGGTTATATCCTGCCTGTTTGGCCCTGTCCGGGGGTATCATCGGATGGGGCCACAGTGTCTCCTGACCCCTCCTGTCTCAGCCTCCAGTATTTATGCTGCAGTAGTTTATGTGTCGGGGGGCTAGGGTCAGTCTGTTATATCTGGAGTATTTCTCCAGTGTCCTGTGTGAATGTAAGTATGCTCTCTCTAATTCTCTCTTTCTTTCTCTCTCTCTCTCAGGGGACCTGAGCCCTAGGACCATGCCTCAGGACTACCTGGCATGATGACTCCTTGCTGTCCCCAGTCCACCTGGCCGTGCTGCTGCTCCAGTTTCAACTGTTCTGCCTGCGGCTATGGAACCCTGACCTGTTCACCGGACGTGCTATCTGTCCCAGACCTACTGTTTTCAACTCTCTAAAGACAGCAGGAGCGGTAGAGATACTCTCAATAATCGGCTATGAAAGCCAACTGACATTTACTCCTGAGGTGCTGACCTGTTGCACCCTCGACAACTACTGTGATTATTATTATTTGACCATGCTGGTCATTTATGAACATTTGAACATCTTGGCCATGTTCTATTATAATCTCCACCCGGCACAGCCAGAAGAGGACTGGCCACCCCTCATAGCCTGGTTCCTCTCTAGGTTTCTTCCTAGGTTTTGGCCTTTCTAGGGAGTTTTTCCTAGCCACCGTGCTTCTACACCTGCATTGCTTGCTGTTGGGGTTTTAGGCTGGGTTTCTGTACAGCACTTTGAGATATCAGCTGATGTAAGAAGGGCTATATAAATACATTTGATTTGATTTGATGTGCAAGTAGATATACTGGGGTGCAAAAGAGCAAGAAGATAAATAACAATATGGGGATGAGGTAGTTGGGTGTGCTATTTACAGATTAGCTGTGTACAGGTACAGTGATTGGTAAGTTGCTCTGACAGCTGATGCTTAAAGTGCTACAGGTGGGTGTTGCTATGGTGACCAGTGAGCTGAGATAAGGCGGGGCTTTACCTAGCAAAGATTATAGATGACTTGGAGCCAGTGGGTTTGGCGACAAATATGTAGCGAGGGCCAGCCAACGAGAGCATACAGGTTGCAGTGGTGGGTAGTAGATGAGGCTTTGGTGACAAAACGGATGGCTCTGTGATAGACTACATCCAGTTTGCTGAGTAGAGTGTTGGAGGCTATTTTGTAAATGACATCGCCGAAGTCAAGGATCGGTAGGATAGCCAGTTTTACAACAATATGTTCGGCAGCATGAGTGAAGGAGACTTTGTTTCAAAATAGGAAGCCAATTCTAGATTTCATTTTGGATTGGAGATGCTTAATGTGAGTCTGGAAGGAGAGTTTACAGTCTAACCAGACACCTAGGTATTTGTAGTTGTCCACATATTCTAAGTCAGAACC
Source organism: Salvelinus fontinalis (assembly GCF_029448725.1). NCBI lineage: Eukaryota > Metazoa > Chordata > Actinopteri > Salmoniformes > Salmonidae > Salvelinus > Salvelinus fontinalis. The sequence goes on from NC_074677.1 coordinate 36,477,886, forward strand.
GTCCAGAGTAGTGATGCTAGTCGGGCGGGCAGGTGCGTGCAGCAATCGGTTGAAGAGCATGCATTTAGTTTCACTAGTATTTAAGAGCAGTTGGAGGACACGGAAGGAGTGTTGTATGACATTGAAGCTCATTTGGAGGTTTGTGATAATGGAATTTATATGTTTAAATTAATGATTAGAATATTCCACCCTGAAACCATATAATTGTATGAAATTTATTAGAATCATAAAACTATAATCTGATGATGTGTGTAGTTTTAGTCAGAATTAGAACAAGAACCTTTTGTTCCTTTTTAGTATGTAAGCAGGGTGCATGTGGGAAACAAATGATAAGAGGGGCTATCGACAGACAAGCTGGACCACTGTGTTCCTTTCAGGACATTCTGTCTCCACCCGTGGAGGGGAGAAACTGTTAGGCTTGCAGAAGATTATGAAACATGTTGCAGATTAAAGAAACACTGTATCTGTATAGTAGAAAAACACAGATTGTCTGAGCAAGGCGTAGCTTAAGATTTGAACATGTATGTATGTGCGAAGGATACCTACTGTTTGTGTGTATGTATGTGCGTAGGATATCTACTGTTTGTGTGGAAGTATGTGCACAGCTATAAAATGGATGTCTTTGTATAATGGACTTCAGAGCGCTCTCGTGAATAAACATTTGACTATTGTAGGCTGGTCCTCTGTCTGTTTACATTTCAACCAGTATCTTACAAATTCTGGGTTGCAGACTGAGTAGTTAATTGAAGTTCAGTTTATGAACATTGAGAACATAATTATCTTAACAGTTTGTTAACACAGTGTCCAAAGAAGGCCCAGAAGTATACAAAATGGTGTCATCTGCGTAGAGGTGGATCAGAGAATCACCAGCAACAAGAGCGGCATCATTGATGTATACAGAGAAAAAAGTCGGCCCGAGAATTGAACCCTGTGTCACCCCCATAGAGACTGCAAGAGGTTCGGACAACAGGCCCTCCGATTTGACACACTGAACTCTTTCTGAGAAGTAGTTGGTAAACCAGGCGAGGCAGTCATTTAAGAAACCAAGGCTGTTGAGTCTGCCGATAAGAATGCGGTGATTGACAGAGTCGAAGCCTTGGCCAAGTCGATGAAGACGGCTGCACAGTATTGTATTTTATCAATGGCGGTTATGATATAATTTAGGACCTTGAGCGTGGCTGAGGTGCACCCATGACCAGCTCGGAAACCAGATTGCATAGCGGAGAAGGTACGGTGGGATTTGAAATGGTCGGTGATCTGTTTGGTAACTTGGCTTTCGAAAGACCTTAGAAAGGCAGGGCAGGATAGATATAGATCTGTAACAGTTTGGGTCTAGAGTGTCTCCCCCTTTGAAGAGGGGGATGACCACGGCAGCTTTCCAATCTTTAGGGATCTCAGACGATATGAAAGAGAGGTTGAACAGGCTAGTAATAGGGGTTGCAACAATTGCAGCGGATAATTTTAGAAAGAGAGGGTCCAGATTGTCTAGCCCAGCTGATTCTAAGGGGTCCAGATTTTGCAGCTCTTTCAGATCATCAGCTATCTGAATTTGGGTAAAGGATAAATGGGGGAGGCTTGGGCAAGTTGCTGAGGGGATACAGGGCTGTTGACCGGGGTAGGGATAGCCAGGTGGAAAGCATGGCCAGCCGTAGAAAAATGCTTCTCAATTATCATAGATTTATCGGTGGTGACAGTGTTTCTTAGCCTCAGTGCAGTGGGCAGCTGGTAGGAGGTGCTCTTATTCCCCATGGAATTTAGTGTCCCAGAACTTTTTGGAGTTTGTGCTACCGGATGCAAATTTCTGTTTGAAAAAGCTAGCGTTTGCTTTCCTAACTGCCTGTGTATATTGGTTCTTAACTTCCCTGAAAAGTTGCATGTAGCGGGGGCTATTCAATGCTAATGCAGTACGCCACAGGATGTTTTTGTGCAGTCAGGTCTGGAGTGAACCCAGGGCTATATATCTGTTCTTAGTTCTACATTTTCTGAATGGGGCATGCTTATTTAAGATGGTGAGGCAAGCACTTTTAAAGAATAACCAGGCATCCTCTACTGACGGAATGAAGTCAATATCCTTCCAGGATACCTGGGCCAGGTTGATTAGAAAGGCATCTCGCTGAAGTGTTTTAGGGAGCGTTTGACAGTGATGAGGGGTGGTTGTTTGACCGCGGACCCATTATGGATGCAGGCAAGGAGGCAGTGATCGCTGAGATCCTGGTAGAAGACAGCAGAGGTGTATTTAGAGGGCAGGCTGATCAGGATGATATCTATGAGGGTGCCCGTGTTTACGGATTTAGGGTTGTACTTGGTAGGTTCCTTGATAATTTGTGTGAGATTGAGGGCATCTAGCTTAGATTGTAGGACGGCCAGGGTGTAAAGCATATCCCAGTTTAGGTCACCTAACAGAACAAACTCTACGAACTCTCTAGATAAATGAGGGGTAATTAATTCACATATGGTGTCCAGGTCAGCTGGGGGCTGAGGGGGGTCTATAGCAAGTGGCAACAGTGAAAGACTTATTTCTGGAAAGGTGGATTTTTTAAAGTAGAAGCTAGAATTGTTTGGGCACAGACATAGATAGCATGACAGAACTCTGCAGGCTATCTCTGCAGTAGATTGCAACTCCACCCCCTTTGGCAGTTATATCTTGGCGGAAGATGTTGTAGTTGGGGATGGAAATGTCATAATTTTTGGTGGCCTTCCTAAGCCAGGATTCAGACACTGCTAGGACATCAGGGTTGGCAGAGTGTGCTAAAGCAGTGAATAAAACTAACTTATGGAGGAGGCTTCTGATCTTAACATGCATGAAACCAAGGCTTTTACGGTTACAGAAGTCAACGAATGATAGCGCCTGGGGAATGGGAGTGGAACTGGGGGCTACAGGGCCTGGGTTAACCTTTACATCACCAGAGGAACAGAGGAGGATTAGGATAAGGGTACGGCTAAAGGCTATAAGAACTGGTCGTCTAATGCATTGGGGACAGAGAATAAAAGGAGCAGATTTCTGGGCGTGGGAGAATAGATTCAGGGCATAATGTACAGACAATGGAATGGTAGGATGTGGGTACAGTGGAGGTAAACTTAGGCGTTGAGTGACGGTGAGAGAGGTTTCGTCTCTGGAGGCACCAGTTAAGCCAGGTGAGGTCTCTGCATGTGTGTGGGGTGGGACAAAAGAGCTATCTAAGGCATTTTGAGCAAGACTGAGGGCTCTACAGTGAAATAAAACAATAAGAACTAGCCAATACAGCAGTAGACAAGGCATATTGACATTAGAGAGAGGCATAAAGCAATCACAGGTGTTGATCAGGAGAGCTAAGACAACAATGGGTAAATGGCAATGAATGGGCAGAGCGGGTCAGTTAGGTACATACAGGACCTGAGTTCAAGGCTGGGGCCGACAGGTTAACAAAATGAGGTACCGTGTTATTGAAACAGTCTAGGGGGCTTCAGCTGTGTAGCCGAGTGATCATAGGTTCAAAAGAGCAGCAATAGGTGAATCAGGGTGCTGTTCGGTCACTACTATTCTAGGCGAGTAGGGGACACAGCGTTCAGAAAAGCTAGCGGGTCGGGGCTGGTAGATGGTTCTTCGGTGACATTGTAACAGAATAGCCTGTTGAGACCACATTGGGCGATCACGTCGGCAGTCCAGTCGTGATGGATCGGCGGGGCTCCGTGTCGACAATAAAGGGTCCAGGTCAATTGGCAAAGGAGGTATTGTAGCCCTAGAATTAGCTGGTATATGGGCCTAGCTTGAGGCTAGCTCAAGGCTAGCTGGTGCTTTCTTCGGGACAGAGGCGTTAGCTAACAGTAGCCACTCGTTTGCAGCTAGCTAGCTGCGATGATTCGGTGTAATGATCCAGAGCGGCAGGAATCCGGTGATGTGGTAGAGAGAAGCATTCCGAAATGCTCTATGTTGACATCGCGCTGTGCAGACTGGCAGGTATTGTCCGAGCTAAGGCTGGCTAGTGACCGAGAAAAAGGTGAAGACCGCTAGCCGTGGCTAACAAAGACTAGTAGCTAGTTAGCTGGCTAACTCCTGATGGTAGTTCCAGTTATAAGGAATAAAAATAGCAGATCCGTACCACATTGAGTGAGGCGGGTTGCAGGAAAGTATATTTAGTTCGTAGATAGAAAGTGAGATTAAGATATATACAAAAAAGACCGCCTATTTACACGGGATAAGACAAAGACAAACACACACGTCTGACTGCTACGCCATCTTTGATATGTGAATGTTCATCACCCATTTCCTATGATATGTTACGAATTACATATCATATTAAATGTTACGAATAATGTTAGCCACTGTAGGCTACAGGTTAAGGTTAAGGTTAAGTTTAGGAGTTAGGCTAAAGAGTTAGGTTAGGGTTATGTGAAGGGTTAGCTAAAAGGCTTAAGGTTAGGGTTAGGTGAAGGGTTAGTTAAAACGGTTATGGTTAGGGTTAGCTAACATGCTAAACGTTGCTAGACATTGGCATAATACAGTTTCTCCATCTCTTCATCTGAAAAGACTCTTAAAACTCCATCCTCACTTTCCTGTAGAACTCCACCTTGCGCCTCATCGCCATAGGCTTGTGAAACCGGATGCTTTGTTATTGTTTCAACTGCTGATGGCCCCTTTAATGGATCTACTGTGCATCATGTAAAATCAGTTTAATCTTGAACCCACACAGTGGCGTTCGCACGCGCACGCACGCACGCACACGTACGCGCACACACGCACACGCACGCGCACACACACACACCATCTCATTGTTAATATATGTACATACAGTACTTTGAGCTGAATGACTAGTTTTATCATCATTGTCATCAACCGTCTATCTCTTTATGAACCTTGTTTTCTCTCTTCTCTGTCCACCATCTTCCGCTCCCTCCTGTTTTTCCCCCAGCTATGAGGGGGACTTTGAGAAGCAGCAGAGCGAGCCATAGAGTTTAAAGAGGCAGAAGGCCCCGTCTCGACACTCGTCCAGTGGGGACATGTTTAACCCACCAGGGCCCGCTCCTCTCCCACACGCCCCCAGGTGGCCCCTCCCTCTACTGCGCCTCCCAAGAACACAGATGGTGGATCTCATTTTGTCTTTCCTTGATCCCATGTGTCCATTTCCTCGTCTCCTTCTAGAAACGCATTGGTGGAGAAGTTCCGAGGGTAGGGACCTTGGCTCTAATTCTCAAATGGATTTTGAGAAGGAGTAAAGGAGAGAGGACATGAGGAATCAAAGAATTACAATTGAGGTTCACCCAGGGTTCGCAATCTGCATTCCTGAGAAGAACAACGCGTCCATTGCACTCTTAATGGTTTGTTAAGCTGCTTTGCGATGGAGTGGTGTCGCCTGTCATGTGTACTGCCTCTATGGAAATATGAAGTATGCTTTATTTAATAATGTCTGTTCAATGGCTGTATTGCGAAGTGGTTTTTGTTTGTAAATGTATATTTTTTAATTCATGTAATCATGTATTATTATTATTATTAGTATAAAAGAATGGGAATTGACACCAACACCGCCCTTGTCAGGGTCTAAAACTCAGGATATGAAGGTTTTTTATTCCATATTCACAAAAGTTTCTAAATTAACATGGCTCTCTGTTACTATCTATGGAAGCATAAGCTAGACACACTCCAATTCGCATACCACCCCAGCAGATCCACAGATGATGCAATCTCAGTCGCACTCCAAACTGCCCTTTCTCACCTGGACAAAAGGAACACCTATGTGAGAATGCTGTTCATTGACTACAGATCAGCGTTCAACACCATAGTGCCCACAAAGCTCATCACTAAGCTAAACACCTCCCTCTGCAACTGGATCCTGGACTTCCTGATGGGCCGCCCCAGGTGGTAAGAGTAGACAACAACAGGTCTCTCACGCTGATCCTTAACACTGGGGCCCCACAGGGGTGTGTACTTAGTCCCCTCCTGTATTCCCTGTTCACCCACGGCTGCGTGGCCAAACACGACTCCAACACCGTCATTAAGTTTGCTGACGACACAACAGTGGTAGGCCTGATCACCGACAATAATGAGACGGCCTATAGGGAGGTCAGAGAACTGTCAGCGTTGTGCCAGGACAACAACCTCTCCCATAATATGAGCAAGACAAAGGAGCTGATCGTGGACTACAGGAAAAGGAGGGCCGAAAAGGCCCCCATTAACATTGGCGGGGCTGTAGTGGAGTGGGTCGAGAGTTTCAAGTTCCTTGGTGTCCATCACCAACAAACTATCATGGCCCAAACTTACCAAGACAGTCGTGAAGAGAAAATGACAAACCCTTTTCCCCTCAGGATACTGAAAAGATTTGGGTCCCCAGATCCTCAAAAGGTTCTACAGCTGCACCATCGAGAGCATCCTGACCAGTTGCATCACCGCCTGGTATGGAAACTGCTCGGCATCTGACCGTAAGGCGCTACATAGGGTCGTGCGAATGGCCTAGTACATCACTGGGGCCAAGCTTCCTGCCATCCAGGACCTATATAATAGGCGGTGTCAGAGGAAAGTCTATAAAATTGTCAGACTCCAGTCACCCAAGTTATAGACTTTTTTCTCTGCTACCACACGGCAAGGGGTACCGGAGCGCCAAGTCTAGGACCAAAAGGCTCCTCAACAGCTTCTACCCCCAATCTATTATATTGCTGGACAATTCATAAAAATCGCCACCGGACAATTTACATTGTTCCCCCTTGTACACTGCTGCTACTCGCTGTTTGTTTGTTACCTATGCATAGTCACTTCGCTCCCACCTACATGTACAGATTACCTCAACTAGCCTGTACCCCTGCACACTGACTCGGTACCGGTGCCCCCTGTATATAGCCTCATTATTGTTATTCTTATTGTGTTGCTTTTTATTATTACTTTTTATTTTAGCCTACTTGGTAAATATTTTCTTCTTCTTGAACTGCACTGTTGGTTAAGGGCTTGTAAGTAAGCATTTCACGGTGAAGTCTACACTTGTTGTATTCGGCGCATGTGGCAAATAAAGTTTGATTTGATTTGATAAGCTGTCGAAATGAATAATGATAATATAACAATGATAAATCCATATCACCAATATCACACTCACTAGTAAGTTGCTCTAGATAAGAGTCTCTGCTAAATGACCAAAATTTCAATGTAATTTCCTTTTTTTTTCAACACATAAGCTATTGGATGCATGCTCATAAAATACAATGAATCGGAGCTGTATTGCTAGAGAATACTGATCTCAGGTACTTTTGCTGTGTCAATTATGCATTCAGTGCCAACTCTCCATGCAGTACAGGAATAGATATGAATGCATATTGGATTTCATTCATGTAAACTAAGATATATGCCTGATTCAAGATGGATCCTCAATCTCATGCCATGGTGCTTATATATAAAAGTGTTTAAAGATGCAATATGCAGAAATGTCTCCACCGTTTCCTGATTGCTAAAATTCTAATTGTTTGCCTAATTTCAGTTTATGTGACAAAACAAGCAAGTATAATGTAGAGAATCATTGTACCATCTAAACAGCTGTGAAATATATTTTCAATAACCACAAATATTATATTTTCAACATTTTGAAGCTGATGTACAAAAGATGCAAAAACGAAACTTAAGAATGGGAACAGATCTATGAGTTAAGATGGCGCCGACAGAGGGACCTCACCTTGAGCTCCGATAAAACATTGCAGGTTTCCATTTTTTCTAGTGTTTTTTCTAGTGTTTTTCTCAAATTTTCTTAATCAGTTTGTTTTGTGCATTACTACACACACCCGAGTAGAACTTTTGGAAAACAAATCGCTGGGTACTCACCGTCCACCCGACCTCCCCGAATTCCCTGAGACAGCAGAACAATGGGCTAGCTTCTTCGACAAGGAGCCGAGCTGCTTAGGAGTCCTACCGGAGAGTAGGAAGCGAAGACGCAGATGGAGAAGTAGATGTGGCGGGGTCTTAGTGAGATTAAGATGCCGGGGCGACCCATTCTCCACTAATCAACAAACTTGAGGAACTCAGAGCGAGAATCTCCTTCCAGAGGGACAGTAGATCCTGCAACATTCTCTGTTCTTCTGAGACTTGGCATTCCTCCGACATCCAGATGGATTTTATACAACCAGCGGGTTTTACAGATTTTCAAGCGGATAGGAAGTGGGCTCTTTCTGGCAAGAGCAAGGGTGGGGGGCTTTGCTTCATGACCAACAACACATGGTGTGACAGGAGAAACATACAGTAACTTGCCAGTTTCTGCTCTGCCGACTTGGAATACTTGGTCATAAAATGTTGTCCTTTTTACCTTCCGAGAAAGTTCACAGGGATTATCGCCATGGCTGTGTACATCCCGCTCCAAACCGACACCACAAAGGCTCTCAAAGATCTTCATTGGACCCTGAACAAACTGGAGACTGCATTCCCGGAGGCAGCATTCATTGTTGCGGGGGACTTCAACAAAAGTAATTTGAGAACCGTGCTCCAAAAATATTGCCAACACATCGAAATTATTTTTTTGACCACTGCTACATGCCTTTTCGACACATGTATAAGGCCCTCTCCCATCCTCCTTTCAGAAAATCCGACCATGACTCCATCTTGCTTCTCCCTGCCTACAAACAAAGACTCAGGTGGGAAGTTCTGACCAATCAGAATTCATACTCTAATTCTGTTTTGATCACATGGACTGGAATATGTTCCGGGTTGCCTCTAGAGAAAATGTCAATGAATACGTCGACTCAGTCATCGGATTCATTAAAAAAACGCATATGACTTGATACCGAAAGTATCTTTCAAAACGTACCCGAATCAAAAACCGTGGATTAATAGCAGCCTTGTAGGAAACTGAAAGAGAGAGATACTACTTATAAACAGGGCAAGGAGACCGAGGACAATAGTTTTGTTAACCTCTACAGGATCAGTGTCCACTACGCGGGATGGTTGAGCTAACGTAGGCTAATGTTATTAGCATGAGGTTGTAAGTAACAAGAACATTTCCCAGGACATAGACATATCTGATATGGGCAGAAAGCTTAAATTCTTGTTAATCTAACTGCACTGTCCAATTTACAATAGCTATTACAGTGAAATAATACCATGCTATTGTTTGAGGACAGTGCACAGTTATGAACTTGAAAATGTATTAATAAATCACTTAAGCACATTTGGGCATTTGGTCAACATTTTGAACAGAAATACAATGGTTCATTGAATCAGTCTAAAACTTTGCACGTACACTGCTGCCATCTAGTGACCAAAGATGATTAAAAAAAGTTATTATCTTTTAGCAGATCTAACGTGTTGTATTCTCCTACATTAATTTCACATTTCCACAAATTTCAAAGTGTTTCCTTCCATATGGTATCAAGAATATGCATATCCTTGCTTCAGGTCTTGCGCTACAGGCAGTTTGGGTTTGCCATTTTAGGCGAAAATTTACAAAACATAAGTACAGAGACAAAGTGGAGGAGCAATTCAGCGGGTAGGACACAAGGCGAATGTGGCAGGGGCTCCTAACGATCATGGATTACAAAAAGAAAGCCAGCGACATCACTGTCAACAACGCCACCCTACCAGATGAGGGTTAGGGTTAGGGTTAGGGTTAGGGCACAATGACCCTGAGTTGCCGAGGAGAGCCCCTGATGACAACGTGGGCTACACACTCACAGTCTCCGCTGAGGAGAGGAGTCATTCAAACCTGTAACCCTCGCAAGGCTGCAGGCCCAGATGACATCTCTAGCCATGCCTTCAGAGCATGTGCAGACCAGCTGGCTGTTGTGTTCTCTGACATTTTCAATATCTCCCTAGCTCAGGCCTCTATACACACCTGCTTCAAGATGTCCACTATCATCCCTGTGTCCAAGAAAAGGAAAGTAACTGAACTGAATGACTACCGACAAGTAGCACTCACTTCCGTCATCATGAAGTGCTTCGAGAGGCTAATCAAAGACCATATCACCTCCTCCCTCCCTGACACACTCGACCCTCCAATTTGCCTACCGCCCTGACAGATCCACGAACTACGCAATCGCCATTGCAATGCACACTGACCCCACCCACCTGGACAAAAGGAATGCATATGTTAGGATGCTGTTCATTGACTACAGCTCAGCCTTCAATACCATAGTGCCCTATAAGCTCATTACAAAGCTCACAGCCCTGGGTCTGAACTCTTCCCTTTTGCAACTTGGTCCTGCACTTCCTGACGGGCCGCCCCCAGGTGGTGAAGGTAGGCAATATTACCTCCTCGACACTGATCCTCAACACGGGGCCCCACAAGGGTGTGTCCAGATTCCCCTCCTGTATCCTGTGTATACCCATGACTAAGTGGCCTCACACAGTCGCAACTCTGTCATCAAGTTTGCTGACGACACAACAATAGTAGGCCTGACCACCAACAACGACGAGACAGCCTACAGGGAGGAGATAGGCACTCTGACAGCATGGTGCCAGGTAAACAACCTCTCCCTCAATGTTAGCAAAACAAAGGAGCTGATTGTGGACTTCAGGAGGAACCAGGCTGGACACACACCCATCCTCAGCAATGGGTCCGCCGTGGAGACGGTCAATAACTTCAAATTCCTCGGCCTACTCATCTTCGCACGGATGCCGTAGTGAAGAAGGCACGACAGGGACTCTTCAACCTTTGGCCTGTCCCACCCAAGCCATGCCATGTTCTCCCTGCTTCAATTACTCAGATGCGGGCACTACATAAGCATCATGGCAAAAACTGAAAGACTGGCCAAAGGTTTCTACCCTCAGACCATCAGGCTGCTGAATAGCCACCGCTAGTCAGCTACCTGCTCCCCCCTACCCCCTGCTACTCCCCCTATGTACATTCCCTCCGCTACTCCCCCCACTACTTCCCCCCATGGACACAGCCCCCCCCCCCCCCAAATATAAACGCAACATGCAACAGTTTCAAAGATTTTACTGAGTTACATTTCATATAAAGGAATCAGTGAATTTAAATGAATTCATTAGGCCCTAATCTATGGATTTCACATGACTGGGAATACAGATATGCATCTGTTGGTCACAGATACCTTTAAAAATAAGGTAGGGGCGTGGATCAGAAAACCAGTCCGTATCTGGTGTGACCACCATTTGCACTATGCAGCGCAACACATCTCCTTCGCATAGAGTTGATCAGGCGGTTGATTGTGGCCTGTGGAATGTTGTCCCACTCCTCTTCAATAGTTTTGCGGATGTTGGTGGGAACTGGAACATGCTTTGTCCCCAGCACAGTGCCATAGGTGCACCTGTGTAATGAACATGCTGTTTAACTTGCTTATTAATATGCCACACCTGTCAGGTGGATGGATTATCTTGGCAAAGGATAAGTGCTCACTAACAGGTATGTAAACACATTTTAGGAGTAATACGCTTTTTGTGCATATGGAACATTTCTAGGATCTTTTATTTCAGCTCATGAAACATGGGACCAACACTTTACTTATTGCGTTTATATTTTGTTCAGTATTAAAGACAGCAATTTGTTCAACTCTCCATATAATTATCCAATAAAACAAATGCAAACAGATGCAAGCCTATGACTACTGGGACAACCTACAGTTCCATTGAACTTCTCTCACATCATTGCACGATCCTGGAGCACCACGAAGGGCGCTCCAATCGCTTTAAATGACATCTCATCAAGATCTGTTGCCTACGCCTAATAGTCATACTCATCACATATTATGATTATTATTACAAATAGAAGATTATCACTTCTCACAATGGTGCTTGTGTACACCTAATTTCTAATGAGATTTTAGGATGGTTAGCTGAAGCTAAAAAGTCGCTTATTTTCTTCTCATATGCCAAAACTCAACGGAACGTACCACTAGGCAGGGTATATTTTCTATTAAGGTATTTTTACTTTTACTCAAGCATGACAATTGAGTACTTTTTCCACCACTGACGAAACAAACATACCAGACTAATTGGAGTGTCAATGGATTTACATTTACTATGTTAGTCCAGGTTGGTGGGGCTGTTTTGAAAACCACGTGGAGAGTCTGCACTTTCTCTTCAAATGTTGGCAATTTGATGATTCATTTCATCATTTCATGCGAGGCCTTAAGATGTGTCACTGGTGTTCATGGGTTGGAACCTATGTTATTTTCCAATCATTTCGTTGTGAAAATATATATTTTTTTTATTCTGTTCCGACCAGCAGAATAAAGTTCTGAACCGGTTTGAACCCCAAAAAAGTAACGGTTTATATCGTTGCTAGTGTAACGGATGTGAAATGGCTAGCTAGTTAGCGGGTACGCGCTACTAGCGTTTCAATCTGTTACGTCACTTGCTCTGAAACCTAGAAGTAGTGTTGCACCTTGCTCTGCAAGGGCCGCGGCTTTTGTGGAGTGATGGGTAACGACGCTCTGTGGGTGTCAGTTGTTGATGTGTGCAGAGGGTCCCTGGTTCGCGCCCGTGTCGGGGCGAGGGGACGGTTTAAAGTTATACTGTTACACTAACTCTTCCTTTCTAATCTCTGAAATCAATAAAAAAATTACATTGAGCTCAACATTAAATGACTTCACCAATCAGTCCAGATAGAGCAGCTTGCTATGGAGCGGGCAAGCTATTAAAATGAATTAGACAGACGAGTGTAGGGTGCGAGATGCGAGTGACATTTTGCGGGTTGGGAGAGACAGAGAGAGGGTAGAGGAGGCTTGGGTTGAAGCGTTGGGCATCTTGTTGTTATGACATGCATTATCTGAATTAGGCTCACAGAATTATACCTACAGGCTTCTATGAAATAACTTTGAATGTCTTTGAACTTCATAGAGTTAGCTTAATGTTGGACCAGCTAGCTAACAAGCATGTGTGTGCAGAGCAGCACCAGAATTAAAATAAAAACACTTCTTACCTTTTTGTAGTTAATAAATCAAATGTGAAACGTGATAACTATGGTTTCCTTAACTAGCATTGAAAAGGTTAATCCATTCTTCTCTAATAAAAAATCTCTCTCCCTAATTTCTGAATCACACTACTTGAACAGTTGTTCCCAACCAGGGGTACTAGGACCCCTGGGCGTACTTGGCCTATCCACAGGGGGTACTTGAGAAGACTCATGAGACTATAGGCTTACTGGTAAAATGCACATTAGGGGGTACTTCAGGGGTACTCCAGGCAGAGCAAAATTTTGTTGGTGGTACAGTAAATGAAAAAGGCTGGGAACCACTGTACTAGACCATGCTTCGGAGGGGCAGGTTCCCTACACACGCACTGGCAAAGATTTTCAGCAGGCAGGCATTTATTTATTCATTTTTTATTTAATGTAGTAAAAATATCAAAATACAGTAAGCTGTAATATATGTTGAATTATAATGTTAAGGGGTTTTAGCTAAAAAAAACAAGTTCAATCATTTAAAAAAGTCTGCTGGTTAAAAAGCCACCATTTTTGAAGAAGACCCAGGCCTAGTCTCATCATAAACCTATTTTCAATGATCCCATAATTATAAATCCACAAACAATTTGGCTCTACAGGAATTTTATAACTACAAATCATCCATCCATAGACTAGGTGTACATTTTATTTGAACGTGAAAGTGAATGCAACATTTTTGATAAGCTTGAAGTGTCAAGTTTATTATAAATTGACTGTTAATTCTATGGGCTGCAGCTCTTGAATCCTTGGTCTCTCTGTGTTGTTAATAACTCTACTCTGCCTCCCACAATTTTTTGTGCAGAAATCTCTGAAGTTTTCTCCCACAAAGAAGAAAAGGAACGGGTCCAGGCAGCTGTTACCCGCTGCAAGACAGAGCGTTACCACGGCAGCCTTCCGAATCCCCTGGAGGTAGCTGCAAGAATCCTCACAGCCATTTAGTTGAGCATTCCGCTCTGCTGCCAGTAAGAGGGTTCGCACCACATGATAGGGCAGGAAGCAGATCAGGAAGATGCAGAGACCGAGGATGACAAGGGCACAAGACTTTCTTGTAGAGGGCTTCCTCATCCCCTCCACCCCAGCCCTACACTGCCTCAGGCTGAGCAGCACACACATGTAGCAGACAGAGATGACAGTGAAGGGCAAGGCAAAGCCCACCACCAGGGCAGCACGGTTCAGAAGGATGATGGTGCCCAAGCTGCTGCCCAGCTCCAGACAGCGGGTCTGCTCTTCCCCCTCCTGGATAGTCCCAATACTCAGTAGGGGTGTAGAGGCCAGGGACACAAAGATCCAGATGAGTAGACACCCTCCCCAACCACAGGATCCACCCTCCAGACTCATGAAGGTGTAGGGGTGTGATACGGCTAGGTAACGGAGGACACTCAGGGCCAGCAGAAAGTAGACAGAGCCATACATGTTGATATAGAATACGTAGGAGACCAGGCGGCAGGTGAGGTCCCCAAACGGCCAATGGGAGTCCAGCAGGTAGTATGCTGATCTGAGAGGCAGAGAGCACACCAGCATGAGGTCAGACATCAGCAGGTTCACCATGTACAGGTTGACCATGGTGATGCTCCTCCTCCTCCTGTACATGCTCAGAAAGACCCAGAGGGAGGCGGTGTTGGCTATTAGGCCCAGGAAGAAGAGGAGCAGGTACGTAGCAGGAAACACACTGCGCTTGAAGCTGTCGATGGGACAATCACATGTCAGATTACTCATCCCTGACTCCAGACTCATATTGTCTGTGCCTCCAGTTAGACCTTTGAATAAAGGAAGGGAGACAAAGGTATGGAAAATGTACTGTGTGTGCTGGAAGGTAAAAAGACAGCATAGAGAGACTGAAAAGTGAAAACTAACACTACATTATATTGAGGCATTTAATTATGGTCCTCTCCTCTTCCGATGCTGCCTGTATACATTTTTACAGCCACTAGAGAGGCATAAATAGAGGGCATAAATATTCACTTTACTATCAGATGTTCTGGTTACTTTACAAAACTGACCAACAGTATGAGTGATAGAAAAAGAGGTTTACTAATGGGTCATTTTAATCCATGTAAAAATCTAACAAAAATAGCCAGAGCCACTTTACAGGAAGGATTTTTCACATGTTATTACAGGTAGACTCATCGATATAATGTAGATGAAGAAAGTAAACAGCAGAGTAGGTCAATTTCCACAACTAAGTGTGAGGCTCAACTTCTCTGCTGTTTTGGTTCCGTGGCTACCATGTTCAATTTCTAGTAGAACAAAAATAAACATGAGAAAGTTGACAGTACCTCTCTCTGTGGTCCAATACTGTTGCATACTTGTCATCAGTCCAGTGAACCCTGTTGAATCAGTCTTCTGATGGCCGTGTCCACTGAGAGATGTGTGTTTGAGCTATGTTTAGAGGAAGCCAAAGAGAAATGAGTGCAATCACTTTACCTCTACAATGCCTTCAGTGTTCACTCAGGCCTGACTTCCTCTGCTGTCTCACAATTCTACCACTGCTGCTCTCCAAGTCCAAATGTACATCATTTCCTATTGTAAACAGTTCACTGAGGCTATTCAACTGCTATGCAACTTTTTTTTCAATTATGTTTTTATGACAAGGCTGTGGCTTTGTAGAAGTTCAGATAACATTTGATATATGGTTGAGACTGTTTATAAATGGAATGAATATACAGTTGTCATTGTGTGGGGAAGACATGCTGGAGGAAGGTCTCTCTCCACTACGAACTGACTCCCGCCAATTCGTGCGCATTTATTGTTTACCCTTTTTCTCACTTACCCTTTATTTATTGGACCCCTTGATAAAGATGACCAGAAAAAGACTGTATAAAATAAATTATACAAATACTGAGCTGCAATGAGGTCCACAATTAATGGATCCCTTGATAAAGATGAGAAAAAAGGACTATGAAGCAGTGGTGGGAAAAGTACCCAATTGTCATACAGTACATAAAGTAAAGATACCTTAATAGAAAATAGCTCAAGTAAAAGTGAAAGTCACCCAGTAAAATACTACTTGAGTAAAAGTCTAAAAATATTTGGTTTTAAATATACTTAAGTATCAAAAGTAAGAGTATAAATAATAAATAAATCCTTATATTAAGCAAAGCAGACAGCCACATTTTCTAGTTTTTTAAATTTACAGATAGCCAGGAGCACGCTCCAACACTCAGACGTCATTTACAAACCAAGCATGTGTTTAGTGAGTCCGCCATATCAGAGACAGTAGGGATGACCAGGGATGGTCTCTTGATAAGTGTGTAAATTAGACATTTTCCTGTCCTGCTAAGCATTTAAAATGTAACGAATACTTTTGGGTGTCAGGGAAAATGTATGGAGTAAAAAGTACATAATTTTCTTTAAGAATGTAGTGAAGTAAAAGTAAAAGTTGCCAAAAATATAAATAGTAAAGTAGAGTACAGATACTGTACCGTAAAAACTACTTAAGTAGAACTAGTATTTTTACTTAAGTACTTTACACCACTGGTAGAAAGCCAGTCTGATGGTTTGCGCTCAGGCTAAAAAGAAAAGGTGGGTGGTGCGTAGGAGAAAAATAGAGTTCAAAAGGTACTTGCACGCAAACCATGAAAAGGAATAATAAAAAGGAATAATACAAAGGGATAATGAAAATGAATAATAAAAAGGAATAATACAAAGGGATAATAAAAAGGGATAATGTAAAGGAATAATAAAAAGGATAATGAAAAGGGATAATAAAAAGGGATAATGAAAAGGAATAGCCCAAAGAGGCCGAGATGCAAAAATAATATACTTAATTTAATTCATGTAAGGTGCAAAAAATAAAACAAAATAGACTGTATAAAATAAATAATACAAATATTGAGATACAGTTGAAGTTGGAAGTTTCCATACACCTTAGCCAAATACATTTAAACTCCAAATACAATTCCTGACATTTAATCAGAGTAAAAATTCCCTGTCTTAGGTCAGTTAGGATCACCACTTCATTTTAAGAGTGTAAAATGTCAGAATAATAGCAGAGAGAATTATTTATTTACGCTTTTATTTCTTTCATCACATTCCCAGTGGGTCAGAAGTTTACATACACTCAATTAGTATTTGGTATCATTGCCTTCAAATTGTTTAACTTGGGTCAAACGTTTCATGTAGCCATCCACAAGCTTCCCACAATAAGTTGGGTGAATTTTGGCCCATTCCTCTTGACAGAGCTGGCGTAACTGAGTCAGGTTTGTAGGCCTCCTTGCTCGCACATGCTTTTTCAGTTCTGGTTACAAATTTTCTATAGGATTTAGGTCAGGGCTTTGTGATGGCCACTCCAATACCTTGACTTTGTTGTCCTTAAGCCATTTTGCCACAACTTTGGAAGTATGCTTGGGATCATTGTCCATTTGGAAGACCCATTTGCGACCAAGCTTTAACTTCCTGACTGATGTCTTGAGATGTTGCTTCAATATATCCACATAATTTTCTTCCCTCATGATGCCATCTATTTAGTGAAGTGCACCAGTCCCTCCTGCAGCAAAGCACCCCCACAACATGATGCTGCCACCCCCGTGCATCACAGTTGGGATGGTGTTCTTCGGCTTGCAAGCCTCCCCCTTTTTCTCTAAACATAACGATGGTGATTATATCCAAACATTTAATCAGACCAGAGGACATTTCTCCAAAAAGTACAATCTTTGTCCCCATGTGCAGTTGCAAACTGTAGTCTGGCTTTTTTATGGCGGTTTTGGAGCAGTGGCTTCTTCCTTGCTGAGAAGCCTTTCAGGTTATGTCGATATAGGACACATTTTACTGTGGATATAGATACTTTTGTACCCGTTTCCTCCAGCATCTTCACAAGATCCTTTGCTGTTGTTCTGGGATTGGTTTACCCTTATTGCACCAAAGTACGTTCATCTCTAGGAGACAGAACGCGTCTCCTTCCTGAGCTGTGTGACGGCTGCGTGGTCCCTTGGTGTTTATACTTGCATACTATTGTTTGTACAGATGAACGTGGTACCTTCAGGCGTTTGGAAATTGCTCCCAAGGATGAACCAGACTTGTGGAGGTCTACAGTTTTTTTCCTAAGGTCTTGGCTGATTTCTGTTGATTTTCCCATGATGTCAAGCAAACAGGCACTGAGTTTGAAGGTAGGCCTTGAAATACATCCACAGGTACACCTCCAACTGACTCAAAGTATGTCAATTAGACTATCAGAAGCTTCTAAAGCCATGACATCATTTTCTGGAATTTTCCAAGCTGTTTAAAGGCACAGTCAACTTAGTGTATGTAAACTTCTGACCCACTGGAATTGTGATACAGTGAATTATAAATTAAATAATCTGTCTGTAAACATTTGTTGGAAAAATTACTTGTGTCATGCACAAAATAGATGTCCTAACCGGCTTGCCAAAACTATAGTTTGTTAACAAGAAATTTGTGGAGTGGTTGAAAAACTGTAACGTCTGGAGAGTGATGGGTGTGGAGTCAGACGTAGAGAGCAGAAGGTAGACGGGAAAAACGCTTTAATGTCCTTTCGGCTAGAAACCAGTTAAAAACATGGGTGAAGCCCAAAACACAGGTGCAACAAAACCCAAAACCATAGTTACTAAAAAAAAACTTGGACAGCGAAAACCCAAAAGAACACAAACACCACATACGTCAAAAATAACAACAAGCCCGCACAAACACCAGCAGGCTAAATGAACTTAAATAACACCCATCCCAAAACCCCAACAAGGAACAGGTGAAAACAATTAGACAAAACCAAACGAAAAGGAAAAAGGGATCGGTGGCAGCTAGTAGACCGGTGACGACGACCGCCGAGCGCCACCCGAACAGGAAGGGGAGCCACCATCGTGGTATTCGTGACAAAAACGAGTTTTATTGACTCCAACCTAGGTGTATGTAAACTTCTGACTTCAACTGTATATTGTATGTAACAACAAACAGACACATCTCAACATCAACTGTTCAAAGGAGACTGCGTGAATCAGGACTTCCTGGTCAAAAAGATGTTATATATCTTCGTATTGCTACTGCTGTATCAAAGGAATGATATAAGTGAGTGTCAGAAATGTCTAATATATGAATGTAATCTGATGTTAGCAAGTTATTTATTTTATGAACCTTATTTCTAAGGCAACATTTATTAATATGGGCTATTTTTAGCCCTTTCCTGGGTAGCTTAGAGATATACATATGGAAAAGAGCAAACAAAGCGAGAGGAAAAATGATTCAGCAGTCCATTAATAAGTTGGTGCGTGTAAGTGTATGTGCTGCCAGACCTTAAGAGTCCAGAGGGCCCTCAAGTTCATCCTAGGTTCTGACTATTCAACATACTCGGTGGCCTGCCAAACCCTACAGATGAGCTTTGTCTGAAATGTCCTCTTAAGCTGCAGGGTTCAAACAAATTCTCCAGCTGGCTGCCACCTACAAGGGATAAGCAACCAGGAGTAAGGAAAAGGCAGGACGAGCAACTACTGGAGATCAAATGGAACACAATGCTAAAAAACAAAACCATCCTTATTTAGGCTTTTAAACAGACACTAGATGGGGTAGTTTTAATTGAGTTTCTTTTAATGTTCTTATGTAAGATGAACTGCAATTCAGTTTTAGTTATTGTAAATTGCCAAAGTGCTCCATTGTGGCACATGTATTTGTGTAAATAAACATATCCATCTGTAGGCTCTGACCGGTTTTCTTCCGTTTGATTAAACCTTTCCGGAGCATCAGTTTAGCCCCCGCTATGCACTAAAGTAAAAAAAAAAACGAAACTGCTGAGCGCAAACACTTATTCTCATGAAAAATACCTCTACAACTCTATAACAGAAACAATTTTTATAATCCAAATCTGTTGTTTGCCGAGAGAGGATGTATTAAAGAGGATGTGTTGTTTAAGTGATTCAGTACCTCTACTAGCGACCTTTAGTCCAAAAAAATTACAAATTAAGTATTTTTGGAACTACTTAAAATGTAGTACCAAAAATTACCAATCATTGTTACAATCTTATTTTAAAGTATATGCCTGGTAATTTCTGACTGTAACCATAAAATAAAGTGTAATTACCAAGGCAAATAATTCACCATAACAAAAACCACACAACCTTTAAAACAAAACGAATGAACAGATTTTTATTATAGCATCAGAGAAACAGACAATTATACCATTAATCACATAGTAAAACCTTTTCCAAGGCAGAATATTTATTTAAAGCCCCCATGCAGTTTTTAAATGGAATAAATCACTGTGTTTATCATGAAAATAACGCCAAAATATATTTTGTATAATTTATTTCCCTGAGCCTCATTTTGCCATTGAAATGTTCAGTCTGATCGTGTGGGTGTGTTGATACAAATATAAATATATTTACATACACAGCCCTTATTGACGGATAGGATCATCTACACTCTGGAGCCTACCCCGCTCACCCTTTTAAAGTAGGAGAATACATATGCAAAGATGATTGGTTATTGGCAGAATAATCAGATCAGATTGTGCTGTCATATGGACCAAAAACTCAATCCCAGCAGAACAGACTGAAATTCCAGGCGTTTTCTTTCAAAAAGCTCTTAAACTAAAAGGGCATTATCATAATTTTCACAATTTCAATCAATTTTTTTTACTGCACTGCCCCTTTAACATAATATCTTTGCGAAAGAATCCTCAAACTCAACTCTGGACCTCAAAGCCAGTTCCACTGCTTGTTTTTATTGTTTCGTCTAATCAGGGACTGATTTAGAACCTGGCGCACCAGGTGCGTGCAATTAATTATCAGGTAGAATAGAAAAACAGCAGGCTCTGGACTTTGTAGGGTAAGTGTTTAATACCCCTGCTATAGAGCATAATAATAATAATAATAATAGTGTGGGTCCTATTTCACACATGTACATAGTGAATTTTTTGCATATCCCACTCCCCATAAGACACCCTCGGAGAGTGGGTTCACAGCTAGGGATCAGCCATTAATGACGGGGATTCGAACCAGCAACCTTTCAGTTATTGGCCCAACGCACTAACCACTAGGCTACCTGCCGCCACATACATTCATTTTCAATGTAAAATAAAGGAAATCCTTAACCGAAATGTTTCATCTATCACCCCTTTGGGGGGGATTAAGTAACCTCTATAGTTACTGCGGTTAGACTAGAGTGTCCTCTAGTGGAACGGGACTGAGGCTAGAGACGTCTCTCCTGTCTCACTGCATGGGTTTCTTAACGGAGTCTGTCAAGGCTGGTGTCTGATTGGTGACAGTGGCAGTCTGTGTCACTTCAATTTTTCTACTGGTCAAAATGGTCTGGATGCACATTGTAAGCTGTCGAGGGGAGTAAGGGAAAGATGCAGGGTTAAGTAGTTACAAAGCAACATCAAAAGCAGAAAGAAAATTAGAACAACGCTGTTGTTGACAATTGAAGCTTACTGATTGTTGTTTTGAGAGAAGGTCATGATATAAGGCCCGTCTTCGCTCCCGCTCCTTGTCATTGCTGGTTTTCCAGGTCTGGGCCAGGACTTTCACCTGCTTCTCATCTAGACTTGGGTTATCGTGCCACTGTAAAAACAAGTCACATGTCGTCGTAATGCACATCACATTTTTTTCTACACAAAGATTATTATCATATCAACGTAATATAATACGAGGGACTAACCAAGCGCAACACATAGTCATCCACGGAGAGGTTCTTTAAGGAATGCAGGGACTTGATAGCCTCGCTGACCTCGTCACGGCTGGCATTAATCATGTTCTGTCATTCAGGAGAGAGACGCATTAAAATGTTGATGTGAGAGGTATCCATCTATTGAGAGATAATCTCAAACATAAACTTTAGAGAAAAGCAACTGATTTCCACACAGGTCTGGTGGGGAGACATGTCTAATACCTTCAGCTGCTCATTAGTCTTCTTGTACAGGGATAACAGACTGTTGGCCATACGAGAGGTGGAGGGGCTGGGAACGTTGGTGCTGGTGTGTGCTGGCTTGTTCAAGAAGAATGCACCCTTTGTAGAGGAGAGATAAACATACACCTGTTTTTACACATAATGCATATATCATTACTTCTTTACTTCTTGATAGACGAGAATTCAAGTAAGGACGTTGAATTGATTCAAAACCATAATTTCTCAGTGTTTATAGATGAGAGCAGGAGAGGGTGAGATTACTAGAGGCTGCTCACCACGGTCTATGAAAACATATTTAGCTGTTTTGTCAGAGAATGTGTGTAGTAGTTCCTCTTTACCTCTGCCTCGTACTCAGCCCAGGCAGCTTTGCGGTCGGCCTCACTGAGCTCCTCCTCCTCTTTGTGGTCTAGCAGGGACTCATGTTCATGGTAGCGGACAATCTGCTCCTTACAGATCTGCAGCAGCTCTGCCAGGACCATGTCCTGGGAAACAGACATACAATGTCAATCCCTACTCTACTGTTGAAGTAAAAATACTAATTCACCCTTCGCCAAGCCCTAGAATTTTGGTCAACCAATCACAGCGCTCCAATGGACAGAAACTTTCGTTGTGTCCAACACCTCAGATAAGCTCATGTTTAAATCGCATGAAAGCCAATGAGGGCTATGGCAAAACCAGTTTTTATTTATTTACTTTTTATGGCTAAATAATTGAACAATTTACCAGGAGTACTTGCTACTGTGATTTCTGAAATGCAGAGCCTGTTGAAGTATTTTTTAAATCCGAAATTATACTTGTGTTACATTGTTTGATAGCTCAGCAGGTTGGCTAGCTCTCAGTCTCATTGACTACCAAACGTTTCTAACGCTAGCTAGCTAGCCACTTAATACACCTTGTTAGCAAGCTAAGTTATGAGTGGTATTCATAACATTGCAATCGACATCAGGATACGATTTGAGAGCACTAGTTAGCTCCAAAAGTGTATATACAGTTGAAGTCGGAAGTTTACATACTTAGGTTGGAGTCAATAAAACTTGTTTTTCAACCACTCCACACATTTCTTGTTAACAAACTATAGTTCTGGCAAGTCGGTTAGGACATCTTTGCTTTGTGCATGACAAGTAATTTTTCCAATAATTTTTTACAGACAGGTTATTTCACTTATAATTCACTGTATCACAATTCCAGTGGGTCAGAAGTTTACATACACTAAGTTGACTGTGCCTTTAAACAGCTTGGAACATTCCAGAAAATGATGTCATGGCTTTAGAAGCTTCTGATAGGCTAATTGACATAATTGGAGTCAATTGGAGGTGTACCTGTGGATGTATTTCAAGGCCTACCTTCAAACTCAGTGCCTCTTTGCTTGACATCATTTGAAAATCAAAAGAAATCAGCCAAAACCTCAGAAAATAAAACTGTAGATTTCCACAAGTCTGGTTCATCCTTAGGAGCAATTTCCAAATGCCTGAAGGTATCACGTTCATCTGTACAAACAATAGTACGCAAGTATAAACACCATGGGACCACGCAGCCGTCACACTGATCAGGAAGGAGACGCGTTCTGTCTCCTAGAGATGAACGTACTTTGGTGCGAAAAGGGTAAACCAATCCCAGAACAACAGCAAAGGACCTTGTGAAGATGCTGGAGGAAACAGGCACAAAAGTATCTATATCCACATGAAAACAAGTCCTATATCGACATAACCTGAAAAGCTTGTCAGCAAGGAAGAAGCCACTGCTCCAAAACCACCATAAAAAAAGCCAGACTACGGTTTGCAACTGCACATGGGGACAAAGATCGTACTTTTTGGAGAACCACCATCCCAACTGTGATGAACAGGGGTGGAAGCATAATGTTTTGGGGGTGCTTTACTGCAGCAGGGACTGGTGCCCTTCACTAAATAGATGGCATCACGAGGGAGGAAAATTACATTTTACATTTAAAATTATGTGGATATATTGAAGCGACATCTCAAGACATCAGTCAGGAAGTTAAAGCTTGGTCGCAAATGGGTCTTCCAACTGGACAATGATCCCAAGCATACTTCCAAAGTTGTGGCAAAATGGCTTAAGGACAACAAAGTCAAGGTATTGGAGTGGCCATCACAAAGCCCTGACCTAAATCCTATAGAAAATGTGTGGGCAGAACTGAAAAAGCATATGCGAGCAAGGAGGCCTACAAACCTGACTCAGTTACACCAGCTCTGTCAAGAGGAATGGGCCAAAATTCACTCAACTTATTGTGGGAAGCTTGTGGAAGGCTACCCGAAACGTTTGACCCAAGTTAAACAATTTAAAAGGCAATGCTACCAAATACTAATTGAGTGTGTGTAAACTTCTGACCCACTGGGAATGTGATGAAAGAAATAAAAGCTGAAATAAATCACTCTACTATATTTCACATTCTTAAAATAAAGTGGTGATCCTAACTGACCTAAGACAGGGAATTTTTACCAGGATTAAATGTCAGGAATTGTGAAAAACTGAGTTTAAATGTATTTGGCTAAGGTGTATGTAAACTTCCGACTTCAATTGTAGCTTTGACTGCATATGCTGATGGTGAATTCAGAGCTATTCAGTGGCTAGCTACACTACAAGCATAATTTCACCAGGTTCCGGTGAAGCAATTTCCATGACAGTTCACCATAACATACACAATGTCTCCTGATGAGCAGGGGGTAGTCTGTTAAATTTCATTGTGTATTAGAAGCACATTGAGAATATTGCGAGGTGATTTCTTGAATGGGGAATTGAGCTTCCCGGGAAAATGTTGTCAGAGGTAGCGACATTAGCCAAGGGAGGCGGGGCTTAGTAAAGGGTCAATTGAGAATTTAATGGTCTTGTGTGTTTAATTTGTAGCCTTGGTCACCTTGGGCAGCAGGGGTGTGATCCTCTTGCTCTTCTTCTCAGAGTTGGGGTCATCCAGCAGGTCTGGCCCAAACATGTAAAGCTCTGTCAGTTCAAACAGAGTGAAGTGTCTCTGTATCTGCTGCTGGTCCACCACCCGGAACGATAGAGATTGCTTGGCCACCTGCCGGTCGTAGATCTTCTCCTCCATGGTACCCTGGAAAGAAACAGCAATTTAATATCAGTGATTACAGAATTACAGTCACATCCAAAATTGTCACCCTTGATAAAGATGAGCAAAACAATATATATATATATGATTTATACAAATACTGAGTGATATTGTACTAATACAATTGCTGAGAAAACATTTCTTTAACAAGTAATAAAAAAATTGTGTAAAAATTATTGCCACCCCTATTTTCAATACTTTGTGCACCATCCTATTGTGAGGATAACAGCACTTAACCTTTTTCTATAACGTTTTATGAGATTGAAGAACACATTGGGAGGGATCTTAGACCATCGTCCATACAGAATCCTTCCAGATTCTTGATAACCTTCGGTCTGCGCTTATGGGCTGCCCTCTTCAATTCAAACCACAGGTTTGAGATGGCCAATGCAAAATGTTGATTTTGTGATCAATTAACCATTACTTTGTGGATTTTTGTGTGTGCTTAGGGTCTTCGTCTTGCTGGATGATCCACTTGCGGCCCAGTGTCAGCCTCCTGGCAGAGGCAACCAGGTTTTTGGCTAAAATGTCCTGATACTTGGTAGAGTTCATGTCATGATGTCGTGGATCTTAAAGGCGTCAGCATGCATCAATTCGGCTGGCGCCTAGCCGACCTCAGCTAGCCGAACCAAACGAGTGTGGTCACATATTCCCTTAAAAAACCTTTGCATGAAAAACAAGAAAAAAGCAGCAGGTAATAGTACTGTTTGTCCATCTTGAGATGCCATAGCCAGTATACACTCCCATTAATTAATCTCTCAAGAAATCTGTCATTAATTTTGATGTTTAAGCAGAAGAGATCTTAGCCGCACAATTTTGCATCCGATTAGGATGTTTGGTACAATATTTCTCAAGTGCAAAAAATGACAAAAGGCACTACTCGATGTTTTGTTCCCCGCCCGAGCCACTTAGTTATCACTTTTGCCTTATGGAAAGGTGCTCCATCATGCTGGAAAAGGCATTGTTCATCACCAAACTGTTCCTGGATGGTTGGGAGAAGTTGCTCTCGGAGGATGTGTTGGTACCATTCTTTATTTATGGCTGTGTTCTTAGGCAAAATTGTAAGTGAGCCACTCCCTTGGCTGAGAAGCAACCCCACACATGAAAGGTCTCAGGATGCTTTACTGTTGGCATGACACAGGACTGATGGTAGCGCTCACTTTGTCTTCTCCAGACAAGCTTTTTTCCGGATGCCCCAAACAATCGGAAAGGGGATTCGTCAGAGAAAATGACTTTACCCCAGTCCTCAGCAGACCAATCCCTGTACCTTTTGCAGAATATCAGTCTGTCCCTGATATTTTTCCTGGAGAGAAGTGGCTTCTTTGCTGCCCTTCTTGACACCAGGCCATCCTCCAAAAGTCTTCGCCTCACTGTGCGTGCAGATGCACTCACACCTGCCTGCTGCCATTCCTGAGCAAGCTCTGTACTGGTGGTGCACCGATCCCGCAGCTGAATCAACTTTAGGAGACGGTCCTGGCGCTTGCTGTACTTTCTTGGGCGCCCTGAAGCCTTCACAACACCTACTGTTGACCAATCGCCGACGAGGGGGCGTAGACTTCGGCTACGGACTTCAGCTTGCCTAGAGAAAAACAATGTGTGCTCGAACAACCGAAAGAACACTTGCCAAAGTCCAAAACTAACAAAAATGTCACAAAATGTCGTCATAATATATGCACGAACTGTTCCGTCTGGGAAGCATGCAGGCGCCACAACAAGTGCCTCAGGACCAGTGGAAATAAAACAGCCCCATAAGATCAAAGATCCACCACCATATTTTACAGTATGTATGAGCTCTAATATTATCTCATCTGACCATAGCACCTGGTTCCAAAACAACAAGGCCGTTCAGCTAACTGAGCGTTCACATTTGTTGGTTGCCCTCAAAGAGCTTTTTTATGACAACACTTCCAAATTGCCTATTGACATGGAGGTGGATGTAATTGTTGATTTGGAGACATGGCGAGCCCAAGATGCAACCAAGTTCTCAGCTCTCCAACTGTGACCCTTGGACTTTTCTGTGCCTCCGGAACCATCTTCCTCACTGTGCGTGGGGACAAGATACACGTGGGTCCTCTACCAGGAAAGTTAACCACTGTACCAGTGGTTTTAACCTTCAAAATGTTTTGCCTTAATAGTGAGTGATCTCTCCGCATCTCTGAATGTCCTTAGTGACCCAGCCAGAGCCGGGTCATGAACCTGATCGAAATTCTCTGTAGAGACCTGAAAATAGCTTGCGCAGCGACGCTCCCCATCTAACCTGACAGAGCAGTTGAGTGGGAGAAACTCCCCAAATACAGATGTGCCAAGCTTGTAGCGTCATACCCAAGAAGACTCGAGGATGTAATCGCTGCCAAAGGTGCTTCAACAAATTACTGAGTAAAGGGTCTGAATACCTATGTGAAATTTCATTTAAAAAAAATTGAGACTAACGTAACAAAATGTGGAAAAAGTCAAGTGGTCTGAATACTTTCCGAATACACTGTACACGCCAACGCCCACAAAGGTTCTAGCATCAGGCAGGGCCATGACTACACCAGTGAGAGGAACCAATTAATTTCCTTCCTAGCAACAGATATGTATTGGCTGTCTAGAGGTATAGAAGTTGACCCACGCCAAGGAGGAGGTAATAAATAAATGTGCTTGTGTAATCATGCTTCGTCTTTGCAGCTGCATGAACCAGTGGGTGAATAAACTTGGTTTGAGCTTTATCGAGTCGTCCGTTTCAGTTTTTACTCTGTTTATTTAGAACCTAACAACATGCATGTTACCACATTTTTATACCCAGTGAAACAGGAAGCCATGAAAGGCCACAATACAGTTCCTTGACGCAAGGCACCACAGACTGAAATTGCATTTTTGCATCTACAGTACCTATCAATTTTTAGATTTGTTGGTATTTTGTTATTTTCAAAAAGTAAACATAAAAATGTCAAAATCTTCATGAAAATGTATATTTTATTTTAGAGAATGTAACAAACTGGACTATATGTAGTAACTTACTTTGAAGAGATGGTGATTGGGTCTAAATAGATGTTTGGTCATCTAAATTCAGTGTACTTGTCTTTAACTCCCATTTACCGAAAGTCAGACTCTTCCCACATGCCAACTAATTTTCCTCAGTTTTAGAAGAATCTACATTCACCAGATTGTGTGGTTATCCTTGGATATATTTGAGACTTTCCCAGAGGTTATTGTTGATATGTTCTCAATTTGTTATTCTAGGTAACATTTTGTTTAGAAAAATTTGCCAAAAATGCATTTTACGTACCGGAGTGTCTTAACAAAATTAAACTACAATTTTTACGCAGACTTAATCCAGTGTCCTGAAAAATGGATTTGCGGGATATGCAAATAGTCAATGTCGGATGCAAACTTCGTAACTAAAAAAAAATAGTGATTTTCATTTTTTCTAATAACTTGAATCAATACAATTGGTTCCCCTTCACGTGTGCATGTTTCAGGACCATTTTACCTAAATAGTTACGCCGACTTAATCCAGTGAACCAACATTTTTTTTGCGGGATATGCAAAATGTGCATATTTAATGAAATATCACCTCATTTGCATATATATTAAAAAAATATTATGCGTATCTTCATTCAACTGGTAAAAGTTGACTGTGATATGATTAAGGAGAAAAAAATCCCCTATTAGGGTGTGGTGCCTGGCCTTTAACTTTAAATAGTAGAATGTTAATGCAGATCACATTGTTTGATTATATTTATAAGAATCATTAGGGGTGCCAATAATTTACCTTTTTTTATTTTTATTAACAGAATGTAAGCTATTTAGATTATTTTTTTTGTGCATACAATATAGCTCGTATTTGTATTTATTTAATAGTGTTTTTTGCTAATCTTAACAACAATTTTGGATGTGACTGTATATGTAAAAAACACAAAATGTGTCCCACAATCATATTACAGAAGATGGGGTGCATACGAGATGTCATTACCTGTGCCAAGAAGCGGTAGACAAACACTGCCTTCAGCTGGCCAAAACGGTACACCCTGAAGATGCTCTGGATGTCATAGGAGGGGTTCCACGAAGCGTCAAAAATTATGACCCTGTTAGCTGCTACCAGGTTGATCCCAAGGGACCCAGCTCTTGTCGAGATGAGAAACAGACGACCTCTGAAAGTAAATTGGTTAGAAATGAAATCAAAGGAGTGATTGTGAGTAGAATCTTAAACAGACCATCTCAAGAAATCACACTGTCTACAATTACTGATGCTTTGTCATGAATAATAATACAATACGAAGTGTTATGCTACATACTGTGTTGAGGTTTGGCACAGTGAAATTTGAGAGGTAGAATAGTACAGCAGTCAGAGACGTACCGCTCATTGGTGGCATCATTGAACTCTTCAGCCCATTTCTTCCTGGATGTGGCACTGGTGGACCCATCAATACGGTAATAGTCAATGTTTCTGATCCAGCTGCCATCACCTACAGTTTGGAAAAGGAAACAAATTATAACAATTATAGACAATCTGAAGAAAACAATTGTTTTGTAACACTATAACATATGCTTGAATATGTGAACAGCCAATGGGAACCGTACCTTTGTATAGGGATGATTGTCCGTTGTCTTTGGCTTTGTTAGCGAGGTCCAAGAAATCTTCAATCATGTCTAATGAGATCAAGGATTGACTGAACACCAACCTGTGAATATACAAACAAAAATTGACGAAGAAAAGGTTAATTCAACAAATCTGCTCTATAAACCTCTGGCTAACTCAATCCTTCTTTTTAAATACCCCCCGGTGCCTGAATGCATTTCTCAAGCACACTTACAGTTTGTCGTCCAGTTCCTCTGCCATTCGGAGAATCTCAAACAGCAGCACCATCTTCCCTGAGTGTCCCAGGATGGTGGCGTCTGAATCACTCAGCATATCCTTGTACCAGTCTGCAGCCGGACTGTCAGGCCTGAAACTGGTGGACGCTTTCACCGCTGAACACAAAGCATACAATATCACCATTGACCTCATGAATATGTTCACCTTATATTAATGACTTAATTGTAAATCATTTAAAATGTTCAATTGTAACACAAGAAGCTAACGTAAAATACATGGCAAAGTAATTTCCTTAATTTAAGAGAGACTACTACCATCTACCACTGTAACCAGTGGACCTGCTCGCTGGTCTCCTTCCACATTGACACTCTTTGATGAGCTGTTCCACACCATGATCACTTCCATATCATTGATTTTTTCATCAGCATTACGCAATTTTCCCTTGTTCTCCTTCTCTTTACTGAGTGGGACAAAGGAAAGGATGAAAGGCAACAATCTATTATTTGCATGAGATTACCTTTTGATGGTAATAGATAAGCATCACACTGTAAGCATCACACTGTCATAGTAATTAAAGAGCTCGGCAGACGTTACGCAGTTAACGCAAACGCTAAGCAACGCTGTACGTGAATGCTGTTTTTTGTCACAAAATGAACAGCTCCTTGCAGTATGAAGTCCTGGCGCCTATGTTGCTTGCTACGCACATTTGTGCAACGCAAATTTCAAAACGCAATGTATTATTCCTTACGTTGCGATGGTGGCAGTGTTGTGTAGATGAGGCTGAACCAACTTGCTTAGTTCCTGAGTTGATCTATAGGCTATGCATCAAAAATAAATAAGCAGTCTATTTTGCAACGATAACCAAATATAATCTCAGCGACAGTTCAAATGATGTAGCCTTATTAGAAACACCTGCAAAATGTATTTTGTTTAGAAGTAATACCTACGTGATTGTAGGCCATTTTGAAAGTGAAAACAGTTGTAGCCATGTAATTTTTCCTCATGGAGTAAATAGGCACATTCTATGCTTATCTGATAAGGGAGCGAATACATTCAAGCAGCATATCAAACTGGTATAAATTACACTGGCAAGTATATGCCAGGGCATATTATTTATAAATCAGATTATTTCACATGATGGAGATGTGGGAAGCTAAAAGGCTAGCTTGCTTGCTGTTTTTAGCCAGATGTGTGTGTGTGTGTGTGTGTGTGTGTGTGTGTGTGTGTGTGTGTGTGTGTGTGTGTGTGTGAGAGAGAGTAATTTATTATTTATATATATATATATATATATCTCACACACACACACACACACACACACACACACACACACACACACACACACACATCTGTGTGTGTGTGTGTGTGTGTGTGTGTGTGTGAGAGAGAGAGTAATTTATTATTTATATATATATATATATATATATATATATATATATATATATATATATATATATATATATATATATATATATATATATATATATATATATATATATATATATATATATGAATCTGGGTTTGACAGATGCCAGAAGAACGCTACCTGCCCCAATGTATAGTGCCAACTGTAACGTTTGGTGGAGGAATAATAGTCTGGGGCTGTTTTTTTATGGTTCAGTCTAGGCCCCTTCGTTCCAGTGAAGGAAAATCTTAACGCTACAGCATAGTGACATTCTAGACGATTCTATGCTTCCAACTTAGTGGCAACAGTTTTGGGAAGATCCTTTCCTATTTCAGCATGACAAAGCCCCCGTGCACAAAGTGAAGTCCATACAGAAATGGTTTGTCAAGATCGGTGTGGAAGAACTGGACTGGCCTGCACTGAGCCCGGACCTCAACCCCATCAAACACCTTTGGGGTGAAATGGAACAGAGACTGCGAGCCAGGCCTAATGGCCCACATCAGTGCCCGACCTCACTAATGCTCTTGTGGCTGAATGGAAGCAAGTCCCCGCAGCAATGTGCCAAGATTTAGTGGAAAGCCTTCACAGAAGAGTGGAAGCTGATATAGCAGCAAAGGGGGACCAACATCATATTAATGCCCATGATTTTGGAATGAGATTTGACGAGCAGATGTCCACATACTATTGGTCATGTAGTGTAGCTAGCAAGATGTAGTCTACTGGAAGGCACAAAACTAAGTAAATGTAAAACAGCAGGTAGCCTAGTGGTTAGAGCGTTGGGCCAGTAACCGAAAGGTTGCTGGATCGAATGCCCGAGCTGACAAGGAAAAAATGTGTCGTTCTGCCCCTGAACAAGGCAGTTAACCCACTGTTCCTAGGCCGTCATTGTAAATAAGAATTTGTTCTTAACTGACTTGCCTAGTTAAATAAAGGTTAAATAAAATTTAAAAAACTAAACTTTCATTACATGTAGGTATTATTTAAATATGCAGTTGGTTTTCATTCAAATTAGCTTGCAGTGGTGATATTTTCAATGTGATTCTTCTTTTCCTTTACCATAAACGGGCAGACAAAAAGAAAACCTCTGCTATCGCCTTCTTGTGAAGTTTGCTTTTTGGGAGTCTAGAAACGAATGGACAGGCGAGGTATTATGTTACCAAAAGGTGTGCATTGCTAAAAAAAATCAAAAGTGAAATAAAAATCGGACTCCACCCAAGCGTACATACACGCATTAACTTTGTGGACTGCTTAAGAGTAGGCTTTAGCAGTATACCATATACTGGGCTATTTGGAAAAAGCCACGGGATGGTTTTTCCAATACTGTCGATACCATTGAAACGGTTTAAGTTTTACCTGAAGTCAACTTGCGCAATACATTAGGAGATAAAGAAACCGTGTTCATTTCACCTGTCACATCATTTTTCATCATCAAGCTTACCAGTAGTTCCCAGTCACATAGTAGTTCCCAGTCAAGAGACTGTAGCCTTGAGTCACTTACTGTTGTGAAGCATGTGATCTAGTTACAGTATGGAAGTCATAACTAAATGTTTTCCAGCTAGGTATCTTATAACAAATGAGTTAACTGTCAAATGTTCTAATGCTCTGCAGTTTTGCTAATTTAGTAGCTAGTTAGCTATTTAGATAAGTGGTTAGCTTTTTCCAAAATCAAGCTTCACTTGGTAACAGCAGAGAATCCCCTCCTGGAACAAAAGCCTCGCTGTCTAATATTTATTTTGTGCGTGCAGCAAACTGTGAGTAGTATTTTTGAGTTACTTGTATATCTTTATGAGCAGGGATGTCTGTCCTACAAGTAGTTTAGGTCAGAGACTGTATAAAATGTTAGCAATGCATTCATTAGCATTTAGTTAGCATTCTCTATGGGACTTCACATTTACTTGTTAGCATTGCTAACCTCCGGATTACAGAGGCCCAGTGGGGTTTGAAAATAGCACCCCTTGTGTTCAGTGCTGGTATTACGGAATATACCGGTATGGGCCAAGTTAGGTATGAAGGTATGACAATATGGATACCGTGCAAGCCTACTTTAGAGATCTGTGACAAGGGGTAGCCTGAATATTCATGCTTACACACCTCTCCGCTTTCCCCTGGTGCTTTCCATCAAAATGGCCCTAAAAACAAAGAGAATCTCAGTTGGTGACAGTTTGACTGATGCATCAGGATCTGTCTGGTGATGAGAAAATAGTATTTTTGGTCAAATCTGCATCTGATGGGTCTTCACCTTATTTTCTTTACTGATATAGTTGAGCTGCAGACACCAGGGATGCGTCCAGATTCGGCTGAGTATCTGGAAGTCCTTAAAGAGGCTGGTTCCAGTCTTGCCCCTGGCTCCCTCAACTACGGATCTTGCTCCTACAGACACACACAGCTTTTTTCCCCTATATTCTCAGTAAAAGCCAAAATGTCTCTAAATATCATACACATTTAATTACAGAGCTTTCTGAGCTAACTGGCTGGAGGTTCTTACCAGTGAAGTTGTCCAGGTAGTAGCGATACAGTCTGTACTGGAGGGGGGTCACCCTAACCGCCATAACATACTCATGTTTAGGGGGCAGGAACTTGGTCAAGGCTGAGTAGTCTCTCCTCTGAGAAAGGAAAAACACACTAAGTGTATCCACTGGAGACTGACAAAGAATAACAAATACTTGCAAAAAGTAGTCAGTGGTTCTGATAAACTACAAATGAAAGTGCCATACACTCCTAGTATTTGAGCCATCTCACCTGTACACATCCCGCCAACATTGCATGAAGGACATGGGCGCGATTCTTCATGATGCGGACATCTCTGGGGGTGGAGTCTGCACACTGGCCATTCTGAATGGGGTTGATAAACCGATTCCGGAACTCCTTGATTGAGCCCAGAAGGTTCTCCTTGATGAAGTTCACCATGCAGTGGTCTGAAAGAACCAACATATATATGACTAGACTTGAACATTAACAAGGAAATGATCATGCAAATTATGTTCCCTTAAAAGTTTTGAGATATACTAAAACTGAAATATGAATTAACTAAATGTTGGGATACTGGTCAGAGTACAGTTTTAAATGGAAAGGTAGTGATAGACTGAAGCAGGCCTCCTTACACTCATTGAGGTTGTTCTGCAGTGGCGTGCCTGTCAGCACCACTCTCCGTTTGGTCTTAATGGCACTCATAGCTTTGGAGATGTTGGACGCCTCGTTCTTAAGGATGTGCCCCTCATCACAGATCACAAAGTCTGGACCTGGAGTACAACGAAAGTAGTGGAGTGTATTAGAGTTTCAACACAATAAACAAAGTAAATGGTGCATACCTCTCAACACTACATGCATAGATTTAGTAGAGGATGTACCTGGATCGACCAGTGTGCTGTTAAAGGTCTTTTTGAATTGTCTGTGGGTGACTTTGAGGCCTAGTGTGAGGTTGCGGTACATCTCATAGCCCATGATCATAACACCACCATCCTTCTGCCATTTCTGCAGCGCAATATAACGCTCCTGAGGTCGCTTCAATGTTGCCAACTCTGTCACCTACGTATGTTAGTGTATAGAGACCGAGAGAAAAATGGTGAGAGAAATGAAGAGGTCGAGACAGGGAGATGAAAGAAACATGAAATACTTTGAATATAGAGCTCGCCAGCTTGTAGTCCAAAACCCCGGATATTAGTTACCTCTGGTTCATTCAGCCATTCCTATGGCAACAATTAACGGGGAAAGAACAGGGTTTTGGGATAAACGCCGAAAACAAGGTCTGAGGTCAACACAAGCTTAGGAGATCTTATACGTTTTGTTCTATGAGATAACAGTCAGTCAACATGTCCTTCATGAATTATGACGCAGTTGTGTGCTTTTTTTATGTGCTCAAAATTCACAAAAAGTGACATTAGCTGATCTCATAGAACAAAACGTCTAAAATCTCTGAAGCCCTATTATCGGTGTTTATCCAAAAACACAATTTATTTTCACATAGGCTTAACCATGGCGGAGTTAGTGCCTACAAAAAGATGCCATTGCTATTTCTTGATACTACATTGTATATGAATAACCTCTGCATGTATTTACCTTCAAAGAAAAACATCTAATCTCCAACTACCTTGACTTTGTCAGCTCCCATGTTAACTTGCCACTTGTCAAACTCGTTGACCCAGTTAAGGATAGTGTTGAGTGGACACACCACCAAGGCAGTCCTGAAGTTCAGGCACTTTGACTGCAGCATTGTGTGGAGGAATGTCACCACCTAAATGAGAAAAATATTTTAGCAAGACTAGTATCATTAACAAAATATACTGTTTGTTAATGACACATGCATACGACAACACGTCTGTCACAGCTCTGACAGACATAGATACCCTGCCAGACATGCCACCAAGGATCTCTTCACAATCCCCAAGTCCAAAACAAATTTAAGGCAACGCACAGTATTGTACAGAGCCATAGTTACATGGAACACCCTTCCGTCTCAAATTACCAAAGCAAACAATTAAATATATATATATATTTTTTTAAACATCTCACAGCACACATACCTAAATAACTTGTATATCAAAAGTTTGGACAACCTCATTCAAGGGCTTTTCATCATTTTGAATAGAATAATAGTGCAGACATCAAAACTATGAAATAACACATGGAATCATGTAGTAACCAAAAAAGAGTTAAATCAAAATATATTTTATATTGAGATTCTTCAAAGTAGCCACCCTTTGTCTTGATGACAGCATTGCACACTCTTGGCATTCTCTCAACTAGCTTCACGAGGTAGTCACCTGGAATGCATTTCAATTAACATGTGTGTCTTGTTAAAAGTTAATTTGTGGAATTTCTTTCCTTCCTAATGCGTTTGAGCCAATCAGTTGTGCTGTGACAAGGTAGGGGTGGTATACAGAAGATAGCCCTATTTGGTAAAAGAACAAGTCCATATTATGGCAAGAACAGCGCAAATAAGCAAAGAGAAATGACAGTCCATTACTTTAAGACATGAAGGTCAGTCAATCCGGAATATCAAGAACTTTGAACGTTCTTCAAGTGCAGTCGCAAAAACTATCAAGCGCTATGATGAAACTGGCTCATCATCAGGATAAGTTCATTAGAGTTACTAGCCTCAGAAATTGCAGCCCAAATAACTGCTTCAGAGCTCAAGTAACAGACACATCAACTGTTCAGAGGACGGCATGAATCAGGCCTTCATGGTCAAATTGCTGCAAAGAAACCATGACTAAAGGACACCAATAATAAGAAGAGACTTGCTTGGGCCAAGAAACACAATGGACATTAGACCGGTGGAAATCTGTCCAAATTTGAGATTTTGGGTTCCAACCACCGCGTCTTTGTGAGACGCAGAGTGTAGCATGGAGGAGGTGTGATGGTGCTTTGCTGGTGACACTGTCCGTGGTTTATTTAGAATTCAAGGCACACTTAACCAGCATAGCCACCACAGCATTCTGCAGAAATACACCATCCCATCTGGTTGGCGCTTAGTGGGACCATCATTCGTTTTTCAACAGGACAATGACCGAACACACCTCCAGGCTATATATGGGCTATTTGACCAAGGAGGAGAGTGATGGAGTGCTGCATCAGATTACCTGGTCTCCACAATCACCCGACCTCAACCCAAATGAGATGGTTTGGGATGAGTTAGACCACAGAGTGAAGGAAAAGCAGCCAACAAGTGCTTAGCATATGTGGGAACTCCTTCAAGAGTGTTGGAAAAGCATTCCAGGTGAAGCTGGTTAAGAGAATGCCAAGGGTGTGCAAAGCTGTCATCAAGGCAAAGGGTAGCTACTTTGAAGAATCTAAAATATATTTTGATTTGTTTAACACTTTTTTTGGTTACTACGTGATTCCATATGTGTTATTTCATAGTTTTGATGTCTTCACTATTGTTCTACAATGTAACATTTTTTTTTAAATAAAGAAAAACCCTTGTGTCCAAACGACTGGTACGTTGCACTGTTCTTGAGCTGTTCATGTCTATTATTATTCTGTATTACATCATGTTTTATTATTATTTTTGGACCCCAGGAAGAGTAGCTACTGCTTTAGCAACAGCTAATGGGGATCCATATAAAATCCTAAACACTCATTTTATTCTCTCTTCCCTTCCTCTTACCTGCAGTGTCTTCCCTAGGCCCATGCAGTGGGCCAGTAAGCAACCTGATCCAGGGGTGGAATTGGCCTTCTTCA
This sequence comes from Salvelinus fontinalis, assembly GCF_029448725.1. Taxonomy (NCBI): domain Eukaryota; kingdom Metazoa; phylum Chordata; class Actinopteri; order Salmoniformes; family Salmonidae; genus Salvelinus; species Salvelinus fontinalis. The sequence continues at coordinate 36,515,040 of NC_074677.1, forward strand.
CTGACTCACAACAACAGTCCCAGATAAACTGCACACCTATCAAAAGGAAGAAATACAGCAAATCGAAGGGACACTGCTGTATTTGGCAATCTATGTTAATTATTGTATGTATTGAACTTGTACAACAAATAAAAACCAAGACTTACCATCCACCTGGTGAGGCTTGAGCCTGGTCACCAGGTTCCTGTGCACCTGAATGAGTGGCTCCCTGGTCCCCTCATCCTGATCCAAGACCAGCTTAGTGGTGATTGGACAGGCCACTTGAGACACCTCATCGTCAATAACAATCACCTGCGAGGAAACCACCATTAGACCAAAACTGATCATATAAACCATATAGATATAATATATAACGTATTCAAATAAAATAGACTAACAGTATGACATTTCTGAGAGAGCATGGTTTCTACAGTGAGTGTGCATGGAGAGGGTCAGCTGTGTGTAGTGTACCTCTCTGAAGTCCTCCCTCTGCTCTCTTTCTGCAAGGCGTCTGCATCTATCCTCCTCCTCCTTCAGGGCTCTCTGGGTCTCTGAGCGGAGGTGCTCATCTATGATGATTCTGCGGATCTTCTTGCGGCCCTTAGGTGTACCTTTGTTGTCACCTTCCTCTCCGTCCTTCTCGTCATCTTCACTCTGTTTAGATAGACAGATCCGGAGGTCACCAGCACAACAACGCTTTTACCAGTAAAAGAACAACATACAATTTAACATTTAGCACCTGATACACAAACAGTGAACAAGAATAGCAGAATGATGATCATACCTCTCAGAAATCAAATAGTTGCACATCATGAAGTTATTAAGAAGAATATAAAAGGGCGACTGACAATGCAAACGTAAAATGAGATGGTGACGTCCACTTGTTATTACCTTATCGACGCTGGAGTCAGACAGCACAATATATGAGGGTTGCTGCTTCTTCTGTAGATAACTACGGACTGATTCTCTCTCGACTCTAGAGGTAGATGAGCTAAGGAGACAAAAGAGCAAAGATATTTCACTAATAAAAAGAATGCAACCACAATTACATGTAACGATGACAGAAAACATGGTTTCCTTCCAGGTTAGCAGTCTTCTACCTTTTGGGCTTCTGTTCATTGCCCTCATTCTCAGATTGGCTCAGCTCTTCACTCATACCAGACTCTTCCTGCTCTGATAGGCTATCATCACTACTCTGGCTCTCCAATGTCTCACCTGAGGCAATGGAAGAAAGAAAAAAACAAGTTCAAAGTAATTGGACCAACTCCAAAACTAGTCTAGGGCACTGATGGAATCCAATCATAGTCGTTCCACAGAACCCATCCCACACACACCTTCGGTTCTTCTAGACTTCTTGACTTTCTGCTCGTTCCCATTTTCTTCAGCTGTTTTCTGATCACTTGGATTTCCATCGTCAAGGCTGAGCTTGTGGCGTAGCAGACAGTGTCTGTGACGAGTTTTACTGGACCCAGAGTCAGAGGTCAAACTGGAGGTCTGCCCTGCAGCAGAAACATGGTATAATGTCAGGAGGACATCATATTCCTATAGCAAATGTTAATTCAACCTGTACACTAATAAGCAGTGACACATGGCGATGTCTTAGATCACCACAATTACAATATGGGCCTACTTTAATGCCCAGTTAATAAGAAACAGGTCATGTCAGGACAGTATTTCAGCTTAATGACAAAAAAAACTAAAAATTGAAATTTCGGTGGAGGAAAGGAGGGATCACTTACCATTCTCATCTGAGCTTTCATCTTTCCCATCTTCCTGCGCCTTCTCTTCTCTGTCAGATTCATCATCCTGTGATGACTCCTCGTCTGAAGAGAAATCCTCCCCCGATGAGTAGTTGGCTTTGATTTGGGCCAAGAGCATTTTCTTAGCGATTCTTTCAGAAGCAAGGAAGAGAGGGAAAAGGGACCGGAGGATCATTTTAATGATCATCACATCAAATCCAACAAGCCCTGCTTAATAGGTTTATTCTCTAAAGGAACTTGTCTTACAATCAAAACGCAGGATATCACCTTAAACTTAGCAATATCACCAGAAGATACATTTCTTCTAGAATTAATGAAAATAACAATGCTAGCTATTCTAATACCGCTTTGCATTCCCTGAACTGTAAACAACCGACAATACAGTTTTACAGCCATTGCATTAAGTGGTTGAATGTTTTTCTTTCTTTACTGATGTAAATATCTGTTATGTGACCAAATAGACAGCTGAAATGCTCTGTCAAAGACCATTTCACTTAACTTAATCTTAAAAACGCAACACATTGAGGAGTCAGAGGCCAGATAACTTAACGACTTTGTAAGCACATTTGAATCAACCCCTCCCCTCCATAACAAACATCTAAAACGTATAACTCACAAGATGAACAAAGCTGGTCCTATATAGAATAATGAAGACATACGAGACATTATAAAGGGTATTCATTTATTACAACGGATAGTTTCTCTTACAGAGTTCAGTCAATGACAAAAGTAAGAACATATCCTTGGTTTAACGCATGCTCTACAACAGGCCTTTAACAAGGCTAACACTACAGCAGCTCAGAGCTAATGACAGCATAATTATTACTTCAATTTGAAAATAAGTTCTTACAACCACTTTATTTTTAGGTGGTATGCAGGAAATAGTTTGTGATGGGGGAAAAAAGAAAAAGAAAAAAAGGTTTTGTTGGGCTTTTTACGAAGTTCAATATTCGGTGAAATACATGTATCTACTTACACAAGAATATGTTTTTAAGAAACAATCCTTTTGGCAGAATAATAGTTGAACGAAGCCTCGGATGAAGCCTCAGCGAGAAGTAAGTGTACATGAGGGCCCCTCATATGAGGCAGTATCAAACAGCAGCGGCCGGCAACAGCCTGGGCCTGAGGCATTACCGCAAGTGTTTAAACTGGGGAGAAAATAAAGAAAAAAAAGACACTTCACTACATAAGACAACATGCCTCTTCGTCTCACAGCAATGTTGTAAGGCTGACCTCCGAGGTCACAAGAGGACAAAGTTGTGGTTGAATAAAATGCATTACAACCATTCTACAGGACCAGCTTGAAGAGCGGTTGCCTTTAGGCATCGAGCTCCTCCAAAGTAAAATGCAATTGCATTAAATTAGCAGTTTTTAAATCATTTAAAATGTAGGTAAATGGCCAATAAATATGGCCTTGCATGCAAAACAAACATGAAAATACTCTAAATATGATTATGCAATTAGTATCACAAAGCATACAAGAAATTCAGCTAGGTGCCTGTGGTGAAAAAAGGCACAAAGAAAGTATGTCAAATACAGTACAGTAGGGTCTTATAATCAGTGTCTTTGGTATACTGCTGTTTAGCATCACAAGTCCTCTTTCTCGGCTAAGCACTCAACCTGGTCAGAAGCAATAAATCATAAAAATGTTAAAGATTCAATCAAGCAGAATAGAGTTTTCCAGTCTGTTCAGAGAATCATTGGATAGTCAACCCATCGTATTAGTACTCAACTGTGTCAGAATAGCAGCGCTAAATACAGCCACTACACCACTGGCATATTGCACATGCACTTCAAATATATCAAGAAAAAAAATCTTCCATACAGTAACCATACACCAACACAATTACCTAATACTAGCAGTAATGTGTATGCTTTTACACTGCCTTAGAGAAATGGGCAACATCCAGCAGCCAGAAGGGTGCAGTCATGTACAATACGGTCCCCCTAAAGAATGCCTGATCATGAACTGACCATTAGGGGATGTATAATATGAGGGTTGGGGTCCAGAAATGACACCAAACTCCATGATGACCAATTCCCAGTGACAGGAATGTAATTCACCCCTAGTATAGTCAAAGATAAATATATCCAGACCTGTAAATTAAGTCTAAGGGTACGTTCAGATGTGTATTCAGTACCCTGGTGTGGTTCATTAGCTTTTATTTAAAAAGAAAAGTATAATCACACTATTAACAAATAATGCAATCGATACCTTTAACATGGCTTAAAATACTTAATATACAGTATACTGTTATTTTTGGTAAAAACTAGAATACTATATCTGGAAGAAATAAGGATGACTTACAGTATTGTTGACCAATGAGAAACTATGAGGTATAAAATAATTTGTTTAATCTGTTTTAATAAGTGCATCAGGCTTTTATGCAAACTAATACGATAACATTTTCGATAACTAATACGATAACATTTTCCCCTCTTAATCACCTTGAAATGCACAGATATGGACAAATGATGCCACATTCTGCTAATAGACAACTCACATTTAACTTTAAATTACATTTTCAAAAATGTTTTAAGAAAAAGGTAAATGAAAACAGTTGCATAAGTAGCCTATCATTCATAACACAGCCTTAGCAAGGTGTGAGGGGTTTCTCCCTGTGCTTGACACGGTACCTCTGCTCTACACTAGAAATTGTATGGGATAGCTGCTGGTTTACTGCAGCTGCGGGTTGGACGAGATGAGATTGATTGGGAAGGGGTCTTGACAATGGAGGAGTCACCATTATTATCACCCGACTTAGAGTTCCGTGGCGTGGCCTTTCTCCCGCGCCTAGGGTGTGTTACAAAGGCTAAGTCCGTTTGTTCAGAACCATACCTATTTTCTGGATCGTCATCATCTTCTGCTTCCCAAGAAGGCCCAGACCGGGTCTGCTCTTCATCGCCTACAGGGTAAGAGTACAAAAAAAAAAAAGGTCAGTTCAACATTTGCCAATGAGGAAATCTACATGGCTACCTGAATAGGGTTGAAATACAGCTCCTGAATGCAGTGGTTTACCTCAAAAGTGCAGAGAAAGTGAGAGACCAACTCACCAGACGACTGGTGGAAAGCTGCTGACCCCAGTAAGGCAACCTCCTCAGTGATAGGCTTAATCTTCTGGTCACCACTGTCATCGCTAGACTCAGAATCCTGGTCTCCCTCTTCTTGACTGGAAGAGGATGGCGACTGCTTTGTTCCCTGCTGGGACCGAGGTGTGCTTTTAGGCTTGGTTACCTGGGTATAACCCTCCTTGCTGAATGCGGATTCATTCTCTTTCTTGACCTTCTGAGGTCTGCCCGGGGGCCTATGTTGTGGACTATCCTTGCTGGGGGTAGGTTCATCCTCTCTCTTAACCTTCCGAGGCCTCCCCCTGGGCCTGCTCATAGTTTTGATCTCCTTCTGCAGGTCTGGATTGTCACTGGAGGAGTCGGAGTCAGAGGAGCGCTCTTGCACCTTGCGTTTGCGGACCACTCTTTCTGGAGAGAGGGGAGTGTTCTTCTTCAGGCCGAAGAGGCATTTCTTGGTCACGCTCCGAAGGTCTCCATCGTCACTCCTGGCTTCATCTGAACTGTGAGCCATGGCTGCCCGCTGAAGGACAGCAGGGACCTCATCGGAGTCCGAGTCTTCAATTCCTCTTCCAAGCCCTTCCTCATCAGCTCCTTGAGGTAGTTCAACATTGGGGCTGGTGTCAGGGTCAGAGTCACCCTCACTGTCAGCGCCTGAGGGGGTAGACTTGGTCTTGCCCTCACCTGGCCTGCGTAAGGGCGTGGTCTTTACCCGAGGTGAGCGTCTATTCTCTGGTTCATCTTCCAGTTCCAGCACCAGAGATTCGTTTCCCTCCTCAGCAGATTCATACTCCCCTTCTGTTGCAGGTTCAATAGATTCACAGCCTCCCTTACGTTCATCCACTTTTTCTTTTATTTCTTCCTCCAACTCCTTTTTCTCCTCCAACTCCACCTCCAACTCTGGGGGGCCAGAGGGTGGCTGTTTTTCAACAGGGACAGGTGTAAGTTGCACCACCAGTTGTTTTGTCATGTTGGAAGGATCTTCTCCGGGTTTAGAGTTTTTCCGTGGCCTGCCTCTACCTCGACGGGGCATTATCTCTGTGCCAAGGACACCTTTCATTTCACTTGAGGACGAAGGCCTTTCATCATCCGTAAAGCCCTTAGAGTCTGAATAATTATCTTCCAAATGTTCAGCTGCAATTTTCTTTAAGAAATGCAGGCAATTTTTATCAACAATGTCCATTTCCACACAACCCTCTTGTGCTTGTTGAGGTGCATCAGTATCAAAAGTGGGGTTTCCCCCATCATTTGGCAGACCAATCTCTTTGAACTCCTCCCAAAGGGCTTCCTCCAGAGCTGTGTGGGACTTCTTTAGACCCTTCAGTACTGACTGGAAAGTCTTCAAGTATTGTCGCTTAAAATCCATTCCACCTTGAATGAACTTCACGAAAGTTGTGTTTACAGTGTTCGTAGAGTCCACAAGTTTTTTTGCCTTTTTGGCCATCTCTTCTGGAATTTGAAGGGTGTTGTAGTTGAATACCACATGCCCATCTATGCCACTATGTTTCCAATGACCCGTGGGAATGTTTTGAGAATGCCTGGGATGGGAGTCACAATGTCCAGATTTGCCATCACCTCTGCCCCTCTTGCGGTGGTCTTGCCACAAACTCCCCAGGTTGTCAAGAACGTTGTCACAGGCGACGACCAGGTCCAGAAGAGGCTCTGGGCTGCATACGTAGCAGTACCACTTACTCTCCTCATCTAGGATGCCAGACAGCTCCTTTCGCCCCAGATTACGCAAAATGCATTTCTTACAGAAGGCGTTGGGGCAAAAGTCGCAGCAGATCAGGTTTCCCCCCTCTGCACACCATCTGTAAGAAGCAAATATAATAGTTTGAAGTAATGATTAATGTAACAACCTGTATGTTTGTTAACATTTCAGGATTTGCTTGCAGCATCTTGTTGTATAGAAGAACCACCTCGTTGTACCTGCACTGTTCGTCCATGCCATCACAATCCTTGCTGATGTCATCACTTGAGTAATACTTGAAACAAGACTGAGAAAATAAGACAATAAGGACATATCCTCCAAAAATGTAGCTGAGCTTAACAAAATATTGTTGGAGAATGACACACACACACACACACACACACACTGAACAAAAATATAAATGCAACATGTAGTGTTGGTCCCATGTTTCATGAGCTGAAATAAAATATCCCAGAAATGTTCCATATGCACAAAAAGCTTATTTCCATATAATGTTTGTTTACATTTAGTGACCATTTCTCCTTTGCAAAGATAATCCATCCACCTGACAGGTGTGGCATATGAAGAAGCTGATTAAACAGCATGATCATTACTAGGGTTGATCCCAATTAGTCGACTGGTCGATTTTTTGGTCGTTAGGCTGTTGGTCGACAGAGATTGTTTTAGTCGAGCAGTAACAAGTGTATATATGCGCCCATCTCAGTGAACTAATCCATTGGAGTCTTGGACTGAAAGCCAATTTATACTCGATTCGAAAATGTGGTCGGCGGCTCCATATTGCGGAGCCTCCAGAGGCATGCAGAGGCCAAATCGAACTCTGTACCACATCGCCATGCGCCTCCCAAATGTTTTAATGCGGAGGGCTCTGTATAGCTCCCCATTGACATGATGGGTTGACGGTGGGTGGGGGCGGCACATCCTGCTCCGCAAAGCGCAAGAAGTATGAATGCCCTGACGTCTGCGGAGGCCATATCACCATAAATCCTGCATGGCCAATGCAGACGTGTGATTTACCATGCGCCCAGATGAACAATGCACTTCTCTCCCTCCAAAACTCACATTCATTGTGTCATAACTTCATTGTGTGAATTGTTTGCGTTTGATTATTAGTGTATATCAATTCCCCATGACATATCACCAGTAAATTTACTGTTAATTCCTAATCTAAAGTTTGTTACTTTGGTTACGGTCATTTCTTTTAATGCATTCAATATTATTCCAGTCTTGTTCTCATTGTCGGAGTGGACACATTATTTACAAAGTCCACAACCTATGCTATAATTGTGAGAAACAACTTTTGGTTTATTTAATTCCATTTATGAGTTCTGCCAATTTAGTCATCGTCTTTTGTTTGGCGCACCCCTGTCAATATTATTATTACCATTTTTTAATTTTATCCCCTTTTCTCCCAAATTTTCGTGGTATCCAATCGCTAGTAATTACTATCTTGTCTCATCGCTACAACTCCCGTACGGGCTCGGGAGAGACGAAGGTCGAAAGTCATGCGTCCTCCGAAGCACAACCCAACCAAGCCGCACTGCTTCTTTAACACAGCACGCCTCCAACCCGGAAGCCAGCCGCACCAATGTGTCGGAGGAAACACCGTGCACCTGGCCCCCTTGGCTAGCGCGCACTGCGCCCAGCCCGCCACAGGAGTTGCTGGAGCGCGATGAGACAAGGAAATCCCTACCGGCCAAACCCTCCCTAACCCGGACGACGCTAGCCCAATTGTGCGTCGCCCCACGGACCTCCCGGTCGCGGCCGGCTGCGACAGAGCCTGGGGGCGAACCCAGAGACTCTGGTGGCGCAGTTAGCACTGCGATGCAGTGCCCTAGACCACTGCGCCACCCGGGAGGCCACCCCTGTCAATATTGAGTAAGGACGCATACACATAGAAGTGGCCTGTGCACAATTGGCCTGTGCACAAATGCAGGCATAGAAATACTAATCGGATCCCCAAACGGGCACATTTATGATTGGCTTAACACGCCACCACTAATGACCTGTGGAGCTCCTCAAAGTAATGTTTTCTTCACCTCAAACAGCAAGCAAAGTCTGTTTTTCTTTCCATTGAGAATATCATTAATTCCTCAATGTATTTGAAAATCTTTCCAGTGCTCTCCCTTTCGATAACCACTCAGCGTGAAAGGCAAAAATGTCATGCTCTGATCCAGTGGAAACGTCAGAGCTGGACTTGGACTGAAATAGGTTCTGGTACTCATTTTGGGTCCTGGTGCAGGAGCTCCACAATACTTTAGAGCTAATATTCTATAAGAGGAACAGGAGTTCAAGCAGTAGAACATTTGAGGTGCTGGTACTCAGCTCAGGTGAACTCCTGCCCAAGTCAAGCACTGCTTCTTATCCTTTGCGCAAATAGCCTACAAATGGGTCTAAAAGCTCACTGGCACAGGAAACCGAGGGCCCAGAATATTTTATGCAATGTTGCAAGTTCACTAGAGCAAGTTTTGGCTGAACGCAAGTTAATAGTTGATACGTTTCAAGTTTGTTGCAAACAGGCAGAATGTAGCCAATCTGATTTCTAAGATGATTTTTTCTACATGCAGGAGCAATGGTTTTATTTGTTGGCTTTATGTAGGCTATTTTTAAGTAGTTGGCAATGGCAATAGAAGTAACTTTTTATGTTTGTATCATTTTAATTTAGATTTAAATAGAATGTTGATTAACCACATGACAATGATTAAGATATCAAGACATTATTATAAATTAAACAGTTTCACTAAAATGTGCATATGAAAACCATAACTGGCATGCAGATGAGTAGAAATGGTAAGATAAATTGGCATTCCACATGAGAAAGGTTGCCAACTCCTCATGTAGCCTTTTACCGGCAACTTCAGGAGAGTAATGGCAGAATGAGCGAAAGCCAGCAGGAGCGGGAGGAGAATAGTTGGGTCAAGTTAATGTTATTGAGATCTCTGGCGCCCTTTAGGCATCAAACTGTACACTTAAAGCATCAGACAAGCTCAATGCAAATAGTTGATTTTATTAAAACATATATGGTGTGTCTATATACGGGAAAATACATGTTTAAAAATGTTGAGCAATTGAACAGACGACTTTCAGTCAACCAAGATTTTTGATTTTGTTGGGGACTGCCCTAATCATTACACAGGTGCATCTTATGCCGGGGACAATAAAAAGCCACTCTAAAATGTGCAGTTTTGTCACACAACACAATGCCACAGATGTCTCAAGTTGATGGAGTGTGCAATTGGCAAGCGGACTGCAGGAATGTCCAACAAATTTTGCCAGAGAATTTACTGTTAATTTCGCTACCGTAAGCCTCCTTCAATGTTGTTTTAGAGAATTTGGCAGTACGTCCAACTGGCTCACAACCACAGACCACGTGTATGGCGTTGTGTGGGTGAGCGGTTTGCTGATGTCAACGTTGTGAACAGAGTGCCCCGTGGTGGCGTTTTGGTATGGGCAGCATAAGCTACGGACAACAAACAATAGCATTTTATAGACAGCAATTTAAATGCACAGAGATACCATGACAAGATCCTGAGGGCCATTGTTGTGCATGATAATGCACAGCACCTTGTCGTAAGGATCTGTTCCTGATTCCTGGAAGCTGAAAATGACCCAGTTCTTCCATGGCCTGCATAATCACCAGACATTGGGCATGTTTGGGATGCTCTGGATTGACGTGTTTGACAGCGTGTTCCAATTCACGCCAATATCCAGGAACTTCACACAGCTATTAAAGAAGAGTAGGACAACATTCCACAGGCCAAAATCAACAGCCTGATAAACTCTACGTGAAGGATATGTGTCGCGCTGCATGACGCAAATGGTGGTCACACCAGATACTGACTGGTTTTCTTTTAAGGCATCTCTGACCAACATATGGACTCCCAGTCATGTGAAATCCATAGATTAGGTCTTAATGAATTTATTTAAATGTACTTATTTCTTTATATAAACTGTAACACAGTAAAATATTTGACATTGTTGCATGTTGAGCTTATATTTGTGTTCACTATAATTGTCCCAATCTTTGACAGACCCAGGATCACCTCACCTTGCAAATAAGTACTTTGAGTACCGGATGCTGATTGAAGGAGTCCCTCTGGAAGTGGTTAACTTGCTGGCCACAGGCTGTACAGCTAACAATCTCCAAGTGTTCACCTCCTACAAAACACACAATCGATCAATCAATGCTTCTAAATCTGCATTGCTTGCTCTTTGGGGTTTTAGGCTGGCTAAGAAAAAGCATCATTCCCCAAGCGAGGATGGCTTTCTACTTCAGCAGTGATGAATTCATGAACTTCTTCCATGAAAAGATTATGATCATTAGAAAGCAAATTATGGACTCCTCTTTGAATCTGCATATTTCTCCAATGCTCAGTTGTTTGCACAGAACTGCCAGGACCTAGGATCAAGGAGATACTCAAGTTTTGTAATCCTGCATCTCTTGGCACATTCATGAAAATAGTAATGGCCTCTAAACCTGCAAGCTGCATACTGGACCCTATTGCAACTAAACTACTAAAAGAGCTACTTCCTGTGCTTGGCCCTCCTATGTTGAACATAGTAAATTGCACCCTATCCTCCAGATGTGTACCAAACTCACTTAAAGTGGCAGTAATAAAGCCTTTCTAGAAAAAGCTAAATCTTGACACGAAAACAAAAATTAAATAATTAGCCTATATCGAATCTCCAATTCCTCAAAATAAATATTGAGAACGGTGTTGGCAGCAACTCACTGCCTTCCTGAAGACAACTAATTAATTATTATTTCACCTTTATTTAACCAGGTAGGCTAGTTGAGAACAAGTTCTCATTTACAACTGCAACCTGGCCAAGATAAAGCAAAGCAGTGCGACAAAAACAACAGAGTTAAACATGGAATAAACAAACATGCAGTCAATAATACACTAGAAAAAGTGTATATAGCGTGTGTGCAAAGGAGGTAGGATAAGGGGCGTAAGGTAATAAATAGGCCATAGTGGCAAAATAATTACAAAATGGCAATTAAACACTGGAGTGATGGATGTGCAGAAGATGAGTGTGCAAGTAGAGATACTGGGGTGCAAAGGAGCAAAATAAATCAAATAAATAACAGTATGGGGGATGAGGTAGTTGGATGGGCTATTTACAGATGCAGTGATCTGTGAGCTGCTCTGACAGCTGGTGCTTAAAGTTAGTGAGGGAGATATGAGTCTCTAGCTTCAGTGATTTTTGCAGTTCGTTCCAGTCATTGGCAGCAGAGAACTGGAATGAAAGGCGGCCAAAGGAGGAGTTGCTTTGGGGGTGACCAGTGAGATATACCTGCTGGAACACGTGCTACGGATGGGTGTTGCTATGGTGACCAGTTAGCTGAGATAAGGCGGGGCTTAACCTAGCAAATACTTGTAGATGACCTGGAGCCAGTGGGTTTGGCTACAAAAAAGGAAGCGAGGGCCAGCCAACGACAGCATACAGGTCGCAGTGGTGGGTAGTATATGGGGCTTTGGTGACAACACAGATGGCACTGTGATAGACTACATACAGTTTGCTGAGTTGAGTGTTGGAGGCTATTTTGTAAATGACATCGCCGAAGTCAAGGATTGGTAGGATAGTCAGCTTTATGAGGGTATGTTTGGCAGCATGAGTGAAGGATGCTGTGTTGCGAAATAGGAAGCCGATTCTAGATTTAATTTAGGATTGGAGATGCTTAATGTGAATCTGAACGGAGAGTTTACAGTCTAACCAAACACCTAGGTATTTGTAGTTGTCCACATATTCTAAGTCAGAACCGTCCAGAGTAGTGATGCTAGTCGGGCGGGCGGGTAGCGATCGGTTGAAGAGCATGCATTTAGTTTTACTTGCATTTAAGAGCAGTTGGAGGCCACGGAAGGAGAGTTGTATGGCATTGAAGCTCGTCTGGAGGTTAGTTAAAACAGTGTACAAAGAAGGGCCAGGAGTATACAAAATGGTGTCGTCTGTGTAGAGGTGGATCAGAGAATCACCAGCAGCAAGAGCGACATCATTGATGTATACAGAGAAAAGAGTCAGCCCGAGAATTGAACCCTGTGGCACCCCCATAGAGACTGCCAAAGGCTCGGACAACAGGCCCTCCGATTTGACACACTGAACTCTGAGAAGTAGTTGGTGAACCAGGCGAGGCAGTCATTTAAGAAACCAAGGCTGTTGAGTCTGCCGATAAGAATGCGGTGATTGACAGTCGAAAGCCTTGGCCAAGTCGATGAAGACGGCTGCACAGTATTGTATTTTATCAATGGCGGTTATGATATCGTTTAGGACCTTGAGCGTGGCTGAGGTGCACCCATGACCAGCTCGGAAACCAGATTGCATAGCGGAGAAGGTACGGTGGGATTTGAAATGGTCGGTGATCTGTTTGGTAACTTGGCTTTCGAAGACCTTAGAAAGGCAGTGCAGGATAGATATAGATCTGTAACAGTTTGGGTCTAGAGTGTCTCCCCCTTTGAAGAGGGGGATGACCACGGCAGCTTTCCAATCTTTAGGGATCTCAGACGATATGAAAGAGAGGTTGAACAGGCTAGTAATAGGGGTTGCAACAATTGCAGCAGATAATTTTAGAAAGAGAGGGTCCAGATTGTCTAGCCCAGCTGATTTGTAGGGATCCAGATTTTGCAGCACTTTCAGAACATCAGCTGACTGGATTTGGGTTAAAGAGAAAATAGGGGAGGCTTGGGCAAGTTGCTGTGGGGGGTGCAGGGCTGTTGACCGGGGTAGGGGTAGCCAGGTGGGAAGCATTGCCAGCCGTAGAAAAATGTTTGTTGAAATTCTCAATTATCGTAGATTTATCAGTGGTGACAGTGTTTCCTAGCCTCAGTGCAGTGGGCAGCTGGGAGGAGGTACTCTTATTCTCCATGGACTTTACAGTGTCCCAGAACTTTTTGGAGTTTGTGCTACAGGATGCAAATTTCTGTTTGAAAAAGTTAGCCTTTGCTTTCCTAACTGCCTGTGTATATTGGTTCCTACCTTCCCTGAAAAGTTGCATATTGCGGGGGCTATTCGATGCTAATGCAGTACGCCACAGGATGTTTTTGTGCTGGTGAAGGGCAGTCAGGTCTGGAGTGAACCAAGGGCTATATCTGTTCCTGGTTCATTATTATTATTATATATATTTTTTTAAATGGGGCATGCTTATTTAAGATGGTGAGTAAAGCACTTTTAAAGAGTAACCAGGCATCGTCTACTGACGGAATGAGGTCAATATCCTTCCAGGATACCCGGGCCAGGTCGATTAGAAAGGCCTGCTCACTGAAGTGTTTTAGGGAGTGTTTAACAGTGATGAGGGGTGGTCGTTTGACTGCAGACCCATTATGGACGCAGCCAATGAGGCAGTGATCGCTGAGATCCTGGTTGAAGACAGCAGAGGTGTATTTGGAGGGCAGGTTGGTAGGATGATATACACTGCTCAAAAAAATAAAGGGAACACTTAAACAATGTAACTCCAAGTCAATCACACTTCTGTGAAATCAAACTGTCCACTTAGGAAGCAACACTGACTGACAATAAATTTCACATGCTGTTGTGCAAATGGAATAGACAAAAGGTGGAAATTATAGGCAATTAGTAAGACACCCCCAAAAAAGGAATGGTTCTGCAGGTGGTGATCACAGACCACTTCTCAGTTCCTATGCTTCCTGGCTGATCTTTTGGTCACTTTTGAATGCTGGCGGTGCATTTCACTCTAGTGGTAGCATGAGACGGAGTCTACAACCCACACAAGTGGCTCAGGTAGTGCAGTTCATCCAGGATGGCACATCAATGCGAGCTGTGGCAAAAAGGTTTGCTGTGTCTGTCAGCGTAGTGTCCAGAGCATGGAGGCGCTACCAGGAGACAGGCCAGTACATCAGGAGACGTGGAGGAGGCCGTAGGAGGGCAACAACATAGCAGCAGGACCGCTTCCTCCGCCTTTGTGCAAGGAGGTGCACTGCCAGAGCCCTGCAAAATGACCTCCAGCAGGCCACAAATGTGCATGTCTCTGCTCAAACGGTCAGAAACAGACTCCATGAGGGTGGTATGAGGGCCCGACGTCCACAGGTGGGGGTTGTGCTTACAGCCCAACACCGTGCAGGACGTTTGGCATTTGCCAGAGAACACCAAGATTGGCAAATTCGCCACTGGCGCCCTGTGCTCTTCACAGATGAAAGCAGGTTCACACTGAGCACATGTGACAGACGTGCCAGAGTCTGGAGACGCCGTGTAGAACGTTCTGCTGCCTGCAACATCCTCCAGCATGACCGGTTTGGCGGTGGGTCAGTCATGGTGTGGGGTGGCATTTCTTTGTGGGTCCGCACAGCCCTCCATGTGCTCGCCAGAGGTAGCCTGACTGCCAATAGGTACCGAGATGAGATCCTCAGACCCCTTGTGAGACCATATGCTGACACATGCACATTTGTGGCCTGCTGGAGGTCATTTTGCAGGGCTCTGGCAGTGCACCTCCTTGCACAAAGGCGGAGGTAGCAGTCCCGCTGCTGGGTTGTTGCCATCCTACGGCCTCCTCCACGTCTCCTGATGTACTGGCCTGTCTCCTGGTAGCGCCTCCATGCTTTGGACACTACGCTGACAGACACAGCAAACCTTTTTGCCACAGCTCGCATTGATGTGCCATCCTGGATGAACTGCACTACCTGAGCCACTTGTGTGGGTTGTAGACTCCGTCTCATGCTACCACTAGAGTGAAAGCACCACCAGCATTCAAAAGTGACCAAAACATCAGCCAGGAAGCATAGGAACTGAGAAGTGGTCTGTGGTCACCACCTGCAGAACCATTCCTTTTTTGGGGGTGTCTTACTAATTGCCTATAATTTCCACCTTTTGTCTATTCCATTTGCACAACAGCATGTGAAATCTATTGTCAATCAGTGTTGCTTCCTAAGTGGACAGTTTGATTTCGCAGAAGTGTGATTGACTTGGAGTTACATTGTGTTGTTTAAGTGTTCCCTTTATTTTTTTGAGCAGTGTATATATGAGGGTGCCCATGTTTACGGATTTGGGGTTGTACCTGGTAGGTTCATTGATAATTTGTGTGAGATTGAGGGCATCAAGCTTAGATTGTAGGAAGGCCGGGGTTTTAAGCATGTCCCAGTTTAGGTCACCTAACAGTATGAGCTCTGAAGATAGATGGGGGGCAATCAACTCACATATGGTGTCCAGGGCACAGCTGGGGGCAGAAGGGGTCTATAGCAAGCGGCAACAGTGAGAGACTTGTTTCTGGAAAGGTTGATTTTTAAAAGTAGAAGCTCAAATTGTTTGGGCACAGACCTGGATAGTAAGACAGAACTCTGGCAGTTCTATCTTGTCAGCAAATGTTATAGTTAGGGATGTTATAGTCCTGGCCTTCCTAAGCCAGGATTCAGACATGGCTAGGACATCCGGGTTGGCAGAGTGTGCTAAAGCAGTGAATAAAACAAACTTAGGGAGGAGGCTTCTAATGTTAACATGCATGAAACCAAGGCTTTTACGGTTACAGAAGTCAACAAATGAGAGTGCCTGGGGAATGGGAGTGGAGCTAGGCACTGCAGGGCCTGGATTAACCTCTACATCACCAGAGAAACAAAGGAGGAATAAGATAAGGGTACGGCTAAAGGCTATAAGAACTGGTTGTCTATTATGTTTGGAAGAGAGTAAAAGGAGCAGGTTTCTGGGCACGGTATAATAGATTCAAGGCATAATGTACAGACAAGGGTATGGTAGGATGTGAATACAGTGGAGGTAAACCTAGGCACTGAGTGACGATGAGAGAGATAGTGTCTCTAGAAACATAATTTAAACCAGGTGAGGTCACCGCAAGTGTGGGAGGTGGAACTAAAGGGTTAGCTAAGGCTTATTGAGCAGGGCTATAGGCCCTACAGTGAAATAAGGCAATAATAACTAACCAAAACAGCAATGAACAAGGAATATTGACATTAGGGAGAGGCATGCATAGCGGAGTGATCATTGGGTCCAGTGAGTAACTGGGCGAGCTGGAGACACGCCGATTCAGACAGCTAGTGGGCTGGGGCTAGCAGAAGGGCCTTAAGAGGGACGTCGGAACGGAAGAAGTCAGTTATAGCCCCTTCATGCGGTTACGTCGGCAGATCAGTCGTGATGGATCAGCAGGGCTCCGTGTAGTAAAGGGGTCCTGGCCAATTGGCAAAATAGGTATTGTAGCCCAGGAAATGTGGCTTTTGGACCTCTTCAGCTAACAGTCCGGTGTGCTCTAGAGAGCTAGTGGGCCACGGCTAGCAGGCTAGCAGATGGGCATTCAGGGGACGTCACGATGGGGGAGCCAGTTGAAAAACCCTCTCGGGCATATTACGTCGGTAGTCCAGTCGTGATGGATCGGCGGGGCTCCGTATCAGCAATAAAAGGGGTCCAGGCTAATTGGCAAAATAGGTATTGTAGCCCAAGGAGTGGCTGATGGACCTCTTCAGCTAGCCAGGAAATGTGCCTAGCATAGGCTAGCTCCAGGCTAATTGGTGCATTCTTTGGGACAGAGACGTTAGCCAGGAGAAGCCAATCGCTAGCTGCGATGATCCAGGTGAAGAGGTTCAGAGCTTGCAGTAGGAATCCAGGGATATGCAGAGTAAGAAGTCCGACACGCTCTGGGTTGAATCGCGTTGTGCAGACTGGCAGTTGTCCGGGCTAAAGTTTAGCTGATGACCTCTAGCAGTGGCTAGCTGACTACTAGCTAGTTAGCTGTCTAGCTTCTGTTGGGTGTTCCGGTTCTGAAGTAAAGAAAATAGCAGATCCATACCACATTGGGTGAGGCGGGTTGCAGGAGAGTATGTTGAAGTTGGGGTTAAGAAAAATATACACGAAGATAAAATATATATACACGGGACACGACAAGACAAAAGACGTCCAACTGCTACGCCATCTTGAAAACACTTCAGTCTGGTTTTCGACCCCATCGTAGCACTGAGACTGCACTCGTGAAGGTGGTAAATTACCTTTTAATAGCGTCAGACTGCATCTGTCCATGTGCTCCTAGACCTTAGTGCTGCTTTTGACACCATCGACCACCACATTCTTTTTGAGAGATTGAAAACCCTAATTGGTCTACACGGACAAGTTCTTGCCTGGTTTAGATCTTATTTGTCGAAAAGATGTCAGTCTCTATTAATGTTTTGTTCTCTGACAAATCAATTGTACGTTTCGGTGTTCCTCAAGGTACTGTTTTAGGACCACATACACGCACACAAACATACAGTTGAAGTCGGAAGTTTACATACGCTTAGGTTGGAGTCATTCAAATATGTTTTCAACCACTCCACAAATTTCTTGTAAACAAACTATAGTTTTGACAAGTCGGTTAGGACATCTACTTTGTGCATGACACAAGTAATTTTTCCAACAATTGTTTACAGACAGATTATTTCAGGAGGTCTACAAACCTGACTCAGTTACACCAGCTCTGTCAGGAGGAATGGGGCAAAATTCACCCAACTTATTGTGGGAAGCTTGTGGAAGGCTACCCAAAACATTTGACCCAAGTTAAACAATTTAAAGGCAATGCTACCAAATACAAATTGAGTGTATGCAAACTTCTGACCCACTCAGAATGTGATGAAAGAAATAAAAGCTGAAATAAATAATTTCCTCAACTATTATTGACATTTCACATTCTTAAAATAAAGTGGTGATCCTAACTGACCTATAAGACAGGGAATTGTTACTAGGATTAAATGTCAGGAATTTTGAAACTGAGTTTAAATGTATTTGGCTAAGGTATATGTAAACTTCGACTTCAACTGTATACACACACCCCCCTACCTCTTGGAGATGCACACAATGTCAACAGTCACTGCTATGCAGACAATACACAGCTGCACATTGAGGAAACATGGTGTAGCCCCAAAATTGCTTACCCTGGAAGCCTGTGTTTTAGACATAAGGAAGTGGATGGCAGCAAATGTTTTACTTTAAAACTCTGACAAAACAGAGATGCTTGTTCTAGATCCCAAGAAACAAAGAGATCTGCTGTTGGATCTGACAATTAATCTTGATGGTTGTACAGTCGTCTCAATTAAAACTGAAGGACCTCAGCGTTACTCTAGACCCTGATCATACTTTTGACGAACATATCAAGAATATTTATAGGACAGCTTTTGTCCATCTTCGTAATATTGCAAAAATATAACTTTTTGTCTAAAAATTATGCAGAAAAGCTAATCCATGCTTTTGTCACTTCTAGATTAGATGACTGCAAAGCTCTACTCTCCGGTTATCCGGCTAAAGCATTAAATAAACCTCAGTTAGTGCTAAACACGACTGCTAGTATCTTGACTAGAACTTCCTCTCTACACTGACTTCCTGTTAAGGCAAGGGCTGATTTTAAAGGTTTTACTGCTAACCTACAAAGCTAACCTGGCCCAGGGATCCGAAGGTGAACGGCAAGGTACTGGAGCATCTAACTGCCCTTGCTGTCTCTGCCTGGCCGGCGCCCTTCTCTCCACTGGGATTCTCTGACCCTATTACGGGGGCTGAGTCACTAGCTTATTAGTGCTCTTCCATGCAGTCCCCAGGAAAGGTGCATCACTTGAGAGGGTTGAGTCACTGATGTGATCTTCCTGTCTGGGTTCTGCACCCCCTCAGGCTTGTGTGGTGGAGGAGATCTTTGTGGGCTATACTCAGCCTTGTCTCAGGGTAGTAAGTCGGTGGTCTGTTGATATCCCTCTAGTGGTGTGGGGCTGTGTTTTGGCAAAGTGGGTGGGGTTATATCCTGCCTGGTTGGCCCTGTCCGGGGGTATTGTCGGACGACTTCCCGCTGTCTCAGCCTCCAGTATCTATGCTGCAATAGTCTATGTGGTGGTGGTGGGGGGGCTAGGGTTATATCTGGTGTAATTCTCCTGTCTTATCATCTAGTGTCTTGTGTGAATTTAAGTATGTGCCCTCTAATTCTCTCTCCCCCTCGCAGAGGACCTGAGCCCTAGGGCCATGGCTCAGGACTACCTGGACTGATGACTCCTAGCTGTCCCCAGTCCACCTGGTCGTACTGCAGCTCCAGTTCCAACTGTTCTGCCTGAGGCTATGGAACCCTGACCTATTCACAGGAGGTGCTACCTTGTCCCAGACCTGCTGTTTTCCCCCCAACTTTCTTGCCCTCTCAACCTCTGAATGCTTGGCTATGAAAAGCCAACTGACATTTACTCCTGAGGTACCGACCTGTTGCACCCTCTACAACCACCAAGTATTATTTGACCCTGCTGGTCATCTATGAACATCTTGAAGAACAATCTGGCTTTAATGGCCATGTACTCTTATAATCTCCACCCGGCACAGCCAGAAGAGGACTGGCCACCCCTCAGAGCATGGTTCCTCTCCAGGTTTTTTCCTAGGTTCCTGCCTTCCTAAGGAGTTTTTCCTAGCCACCGTGCTTCTATATCTGCATTGCTTGCTGTTTTAGGCTGGGTTTCTGTATAGCACTTTGTGACATCTGCTCATGTAGAAATTTGATTTGATTGATTACAAACATTAATTAATTGTCATTCTGCGGCACACTATTTTAGGGTAAAGGATATGCATTTTCATATTAATTCATGAAAGCTCACCTCCACGTCTCCTGGAAAAAACTCTCTTCAGATTACCAGATTTTCCACAAAGGAATTCTGTACCTCGGAAGTCATCTCTGACATTTTCTACCGGCTCAGGCCTCACCAGTGCAGTCCCTTTGTGCATAAGAAATGTAAAAACAAACGCATGGAAACAAAGGCATTTTCTGTTTATAAATCCAGTCATACATTATGCATTTCCAGGGTTAATATCCCCTTACACTATTGAAAGTAGCAGAAAAACAAACCTTTAGGCAATCTTGTTACATCAGGATAACCGTTTGAATTGACGATCAAGCAGTCATCATCACTTTCATTTGAAGCACCAGATACATCCAGTCCACTGTGTTTAATCACAACGGAAGGTTTTCTGTAATACAACAAGTGACATTGATTAGAGCAGTGGTTTTTCAAACCTCCTCAGTGACCCCCAGACATTTCACAATTTTGCTGGAGCCCTAAACTAGCTCACCTGATTGACCTCAATAAGGGTGTGTAATTACTTGACAAATTGAATTGGGCATGCTAACTCAGGAATAGTTCAAATATATGGAATGGCTTGGGGTCCCAGTTGAAAAGTTTGAAAACCTCTGCATTAGAGGATAGGAGTCTGACAAAATGTTTTTATGAGTTTCCTGTCCATAAACAACATGTACATAAACTAGCACATATGTCAAAATATTATAAGAAATCCCACCTCCTGGAACCACATCTGGACTGCTTCAAGGCGTCTGTTGAGGTCTGTATTCAACAAGAAATATGTAATAACTACATCTTCTAGATCTTCATCAATACTAAATATTCTTTGGTCTAGAACAGCCAATACTGATATTTATCATGTCAATACCTCAATGGAGGTTCGGTCTGTTGAGTGTGGCTCCACACAGTCCTTGTTCGTTATACCTGTGAATTAAAATCAGCAGACAATAATGGCCAGACAACACCACTATACCTACTGAGTTAAAGGTGTACTTATTACAGTTCTCACCTTCAGGACTTTCAGTCACCAGTGTGTCGTCATCTTCCTCTGGAGCATGAGCCAAGAACCCATGCAGTTTGGTCACCAACACATTGAGCTTGCTCGTGCCAAGAGGAATGCTAAGAGGAATGACAGCCAAATTAATAAAAATCCAGCATACCTCACGAGTTTCTTTCTAGAAAGCTATACACCTTTGTTTAAATTCCTAACCAAAGTATGTGGATATGCCATAGCTACTGGTATGATGTGAACATATCTGTCCTTGACCTTCTCTGTCCCTTTACTTCAGAAACAGTTATGACGATTCAATAGGCTAGCTAGCTATTTTACCCTAATGCTAGCCCATTCATAGACGTTGACTACTTTAAGCGCCTATTGATGAAGGCATCTTCTTGCTGGAAGAATTTTGTTAAGAGCTCCAACACTTTCTCTAAACGTTAACCGAACCGCAAGCAATACGCATTTTGGAGACATAAGGAAAACATTTCATATCAGCGAGAAACATTTTTTAAAAGGTGCAACACATACAGTAGAATTAGTTTGCCTTTTGGCATTGTAATGTCAGAATATGTCCAAATATATCTTGCGCTAGTGTTTCAAAGGATTACTTAAATCACGTGTTGATTTAAGCTGTGATATTCGCCGACTGATTTCTCCCGCCGGAACAGCAACTATTGTCAAAATGGGAAGCTGTTCTGACTTTGTGCATGCGTTATCTAGTGGAATTCGCACTGTCATTTTCTGGTTGCTAAAATTCTACATTGTCTACTAAATTTCAGTTTGTGTGTAGACAAGCACTGAATAGTGTAGAGAATCATTGTACCATCTAAATCGCTGTGAAATATCTAACAAATAACAAAACAAAAAATGTTTTACAGCTGTTTGAAGCTGGTTACTTTCGAGTTTTCCACCAGCTGTAAAAACGATAGTTTGTTATTGATAAGATACACTATACAGTGCATTCGGAAAGTATTAAGACCCCTTGACTTTTCCCCCATTTTGTTATATTACAGCCATATCCTAAAATGGACTTAAAAAAACAATCTACACACAGTACCTCCTAAAGACAAAGCAAAAACAGGTTTAGAAATGTTTGCCAATTTATTCATTCAAAACATAAATACCTTGTTTACATAAGTATTCAGACCCTTTGCTATGAAACTCAAAACTGAGCTCAGGTGCATCATGTTGTTTCCAATGATCATCCTTGAGATGTTTCTACAGCTTGATTGGAGTCCACATGTGGTAAATTCAATTGATTGGACATGATTTCAAAAGGCGCACAACTGTTTATGTAAGGTCCCACAGTTGACAGTGCATGTCAGAGCAAAAAGAAAGCCATGAGTTCGAAGGAATTGTCCGTAGAACCCCTAGACAGGATTGTGTTGAGGCACAGATCTGGGGAAGTGTACCAAAACATTTCTGCAGCATTGAAGATCCCGAAGAACAGTGGCCTCCATCATTCTTCAATGCAAGAAGTTTGGAACCACCAATACTCTTCCTAGAGCTGGCCGCCTGGCCAAACTGAGCAATCGGGGGAGAAGGGCTGTTATGGGTTTAAGATGGCACAGTGATGCCATCTGTTGGTAAATGTTTATTACTGCAACTCATGTATTTATACCGGGGTGCTTGAGATACCCGGAGGTGTCATGATGTACAGAACAAGGCTGGTTACTCGCATGAATGTCTCTGTCTCGTCATTTACCATTGGAACAAACATGGTGTCAGAAGAGGGATCACTAACCATGCTTTCCGCAAATTAGAGTAACCTGTTCTGGTTTACCAAACAATTGTTTATTTGAGTAAAATTTCGCCGGAATTGGCTTTAGCTAGAGTGAGTTTGCTAGTTAGCTTCAGTGTTGTTAGCACCGGTTAGACATGGCAGCGAACATTCCCCCTCCCGCCGTTATGAAGCTCAGCGGGGATTGGAGCACGAACTGGGATACGTTTAGAGGTGAATGGGAAGACTATGCGCTAGCAACGGGACTTCTGGAAAAGGACGAAGAGGTAGTGGCTGCCACTTTGAGGACTATAATGGGAACTGAATGCCGACACGTATACAAACACAACCTGAACCTAACAGCAGCTCAGCAAGGTAACGCTATAACTATTCTTGATGCTCTTGAACATTACTTTAAGCCAGCAAAGAACGTCATCTACGAGCGTTATGTTTTCGGTTGTTGCAAACAGGAGGACGGGGAGTCCATTGACAGCTTTGTCACTAGGTTAAGGGAAAAGGCAGCTACATGTGACTATGGTGCTTTAAGAGATGAACTGATCAGAGATAAGATTGTGCTTGGCATAACTGATGAGGGCACCCGCAGACGTTTGCTGAGAGAACGTGACCTGACGCTGGTCTTGGCAGTGGAGACATGCCGTGCAGCAGAGCTTACTGATATACGGATAAGGTCCATGGAGCTAGAAAGGCAACATATGGACAATGTCAATGCTACATTCAGGCAGCCAGTAAAGAAATTCCCCTTTGCCACAGCTAATGCTAATACTACAGCCAACTCTGCAGTAGACAACCCCAATACATGCCGATATTGTGGCATTTCTCATGGACGAGGAAAAGAACACTGCCCAGCCTATGGAAAAATATGCAAATCCTGTGGTACAGCTAATCACTTTGCAAGGGTCTGCATGAAAAGCAAGAGAAAGGAGGGTAAGGTGCACTCCATTGAAACAAACCCAGATGAAGGGAACAACAGCACGGAGGATGTATATGCTAGCGAGTGCATAGGGGCAGTGAAGGCAAAAGGGAAAAAGTGGTTCGTCACTCTGCTACTTAATAATAAACCACAGCAATGCCAGATAGATTCAGGGGCCACATGCAACGTTATGAGCCTTAAAGATAAAAGGAGGCTCGCGCCCAGAGACAATCTCACACAGAGTAGCACCAAGCTGAAACTGTATTCAGGCCAGTTCATGACCTCTTTAGGCCTGTTTGTGACAGAGTGTGTTTTACGTGGCCAGAAACACACCCTTGAGTTTGAAATAGTTGAGGCTAGTCAACAGCCATTACTGTCAGGTTCTACATGCGAGCGCCTTGGGCTTATTAACTTTACCATCCCAGCTGATCTTAACATTATAGATAAAGTCAAGGCTGGGCCCCTGAGCAAGGAGACACTCCTAAGCAAGTACCATGATGTCTTCAACGCCCCGGTCGAGTCAGTTCCCGGGGAAGTCCACTTTGAGTTGGACGCAGCAATCCAGCCTGTCCAGTGTGCACCCCGTAATGTACCAGTGGCCATGAAAGCAGCTACGAAGGCTCAGCTTGACAAATACGAAGCAGATGGCCACATGATATCCGTCACTGAGCCTACAGACTGGATAAGTAATATGGTTATCATCAAGAAACCAGACAAGCTACGGATATGCATTGATCCTAAACACCTCAACCGGGCTCTGCGACGTTCACATTACATTATGCCCACGTTGGAGGATGTTCTTTACAAGCTCCCAAAGGCCAGAATCTTCACGCTCGTGGACGCTAGAGATGCCTTCCTGCAGTGCAAGCTCGACGAGCCCAGCAGCTACATGACCACCTTTTGGACACCCTGGGGCAGGAAGAGGTGGTTGAAGCTTCCGTTTGGTGTCTCCGTGGCTCCAGAGGTGTATCAGCGGAAGCAGCACGAGCTGTTGATGGGACTCAGTGGCGTGGAACCCATAGCAGATGACATCCTCGTAGTGGGCTGTGGGGACAGTGATGAGGAGGCAGAATGTGACCATGACGCCAAGCTGCTGGCCCTGATGGTCAGATGCAGACAGGTCAAGCTAAGACTAAGCATAAAAAAGCTTCAGTTTAAAGTGCCAGAGGTCCGCTTTCATGGGCACATTTTGTCCTCCATCGGATTGAAGGCGGATCCTGAAAAAGTGAAGGCTGTCTTGGAAATGCCCCACCCATCTGACGTGAAGGGAGTGCAGCGCTTCGTCGGATTCATCACTTACCTGGCCAAATTCCTACCGCGGCTCTCTGAAGTGTGTGAGCCACTAAGGAGGCTCATGGACAAGGACGCCATCTGGCATTGGCTCCCAAAACATGACGCAGCGGTGAGGGAAATAAAAAAACTGGTCACCCAGACACCTGTACTGCGTTACTACAATGTGTCAAAACCTGTCACGATTCAGAGTGACTCAAGCCAGTATGGACTTGGCTGTTGCCTCATGCAGGAGAGCCAGCCTGTGGCATTCGCCTCTAGGGCACTCACCCTAACAGAGCAGAACTATGCCCAGATAGAGAAGGAGTGCCTCAGCATTGTGTTTGCATGCCAACGCTTCCACCACTACCTGTACGGGCGTGACAATATTACCGCAGAGACAGATCACAAGCCCCTTATTGCTATATTCAGCAAGCCTCTTCTGAATGCCCCAAAACGACTGCAGAGCATGCTACTGGCCCTACAAAACTACAACCTCACGGTGTTGTATAAGCCAGGGCCAGAGATGTATGTGAGTGACACGCTCAGCAGGGCTACTGCATCAGGCATTCACACACGCTCCATGCATGAACAACACGCAGTGTGCAGCTTACAAAGAGAGCAAGTGGATGTTGAACACATCAACCAGGCTGACTACCTCAATGTTACGGACCAGCGCCTTATACAAATCAGACAGCACACAGACAGGGACGGACAACTCCAGGAATTGAGGTCTGTGATTATGATGGGCTGGCCCGACTGCAAGGAAGAAACTGCTTTAGCCGTCAGAGAATATTGGCAAGTCAAAGAGGAGCTCAGTGTTCAAAACGGAGTAATATTCATGTGTCAGAGAGTCGTTATTCCCCGGTCTCTGCGCCATGAGATGTTGGCGCGTGTGCACTCAAGTCACATAGGAGGTGAGGCCTGTTACAGACAAGCACGTGACACACTGTATTGGCCAGGAATGCAGAGTGAAATCAAAGACTATGTCAGTAAATGCACAATCTGCAATGAATATGCCATTGAACAACAGAGAGAGACGATGATGTCCCACGAGCTACCGATGCGCCCCTGGCAGATAGTAAGTTTAGATCTCTTCCAGCACAGTGGCAAAGACTTTCTGCTGGTAGTTGATCATTATTCAGACTTTTGGGAGATTGACCTCCTCCCCGACCTCTCAGCAGAGACAACGATCAAACGCTGCAAGGCTCAGTTTGCCCGCTATGGCCAGCCAGATAGGGTAATTTCAGACAATGGACCCCAATTCTCCGGTGTTGAGTTCCGAAAATTTGCTGCAGGATGGGAATTTGAGCACGTCACTTCATCACCACGATACCCAAAAGCTAATGGGAAGGCGGAGTCCGCAGTAAAAATCGCAAAGAACCTCTGCAAAAAGGCTCTGCGAGAGGGCAAAGATGCCTGGAAAGCAATCCTGCAGTGGCGCAATACCCCGACAGAAGGCATGGATAGCAGCCCGGCCCAGCGCCTCATGGCACGGCGCTTAAAAGCAGCTCTGCCAGTAGCCAACACTCTCCTGGAGCCCTGTGTGGTGACTGACGTGCTGGTGAAGCTACGTCACAGAAGACAGGTCTCCAAGTTCATCTACGACAAATCAGCAAAAGACTTACCTGAGCTCAGGGTGGGTGAAACGGTGCGAATGAAGCCACTACCAGGGGACCGGACGGGCCTCTGGAGACTCGGATCCTGTGTACAGAAAGTGGCACCACGCTCCTACTTGGTCGAAGTGAATGGATCATTGTACCGTCGCAACAGGGTTGACCTTCGGATTGCTGAGCCAGCACCTACTCAGAACCCTGATGGTCAAAGGGGTCGCATGACAAAAGACGGAACTCCAGCAATGGTGCCTGAGGCACTGGGCGAAGAGCCAGGTGATCACAGGTCAAGTCACATGGGGCCTGAGGCACTGGGCGAAGAGCCAGGTGATCACAGGTCGGCTGCTCCCTCGCCCATCAATACTCCTCTTAGACAGTCAGGTGACACGCCTGTGCGGGAACCCGCAGTCCTCGCAGACAAGCCCCCTGTCTTTTCACGCTACGGGCGTTTGTCTCAGCCACCAAAAAGACTTAATCTGTAGGTTTCCCATCAGGGTTGACAGAAAGAGATTAAAAGAAAAAAAAAAAAGTAAAGAGACTATCAAAATGTGTTAAGTTGTTATCTGAGAAAAAAAAAAAAAAAAAAAAACTAAACTGTTCATGTTGGAAACTATTACTAGGTTTGTTTTGTTAATGAATTGACACCTCCTGTCCTATTTTATTAAAGGGAAGATGTTATGGGTTTAAGATGGCACAGTGATGCCATCTGTTGGTAAATGTTTATTACTGCAACTCATGTATTTATACCGGGGTGCTTGAGATACCCGGAGGTGTCATGATGTACAGAACAAGGCTGGTTACTCGCATGAATGTCTCTGTCTCGTCATTTACCATTGGAACAAACAAGGGCCTTGGTTAGGGAGGTGAACAAAAACCCAATGGTCACTAAAAGAGCTCCCGAGCTCCTCTGTGGAGATGGGAGAAACTTCCAGAAGGACAACCCTCTCCGCAGCACTCCACCAATTAGGCCTTTATGGTAAATTGGCCAGACGGAAGCCACTCCTCAGTACAAGGCACATAACCGCCCACTTGGAGTTTGCCAAAATGCACTTAAAGACTGTCAGACCATGAGAAACAAGATTCTCTGGTCTGATGAAACCAAGATTGAACTCTTTGGCCTGAATTCCGGAGGAAAACTTGCACCATCCCTACAATGAAGCATAGTGGCAGCATCATGTTTTTCAGCGGCAGAGACTGGGAGACTAGTCAGGATCGAGGGAAAGATGGACGGCGCAAAGTACAGAGAGATCCTTGGTGAAAAGCTAATGTTCACCTTCCAACAGGACAACGACATCAAGCACACAGCCAAGACAAACGCAGGAGTGGCATCGGGACAAGTCTCAATGTCCTTGAGTGGCTCAGCCAGAGCCTGGACATGAACCCGATCAAACAGCTCTGGAGAGACCTGAAAATAGCTGTGCAGTGACGCTCCCCATCTAAACTGACAGCGCTTGAGAGGATCTGGAGAGAATAATGGGAGAAACTCCACAAATAGAGCTTGTAGCGTCATACCCAAGAATACTTGAGGCTGTAATCGTGGCCAAAGGTGCTTCAACAAAGTACTGAGTAAACGGTCTGAATACTTATGTAAATGTAATATTTAATTTTCTATATATTTCCAAAAATGATAAAAAACTATTTTTGCTTTGTTATTATGGGGGTATTGTGTTTAGATTGATGAGTGGAAAAAGCTATTTAATCAATTTTAGAATACGGCTATAACATAACAAAATGTGGAAAAAGTCAAAGGGTCTGAATACTTTCCGAATAAACTGTATATACAAAAGCATCTGGACACCCCTTCAAATTAGTGGAGTCGGCTATTTCAGCCAAGCCCGTTGCTGAGCACATAGCCATGCAATCTCCATAGACAAAACATTGGCAGTAGATTGGCCTCACTGAGGAGCATAGCGACTTTCAACATGGCACCGTCATAGAATGCCACCTTTCCAATCCGTCAGTTTGTCAAATTTCTGCCCTGCTAGAGCTTCCCCGGTCAATTTTAAGTCAAATCATACTTATTTGTCACATGCGCTGAATACAACAAGTGTAGACTTTACCGCAAAATTCTTACTTACAAGCCCTTAACCAACAGTGCAGTTCAAGAAGAAAATATTTACCAAGTAGACTAAAATAAAAAGTAATAAAGTAACACAATAAGAATAACGAGGCTATATACAAGGGGCACCAGTACCGAGTCAGTGTGCAGGCTAGTTGAGGTAATCTGTACATGTAGGTGGGGGCAAAGTGACTATGCATAGGTAAAACAAACAAACAGAAAGTAGCAGCAGTGAAGAAAGGAGGGTGTCCATGTAAATTGCCCTGTGACGATTTTTATGAATTGTTCAGCAGTCTAATGGATTGGGGGTAGAAGCTGTTGAGGAGTCTTTTGGTACTAGAGTTGGCGCTCCGGTACCGCTTGCCGTGCGGTAGCACAGAAAACAGTCTAACTCGGGTGACTGGAGTCTGACAATTTTTGGACTTTCCTTTGACACCGCCTATTATATAGGTCCTGAATGGCAGGAAGCTTGGCCCCCAGTGATGTACTGGGCCGTTCGCACTAGAGGTCGACTAATAATTCCGATTAATCGGGGCCGATTTCAAGTTTTCATAACAATCGGAAATCGGTATTTTTGGGCGCCGATTTGCCGTTTTTTTTTTTTTTTTACACCTTTAATTAATCTTTATTTAACTAGGCAAGTCAGTTAAGAACACATTCTTATTTTCAATGATGGCCTAGGAACGTTAACGACAGATCTTTAACCTTGTCAGCTTGGGGGAGCCAATCTTGCATTGATTACATTGCACTCCACGAGGAGCCTGCCTGTTAGCGAATGCAGTAAGCTAAGGTAAGTTGCTAGCTAGCATTAAACTTATCTTATAAAAAAACAATCAATCAATGACTGTCATTGCTCCAATGTGTACTTAACCATAAACATCAATGCCTTTCTTAAAATCAATACACAAGTATATATTTTTAAACCTGCATATTTAGCTAAAAGAAATCCAGGTTAGCAGGCAATATTAACCAGGTGAAAGTGTAATTTATCTTGCGTTCATTGCGCGCAAAGTCAGGGTATATGCAACAGTTTGGGCCGCCTGGCTCTTTGCGAACTAATTTGCCAGAACTTTACGTAATTATGACAACATTGAAGGTTGTGCAATGTAACAGGAATATTTAGACTCATGGATGCCACCCGTTAGATAAAATTACGGAACGGAATAAACGTTTTGTTTTCGAGGTGATAGTTTCCGGATTAGTCAAAGGTATATGGTTTAGAGAGAAATAGTCGACGCGTTATAATTCCTGTAATAACTTGCGGCTGAATTTGAAAGGGGTTGCTTCTTTATTTTACCGTTCATGTCTTCCATAGAGAATGTCTTGATCTACTTCAAATAAGGTCTGTTTCGCGCAGGCTTAAACCGCCTCAACGTTTTGATACCCGTGTAAATCTCACTAGGATAAGGTAACGTTTGGCAACATATTTTCATAAATCCACTCTACAATTTTTATTTTATTTTTTATCTTCGCTTATATTTAGCCGATATTAATCAGAGTTACCTTGTCCTATGGATATCTACACCGTTATAAAATTGGCACGTGATGTAAGCCTACACGAAACACAGACCTTATTTTAAGTGAATCTAAAAATATCCTATGGAGTAAATGAAGGAACCGCTTTTCAGATTTTGCTAGGTGCCATGGGAATTATGACTCGCACTTTGGTTGTCAATTCTTACCATGCCCATTATTAAAATAGGATTTCATGCATATAGAAATTAAAGTTTTTGTTTTCAACATTCATCACAGGTAACTTAAACTCTGTTTTTATTCAAACAGTTGAGAGTATTTGTCTCCTAAGACGACTCTTCAGTATCATTGTCACTTCAGAGCTGTGTGCGTGTGTGTATTTATGTATTATATTAAGTTTGTTCGTTGTTCATTCAGTATTGTTGCAATTGTCATTATTACAAAAAATGTGTGTGTGTGTGTATGACATATTTTTTTTTTTAAATAAATCGGCCGATTAAATCGGTATCCGCTTTTTTTGTCCTCCAATAATCGGTATCGGAATTGAAAAATCATAATTGGTAGACCTCTAGTTCCCACTACCCTCTGTAGCGCCTTATTGTCAGATGCCGAGCAGTTGCCATACAAAGGCGGTGATGTTATTGTGAAGTGGAAATGTCAAGGAGCAACAACGGTTCAGCTGCGAAGTGGTAGGCCACACAAGCTTACCAAATGAGACCACCGAGTGCTGAAGCACGCAGCAAATAAAAATTGTCTGTCCTCAGTTGCAACACTCACTACGGAGTTCCAAACTACCTCTGGAAGCAACGTCAGCACAAGAACATGGCCGAGCAGCTGCACACAAGCCTAAGATCCCCTTGTGCATTGCCAAGTGTCGGCTGGAGTGGTGTAAAGCTCGCCGCCATCGGACCCTGGAGCAGTAGAAACGTGTTCTCTGGAGTGACGAAAACAAGCTTCTCCATCTGGCTTCCCTATCTTGCAGTCCGACGGACAAAATCTGGGTTTGGCGGATGCAAGGTGAACGCTACCGGCACCAATGCATAGTGCCAAATGTAAAGTGGAGGAGGAATAATGGACTGGGGCTGTTTTTCCATGGGTCTAGCTAGGCCCCGTAGTTCCAGTGAAGGGAAATGCTACAGCATACAATGACATTCTAGAAGCGGCTGTGCTTCCAACTTCGTGGCAGCAGTTTGGGGAAGGCCCTTTCCTGTTTCAGCATGACAATCCCCCCGTGCACAAAGCGAGGTCCATACAGAAATGGTTTGATGAAAATCGGTGGAAGAACTTGACTGGCATGCACAGAGCCTTGACCTCAACCCCTTCGAAAACCTTTGGGATGAATTGGAACACAGACTGCAAGCCACGCCTAATTGCCCAACATCATTGCCCGACCTCACTAACGCTCGTGGCTGAATGGAAGCAAGTCCCCACAGCAATTTTCCAAAATCTAGTGGAAAGCCTTCCCAGAAGACTTGAGGCTGTTATAGCAGCAAAGGGGATCAACTCCATATTAATGCCCATGATTTTAGAATGAGATGTTTGACGAGCAGGTGTCCACATACTTTTGGTCATGTAGTGTATTTCCCAACGATTTAGATACAATGATTCCCTACATTACCCAGTGCTTGTTCTCTAACTGAAACTGAACAGCGTAGAATTTTAGGAACCATAAAATTGAGATTTCCACTAGATAACACAGCCAATGTCAAAACAGCTTTCCCAGTTTGACAACAGATGCCGCTCCGGCGGGAGAAATCAATAGGCGAATATCACAACTATTGTGGGTAAGTAATACTGTGAAACACTATCATTCCACTATTAGCGGCAGATATATTATGTAAATTCTGAAATTAAAATGCAAATATTCAAAAACATCCTATGTGTAGCACCTTTATAGGGTTAGCATTTCCACAAAGCCATACAGTTGAAGTCGGAAGTTTACATACACCTTAACCAAATAGATTTAAACTCAGTTTTTCACAATTCCTGACATTTAATCAGAGTAAAAATGCCCTGTCTTAGGTCAGGTAGGATCACCACTTTATTTTAAGAATGTGACATGTCAGAATAATAGTAGAGTGATTTATTTCAGCTTTTATTTCTTTCATCACATTCCCAGTGGTCAAAAGTTTACATACACTCAATTAGTATTTGGTAGCATTGCCTTCAAATTGTTTAACTTGGGTCAAACGTTTCGGGTAGCCTTCCACAATAAGTTGGGTGAATTTCTGCCAATTCCTCCTGACAGAGCTGGTGTAACTGAGTCAGGTTTGTAGGCCTACTTACTCGCACATGCTTTTTCAGTTCTGCACACAAATGTTCTATGGGATTGAGGTCAGGGCTTTGAGATAGCCACTCCAATACCTTGACTTTGCTGTCCTTAAGCCATTTTGCAACAACTTTGGAAGTACGCTTGGAGTCATTGTTCATTTGGAAGACCCATTTGCGACCAAGCTTTAACTTCCTGATTGATGTCTTGAGATGCTGCTTCAATATATCCACATAATTTTCCTCCCTCATGATGCCATCTATTTTGTGAAGTGCACCAGTCCCTCCTGCAGCAAAGCACCCCCACAACATGATGCTTCCACCCCCGTGTTTCACGGTTGGGATGGTGTTCTTGGCTTGCAAGCGTCCCCCTTTTCCCTCCAAACATAACGATGGTCATTATGGCCAAACAGTTCTGTTTTTGTTTCATCAGACCAGAAGACATTTCTCCAAAAAGTACCATCTTTGTCCCCATGTGCAGTTGCAAACCGTAGTCTGGCTTTTTTTAATGGCGGTTTTGGAGCAGTGGCTTCTTCCTTGCTGAGAAGCCTTTCAGGTTATGTCGATATAGGACACATTTTACTGTGGATATAGATACTTTTGTACCCATTTCCTCCATCTTCACAAGGTCATTTGCTGTTGTTCTGGGATTGATTTACCCTTTTCGCACCAAAGTACGTTCATCTCTAGGAGACAGAACGCGTCTCCTTCCTGATCAGTGTGACGACTGCGTGGTCCCATGCTGTTTATACTTGCGTACTATTGTTTGTACAGATGAACGTGGTATCTTCAGGCATTTGGAAATTGCTCCCAAGGATGAAGCAGAGTTGTGGAGGTCTACAATTTATTTTCTGAAGTCTTGGCTGATTTCACAACTTTTTTCCCTCATTCAACTTTTTCACTCCAGACGCTTTATCTGGACATGGTTCGTCAGCACTTTCAACAGCCGAAGCTAAGTAGTAACATTAACATGATGTCTTCTAATTGCAGTCGCTGTACTCATAATATACATGAGAACGATCGCCTTATGGCGAGGATATTTGTGCTGCAAGCCAAGCTTCAGACGCAATCGTTAGGCAAGGGTAATTTCAGTGTAGGAAAGGATGAAACAGTGTCTGTGCCACTAGTAAGTACAGATAGTAACGTTAGTATAAATCCCCCCGCACAGTCCCCGCAGACGGACAACTTTCTCATGACTTCTGTAGGAAAATGCTGTAGGAATGCTAAACTGGTGTCGCTCATTCAGCCGACAGAAACTTTCAACCGGTTTTCCCCATTAAGTAGCGAGTCGGAGTCTGAGGCCGAGTCTTCTCTTGTCTCTACTCCTCCTGTTACGGGGTCTGAGACGCCGAAGGCTCCCACCATTAGCATAGTCAGTGTAGTCAGCTCAGCCATCCCCATTGAGACTGTTTCTGTGCCTCGACCTAGGTTGGGCAAAACTAAACATGGCGGTGTTCGCCTTAGCAATCTCATTAGGATAAAGACCTCCTCCATTCCTGCCATTATTGAAAGAGATCGTGATACCTCACATCTCAAAATAGGGTTACTTAATGTTAGATCCCTCACTTCAAAGGCAGTTATAGTCAATGAACTAATCACTGATCATAATCTTGATGTGATTGGCCTGACTGAAACATGGCTTAAGCCTGATGAATTTACTGTGTTAAATGAGGCCTCTCCTCCTGGTTACACTAGTGACCATATCCCCCGTGCATCCCGCAAAGGCGGAGGTGTTGCTAACATTTACGATAGCAAATTTCAATTTACAAAAAAAAAAGAAGACGTTTTCGTCTTTTGAGCTTCTAGTCACGAAATCTATGCAGCCTACTCAATCACTTTTTATAGCTACTGTTTACAGGCCTCCTGGGCCATATACAGCGTTCCTCTCTGAGTTCCCTGAATTCCTATCGGACCTTGTAGTCATAGCAGATCATATTCTAACTTTTGGTGATTTTAACATTCATATGGAGAAGTCCACAGACCCACTCCAAAAGGCTTTCGGAGCCATCATCGACTCAGTGGGTTTTGTCCAACATGTCTCTGGACCTACTCACTGCCACAGTCATACTCTGGACCTAGTTTTGTCCCATGGAATAAATGTTGTAGATCTTAATGTTTTTCCTCATAATCCTGGACTATCGGACCACCATTTTATTACGTTTGCAATCGCAACAAATAATCTGCTCAGACCCCAACCAAGGAGCATCAAAAGTCGTGCTATAAATTCTCAGACAACACAAAAATTCCTTGATGCCCTTCCAGACTCCTTCTGCCTAAACCAAGGACGTCAGAGGACAAAAATCAGTTAACCACCTAACTGAGGAACTCAATTTAACCTTGCGCAATACCCTAGACGCAGTTGCACCCCTAAAAACGAAAAACATTTGTCATAAGAAACTAGCTCCCTGGTATACAGAAAATACCCGAGCTCTGAAGCAAGCTTCCAGAAAATTGGAACGGAAATGGCGCCACACCAAACTGGAAGTCTTCCGACTAGCTTGGAAAGACAGTACAGTGCAGTATCGAAGAGCCCTCACTGCTGCTTGATCATCCTACTTTTCCAACATAATTGAGGAAAATAAGAACAATCCAAAATTTATTTTTGATACTGTTGCAAAGCTAACTAAAAAGCAGCATTCCCCAAGAGAGGATGGCTTTCACTTCAGCAGTAATAAATTCATGAACTTCTTTGAGGAAAAGATCATGATCATTAGAAAGCAAATTACGGACTCCTCTTTAAATCTGCGTATTCCTCCAGGGCTTAGCTTTCCTGGATCTGCACAGCTCTGCCAGGGCCTGGGATCGGGAGAGACACTTAAGTGTTTTAGTACTATATCTCTTGACACAATGATGAAAATAATCATGGCCTCAACCTTCAAGCTGCATACTGGATCCTATTCCAAATAAACTACTGAAAGAGCTGCTTCATGTGCTTGGCCCTCCAATGTTGAACATAATAAACGGCTCTCTATCCACCGGATGTGTACCAAACTCACTAAAAGTGGCAGTAATAAAGCCTCTCTTGAAAAAGCCAAACCTTGACCCGGAAAATATAAAAAACTATCGGCCTATATCGAATCTTCCATTCCTCTCAAATTTTAGAAAAAGCTATTGCACAGCAACTCACTGCCTTCCTGAAGACAAACAATGTATACGAAATGCTTCAGTCTGGTTTTAGACCCCATCATAGCACTGAGACTGCACTTGTGAAGGTGGTAAAGGACCTTTTAATGGCGTCAGACCGAGGCTCTGCATCTGTCCTCGTGCTACTAGACCTTAGTGCTGCCTTTGACACCATCGATCACCACATTCATTTAGAGAGACTGGAAACCCAAATTGGTCTACACGGACAAGTTCTGGCCTGGTTTAGATCTTATCTGCCGGAAAGATATCAGTTTGTCTCTGTGAATGGTTTGTCCTCTGACAAATCAACTGTACATTTCGGTGTTCCTCAAGGTTCCGTTTTAGGACCACTATTGTTTTCACTATATATTTTACCTATTGGGGATGTTATTCGAAAACATAATGTTAACTTTTACTGCTATGCGGATGACACACAGCTGTACATTTCAATGAAACATGGCGAAGCCCCAAAATTGGCCTCGCTAGAAGCCTGTGTTTCAGACATAAGGAAGTGGATGGCTGAAAACTTTCTACTTTTAAACTCGGACAAAACAGAGATGCTTGT
This sequence comes from Salvelinus fontinalis, assembly GCF_029448725.1. Taxonomy (NCBI): domain Eukaryota; kingdom Metazoa; phylum Chordata; class Actinopteri; order Salmoniformes; family Salmonidae; genus Salvelinus; species Salvelinus fontinalis. Next base: position 36,551,091 of record NC_074677.1, read on the forward strand.
TCTAGGTCCCAAGAAACAAAGAGATCTTCTGTTAAATCTGACAATTAATCTTGATGGTTGTAAAGTCATCTCAAATAAAACTGTGAAGGACCTCGGCGTTACTCTTGACCCTGATCTCTCTTTTGACGAACATATCAAGACTGTTTCAAGGACAGCTTTTTTCCATCTACGTAACATTGCAAAAATCAGAACTATTCTGTCCAAAAATGATGCAGAAAAATTAATCCATGCATTTGTTACTTCTAGGTTAGACTACTGCAATGCTCTACTTTCCGGCTACCCGGATAAAGCACTAAATAAACTTCAGTTAGTGCTAAATACGGCTGCTAGAATCCTGACTAGAACCAAGAAATTTGATCATATTACTCCAGTGCTAGCTTCCCTACACTAGCTTCCTGTTAAGGCAAGGGCTGATTTCAAGGTTTTACTGTTAACCTATAAAGCCTTACATGGGCTTGCTCCTACCTATCTTTCCGAGTTGGTCCTGCCGTACATACCTACACGTACGCTACGGTCACAAAATCTTGGCTCTCTCTAATTCTCTCCTTCTCTCTTTCTTTCTCTCTCGGAGGACCTGAGCCCTAGGACCATACGTCAGGACTACCGGGCATGATGACTCCTTGCTGTCCCCAGTCCACCTGGCCTTGCTGCTATTCCAGTTTCAACTGTTCTGCCTGCGGTTATGGAACCCCTACCTGTCCCAGACCTGCTGTTTTCAACACTTAATGATCGGCTATGAAAAGCCAACTGACATGTATTCCTGATTATTATTTGAACATGCTTGTCACTTATGAACATTTTGAACATCTTGGCCATGTTCTGTTATAATCTCCACCCGGCACAGCCAGAAGAGGAGTGGCCACCCCTCATAGCCTGGTGCCTCTAGGTTTCTTCCTAGGTTTTGGCCTTTCTAGGAAGTTTTTCCTAGTCACCATGCTTCTACACCTGCATTGCTTGCTGTTTGGGGTTTTAGGCTGGGTTTCTGTACAGCACTTCGAGATATTAGCTGATGTACGAAGGGCTTTATAAAATAAACTTGATTTGATGATTCTTTTGATTTTCTCATGATGTCAAGCAAAGGGGCACTGAGTTTGAAGGTAGGCCTTGAAATACATCCACAGGTACACCTCCAATTGACTCAAATTATGTCAATTAGCCTATCAGAAGCTTCTAAAGCCATGACATAATTTTCTGTAATGTTCCAAGCTGTTTAAAGCCACCGTCAACTTAGTGTATGTAAACTTCTGACCCACTGGAATTGTGATACAGTGAATTATATGTGAAATGTCTGCAACAAATTATTGGAAAAATTACTTGTCATGCACAAAGTAGATGTCTTAACCGACTTGCCAGAACTATGGTTTGTTAACAAGAAATTTGTGGATTGGTTGAAAAACAAGTTAATGACTCCAACCTAAGTGTATGTAAACTTCCAACTTTAACTGTTTATCTCCCTTTAGCAGGATTTCCAGTTGGAAAATGTGGCAGTGGACAACGTGACCAGGAAGATTTTAATTTACCGGCCATTTGAGAAATTGACCATACATTTACGCATTGGGTATGTAACCAATTAGGGTGTCCACCCACGGTGCTCAGAATGACAGAAATCACATTTATACTTAACGATTTTACTGAGTTACAGTTCATAAGGAAATCAGGCAATTTAAATAATTAATTAAATTAGGCACTGATCTATGGATTTCACATGACTGGGCAGAGGCGCAGCCATGGGTGGACTTGGTAGGACATGGGCCCACCCACTGGGGAGCCAGGACCAGCCAATCAGAATGAGTTATTCCCCACAAAAGGGCTTTATTAAAAGACAGAAATATTCCTCAGTTAATTCAAATGTCCGGGTGGCTGGTCTCAGACGATCCTGCAGGTGAAGCCGCCGGATGTGGAGGTCCTGAGCTGGCATGGTTACACAGTCTGCAGTTTTGAGGCCAGTTGGAAGTACTGTAAAATTCTCTAAAACAACAGAGGCTTATGGTAGCGAAATTAACATTCAATTCTCTGGCAACAGCTCTGATGAACATTCCTGCAGTCAGCATTCCAATGCATGCTCCCTCAAAACACGAGACATCTGTGGCGTTGTGTGACAGAAGTCCACATTTTAGAGTGGCCTTTTATTGTCCCCAGCACAAGGTGCACCAACATGCAACAATTTCAATGATTTTACTGAGTTACAGTTCATTAAAGGAAAATATTAAATTTAAATTAATTCATTAGGCCCTAATCTACAGATTTCACATGACTGGGAATAGATACCTTAAAATCAAAGGTAGGGGAGTGTATCAGAAAACCAGTCAGTATCTGGTGTGACCACCATTTGCCTCATTAGCACATTTGCCTCATTAGAGTGACATCTCCTTCACATAGAGTTGATCAGGCTGTTGATTGTGGAATGTTGTCCCACTCTTCACTGGCTGTGCAAAGTTGCTGGATATTGACGGGAACTGGAACACATTGTCGTACTATTCGATCCAGAGCATCCCAAACATGCTCAATGGGTGACATGTCTGAGCATGCACAGCCGGTTAAGTTTGAATTTAATTTTATTAATCATTCTGGCTTGTAAGGAACAGTTACATGATGTTGCAAGCATTAGCTTCAGGCGATATACCAATTAATTGTGTATTACAGCCTGATTAACCAGACTAATGCCCATGTTACAGCACTTGTTTACAGAAGGTACACAGAGTGCCAATTAGCCTGTGCCAATTAGCTATCTGTTCAAACACCTGTGTGTAAGTAACTGGGGAGGAAGTGTAGTTTTCTAACTGGAGGCACACAGCATATGATCTGTACAAATCTGCTACGGTAAGTGTATAGTTTTATTTGAAAGTTTTGTTCTGGCTGATATGAAAGGGCTATGTATTTTCAAAAATCATTTTGCAAGCGATGATTGGCTTTTCTAAACGTTAAAACAGTGTCGGAATTGTATACTGAACAAAAACGCAATGTAAAGTGTTGGTCCCATGTTATATCTGCTGAAATAAAAGATCCCAGAAATGTTCAATACACACAGCTTATTTCGTTCAAATTTTGTGCAGAAATTAGTTTACATTCCTGCTAGATTGCATTTCTCCTTTGCCAAGATAATCCATCCACCTGACAGGTGTGGCATATCAAATAGCTGATTAAACATGATCAATACACTGGTGCACCTTGTGCTGGGGACTAAAAGGGCACTCTAAAATGTGCAGTTTTGTCACAATGCCACAGACGCCTCATGCTTTGAGGGAGCGTGCAATTGGCATGCTGACTGCAGGAATGTCCAACAGAACTGTTGCTAGAGAATTTAATGTTAAGTTCTCTACCATATGCCACCTCCAACTTCATTTTAGAGAATTTGGCAGTACATCCACCCAGACTCACAACCTCAGACCACATGCAACCACGCCAGCCCATGACTTCCATCCCTGCCCTGTCATGTGAAATCCAGGGCCTAATGAATTTAACTCAGCATACTGATTTCCTTATATTAACTATAACTTAGTAAAATCTTTGAAATTATTGCATTTGAACACTAAGGTTTTTCCCGAGAGCTACCCTAAAAAATACCAGGGCCTGTTTTCCCAAAGGTATCTTAAGACTAAATACACCATATTTTCCTAACGTTGAACTTAGCCTAAAGATGCTTTAGGGAAACCGGGCTCAGATCATTGACAAATCAATTCTCTAGCTATCTAGCTAACGTTAATGTACGTCATTCAACTAATTTATAGCTAGTTAGCTAGCAGTAAAACGTGTTACCTAGCTACATAAATACCAAACAATAACGTTGGGCAAACATAGCTAGGTCCTCTTGATGTATGTACTAATTATGTAAATGTCAGAAGTTGAAGTCGGAATAGTAGCTTGAATGTGAGGACTGACTACTTTAGGACTTTAGGAAGCTAGCAGGCAGCAAATAAGCTAACTAGTTCAGGTTAGCGATCTACGGCTTGCCCTACTAGCTACAGTGGCTTGCTCAGGCAGCTTTACGGTCGATATGTTTGTTACCTGAGCATCTCTGTGGACATCTTGAGCTGGTCAAAGGCACCTTATGTAAACGGCGCGCACTATATGGGCTTACTCCCACAAAATTCCACAATTTCCCTCATTATTGCAGGTAATTTTTGTTTAGGTCGACAACACAATGCAATAGTCAGACTAGCTACGCAATAATGGCGGTGTTTCTCGAATGCTTTCATCATTGCGACTGCGCAAATTTGAAAATGGGCGCGTTCCAGTCTGTTCTGTGTGGTCGGAGCTGCAGTCATTTTGAGTTCAAATGTTAATTTAGCCGCTTCCTGGACATCTTTTTATAGTAGGCTACTCGAGTTGCGCAGATGATCTCACAGTCACAACGCCTGGGCGCCACATTAGTATTGTAAAGACCCTTGGGTCATCCTTACCATATCCCCTAAGTGGGTTAATAAGGATAGGACCCTTTTTTAAATGTTCGACTAAAATGACACCCAAATCTAACTGCCTGTAGCTCAGAACCTGAAGCAAGGATATGCATATTCTTGATACTATTTGAAAGTTAACACTTTGAAGTTTGTGGAAATGTGAAATTAAGATTGAAGAATATAATACATTAGATCTGGTAAAAGATAATACAAACAAAAAAACATGCGTTTTCTATATTTTTTTTCCCATCATCTTTGAAATGCAAGAGAAAGGCCATTAAATCACATAGGAGTTTAGGGGCCATTCAGATTTTGGCCACCAGATGGCAGCAGTGTATGTGCAAAGTTTCAGACTGATCCATTGAAGCTTTGCATTACTGCACAAAATGTTGTATCATCTCTGCCCAAATGTGCCGAATTGGTCAATTGATACATTTTCAAGTACATAACTATAGAGAACATACAAAAATTATATGGTAATAAAAAAACAAGTTTACAAACTCCCGGGAATGTCATAAATTATGGATAATTAGCTTCCCTACAGAAAAGATAATAACCTTCATTCATCTAGATTGCGGGTGGGTGTGGGGCCAGACACAGCAGGGGTTCAAACTGTAGAACCCAGTTTCTACATTTGAAGGTGAATGTATCAAACCAGTTGCCGTGATAAAAGTTTTTGTTGTTATGCACTTTCCTCAAACAATAGCATGGTCTTTTTCACTGAAATAGCTACTGTAAATTGGACACTTCAGTTAGATTAACAAGAATTTAAGCTTGGGGCCTCCTGGGTGGCGCAGTGGTCTAGGGCACTGCATCGCAGTGCTAACTGCGCCACCAGAGTCTCTGGGTTCGCGCCCAGGCTCTGTCGCAGCCGGCCGCGACCGGGAGGTCCGTGGGGCGACGCACAATTGGCATAGCGTCGTCCGGGGCAGGGAGGGTTTGGCCGGTAGGGATATCCTTGTCTCATCGCGCTCCAGACTCCTGTGGCGGGCCGGGCGCAGTGCGCGCCAGCCAAGGGGGGCCAGGTACACGGTGTTTCCTCCGACACATTGGTGCGGCTGGCTTCCGGGTTGGAGGCGCGCTGTGTTAAGAAGCAGTACGGCTGGTTGGGTTGTGCTTCGGAGGACGCATGGCTTTCGACCTTCGTCTCTCCCGAGCCCGTACGGGAGTTGTAGCGAGGAGACAAGGTAGTAATTACTGGCGATTGGATACCACGAAAATTGGGGAGAAAAATGGGACAAAAAATAAAAATAAAAAAAAGAATTTAAGCTTTCTGCCCATATGTAACCAATGTGAAATGGCTAGCTAGTTAGCGGTGGTGTGCGCTAATAGCGTTTCAATCGGTGACGTCACTCGCTTTGAGACCTTGAAGTAGTGGTTCCCCTTGCTCTGCAAGGGCCGCGGCTTTTGTGGAGCGATGGGTAACGATGCTTCGTGGGTGTCAGTTGTTGATGTGTGCAGAGGGTCCCTGGTTCGCGCCCGGGTCGGGGCGAGGGGACGGACGTAAAGTTATACTGTTACACATATAAGACATGTCTATGTCCTGGAAAGTTTATTGTTACTTGCAACGTCATTCTAGTCACATTAGCAACAACCTAAGGTTAACCTCTATTGGAGCAGTGGTTCGCAAGTCTGCCTGTGGTCTAAGAGACACAAGTTCAATACCCGAAAGAGGCAGTGCACAGTCTTTGTTCACTGCACTGGTATCATAAGTAGGATGGTGTCATTGGAAAGGCGTTTGTGGCCACAGCCACACTCTCCTGAATGAAGAGGGTAGGTAGTGGAACAAGTAACAACCCGTGCCTAGGGTTACAATCTCCCCCAAGTGGGTTAACCCTATAGGAGCAGTGGTTAGCACTGGGGAAGCTACTCTGAAAATATAGTCTTCCAAGCTACCAATTACTAAACTACATTTAAAGGGGATTTCAAGTGGGATGGAACTATTGGCCCACAACATGATTTGATTATAATAGACTGGAGACTGTTCATCTTGGTAAGGGGTGTACATTTACTAACTTGCACACGATCAGGGCCTGGTTTCTGTGTTTTTGTATTGGGCTGATCTTAACTTTTTTGTACATAATCTTTACATCATCTTAGCTTCACACACCTGCTATTAGGGTGTCCTGTATTCATTAAAGCCCTAGTGGCCCGATACTTCCCCGACAGTTTACCTTTATCTGGTTGTTTTCTAGATTTCTCCTGGTTCTGCGTATGTATATAGTGTTGTATATGTTTTCCTTTTTTGTTCTTTTTTTTGTAGTTTTTCACCTGTATTGCTATCTTTGAGAGTATGGATGAATTATAGTAACCACATTCCCTGTGTACATGTGTTTTTGTTCTAGTAGAAATACATCTATAACATGTTCTATTTTATCCTGTATCTGATATTATGACACCTTGTGGCCCTTTTGGGTACTTTAGATTACCACAGGTATCTGCAATTACCTCTGGCTCGCTGTGTGGCCTTATCTGTCCCGCTATTGTTTGTGGAGATATGCTCTGATGAAGGTCGACTTACCGAAAGCTCAGCTATAATTAAAAACATTTGCATCTGACTGGAAGTGTGCAAAGACTTTTTCCTGTTTCTACATAATGTTTTTGCCATCGTTTCCTATGACCGAAAAGAGCTTCTGAACATCATTACAGCTATCACTGACCTCCATTTGGACAAAGAGTTCTAATTCAATGAGTCTGAGACATATTGATTATTGTGGACCAGGCCCAAATCCTGACACTCGAAGAAGGATGGATGAGGTGGGCCTATAGAGGCCGGTGTGCGGGATACCAGAAAAGACTATGTTGGAGAGTGGATAAATCGCCTCTACCCTTCGATCTATTGGCATGTCACCTGTGCAACCACTGGAGAATAAACTGCATGAGCTCGGTTCGAGACTATCCTTTAGATGTGATGTGAAGAACTGTAATATCCTATGTTTCTCAGAGTCGTGGCTGGACAAGGACATTGTAAATGTAAATTTAGATGGTTTTCCTATATATCAGCAGGACAGAACGGCTGCATCGGGGAGAAGCTCAGAGGTGGTGTGTGTCTCTTTGTTAACAACAACTGGTGCGCAATCTCTAATATTAGGAAGTCTTGAGGTTTTGCTCGCCTGAGTTAGAATACCTCATGATAAGTTGCAACCACACTATTTACCAAGAGAGTTTATATTATTTGTAGCTGTCTATTTACCACCACAAACCGATGCTGGCACTAAGACTGCACTCAAAGAGCTGTGATATGGCCATTAGCAAACAAGAAAATGATAACCAACAGGTGGCAATCCTAATGGCCGGTGACTTTAACGCAGGAAAACTGAAATCTGTTTAACCTGATTTCTACCAGCATGTCACCAGTGAACTAGAGGCAAAAAAACTTGATCACTTTTACTCCACACAGAGACGCATAAAAAGCTTGCCCTCGCCCTCCATTTGGCAAATCTGACCATAACTCTATCTTCCTGATTCCTGCTTACAAGCAAAAACTCTATCAGGAAGTACCAGTGACGCGCTCAAGAATCAGATGCTAAGCTACTGGACCGTTTTGCTAACACAGACTCTAATTTGTTCCAGAATTCATCCGATGGCATTGAGGAGTTTACCACATCAGTCATCGGCTTCATTAATAAGTGCATCTATGACATTGTCCCTACAGTGACCATACGTACGTATCCCAACCAGAAGCCATGGATTACAGGCAACGTCCACACTGAGCTATAGGTTAGACCTGGTCAATACAGGACAAAGATCAAATCCTACTACACCGGCTCTGACGCTCGTCAGATGTGGCAGGGCTTGCAAACTATTACGGATTACAAAAGGAAATCCAGCCGCGATCTGACCAGTGATGGGTAACTACCAGACTAGCTAAAATCTGTTATCTGGTGCAATTCTCCTGTCTTATCTGGTGTCCTGTGTGAATTGAAGTATGCTCCCTCTAATTCTCTCGCTCTCCCTCCTTCCCGGAGGATCATGCCTCAGGACTACCTGGACTGATGACTCCTGGCTGTCCCCAGTCCACCTGGTCGTGCTGCTGCTCAAGTTTCAACTGCTCTGCCTGTGGCTATGGAATCCTGACCTCTTCACCGGATGTGCTACCTTGTTCCGGATCTGCTGTTTTCGACCCTTTCCCTCTCTAATGCACCTGCTGTCTCGACCTCTGAATGCTTGGCTATGGAAAGCCAACTGACATTTACTCCTGAGGTTGCACCCTCTGTTGCACCCTCTACATCCACTGATTGTTATTTGACCCTGCTGGTCATCTATGAACGTTTGAAAATCTTGAAGAACAATTTGGCCTCAAATAGCCATGTACTCTTATAATCTCCATCTGGCACAGCCAGAAGAGGACTGGCCACCCCTCAGAGCCTGGTTCTTCTCTATGTTTTTTCCTAGGTTCCTGCCTTCCTGGGGACTTTTTCCTAGCCACCGTGCTTCTACATCTGCATTGCAGATGGTGGTGGTGAGGTTAGGCAACAACAAATCCGCCACGCTGACCCTCAACACGGTGCATGCTTAGTCCCCTCCTGTACGCCCTGTTCACCCACAACTGTGTCTGCTTTCCAGACCAAAATCTTTGCCAGTGGGTGTGCGTGTGAGTAGGGTACCTGCCCCTCCCCTCTGAACCATATGTTACTGTAGCCTCCTGAGGATGTTAAAAGCGTAATTCAGAAATTAGGGAGAGATTACAGAAGAATGGATTTACTTTTTCAATGCAAGTTAAGGATTCTATAGTTATCACGGTTCACATTGGATTTATTAGTAAGACGTTTTTTTAATTCTAGCGCTACTCTGAACACACAAGCTTGTTAGCTCGCTAGCTAGCTAACGTTTTCTCTAGTCCACCGTTAAACCAACTCGGAAGTTCATAGACATTAAAAGTTCCTCCATAGAAGCCGCTCCTCCGTAGGTATAATTTTTGGGGCCTAATTCAAATAATGCTTGTCATAACAAGATGTCCAGTACTTCAACTCAAGCTTCCCCCATTCTCACTCTCTCTCTCTTTGCAGTTACTGCAAAATAGAATTTGTTCCTAATGACTTTCCTATACAGATTAAATTGGTTACCCGCTCCACAGCAAGCTGCTCTATCTGCACTGATTGGTGAAGTAATTTAATATTGAGCTAAATGTCAAAGAATATATTTCAGAGGTTTAAAAAGGAACAATATAAACTGATACTTTTTGGCGGTTTCGAACCGGTTCAGAACATTATTTTGCTGGAACAGTGGAATGGAACAAAAACAATAATGGTTCTGTTTAGAACGAAACGATTGGAAAATAATTTTGGTTCCAATCCCTGTGTCTGCCACTAGTAGATCACCAATCCATTGTACTTTTTAATGCAAAGCATAACATGCCCATATTATGCCAGCTACAACATTGGAAAAACACTAGTTTACTGTATATTATAGTGAATTTTCAGTGATTTAAATTACATTCGAAAACAGTAAAAATGGATGGTAAACATTTTGTCACGTCTGCCACTCGTACATCACTAATCCATTGTCATTAACATTGCAAATTATAAACTGGGTGGTTCGAGCCCTGAATGCTGATTGGCTGACAGCCATAGTATTTCAGACCGTATACCATGGGTGTGACAAAACATTTGTTTTTACTGATCTAATTACGTTGGCAACCAGTTTATAATAGCAATAAGGCACCTTGGGGGTTTGTGATATGTGGTCAATATGCCACGGCTAAGGGCTGCGTCCAGGCACTTCGCATTGCGTCGGGAATAAGAACAGCCCTTGGCCTTGGTATATTGGCCATATATCACACCTCCTCCTGCCTTATTGATTCAGTATAACATGCCCATACTAGGACAGCTTCAACATTGGAAAAACACTAGTTTACAGTATATTACAGTGAACTATGAGGGAACATAATTCAATTTTAAAACAGTAAAAATGGATGTTAAACAATTGGTCACACGTTTGCCACAAGTAGATCACTAATCCATTGTCCCTAATCCACATGCCAGCTACAATATAGGAAAAACACTAGTTTACTTTATATTACAGTGCAATTTGATGGACTATCATTTTAATTTTAACACAGTAAAATTGGATGGTAAACATTGTCACATGTCTGCATGAATGAATGCCTTGATTAAAATCACTCAAAGTTCACTGTGATGTACTAGTGGGAGTGTTTACCATCCTATTTTACTGTGTTAAATCTGTATCAAAATTCATTACATTTATATTTTCTGTCACTGGCCTTTACACACAATATCCCATACTATAAAAGTGGAATAATGTTTTATTATTAAAAAACATGAAAAGCTGAAATGTCTTGAGTCAATAAGTAATCAACCCCTTATGGTAAGTTCAGGAGTAAAAATGTGCTTAACAAGTCACATAAGTTGCATGAACTCACACTGTGTGCAATAATAGTGTTTAACATGGTTTTTGAATGACCACCTCATCTCTACCCAACACATACAATTATCTGTAAGGTCCCTCAGTTGAGCAGTGAATTTCAAACACAGATTCAACTACAAAGACCAGGGAGGTTTTCCAATGCCATGCAAAGAAGGGAACATATTGGTAGATGGGTAAAAATAAAAAAGCAGACAATGAATATCCCTTTGAGCATGTTGAAGTTATTATTTACACGTTGGATTGTGTACCAATACACCCAGTCACAACAAAGATACAGGTATCCTTCCTAACTCAGTTGCTGGAGAGGAAGGAAACTGCTCAGGGATTTTACCATGAGACCAATGGTGACTTTAAAACAGTTACAGAGATTGATGTCTGTGATAGAAGAAAACTGAGGATGGATCAACAACATTGTAGTTCCTCCACAATACTAACCTAATTGGCAGTGAAAAGAAGGAAGCCTGTACAGAATAAAAATATTCCAAAACATGCATCCTGTTTGCAACAAGGCAAACTCTCTCTCTACCGCACCTGCTGTCTCTAACTCTGAATGCTTGGCTATGAAAAAACAATTGACATTTACTCCTGAGGTGCTGCCCTGTTGCACCCTCTACACCCACTGTGATTATTATTTGACCCTGCTGGTCATCTATGAACATTTGAACATGTTGGCCATGTACTGTTATAATCTCAACCTGGCACAGCCAGAAGAGGACTGGCCACCCCTCAGAGCATGCTTCCTCTCTAGGTTTCTTCCTAGGTTTCTGCCTTTCTAGGGAGTTTTTCCTATCCACTGTGCTTCTACATCTGCATAACTTGCTGTTTGGGGTTTTATGCTGGGTTTCTATACAGCCCTTTGTGATCGGCGGATGTAAATAAATGTGATTGATTGATAATAATACTACAAATAAATGTGGCAAAGCAATTCACTTTTGTCCTGATACAAGTGTTATGTTTGGGGCAAATCCAATACAACACATTACTGAGTACAACTCTCCATATTTTCAAGCATAGTGGTGGCCGAGTTACAGTTTTGACTTAAATCTGCTTGAAAATCTATGCAAGACTTGAAAATGGTTGTCTAGCCATGATCAACGACATTTTTTTTACCAGGTAAGTTGACTGAAAGCACAATCTAATTTATAGCAATGACCTGGGGAATAGTTACAATGATGAATGAGCCAATTGGAAGCTGGGGATGATTAGGTGGCCATGATGGTATGAGGGACAGATTAGGAATTTAGCCAGGACACCAGGGTTAACATCTCTATTCTTACAATAAGTGACATGGGATCTTTAGCGACCACAGAGAGTCAGGAAACCTATTTAACTTCCCATCCGAAAGACATCCCCCAACACAGAGCAATGTCCCCAATCACTGGCCTGGGGCATATATTGTAATTTTATTATTTTGACCAGAGGAAAGAGTGCCTCCTACTGGCCCTCCAACACCACTTCCAGCAGCAGCTGGTCTCCCATTCTGCAACTGACCAGGAGCAACCCTGATTAGGTTAAGAGGCAAGCCAGCAGGGTGATATGCTGCTGTCAATTTGACATAGTTTGAAGATTTTTGAAGTGTAGAGTGTTGACAAACAATGACAATTAAATCCATTACCTTTTTACTGCAGTGGGCTAAAACAGGGTCACACAGAGTGTTTTTTCGTAGTATTAAACAAATCTACTTTGTGTGCTGTTTGTAGTGTTTGTATGTCATGACTGTTTTTACATCTTGCTTTAACAATGTAACATTTGCGGAAAGGCACCCCCGTTAGGCTGAAATAAACGATTTGGTATACTTTTTATTATGGATGATTGAATAAGTGTGATTCAAACTGTTTGCTTCGAATGATTTGTAGCTGTCTTCTCTACTCTATCTCTGCGTGCATCCGACTCAGTTTCCCTACCAGAAAACACGCGATACCGTAAGGTGTTGTGTATTTGCTTACTACATTCAGAAGAAAATATATTGAAAAAAAAAAATATATATATATATATATATATATATTTTTTTTCAAAAATTCAGAAGTAAACGTCAGAGTGGGTGGCTTAACCACAGTAATCTAACGAGGGAACAGTAGATAAACCCTCTCAAACTTTTTCAGTTTGTAGTTGGCTGTCAAAATTGCACAGATAGACGATGGGGAATAGTAAGTAGCCTGCTCACCCTTCTGCAGCTTGCCTGCAATGCATGTTTTTCCCAACCCAGGTTTTGACAACGGAGTGGGAACTTGCCTGCCTGAACAGCCATTTAATCGATGCCAAATACATTTTGCATCAGCATAGCTAGCTAGCAAAGTGATTTACATTTCTTGCTAGCTAACCAAGTGACATCTGCATCTTTGCTGTAGCCACCAAAAAACGATATGTAAAAGTCGGCGCAATGATTTGCTGAACCTTGATTTAGTGCATTATTATAGAGTAAGCAATAGAATAAGCTGTCACAATATTTGCAGCCATAGGTGATAATATCTCTCTAGGTAGGGGCTTATCCGCCGTCAGTATTGTGGAATAATTCTAATGTTAAGTAAATTTTGAAAGGAGAAAGCCGAGACCAGAGCTGCCTTTCTTTCGATCCTATCAGTATCGACACATCATGCCTCAACGACGCACTTAGCGAACGTTTTCTCTGCACAACACTGGTCTCAGAGCATTTCCTATCATTCTGTAAATAAATCAGAGATCCATCATTTAATATGAAATGTTGCGTTTCTTGTTGGTATGTATTAATTTGTGGTTGTCCATCAACCATTTTTTTTTTAAATGTTACAAATTATAATTCGTATTATATGTTATGAATTAACAAAATGTACAATGGTCTCAGAGCATTTCGTATTATTCTGTATGTAAATCCGTGACACTCCATGTTGTATGTTATGTTTCGTCTGGTATGTATTCATTTGCGGATGTTTATCACTCATTTTGTATGATATGAATGTGCAAAATGTACAATATGTTACGAATTTGCAAAACATATAATATGTCACGAATACTAGCTAGCTGGCTAACGTTAGCTAGGCTAGAGGTTAGGGTTATGGGTTCAAGTTAGGGTTAAGTTTATGTAACGGATGTGAAATGGCTAGCTAGTTAGCGGGTACGCGCTAGTAGCATTTCAATCAGTTACGTCACTTGCTCTGAGACTTAAGTAGTGTTGCCCCTTGCTTTGCAAGGGCCGTGGCTTTTGTGGAGCGATGGGTAACGCTGCTTCGTGGGCGACCGTTGTCGATGTGTGCAGAGGGTCCCTGGTTTGCGCCCGTGTCGGGGCGAGGGGACGGTTTAAAGTTATACTGTTACATTGATGCTGTTGACCCGGATCACTGGTTGCTGCGGAAAAGGAGGAGGTTGAAAGGGGGGTGAGTGTAACGGATGTGAAATGGCTAGCTAGTTAGCGGGTACGCGCTAGTAGCATTTCAATCAGTTACGTCACTTGCTCTGAGACTTAAGTAGTGTTGCCCCTTGCTTTGCAAGGGCCGTGGCTTTTGTGGAGCGATGGGTAACGCTGCTTCGTGGGCGACCGTTGTCGATGTGTGCAGAGGGTCCCTGGTTCGCGCCCGTGTCGGGGCGAGGGGACGGTTTAAAGTTATACTGTTACATTTAGGAGTTAGGTGTTAGGGGAAGGGTTAGCTAACATGCTTAGTAGTTACAAAATAGCTAGAAAGTAGTAAGTAGTTGAAAAGTTGCTAATTAGCTAAAATGTTTCATGATGAGATTTGAACTCACAACCTTTGGGTTGCTGGACATTCACATTAGTTATACACCCACTGCTCCATCCTGAGGAACCACCCTAAGTAAATCTCTGTCTTATGTAACCATCCCAAACGTAACATATCATACTAATATGATTGTCTTGGATTTACATCTACTATGTTACATCTAGTCTATGAGACCAGGCTGCTTTGTGGTGTTTTGGGACATAAATGCATGTTATGTCTTCAGCAGTTGTAGGAAATATGCATCTTTAAAACACTCTTAAGCCTAAATTCCATCGCTATCGGGAAACCGGGACCTAGGCAGAACACATTGAGGGAGTAGTAGGAAAATGTAAAAAAAAATATCTATATGTGATGCACAGGGATGAGTTAGTGGCTGGGCATTTCTCACTGAGGACCATGTATGTTGCTTTGATTCCATCTGTAATAGACTAACAAAGTATAGTGTATGATTCGGCAGACAGGACATCACTGAAAAGGCTTGATGTCATACAGACGCAAGGATTCAGAATATGTAGTGAGGCCTTTCAGACCTCTCCAGAGTCAGCTCTACAGGTGGGGATGGGGGAGACTCCATTACATATTAGAAAACAACAGCTGGCAATTAACTATTGGGTTAACTTACAGGGATATGGATTGTGGACAGAATACAAGCTTTGGATGGGTGGCTGATACCCAGGCAAGGCAGATGGGACTGTTTGGCAGGGAGTTCAGCCCCATGGTACCTATCCCTGTGAGTCCACCACCATGGCTACTCCCACCTCCAGTAGTTGATTTACAAGTGTTGGAGAGATTACCGAAAGACAGGGAGGGGTTTGATCCATCCAAGTTATTTAAAAGATGACTGGATACTGTATATCAGGATTTTATGCCCATATACACAGATGGATCAAAAGACCCAAGGACATGTCGGACTGGGATAGCCTTTGTTGTTTAGGAAAGTGGGGTTGCAGTCAGGAAACGTCCCAGGTAGCACAAAATGTCTGGCCCCCACATGGCCTGATTCCGACATGCCAGATCTAAAACTGCCAGCCTGAGTCTGAAATGAAATACGGTACAGACTTGGTCCGGATCTGGCAGCCTGAACTGAGCCAAAGCTGCAATTTTAGGGACAGAATCAGCCCAGCAATGCCCCCCCCCCCCCCTAAAAAAAATGTGAATATTAAATGTAGGTAGTAATATTGCAGCTATCAACCGAACTATGAACAACATAAACATAAACAATACATGAGAATTTCTCCTTTCAGAATGCGCAGAATGTCAACAGTTCCATGCAGATAAATGTTCGATGCATCACAAATATGAGGTGTGCAAAAATAATAAATGTGACATCAACAGATGCTTTTATCCTAAGCGACAGTATGCATGCATTCATTTTCCGTTCACGGCCCGGGAATCAAACCCAATCATGACGTTTTGAGCGTTTAGTACACAATTATTGTCTAGGCTGTAAACTGCAGCGATGTATGCTAATTTGAATAACCACTCAAACGGCCTTTTGTGTTTCATGCTGAAATAAAGCCTCTATAATACAACCATTTGTATCAGTTATGGGTTTATTCTCGACAGTTTAGAAGGTCCATAAAACTACATTGGGCCTCTTATATGGTGTATTTTGTTATGATGTATCGTCGTTTACAGATAGGTCTACCTTAGAAAAATAGGCCTATGACATTGAGATGTGCTGTTTGTCGTGGATCATCTATCCCAAGTCGTCTTTTAATTAACATAGCCACCAGCATATGCCTAAATATCGCTAATAGCACTATATTAAGCCAGGAATGGCCAAAGCACTGAAATTAATAGAATTAGTGCGAGTGGTGTTCCAAAAAAAAAAGTTGTAAAATCTAATTAATTTATAGCATAGATTATCTAGGGTCCTTCTCCATCTAATAGACTAATGGGACCAATTTTAGAGGTGCAATTATTACATTAATTTGTTTTTTTATTATTCTATCACCTGCCAAATAAAAACCTCATATGGCCTACTTCTGAAAAATATTATCGGGACAGACAGATATGCTGAAGTGGACTCGACCCAAGTACCATTACATGCTGACCAGACGGGACACGTCGCGTGCGCAAGCGTCGCAAAATAAATTTAGAAATCCATGTTATTTAATTATTGCACCCACACTGCTCGCGCGCGCCAACGAGCGTATGCCATTGCCAATGGCTAAAATAGAAGTCGTTCCTATTTCTGACGAAGATCGCGCTGAAAGTCATCTCCTCATTGGTTTATAGAAGCAGGTACCCACGTGCCATCTCCTCATTGGTTATACCCACGTGGGTGAAGACGAACTTTGTTGCCGGTTGTCGTGGTAATACTGTAATGAAACAGCAGGGAGCAGGTCTCGAACCCTCGACCCCCTAGCCCGAGGTCCGGCGCGCTATCGACTGTGCCGCAAAAACATGCTCGTGCGGCAGAGTCGATTTCCGCATATAAACCCAGGGTCATTACACTACTCCCTCCTTTCAAAGAGCGCGTCCTCGAGCTAGCTTGCGACTCTACGTCTTACAGGAACGCGCTCACCGGCCAAGCACACACACTGTCGTGGATGCAAGGTCCGATCCCACTTCTGACACCAGTGTAATGAAACAGCAGGGCGCAGGTCTCGAACCCTCGACCTTCTAGCCCGAGGTCCGGCGCGCTATCGACTGTGCCGCAAAAGCACGCTCGAGAGGCAGAGTCGATTTCCGTGCTTAACCTGCATGTCGTGATCGCGTTTGGTGTGGGGGGGGGGGGGGGGGGTTGGGGATACATTTATGCATGATAGCGCACGCGCGCAGCCGGTTTGGGTTCCGTGTTAGCCGGAACCCAGAGTAATATGAATCTCCCGGACTCGGGAAGAGCTCCGCCCCCACCCCCGAGTCCGAGTCCGAGTTGATGCTGAGGCCACCAGGTCTCAAACGGAATAGTTCCGAACCCACCGTATTGACTGGGGGTATGACAGACCACCTGGCTGTATACACGACAGAGTTGATGGTCATACGGTTGGCTTTGACAGTGGGTGGAGGAAGTCAAGCTAAACAGAGTAGTTATCATTTAGCTCACGTAGCAGACAGAAACGGCTATATGAGATTATCCTAACCCATGGCAGACTAATATAGATGGGTATATAGCCTAGATTTACTTTGATTTACTTTGGCGGAGTGAAATGAGTCCGATCTGATGTACTATCGAAGCAGGCCGTTAGCGATGGGGAGTACGATGTTGAGGTTTCCATGAGCAAGGCAGAGGCTAAGAGCCTGATAAGGACAGTGGTGGTGCAGCGGTGGCAGGAGCAGTGGAATTGAGTCACTAAGGGCAGGCATCTCTTCCAAATACAGAATATATATATTTTGTATGACCAATGTTACACCCTTGGGCCAGACGGAAGAGGAAGCGAGACATCCCACTTAGTTTTTTTCTGGTTCACTTCAAGTCAGTGAAGTAGACCAGACCCAGCTGCAATATAGACGGGTTAGCTGACAATGTCACGAAAACGAGGCGCACGATTCAATAGGGCAGAAGTCCGTGTGTTGTTGGGATTCTGGATGGCCAGATAGCTAGCAACTCTAACCACGTTTCCATCTAGTTTTTATGCGAGTAAAGTCATACCGTATGAAAGAAAAATCACGACAGCAGTTATGGAAACAGGAAGTTTCGGGTACAATTGTCTAAATACCTAAAGATAATTTGTTCGTTCGACATAGTGGGATCTTGTTGTGTCTGTAAAATTAACAATGATAGAAATGTTGGTGGAAATGTTGGACAGAAATGTTGCCTTTATGCGCAAATATTGATATAATAACCATCATATCGAATTAAACTTCGAGTCACGCGATGATATAGTGTGTTGTCCTCCCACTACCCCTCGGGAAACCATGCAGTTAATTAGGCTTCAGACTAAATCATTTATGATTTGTGCACAGTGATCTTGATGCTCCTTTCCAATAAATATCGAGGGTCTGATTCTGGTGGCATGATGATCGATGCTTGACTGCCGTTTGACAAATACAAATATCCATAATAATCTCATCATGTATGCTAGCCTACCCACACAGTCTACCCGCACTGTATCTGCAAACTGTTGGCTTAAGCGCACATGTCAAGACCAGGATAGGCACATTTGCTATTTAATGAAACATTTGAGACAAAACTATCTGTAGAGTTGAAAATGCGATGGAAACACATTCAATTTGAGATTTTTATTCGGTACATGAAAATTACTTTTTGTGTGCACTATGTCATCACGCATTTTTATCTGCACCAAGGCCATTTGGTGGGAAAATGTGCATATTTTCTTTATGCAGATTTGAGAATATTTGTATGAAAATCTGTCGCCAATTGGATGGAATCCTAGCTAATAACAACAAGCTGCCATGTGGGGAATCAAAGGTGGCTCGTTTCAGCTAGTTTGATCTTGTTCTTGATAACATGTCTTGTTTTGAGGTGTTTTGACTGATGTCATGTCTATACAAATATGGCTAAACTTCGCTAGCTAACTAACCAACAACTGAAATTATGTATTTGAGAGACAATTGCTCCATGTGCAAATGTATTTATCTTTTCAATAAACATTGGCGATGAGATATAGTTTACATGTTGTCAACAATCTAAGCCAACCCCGTATTTTTGACCCATAGTTGTGCAGGCATCGATTTTGTTGCTAAACAACCAACCCCTCGATTGCTTTGGTGTCTATGGGAGACACACCCATTTAAGTAGACCGGAATTTACCATAAAAAAAGGTAAACGGCCTGAGTGAACTATCTTCATTTATCCACCATCTTTGCCTGGGGCCTTGCCTGGCCTGAGCAGGGGAACATGACTTCTATGTGATGGGCAGACTGACATTAATTTGCTCTCACTAGCCAGAAGATTTGGACCCTACCATTACGCTTGTTTACACTGAGCTGCTCTTGGGTCGGAACGCCATGATGGTTAGATTGATGCCGAGTCCACGTCATGTCGGAAACTCCGAAAAAATTTCAGACTTGCTAACCTAGGCGGAAGTCGGATCCTGAGTTTCCCACTTGGGAGCAGGGTTTCAATTAGGAAAATGTGGCGCCGGACATTTGAGCAGCAACATTTTAATTTACCAGACATTTGAGAAATTTACCGGACCCATATGCATTGGGTGCGTAACCTGATTAGTGCATCCACGGTGCTAAGAATGACAAAAATCATATTTAGAATATGGTAATTCATATTAACAGAACATGCAAGTCAAGGATGCAATGATCTGCGGTCCTTCTTACTGAATTCTGATGTGTACTTTAAACATGTTAGAATAACTGCCCACACTTACTTTTCATCAGCCAATAAGATGAGTATCAAACAGCAAAATCATTAGCGTATATCAATCTATTATAGTAGAAAAGTTTAGGCTACCTATTTTATTGGTCAGCTTGTCGAGAAAGAACTAGCCTATTCCAAACCGACTCTGGGACAGTTGTCGGGCAATAGATCCCAAATTCGTACAACCTATGCTACATAATATTTTTTTCAAAAGCAATGAGTCTGATGCAACAGATCAGAACGTTTAGCTTTAAATGTTAATAAACTATAATTTTTCACATAAGCGCAGCAATGCACACAAGGCAGTAGGCTAGGCCCGAATATTCGTTCCATAATGTAATTAGCAGGAAAACAGCATTGTCAAACGGGCACTGCACATGCGAGCAGTTTCATGTGACATAGATTAAAATAACTGTTAGCAATTTAGAAAGAGAGAAGTTCTAATAGGCTACTTTGAAGCAAGGTAAGACATGCCTCATAATATGTATTCAAACTTTCAGGTTTCAAACAACTAATTATATGTTTTCAAAATGGGTACTGCCTCCAGCTCATTGCAAAGTGGTGTGTGACACGCTGATGAAGCCTTCCTTCCGTTGCCGTTTGATGCTGAGTTAACAACTGGGAACTCGGAAATCTCTGACTCTTTCTAGAGCTCCAACTTTTCGACCTGAAGATCACTGACGTCATGATTTGACCTCGTATTTTTTAGAGTTCCCAGTTGCCTTGAAAGCCCCACAATATGCTCCAGCATCAGCTCTTGCTTTGTCTGACACATTTTCCGCTCAAAGGGCTCTCTATCTGTATTCTGTACGCGTGTGATAAATAAGATACATAATGAATATACTGTACACACGTGCCAATTTCATTCCACTAGATTATGCAAATTAACCTATAGACCAATAACCATGACCAGTCAAATGTATTTACATCACAGGAGGTTGGTGGCACCTTAAATTGGGAGGATGCACTCGTAGTAATGGCTGGAGCAGAATAGGTGGAATGGTGTCAAAGACATCAAAAACATGGTTTCCATGTGTTTGATGCTTTTCCATTTCCTCCGTTCTAGACATTATTATGAGCCAGACATTATTACGGCTTTTCAATTTGTTTATTGGCTGCGGTGGCTGCTACTAGCTAGCATGAGGATGAAAACAACAATTTTCTTGAACAACAAGCAGTATTTCAATCTTCTCAATGTATCAGTTTGGATAAAGGTAACATTTGGAGTACAGTAGCATATCCCATCCCTGCCTTGAGGAACGTTTTCCGAACAATATCGCATGCTGGCTCAGCTCTCTTAATCTAACCATGATGGCGTTCCGACCCCAGTGTAAACAATTGTAACGGTAGGGTTGGAATGTTCTGGCTACTCTGAACACCTAATGGTTCGTCGGCGGGCGGGGATACATTCCACCCGCTCACTTTTCCGTGCCTTGCTGGATGAGGGAGGAAGTCTCTGGGCTCGAGCTGGACGTTTTGTGGAATTTGGGGGGCATCTAGCTAGCTAAAGTAAGTTATTCTTAAGATTCAAAAATTACATCATGGTTTGTTGAAATTTGTTAAAAACGTTCGAATTGTTCATCCATTACAGTATTAGTTAGCGTCTCTCTTTTTTTTTGTTGCTTGCAGTACGTTCGCATCTGTTAGCCATTTAGCTAGCAACCCAAGCTAGCCAGCTACGTTATTCGTTAATCGTCCCAACTTTACTTGGGTAAATGGCTTTGTAGGTTGAATACGTGATTGGTTACATTAATTTCTTTAAAATGGCAATATATTTTTAAAAATATGTCGGGAAAGGACGACGGGGAATACCATTTTGCATCCATTTTACCACCCACTCATTGCACCTGGAAGAACAATCAGTAGTGTTAGCTAACTAACGTTAATTGCGTCTGCCATGAAAAGAGGCAGCTGCAGTTGGTTGTTTTCTGCCAACATGACAGGATGTTTGATGAGTATTCTTCTATCTCGCGCCTATTAAAGTGTCGGTATGTTTGTACGACCTAACCTAGTAGCCTGCCGTAAAGTCAAACAGGGAGTAGACTCGTGCCACATAGTCTACTGCACCCTCAAAAACGTACTTTTTTTTGTTCGTAGCCTACCCAAATAAGTACATACCAGCCAGACTCTATTGGCAATGTTTTGAATTACATTCGAAGTAAGTATTATCGTCGGAAATATTACACCATGACCTATACTATTTATTTTGAAGCAATATTTCAATATTATAGGGGATTTGAAAAATGTCCTAAATATTAGTGCTGACTGGTGCTGGTTAGGAATGTAAAATAATGAGGACATCATTGTTACATGACTGACTTTAATGAAATCATACATATCCTCTCTCCCATGTAGGCAACATTCTCAACCATGGTGATGTCTTGCTGCTTGCTATGCGTAGACCAAATAACTGGCTGCTTCAAGAATTCACTCACCAATCTGATTACATTCTTTCCATGCATGCAGGATACCTGTTGCCTGATACCTGTTGCCTAATTTTTTACTTTGTGGGAGGTAATGCCACACTGTTCATACAATTTTTTTTAATCCAATGCATGTGTGTGAGTTAAAGCCACAATCTTGAGATTGTGTTTAAGGCCAAGTCATCCTCGGCACTCGGTTTTGTATGAAGCTGAGGGATGGAGCCAGGGAAATAAATGTAGGCTAATCACTCACATTCATAGACATAGCTAAGGATGCAAGGACAGTCATTAGACAGTGCATATTTTATATACATTTGTTAGTAACAACCCCTATAGACAATACTTTGGGCATACAGTTGTACAAATGTGTGCATTTTGTGGTGGAGTAAACATAAGTTAGGCATGACATGTTTAGACCTATTTATAGTGCAGTGAAGACCGAGAGGAAGAGGTGAAGTATAGTAGTGTATATAAATAATCTTTGGTTAAGATCTTTTCCTGGCTAGTCTAGTTCCTTTCTCTGTGAGTGAATGCATTATAGTTGGCTCATTCTTCTGTCTTAGTATTGTCTGATTTTTGTTGTCCTTACTCATAAAATGAGTAATCACATAGCTTTGCCTTGGCCAGTTAAAGCTGCAATAAGTAACTTTTTGGGCTACTCTTCCAAATTCACATAGAAATGTTAGTTATAGATTGGTCATTTGCATTGAAAGCAAGTCTAAGAAGCGGTATATCTGTTCTATGTGGGCTATGTCTGCTTCTTGTTAAGTTTTGTTTTACTTTCAGTTTTGTACATCAGCTTTAAATAGCTGAAAATACAATATGTTTGGTTATGAAAAATATATTTCTCAGCAGTTTAGATGGTACAATGATTATCTACACTATACGTGCTTGTTTTGTCACAAACTGAAATTTATTGGAAAGGAAATGGCAGAGTGATTTCTGCATAGTGCAGCTTTAAGCCCAAAGTTTGGTTTTAGCATTGGCACATCAGCAATGTGTCAGCTGTTTTTCACGGGCAGAAAGCTGTTCTTTCTAACCATGTTGGAATAGGTCACACTCTGTGGTTTGTTGATATTTAGGATCTGTCAGTGAGTCACCTGTCAGCAAACATAATTATGCTTATCTTGTACCCCCACAAGCTGACAGGAAGTTTAACTACAATTTCATAAAGAACATGTAGTTTAGAATAGGCTCAAGATATCACATGTAAGTGAAAAGCTGACGGTGCAGAAAATCCTCATGTTCCTGTAGGAGCTCGCTGGGTGTGTGCACAAGAACTTGACCACACTTGGGAGGGGTGCCCATTCTATTTATGTGCCTTACATTTCCCATGTCACGGACGGGGCGGGTGAAGCACTGGCAAGGTGTGGTCTTGGCTCTACCCTGTTGTCTCTACCATCTGGGAACCCTCCCCTGATCTGACTCAACTGTCAGAAAGATCAGTTCAAACTTGTAGATGTTTTTTATGTTGTGGCAATTAACAGCTGTCGCCGGCTGCTGCAAAGTGTCTAATTGTCGTGGAGGTGGGGCTAGTATTAGTCGCAGAATAACTTTTCTATAAATCCTCTGGTCTTGTACTAGTCTTTAGTGTGCCTAGCCATATGTCAAGATGTTATAATTATGTGTAAATTGTGGCGTTGACTTGCTGCTAAGCAAAGCATTGTCAATTTGAATAATGCATTTGAATCATATCACATTCTGTGATCATGCTATTATGCAAATGTACTTCTATTCAGAGTACATTGTTACCTGTATCCGTCCAATGTATTTAACTTTGTCACCCGTCCAAAAACAGCTTGTTCTGTCAACTGCCATTGAGGCCTGCTATTTTTAGGTGTTGACAGAGATGTTATTCTTAACGTTTATCCCCATGTCTAGACATGATGGTTCACATTACAATGTCCTTATTCTTCTATACCAGTAATGATTATACTCTACAGTGTGTACACTACTTCTCTACCGCCTCCATTTTTGCTCTGTGTATGTAACCCCAACCCCCTCTCTCTCATTCGTTCGCTTTCTCTCCCTCTCTGTCTGGGGTGTGACAGGGGTTGGCATATGAGGTAATGTTTGGAGTCCCTTATTATGGCTGGTCTGATTCCAGTGGCCTCATTTCACATCCAGGCGAGGCTCAAATACAGTTGCACAGTAATAGTCATTCACATGGTTGGTAATTTTCCTAATGATAATACAAAGGTTTACTTAGGGTTGTATGTTTTCTCTCGTTGTATAGTCTTTCAATGGCTAAACAATACAAAATGAGAGGGATGTGTGAATTTTGATCAGGCTAGGCTACATTTTTTTGCCTTCATGTTGTAGGACTTTTCTAGCAGTTTTGCGCCCTGTAATTTTGAATTTCAACTTGCAGAATGAGATGGTTTGATTATTGGGGAAATGACTCACATAGGAAATTGCTACTCTCTGGGGGGAAAACGATTGCCTAGTATGGTTTTGACTGAATTAAATTTCCAGCTGCTTGATAAGGAGTGTGAGTGTCATAAGCAGAAACCAAAGCACCTCTTTGCCCCCTTGGTTTATGTGAGTGTCAAGGCAATCAATGATCTTCATTCATGGCAGTGATTATACATTCTCTCTTGTCTTTTGTCCTTTGTTCGTCCTGTTGAATGTGTGCCTGTGATGCCAGATGCAGATTAAGAGAAAATGGTCCCATTGGAGGAACTGAACTGACTGATATTGCCATCTTATTTATGGTCATGACTTATGATTTAGGCCTCTCTAATCAATTGATCTATTATCATAGATCATTTCTTCATACCCAGGACTTATATTTAGAAAGGAGAGCTTGTTATGCACTGACTCACTGTATTGTATAGCCCATTCGACATGTTAGTTGTTAGGGTTGTGCTGTGTCCAGATCTCCATACCGTGCCTGTGCCATCCTGGGATATACAGTTTTATCAGTAGTACACATGGGGTGCAATTTATTCAATTTTTTTTTTAAATAAAAGGCCAAAAACCAACACTTACCAGAATGCTAACAAGTACTAAGGACTTCTCATATCGCATGCTAGGTAAATGCTAACGAGCACATGCAAACATTTACCTCTAGGACAGACAACCCAGCCTATAAAGTTATGAAAGTCTCAAAACATAGCTTGCAGCACAGACAAAACAAATATTAGGCAGCAGGGATCTTAATCCAGGAGGGGATTGTCTGCTGCTTGATCTTGATACTTTTGGTCATGTAGTGTATGTGGACACCTGCTTGTCAAACATCTCATTCAAAACTCATGGGAATTAATATGGAGTTGGTCCCCCTTTACTGCTACAACAGCCTCCACTATTCTGGGAAGGCTTTCCACTAGATGTTGGAACATTGCTGCAGGGACTTTCTTCCATTCAGCCACGAGCACTAATGAGGTCGGGCACTGATGTTGGGCGATTTAGTCGGCGTTCCAATTCATCCCAATGGGGTTGAGGTCAGGGCTCTGTGCAAGCCAGTCAAGTTCTTCCACACCGATCTCGACAAACCATTTCTGTATGGACCTCGCTTTGTGCACAGGGGCATTGTCATGCTGAAACAGGAAAGGGTCTTCCCAAGCTGTGGCCCTTAAGTTGGAAGCACAGAATTGTTTAGAATGTCATTGTATGCTGTAGTGTTTCCCTTCACTGGAACTAAGGGGTCTAGGCCAAACCATGAAGAGAGGATTTTTTTTAAAGCCCCTTACCATTTATTCCTCCTCCACAGAACTTTACAGTTGGTACTATGCATGGGTCAGGTAGCGTTCTCTTGGCATCCGCCAAACCCAGATTTGTATATTGGACTGCCCGATGGTGAAGAGTGAGAGAACTCATTCCACTGCTCCAGAGTCCAATGGCGATGAGCTTTACAACACTCCAGGCAATGCTTGGCATTGCACATGGTGATCTTAGCCTTGTGTGCGGCTGCTCGGCAATGGAAACCCATTTCATGAAGCTCCTAACGAACAGTTATTGTGCTGACGGTGCTTCAGAGGCAGTTTGGAACTAGGTAGTTAGTGTTGCAACCGAGGACATACGATTTTTACTTGCTTCAGCACTCTGGGGTATTGAAGAGCCATCCTGTGGCTTTTCCTAAAGTATATACGGTATACTACCCAAGCCTATTAATTATGTTCTGTAAGCATGATTGTGTGGAATCCAGATTCCCAAGCCTATGTCTTCAGGGAGCAATAATTTGTTAAAAAAGAACATTGTAATTACATTCATACTTGTGAGTATTTTGTCAGTGCAAGCCTTCATGGGTGAACTCTTTATGGAAGGAGAATGTGCTTATTCCGGTTTAGCTTTGGATGGCACAGAGTGGGAACAGTACAGGGCGGCAGGTAGCCTAGCAGTTAAGAGTTAGGCCAGTAACTGAAAGATCGCTGGGTCAAATCCCCAAGCATACAAGGTGGAAATTCTGTCTGTGCCCTTGAGCAAGGCACTTAAACCTAATTGATGCTCTAAGTCGCTCTGGATAAGAGTGTCTGCTAAATGACAAAAATGTACATGTATGCAGCTGACAAAAATGTACATGTATGCAGCTGATGTAGCCTATTTTTATAGACAGACCTGTTTACTGCATTTCTCTACCCCTTCAACATGGGAGGGGTGGCGGTGCCTAAACTAAGTACTTATCCATGAAGAATAGAGATCAGCAAATGTTGGTGAAGGAAACATGAAAGTGTGTGGAATGGGTGGCTGGTATTCTGTTATCTGGTTGGTATTTGTTGGTGCCCTTGAATAGTGAAACAAATATTTCAATGTGAAGGGTGACTATCGCCAAAATATTTACGGCTGGCTCATTCCTGAGTTGTGACCTCTCACCGCTTTCGCACCCCCCCCCCCCCCTCCCCCGCATTGTAAAAGTACACAAGAACAAGACATCATTGGAGTAGAAATAGAATCCTACTAACCATGCTTAATCTGATTATATAGCAATAGTGACATCCTTCAAGTTTTGTTGAAGGATGTCACTATTGATGAATGAATCAATAATTCATTTGAACATACTGTAGTAGCCTAATATCCAATTAGACATGTGCTGTGCTGATGGGGAGTGGTCAGTGAGGCAGCAGCGCTCTAGTGTCTCTGTCTGTCTGTGTGAGCTCAGGTTCCAGCCAAGTGAGCCACAGAATGTCATCTGTCACGCTAAAGTGACACTATCTTACGTTCCCTCCCACTGCAACAAGGATTCAAATGCTCAGCAGGCAGGACAAGGACTACATTGACAGGACTAATACTGGTGTCCTCTTCTCCTCCAGACCCGCTAAGAGGTCATGGAGGGTCGTATTGTTACAGAGAGGGTTGCTCATAAGGGAAGTAGTGTAATGGTATCCCCTTACTGTCATTTCCCCTTCTGCCTTTCATGATCTGACCAGTTCAGGACTTCTGTTCCCTGTCTCTCTCTAATGTCCCAACCTGTTTGTCTGCACAGGACCCACCTCTCTTGACTGACCACCTTCGGTCATTTCCATCAACATGGCAGGAAAGATCTCCAAAGACGAGCTGGAGGAGCTGCGAGAGGCGTTTGGCAAAATTGGTGAGTCGGCTACATCTGTGATTTTACAGTTGATTGATTTGATTTGCTACATTAGTACGACCAGTATGGCTTGTTTCATAATACATGTTTGTTACATTACACACAGGCTACAAGTCTACAACTGTTTCATTGTACTGTCCCTGACTTTAGTTATTGACGTTCGCCTCTCGTCCCTTGCCTGCTTTTTTCTATTGTTTGCGAACCAGCCCAAGGATTCTAGCAAAAAAGTATTGTGTGTTAGCTGAAACGTATTTAGAAAATATGCTCAAACCGCTGCGGTCTGTCTGTGCTTTTGTAGACCTCGATGGCAATGGGTCCATCTGCGACTATGAGCTCCATGAACTGTTCAAGGAGGCCAACCTTCCCCTGCCTGGCTACAAAGTCAGGGAGATCATTCAGAAGCTGGATCGCAACAAGGACAACAAGATCAGCTTTGATGAGTTTCTGTCGGTGAGTCATGTTTGACAGTTGTGTGTTAGTCATCCTAAGGGAGTCGGGTTTCAGCAAGTCAGGTTTGGCCAGTCATCCTCAGGGAGTTGGTGTCAGCAAGTCAGGTTTGGTGAGTTTGTTCCAGTTAATGAGGGATTTGTTGTTGGGAGTTCTGCCTATCCCTGTCTGACTAAGGAGACCATCTTTTGTCTCCTTTGTGAAATCAAGTTCCCCTTTGAAATTCTTGTGAACTAGTTCTTTAACGTGTCAATTGAGTGTCCACTAAAGCACACACAGGAATGAGGAAATGAGGTCAGATGGTGAGTTCCTGTATTTCGTTTCACCCATGATGAGAGAACAGTAATTTATTGGCCTGTGCCAGTCTCCATTTAGAGTAATGATTTTTAGAGTAATGATTTGACCAATGGGATCCAAAAATAAAATAATTATTACTAATCTCTATTTTATACCATTTCTCATAGCTCACCGACGAGAGGAACTTTTTGGTGGGGGGGGGGATTATATCAGCCTTTTTTGTATGGGTTAGCCTCAGTTATGTTAACAAATTAACATTTTTTTTAAATGGAGAAAGTCCATGTCTCTGTTTTCATTTAAAATATGGTGGGTACAGTTTGAGATTAAGATAATAGTAAACCATATCCATTTAATTGAAAGTAAATGAAATCACAACAGAGTTATTAGTTATGAAGGTACATTTTGTGCTCCCAAGTGGCGCAGCGCTCTAAGGCACTGCATCTCAGTGCAAGAGGCGTCACTACAGACACCCTGGTTTGAATCAAGGCTGTATCACAACCGGTCGTGATTGGGAGGCCCATAGGATGGCGCACAGTTGGCCCAGCGTAGTCTGGGTTTGGCCGGTGTAGGCCGCCATGGTTAAGAACAAATTCTTATTTACAGACTTGTCTAGTTAAATAATAAAAAATGCATACTATTGTGTTTTCCATGGGCCTCTATCTACTGTGCATAGGCAGTGTAGGCTAACACCACTTGATCCTATGTTTATGGTCTGGTGTAGACTTCGTACAGTATCCGGTAACATGTTGAATTAGGAGGATAAAAACGTTTGGTTCAGAGGCGCTTGGCTTCCTGGTAAACACTGGTGTTTTTGTATCTTTACTGCTCCTCCCCAGTGAGAACCGTAATGAATACCATGGCAGGCTTACACTGATTTATCTTGTAATAATGCTTATTATGATAACTGTGCATAATGTAATCAGAAATGTATTAGGATCTTGAAGAGGTTGGCCGTTGAAGCTAAAATGCCCTTTGCCGCCTCTACTGCAGATATTCCAGGAGTTGAAGAGCAGTGACATTGCCAAAAGCTTTCGCAAGGCCATTAACAGGAAGGAGGGGATCCTGGCCATTGGGGGGACATCTACGCAGTCCAGCGAGGGCACGCAACACTCCTTCTCTGGTGAGCTGCTCAGTCTCCTTCTACTAATGTTGATGGGATTGCATTACAGTATGCTGTACTGTGTATATACACACTGAGTGTACAAAATATTAAGAACATGTGCTCTTTCCATGAGACTGACCAGGTGAATACAGGTTAAGGTATGATCCCTTATTGATGTCACTTGTTAAATCCACTTCAATTAGTGTAGATGAAGGGGAGGAAACAGGTTAAAGGATTTTTAAGCCTTGAGACAATTGAAACATGGATTGTGTATGTGTGCCATTCGTAGAGTGAATGGCCAAGACTAAATATTTAAGTGCTTTTGGATGTGATATGGTGGTAGGTGCCAGGCACACCGGTTTGTGCCAAGAACTGCAACACTGAGTTTTTTTGTGCTCAATACTTTTCTGTGTATATCAACAATGGTCCACCACCCAAAGGACATCCAGCTGACTTGACACAACTGTGGTAAGCATTGGAGTCAACATGGGTCAGCCTCCCTGTGGAATGCTTTCAACACCTTGTGGAGTCCATGCCTTGATGAATTGAGGCTGTTCTGGGGGGGTGCAACTCAATATTAAGAAGGTGTTCCTAATGTTTTGTACACTCAGTGTATAGGCCTTTTGATCTAATTTAAGGGAATCTTTCTCATGAGTTTTGGTAGATGCTCTGTCTGTCTCTCTAATCTCATAGTGGATTGATTACCTACTCTACGCTAGGGGCCCTAGTCAATCGAAACCAATAACTGGGTTTCCTTGGATGTTAAACATAACATTATTCCCGTGTAGTGAGAGAAGGTGTATAAAGTTGTGTTGGGCTGAGAGTTTCCTTGTGCTGCCCTGTGCAGAGGAGGAGCGGTACGCGTTTGTTAACTGGCTCAACACAGCGCTGGAGAATGACCCTGACTGCAAGCACGCCCTGCCCATGGACCCCAACTCAGACTCCCTCTTCAAGGCCATGGGCGACGGCATCGTTCTCTGGTGAGACACAATTACATAAATCCCTATGTTCTGTGTAATTCTGCACTTACAGCCCCTAACACAGCTAATTTTCCTTACACGTGGTTGGTTGAAATGGGGCATATCTGCGTCGCCCAACATTAGGACCCCTCATAAGCCAGCTGTTTATGTGCTCCTGTAGTAAAATGATCAACCTGTCGGTGCCAGACACGATTGACGAGAGGACCATAAACAAGAAGAAGCTGACACCATTCACAATACAGGTCTGTACAAACTCAACCAGACTGGTCACACACAGTACACTGATTGGGGATTCTTAGGCTGCCTAGAAACACAGCCCAATTCTCATATTTCTATCACTAATTGGTCTTTTGACCAATCAGATAAGCTCTGAAAAATATATGTGATTGGTCAAAAGACCAATTTGTGGGGGAAAAATATGAGATTTGGGCTGACTGTGTAAAAGCAGCCTTAGCGATGTAGTGATTTGTTAGCGATTTAGCAAATAGATAGAATTTCTGTCATCTCTATTTATGTTTCATGTACGAATGTGGGAGGACTTGTTTGTTTTTCTCTCTTTCCTGCAAGGGACTTCAAAGCTTTTTATGTTTCTACGTCCTGCAGGAGAATCTGAACCTGGCTCTGAACTCGGCCTCTGCCATTGGCTGCCACGTGGTGAACATCGGGGCTCTGGACCTAAGGGAGGGGAAGCCCCACCTGGTGCTGGGCCTGCTGTGGCAGATCATCAAGATCGGCCTTTTTGCTGACATTGAGCTCAGCAGAAATGAAGGTGAGGGACTTTCACAGCACAATCACTGTCTTGGCGACTCATGAACCTGTATCTAACCGCCGTGTTATTCCTCATCATGGTACATTTACCCATTACAAGGAGGAAAGGTCTCTTTCCTTTTATATCACAACATTATGACGTCAAGCCAGTTTGTCCTCAGTGTTGGAGTGGCTTTTCATGGTTAAAGAAATCTTTGGTCAGTGAGTGTTGAGGTGCTGTAGCTGAGTGAATGTCCTGTGACCCCAGCCCTGGCTGCTCTGCTGAGAGATGGAGAGACCCTGGAGGACCTGATGAAGCTGTCTCCAGAGGAGCTGCTGTTGCGCTGGGCTAACTTTCATCTGGAGAACGCTGGCTGGCAGAAGATCAATAACTTCAGCTCCGACATCAAGGTAGGGATGTACGGTCCATGTATGTTTGGTTCGTTTTCACTGTATCTGTATGGTTAATGAAGGTGAAATAGTTTTATGTTGTCCTCACAAAGAAGTGGTGGAACTATGTCTAATCAATTTTATTTAGCCAATCAAGGCTTCAACCAAATCTGGACTCTTAATTATATTCTTTCAAAGCAAACAATTCTTTGCTCTGATGATATCTTTGGTTTTTATGCCCGTGCTTTATGAGATTTCTGACTGACTGTATCTTTTCTTCAGCTGACAGACCTTTCAACCTGTAAAGGTACTTCATAGATCAACTTCCATAATGTATAGGAATTGACAATAGCTTCATACATGTGTCATCAAGATCATTGTACAGTATTAATATTTCCATTGTTCGTCATGGTCATTGCATACCTATCTGTTGTGTCGTCTTGTTCCCATGTGGCCTGCACAACCTTGTATCCCAGTGTTCTTGTATATCTTTCCAATGCTGAGGTTCAAACGAGATGTCTGTCTCTGTTTCAGGACTCCAGAGCCTATTTCCACCTTCTCAACCAAATCTCCCCCAAAGGCACAGAGGAAGATCAACCACGCATAGACATCAGCATGGCAGGCTTCAGTGTAAGCACCTTCACGGAGAATATACACATTTCATATACAGAGAATCAATTGTGTTCAGTTAATATACGTACATTCAGAAGGGATAAATAAAATGCGTCCCTGGTATGAACCTGTGGTGTGTCTATGACCTGCAGGAGAAGGATGACCTGAAAAGGGCAGAGAACATGCTTCAGCAGGCTGACAGGCTGGGCTGTCGACAGTTTGTCACCCCAGCCGACGTCATTGCCGGCAACCCCAAACTCAACCTGGCCTTTGTGGCCAATCTCTTCAACAAGTACCCATCTCTCACCAAGCCTGAGGGAGAGGACATCGATTGGGGGCTGCTGGAAGGTGGGTGCTGAGCTAGACATCTGTTGGTTATGATTGCTGGGTGGATTCTGTCCAGTGTACATTGTACTCCCTGAGACCATAAAATCACCCAACATCTTTTCTGTTTAGGTGAGACACGAGAAGAAAGAACATTCCGGAACTGGATGAATTCCCTGGGTGTGAACCCACATGTCAATCATCTGTATGGGTATGTACCAAATGCAGCTAATTATTTATATTAAAAATTAACATGCCAATACCTTACTGCTCCCTACCAGTGGTATTCATACACAGGGTCAGGTAACCTATATAAGGATTATCTTTCCTCTATAGAGATCTAGCGGACGCCTTGGTCATCCTTCAACTTTATGAAAAGATCAAAGTGCCCGTCGACTGGACCAACAAAGTCAATAAACCACCATATCCCAAGATTGGGACAAACATGAAAAAGGTAAACTATATTCTCAAATAAAATGTATGTTCCTCCTATAATTCTTACTTTGAAAAAATGCTAAATAATGATCGTATGGCGGAATTTACTGTTTCTGTCTTCAACTATTCAGAAGCTCATAGATCAAAAGAACACAGCTCCAGTTCTGGAGAGAGACTAAAGGTGTGTTTCTCTTCACAACTACTATGTTTTCTCTGCTCAGTTGGAGAACTGCAACTATGCGGTGGAGCTGGGGAAGACGACGGCGAAGTTCTCTCTTGTTGGCATCGGTGGGCAGGACCTGAACGATGGCAATGCCACCCTGACGCTGGCCCTGGTGTGGCAGCTGATGAGGAGGTGAGTCCTGGCACATGCTTAGATCAATATGTAACATACCTTCAATAACCAGGGACACATTTTCTGTTTTCACCACTGCAAAATATGTTGCTGTTACTTTGATGTTTATGGAAAACATATGTGTGCACAGGTAAATAAAGAAGGGATAAGCGCTGAAAGGAAATTTGACTCCAATTTACTCTTCGCTGACCACCGCCCCACTCGGACAACATTTTCCCAGGAAGCTCCATTCCCCATTCAAACTTCTGGAGAAAACCCCTCACATCAATCTCAAAAAAATGTTGCCCTGTTTTCTCCCCAATTATGTGGTACCCAATTGGTAGTTAGTCTTGTCTCGTCGCTGCAACTCCGGTACGGACTCGGGAGAGGCGTAGGTCGAGAGCCGTGCGTCCTCCGAAAACACAACCCAACCAAGCCGCACTGCTTCTTGACACAGTGCCCACTTAACCTGGAAGTCAGCCGCGCCAATGTGTCGCAGGAAACACCATGCACCTGGCGACAGTGTCAGCGTGCACTGTGCCCGGGCCTGCCACAGGAGTCGCTAGTGCGCGATGGGACAAGGACATCCCTGCCGGCCAAACCCTCCCCTAACCCGGACGACGCTGGGCCAATTGTGCACCGCCCCATGGGTTTCCAGGTCGTGGCCGGCTGCGACAGAGCCTGGACTCGAACCCAGAATCTCTAGTGGCACAGCGATGCAGTGCCTTAGATCACTGTGCCACTCGGGAGGCCAAACTGTGTTTTTAATACACCATAAAATTAAACGCAGACTATCCCTTGATAATTAGGACACTATTGGGTATGTTGTGGTGGACTGTCATTACACTTCAGGGGAACCTGTTACGATGAAGTTTGTAGTGTGGCTAGCCACTGGATGGCTCTGAATGCATGCAGTCAACGTTACTACTAACCACTTGGAGCTGATTAGTACTCTCAAGTAGTATCCTGACGTCGACAGCAGATGGTTGTATTCATAATGTAGCTAACTTAGCTAGCTTACATACATTTTGAGAAAATGTTTTGTTAACTGCCTAGCTAGCTTTAGCAAGGTTTGATGGTCATTGAGAAAACGCTAGCTAACCAGCTGAGCTAGCAAACAAAGTAACAAAAGTCTAATTTCAGATTCTAAAAATACAACAGGCTCTGCATTTCAGAAATCAGAGTAGCAAGTTCCCCTCGTGCACTGTAATTTAGCTACTTTTTGATTAACTCTGTTTTGCCATAGCTCTCATTGGCTTTCATGCGTTTGAAACATGAGCTTGTCTGAGGTGTTCGGACTCAACGACAGTTGCTATTAGAGGTCGACCGATTAATTGGAATGGCCGATTTAATTAGGGCCGATTTTCAAGTTTTCATAACAATCGGAAATCGGTAATTTTGGACACCGATTTTGCAGATTTTTTTTAAAAAAGAGGGGATTTTTTATTTTATTTTTTGGTTGCACCTTTATTTAACAAGGCAAGTCAGTTAACAACACATTCTTATTTTCAATGACGGCCTAGGAACGGTGGGTTAACTGCCTTGTTCAGGGGCAGAACGACAGATCTTTACCTTGTCGGCTCAGGGATTCAATCTTGTAACCTTACGGTTAACTAGTCCAACGCTCTAATCACCTGCCTCACGAGCAGCCTACCTGTTACGCGAATGCAGTAAGAAGCCAAGTTAAGTTGCTAGCTAGCATTAAACTTATCTTTATAAAAAACAATCAATCATAATCACTAGTTATAACTACACATGGTTGATGATATTACTAGTTTATCTAGCGTGTCCTGGGTTGCATATAATCGATGCAGTGCGCATTCGCGAAAAAGGACTGTCGTTGCTCAAACGTACCTAACCATAAACATCAATGCTTTTCTTAAAATCAATACACAGAAGTATATATTTTTAAACCTGCATATTTAGCTAAAATAAATCCAGGTTAGCAGGCAATATTAACCAGGTGAAATTGTCACTTCTCTTGCGTTCATTGCACGCAGTCAGAGTATATGCAACAGTTTGGGCCGCCTGGCTCATTGCGAAATAATTTGCCAGAATTTTACGTAATTATGACATAACATTGAAGGTTGTGCAATGTAACAGGAATATTTAGACTTATGGATGCCACCCGCTAGATAAAATACGGAACGGTTACGTATTTCAATGAAAGAATAAACGTTTTGTTTGAGAGGATAGTTTCCGGATTTGACCATATTAATGACCTAAGGCTCGTATTTCTGTGTGTTATGTTATAACTAAGTCTATGATTTGATAGAGCAGTCTGACTGAGCGATGGTAGGCACCAGCAGGCTCGTAAGCATTCATTCAAACAGCGCTTTCGTGCGTTTTGCCAGCAGCTCTTCGCAATGCTTCAACCATTGCGCTGTTTATGACTTCAAGCCTATCAACTCCCAAGATTAGGCTGGTGTAACCGATGTGAAATGGCTAGCTAGTCGGCGGGGTGCGCGCTAATAGAGTTTTAAACGTCACTCGCTCTGAGACTTGGAGTAGTTGTTCCCCTTGCTCTGCATGGGTAACGCTGCTTCGAGGGTGGCTGTTGTCGTTGTGTTCCTGGTTCGAGCCCGGGTAGGAGCGAGGAGAGGGATGGAAGCTATACTGTTTTTTTTTATTTTTTTATTAGGGGTGGGATGGAAGCTATACTGTTACACTGGCAATTCTAAAGTGCCTATAAGAACATCAAATAGTCAAAGTTTAATGAAATACAAATGGTATAGAGAGAAATAGTCCTATAATTCCTATAATAACTACAACCTAAAACTTCTTACCTGGGAATATTGAAGTTAAAAGGAACCACCAGCTTTCATATGTTCTCATGTTCTGAGCAAGGAACTTAAACGTTAGCTTTCTTACATGGCACTTTTACTTTCTTGTCCAACACTTTGTTTTTGCATTATTTAAACCAAATTCAACATGTTTCATTTGATGTATTATATTAAGTTAAAATAAGTGTTCATTCAGTATTGTTGTAATTGTCATGATTACAATTTATTTTTTTTATTTTTTAAATCGTCCGATTTAATTGGTATCGGCTTTTTTTGGTCCTACAATAAACGGTATCGGTACGGCGTTGAAAAATCACAATCGGTCGACCTCTAGTTGCTATCCTTTGGAGCGATCTGGGGCAGAACTTAGCAAAGGGGCAATTGTCTTGTTTTCATATTCTGACTAAATATTTTGACTATCTTATTTGTTGTTTCCTGAAACCCCAAATATGCAGCTCCAATGTAGCTTTGCATTGTTACTTAAATACCAACCAGTTGTTTTCTCAATGGTTCTGCTAGGCAGGGCCAGTTGTTGAAGTGGGTGGTGCGTGTAGACTAACTAGAATTGCCGGTTTGTCCTGGTGCAGTGCTAGTATCTGTGGCGTCACTGTCAACAATATTTATGACATGCTCTCACACGATTATTTCTCAGTAAATCAGGGTCGTAAAAGAAGAGGTAAAGCAGCATAGGGGCAAATGTTTTGTAAACCTGTCCTTCAGGCAACTGCACTGGAACATTTAAACAGTGGATTGTTCATTCTTAAGCAGAACTTGATGAATAAGTGGATTGTTTTTGGTGTACTTTTGACGGGCCTTCGATGGTTACATGCTGACCATTGCACACTGCCGAGTGCCCAAGAAACTGATCAATATGTGAGCTAACTCTTGACATCTCTCCTAGATATACGCTGAATGTACTGGAGGACTTAGGAGATGGACAAAAAGCTAATGATGACATCATTGTTAAATGGGTCAATACAACCTTGTCAGAGGCAGGGAAAACAACCAAGATCTCAAGCTTCAAGGTTTGTAAAGCTTTATTGATATATTTAGGTTGTTCATTTAATACATTTGTTTATATCTTTGTTAGGTGCATACATGTGTTATACAACTATGTTCTGTAGTGATAATGCAGTCGCTACATTGAATCCTCCAATCGGCAGACCTAATCTGTGGCATGCCACAAATTCTGACACTGTACTTGAGCTGATTTGTGAAGCAGGGTATTTGACACTGTGTGTCCTCTGCCCTTGATTGTCAGGACAAGGAGATCAGCACCAGTTTACCAGTGGTGGACCTGATTGATGCCATCCAACCTGGCAGCATCAGCTACGACCTGGTCAAGACTGGTAGCCTCTCAGCCGAGGACAAGCTGGAGAACGCCAAGTAAGACTTCCACTGATATACCTGTCCTGATGATCATTGATTTGGGATATTGACCTGTATGAAGAACTCAAGCTTCAACTACTTCCTGTTTTTTTGCTATACTATCTGTTAAAAAAATTGAAATATGGAGGGGTTGTGAAGTATATATTCACAAGTTATACGAATGAATATTAAACAAATAGGAATGTGTCTGAGATGTCGAGCCATAGAAGTAAGTGCTGATCAATATTAAATGAAACAACCCATTTTCCCTATTAGATATGCCGTCTCCATGGCGAGGAAGATCGGCGCGCGTGTCTACGCTCTCCCAGACGACCTGGTGGAGGTCAAGCCCAAGATGGTGATGACCGTGTTCGCCTGCTTGATGGGCCGGGGGATGAAGAGGGCTTAACGGACTGGTTGTGCCACTTTGGCATTGCCACACAACTACCCACAAGCCTTTCGCTTTATTAAGGGCCACCCGGGAATGAAGAAAGACATGTGGAAGAATTGTTACCAATAGACATTTGCAGTTTTTTTTTTTTTTTATCGGTTTTGTGCTATATTCACCTGTGTGTGTGGTACTTTTTCAAAACTTTTTGTACAAAACTCTAAACACAGCATCATGATATCTTCTCAATTTAGTTATTTTAACAACCAGTTAATCCATTAGCAAACATGCAAGATACATGTTTCAAAATTCCCCTTTAAATGTAGTATGCTACAGGACTGTACATTACATTACACAGTTTTCACGTTAGGGAATACACTTACACTACCCATCAACATTTACTGAAAATCTAATTTCTATCCCATGTGTGTTCATTCTTTCACAGTCATTGATGCAAAATATAAATGTATTCAGATATAATTACACTATAGGTGTACTGTAATCAAATGAAAGAAACTTAACGTTTAGCAGGCACAAGTTTGCATCAAGCCAGTTAAGCATTTCACCATAGGTTCTCATTAACACAGTAAATGTCCTCATTGTTCATGCACCTGGGGGAAAAACCTTTTGACATGGTGAATCCAAGCCTGACATAGATCTGGAATGATGTCATTGCATGCCTCATCCATGGCCTGAAGGAGGGTGGCACACTCATGGGGATTGCAATCATACACCTTCCACCTGTATTCTAATATTGTGTTGTATTGGCCCTATGTGGCTCAGTAAGAGCATGGCACTAGCAACACCGCAGAGTTTTTGGTTCAATTCCTATTGGGGTCACACAGGAAAATGTGTTGACTCACTGTTGCCACTTTGGATAAAAGTGCCTGCTCTACCTAAATGGCATATTATGAATTACAGTACTATATTGACCAATGCAATTATAGTAAAGCAGTGTAACCCCTCCCCCAATCAAAAAGACACCTGTAATTTTGGGCACATATTTAGGGCAGTGGTGAGCAACATACGGCCGGTGGGAAATAATGGACCTTTTTCTGTCCGGCAAATAGCTTTCGACAAACGAATAGGTCCTGGAGAAGAAATCTGCGGCATTCCGCTCAATAATAAAAAAAATATCAATATGGCCCTCGACAATTATTTAGGGGATTCAATTGTTACACACAGTACATTTTTGGTCTTGTATATGTTTTTTTACTTACAGTAGAATAAAATAAATGGTCACCATCATAGTATATTCACACAATAAGGCACGAACAGGTGTGGTATATGGCCAATATACCACAGCCAAGGGCTGTTCTTATCCACGACGCATCGCGGAGTGCCTGGACACAGCCCCTAGCCGTGGTATATTGGCCAAATACCACAAACCCCCAAGGTGCCTTAGTGCTATTATAAACTGGTTACCAATGTATTTTAGAGCAGTAAAAATAAATGTTTTTTCATACTCGTGGTATGAGGTCTGATACCTCGGCTGTCAGCCAATCAGCATTCAGGGCTCGAACCACCCAGTTTATAATACAGTATATATCATACTTTATGTTCATACTTTACAAACATTTTCATGGTGTATTTCTCAATCTGTAGTAGACAAACCAGTTTAACATCTAGAGGTTTACCAAATGGTTAAATGATTATCAATTTAGACCATTCGGATTAGGTAATAGTAAAAAATACAATCATATCAAAAGTAACGTGAGCATTGTGTTGTGAAAAGCTTTTACTTTATTTGAACGTATTGCAATGTTAGACTTATTTATTTCAAGATGAAACACTGATTTAAGTTTTATGAAAAGGTGAATGATTGTGTGTTGTACTTAGTCAATTGAATATGTGCGTAGTTTAGAAACTGCCTTTTTGATCATCTGTTTTGTACTAAGCGTTGAGAAAATGTATCACATACTTGTGAAACTTGCACCAAAGTGATTGAAAAAAAACTGTAAGACTCTTTGCAATCAAAACCTAAAATTTCAACCTCGTTTTGAACGGAGGTATGTATACTACAAAATATTGTGCAGTCTTATGAGGTAAGCCCAAAACATAAAGTTACTGAAGAACACTATGCCTCATGTTACAGAGGACAACTTCCTATGTTACTTTTCGATATGCAACACTCTCAATTCATGTTTCAGAATGCTGTATGGTATATGTATGTATGTATTTTTCCAGTTAACAGGTTGTGTTTCTGAGTAGTTCTACTCCGGTTGATTATGTTACAATTATATCCTTGACGTGTACACTATATAATACATAATCATATCATCCCTTACACAGTGGATAACAATATTTAACTTGGACTAACTGAAATGGTGGCGGTTTAGGTGTTGCACCTGAACTTTCTCCTCTCCCTTATTGAAATGCATGCATATCTTAATATCTAGTCTTGTCAACAGCTGCATATCTATGGAAGCCATAAGGTCAAACCTTAGTAATGACCAAACCTGAAGGGTATTCTCTGTGTATTCCTGTATTTACTTTATTTTGGGGGGATTATGGTAGCTAGCTAGTAAGCTGAGAGCAGCTGGGTGTCTGTCTGGCTTTTTTCTATTGTGCTATTGGTATGTCTTATTACTCTGGAAGAAACCAAGGGAGCTCACTTGATAGTTTGGTGTCCCTGGTTGTGCAGTATCTTTTAATGCCAACTTCTGATGCGCATTAGTTTCCTCTTTTCTTTTGTATTCAACATGACCAAAAAAATTGCCTAAACTATTTCTGCCTTGCAGATATTTTCATTATATTCCATAGTTACCGTACCATTGCATTTTGGTCTCATGTGTACATGTTTACTCTGAAGTGCTTTATACAAATAATAAATAAGAAAATGAACAATGCGTAAGAATCTGCTTGTTATTTATACATAGGCCTACATATACAATACATTGTGGAACCTTATTTCAGCCGTGGTCATATAGTATTTTCTGTCCTTTGGCAAGCAGACAACAAAAGGTATGCATAGTGAATGGTGGTTCTGTTTCCCTGTATTCATTGTGTGCTGTGGGAGGTCTGAAGGGACGTATGCTCTGTGGACTGTCTACTTGCAGGTTAATCTCTACAGTCTGTGGAGGGACAGGTGATGCGGTTGCACCGCCCTAGGCTTTACACTACAGTGCAGTTCACCTATTTACCCAAATGCATTGCTTATTTTCTCCAGAAACCTGCATGCTCTACTTGTTTGCATTCACAACAGTTTCAATCCATAAAGTAACAGTAGGCTGCTGTACTTAAGTGCAACTCTGTAAACTCGGATACATAATGGCACTAACTTCAGTGTTCTTTGGGTGGATGTGTTCTCTTATCCATATAGAGGTTCTTTAGTTTCGGTGTAGTGATTAAACCATGGGGAACCCAGATAGCAGATCGTTGGACGTTGTTCACTGGTCTGAATCCTGAACAGATGCTGAGACTGCTCTAAACCACAAGCCCCCTCAGGCTTTCTAAGTCCTCTCTGTCGCATACTGTTTACTAAGTGGAGACTGTCTGCCACAGTCTGTCAGAGAGCTCTATGAGGGTGAAAGACAAGATGAGATGACAGACTGCTTTGGCTCTCATGGGCTTCATTATCTGGATTTACAGGCACTGAATGCTACATTGGGGAGTGTCTACTTTTTTTTCTATGTTAGTGTTCATTAGTTACTGAATTAACAGGACAGAAGCTAACCAGAGTCAATTCTCTACATGGGGGACGAAGTGTCTGTCACCCACTTGATGTGACTTGCTGATCGGACTTTACTCTCTTGGTGCTTGTTCTTCTCATTAAGACAGAGAGGCTAAGCACTCCTTTTTACCCCTGAAAGCTCTCCACGTCCCCGCCCTCTTTTTCTCTCTTCCCCTTCACCCATCCTGCTCTGCCTACAGTCAGTCTATTGGAAGTCCTGTTGCCTTAGACATGTTGACAAGCAGTGCC
Source organism: Salvelinus fontinalis (assembly GCF_029448725.1). Taxonomy (NCBI): domain Eukaryota; kingdom Metazoa; phylum Chordata; class Actinopteri; order Salmoniformes; family Salmonidae; genus Salvelinus; species Salvelinus fontinalis. The sequence continues at coordinate 36,592,945 of NC_074677.1, forward strand.
TATGCTTTCCACAAGTGAAGAAAGGAGGAGACCCCAGGGGAAGAAAGAAGAACCACTTCAAAAACCTGACACAATTAGAGGACGTGACATGTTGACGAAGCAAGGAAGAGGTATGAAATGTGTTGGCTTGGTGCTCCTTCAGTAATGCATGCTCCTGCAGTTCCATCTTCTCCGCAATGGAAACAATAGCTGGAAAGGAGCTCTGGTTGTCTTTGAAATGGCCATAAGAATTTTACTGGAGTGATTGGATGCAAGCAGGGTATAGAAACAAGCTGGTGAGTGACCACCTCCCTAAAAACATTTATCTTTTAGCGAAACGGCACTGTACTATGTGTTTATACTATGTGTTTATAGCATTCATTGTTATTTTTGTTATTTTGGTCTGTGTTCTTATGTAGCATGTGGCACTTTCCCATTGCCATAGGAAATTACATATGGCCAACAGACACTTGTTGCCTGCATTTATCACTATGTTAATGTAGCAACTTAGTCACAGTCATGAGACACACATGATACACTGGGCATATAGACAGTCACTACCTTCGCTGCCTCAAGTGATGAAACGCACCTGTTGTCAGCTATGATGTGGAGAGCTTGGTCCTGTGGGAGCAGTTAGATTGGCTCACTGAGCAGAGTACTGTGCCTCAGGCTGACTGTTTCCCCTAATGATCCACCAATTAGTAAAACATTGGAAACAGTTGTCTAAACACCATCATCATTTGTCTGCTTCAACTTCCATGAGCCAGTCATGGCCCTAACACCACCCTTCTCAATACTTTCAGTGCTTCCACGTGTCAGAACGTAATGACAATTTAGAGGTAGGTCAGTGGCATAGCACAGTTTCACAAGGCCCCCATAAGTTCCGAGCAAAGGCCAGAGAGAAAAATGTGCAGTTGTATAGCTAATCTTATTCTAATTTACAAATTTTGCCATGAGGCTGAGAGAAAATGTTGCTATTTTAGAGCTCAGGATTCTTGAAAGACGGGGCCATCTCACTTAAAAGAAATATATATATTAACAAAAAAGTTAAATATATATTTTGATAGACTAAGTATCAGCTATCACAGCATGTAAAGGAGCAACCTATTTATTTTTATTTTATTCATAAAATGCTCACTAACTGGATTTGTCAACTCTGTCAGACACTATAAAAATACATTTAATTTTTTGAATTATTGTCCAATAGGTGTTTGAAGGCCTTGATTGTTTAATTCCAACATTATATTATTCAAATATGTCATACAAATCTCCAAACTTATATATACAGTGCCTTCGGAAAGTGTTCAGACCCCTTGACGTTTTCCAAATTTTGTTAGGTTACAGCTTTATTCTAAAGTTGATTAAAAAAAAAATTTTGCTCTTCAATCTACACACAATACCCCATTATGGAAAAGCAAAAGCAGGTTTTCTGAAATTTTTGCTAATTTCTACCCCAAATTATTAAAATATCACATTTACATAACTATTCAGACCCTTTACTCAGTACTTTGTTGAAGCACCTTTGGCAGCAATTACAGCCTCGAGTCTTCTTGGGTATGACGCTACAAGCTTGGCACACCTGTATTTGGAGAGTTTCTCCCATTGTTCTGTGCAGATCCTCTCAAGCTCTGTCTCAGTGTGGTAGGTTTGTAAATCTTTGTTTAGTGAAATTCTACCAGATCAGACAGATAGTTATGCCACTGCAATCTGTAATTAGTGAAACAGTAAAGGATTATGTGCTCAATATGGTTTAGGCTACCACATTTCTCTTTCTCAGAAAAAAAGTAGGTTGTGGCTAGGATGTTTACTCAGAAGCCTACAACATAGAGACCATATTTCACACAGTACAGTGGTGTTAGAAGGATCATACATTGTCACCATACCGTATCATTGCTCTCAAACAATGTTTATCCTCATATACCGTCAACATACACCCTTTATAGTAGACTATACATATTTTTCCAACCCCTGACGGGTGAGAGGAGCAGGAGGTAGTATTGGCTGACAACCCTGGTTGCTGTGGATGCCAAAATAGTCACCACGGCGACCACAGCCTGTTTCGGAGGCCCCAGATGAGGGAATGTGGCTGGCAGTCCCAGTCGTCTTCTGTCCCTCTGCTCTATCTGTCACACACTCCCTAAACACTGAAGAGAGAGTTACAGATGTAGGATCTTAATTTGATCAACCTTTTGCAGGACAATGCAGGAAATGTGAAAATTGTAGTGTATTTTAGGTTTTAAAAGGCTTCTGAAGTTTGTCATTTCCATTTCAGACTTTATTTTCCCTTATGAAAAATGTACCAACCCCTACAAAAATGTCCATTAAGTATAATCCGCATAGACTAATAATTAACATTTCCTGTTGCTGAAGGATTATTTTCCTGCTGTAGGAGACTGGCTCAAATTAAGATCCTACATCTGTACCAAACCATGACTATAGCACTTATCTTCCACATACAGTACACCCCTGAAACATGGCCAGGGCCGGATTAAGAAATCCTAGGCCCCGGGGCTTTGTTTTCTTTATATTGGTTCTACAGACAGATCAGTCTTCTCTTTTCAGCAGTAGGCATTTGCTTTCCAAACTAAGTTTATCCTGCGATTCTATTTTTTAATGGCAAAAGGCAAACAGACAGCCGCAACCAACCATAGAAATATAATCCATAGATGGCAGTTCCCAAACAAGTCAGGACTGGCAGCCATTGCTAGTGTATCCATGAGTTTGACACTATAATTTCCAGGGTGAGAGGTTCTGAAGCCCTTCTATGGATTATACACTACCGGTCAAAAGTTTTAGAACACCTACTCATTCAAGGCTTTTTCTTTATTTTTTCTATTTTCTACATGGTAGAACTATGAAATAACACATATGGAAGCATGTAGTAACCAAAAAAGTGTTAAACAAATATATTTTATGATGACTATTTTGGCACTGTCATTTCTCTTTGCTTATTTGAGCTGTTCCTGCCATAATATGGACATATATGGATCTTCTGTATACCCCCCTACCTTGTCACAGGATAACTGATTGACTCAAACACTTTAAGAAGGAAAGAAATTCCACAAATTAACTTTTAAGAAGGCACACCTGTTAATTGAAATGCATTCCAGGTGACTACCTCATGAAGTTGGTTGAGAAAATGCCAAGCGTGTGCAAAGTTGTCATCAAGGCAAAGGGTGGCTACTTGAAGAATCTCAAATATAAAATATATTTTGATTTGTTTAACACTTGTTTGGTTACTACATGATTCCATATGTGTTACTTCATAGTTTTGATGTCTTCACTATTATTCGACAATGTAGAAAATAGTCAAACTTAAGGAAAACCCTTGAATGAGTAGGTGTTCTAAAACTTTTGACCGGTAGTGTATGTCTACGGCGACAACGCAACAAGCTGTATATTTGGTGTCCAAGCTGCCCAAATTGTCGCCTTCCCGACAGTAGTAAACCTGTAACACACAAAATAAAGGAAACACTTTAGTAAATGCGGGATACAACGTTTATGTTATGGTGTGGGGTATATTTTCCTGGCATGATTTAGGTCCACTTGTAGAATCTATGCCAAGGCGCATTGAAGCTGTTCTGGCAGCTCGTGGTGGCCCAACACCATTTTAAGACACTTTATGTTGGTATTTCCTTTATTTGGTTATTACCTGTATGAGCTTGTGATAAAATGTAATCCACAGGTATTTTTTTTATTACTATTGGTCCTCTGTGTCAAAAGATGCTCTCTGGTGTATTTTGAACATTGAGAGTGGGCGCCTGTGGTTGGATAAAAAATAATAAAAACAGTAACGGAATAGTTTTTTGTTGTTGTTTTTTTCTGCCTCTTGCGCCCACTATGGGCTTGGGCCAGCCCCTGACTCATACAATTGACCAGTCACATTTATTTATTATGTAGTTCATTTTTAAATGTTTTATTAACCAAGACAGGGCCCCCCAGTTACCCACGTGGGCCCCTACCTCCTCTCCTCCCCCATCTGAGGATTAGCAGAGCAGCAGCTGACCGCAGCAGGCTGTCTACTGTACACTCATTGAGAGCGGTCTCCTGAATCCTCCTGTGGTTGGCGGTTGCAGTATATATATACACACTGCTCAAAAAAATAAAGGGAACACTTAAACAACACAATGTAACTCCAAGTCAATCACACTTCTGTGAAATCAAACTGTCCACTTAGGAAGCAACACTGATTGACAATATATTTCACATGCTGTTGTGCAAATGGAATAGACAAAAGGTGGAAATTATAGGCAATTAGCAAGACACCCCCCAAAACAGGAGTGATTCTGCAGGTGGTGACCACAGACCACTTCTCAGTTCCTATGCTTCCTGGCTGATGTTTTGGTCACTTTTGAATGCTGGCGGTGCTCTCACTCTAGTGGTAGCATGAGACGGAGTCTACAACCCACACAAGTGGCTCAGGTAGTGCAGTTCATCCAGGATGGCACATCAATGCGAGCTGTGGCAAAAAGGTTTGCTGTGTCTGTCAGCGTAGTGTCCAGAGCATGGAGGCGCTACCAGGAGACAGGCCAGTACATCAGGAGACGTGGAGGAGGCCGTAGGATGGCAACAACCCAGCAGCGGGACTGCTACCTCCGCCTTTGTGCAAGGAGGTGCACTGCCAGAGCCCTGCAAAATGACCTCCAGCAGGCCACAAATGTGCATGAGTCAGCATATGGTCTCACAAGGGGTCTGAGGATCTCATCTCGGCACCTAATGGCAGTCAGGCTACCTCTGGCGAGCACATGGAGGGCTGTGCGGCCCCACAAAGAAATGCCACCACACAACATTACTGACCCACCGCCAAACCGGTCATGCTGGAGGATGTTGCAGGCAGCAGAACGTTCTCCACGGCGTCTCCAGACTCTGTCACGTCTGTCACATGTGCTCAGTGTGAACCTGCTTTCATCTGTGAAGAGCACAGGGCGCCAGTGGCGAATTTGCCAATCTTGGTGTTCTCTGGCAAATGCCAAATGTCCTGCACGGTGCTGGGCTGTAAGCACAACACCCACCTGTGGACGTCGGGCCCTCATACCACCCTCATGGAGTCTGTTTCTGACCGTTTGAGCAGACACGTGCACATTTGTGGCCTGCTGGAGGTCATTTTGCAGGGCTCTGGCAGTGCACCTCCTTGCACAAAGGCGGAGGTAGCGGTCCTGCTGCTGGGTTGTTGCCCTCCTACGGCCTCTTCCACGTCTCCTGATGTACTGGCCTGTCTCCTGGTAGCGCCTCCATGCTCTGGACACTACGCTGACAGACACAGCAAACCTTTTTGCCACAGTTCGCATTGATGTGCCATCCTGGATGAGCTGCACTACCTGAGCCACTTGTGTGGGTTGTAGACTCCGTCTCATGCTACCACTAGAGTGAGAGCACCGCCAGCATTCAAAAGTGACCAAAACATCAGCCAGGAAGCATAGGAACTGAGAAGTGGTCTGTGGTCACCACCTGCAGAATCACTCCTGTTTTGGGGGGTGTCTTGCTAATTGCCTATAATTTCCACCTTTTGTCTATTCCATTTGCACAACATCATGTGAAATTTATTGTCAATCAGTGTTGCTTCCTAAGTGGACAGTTTGATTTCACAGAAGTGTGATTGACTTGGAGTTACATTGTGTTGTTTAAGTGTTCCCTTTATTTTTTTGAGCAGTGTATATATATATACACTGTGTAAACTGTATAATATATGCTGAGTGTACAAAACATTAAGAACTCTGTCCATGACGTAGACTGACCAGGTGAATCCAGGTGAAAGCTATGATCCCTTATATATGTAACTTGTTAAATCCACTTCAATCAGTGTAGATGAACGGGAGGAGACAGGTTAAAGAAGGATTTTTAAGCCTTGAGAAAATTGAGACATTGATTTGTGTATGTGTGTCATTCATAGGGTGAATGGGCAAGACAAAATATTTAAGTGTCTTTGAACGGGGTATGATAGTAGGTGCCAGGCGACCTGGTTTGAGTGTGTCAAGAACAGCAACGCTGCTTTGTTTTTCAACTCAACAGTTTCCCGTGTGTATCAAGAATGGTCCACCACCCAAAGGACATCCAGGCTACTTGACAACTGTAGGAAGCACTGGAGTCAACATGGGCCAGCATCCCCGTGGAACGCTTTCAAAACCTTGTAGAGTCCATGCTCAGTGTATACTGTTTATACTGATTTAATGTTTTGTACATTGAGTGTATGCTGTTTATACTGCTTTAATGTTTTGTACATTGAGTGTACAAAACATTAAGGTCAAACTGATAGCGTTTTAACTACTTTGCAGATATGAATCAAAACAGACAATCAGTCAAAAATCAGACAATCAGTCAAAAATATCAAATTCCCAGTTTATGCTACAAAACTAACTTTAAAGGAGGTTTTAAAAATAGGTTATATTTGACTTAACATTCCAGGCTTTGTTGGCAGAATAGATGGATGCAGTTCAATGCATGATTAATATAATTCACCAATGCATTTCTTGGTAGTCCAAAAAATATTGCTATCACGTAAATCACAGCTGGCCTGGTACATTGTTTGCTGCCTCCATTCGGTATGCACTGTTTCAGTTTAAATGACTAAATATTTCTGACAAAAACGGACGACTGCAACTGAGGCTAGGAATGTCAATACAATCAAACTAGCAAGGGAAATGATCACAAGTCAGTTATAACGTGGCTAATAGGCTAGCGCATCTATTTATGTAGATAGCTAAAAACACAGAGCCTAACGTTAGCTAGATAGCGAGTTGCTAGGAGGATGTCATGTCATTGGAGGAGTTAGTGACTGACTGACTTTTCCCTCATATTGTTTTTCGGTGGCTACACAGCCAGATATGCAGGTGTCATTTGGTTAGCTAGCAAGAAATGTGAATCGCTTTGCTAGCTAGCTAGCTAGCTAGCTATGCTGAACTTGAACGACTGTTATCCAGTTAGCATATCTCTTGCGTTCGCAAATTCACTCTGGCTATCTACTATGATTTCAGAGCACCCTCGCCTGAATGTGCTAGAGCGCAGAATAACTGATGAAATTACGAACACGCAACACCCGCTGAATATGACAGGTGTCAGTAAACGTCAGCAAAAAAAGTATGTTAGTCACGAACGCGCTAGAGAGCATGTAAACAGCCTAACCAGCTCTGCTAGGGCGAGTAAACTGGTCAGAGTGAGGTGTGTTCTTATCTGTGTCTGGAGGTAGCTAGCTAGCAAGCGATCCAACTTTAGCCAGTTAGCTTGGGTGCTTGGTTGGGACAAGCATGCATTGGCAGGCAAGCTGCAGAAGGACGAGCAGGCTACTTACGGCCAAGTAGCTGAAAAAGTTTGAGAGGGTTTATCTAATGCTCCTTCGTTAGATTTTAGCTCAGCTTACTCTGGCTAGCTTTAGATGGTGATCTTGTTGATGTATAGGGAAATACAGCCTACCTTTTCATGGTTGTGTGATCAATAGGACTGTAAAGTTCCCAAATGTAAGAAGACTCCCGAGGTATTTACATATTTGCAGAAATCCATTCAGGTGTATTTTTTGGCTTTTGCCAAATGCATTCTAATGATCTAAAGACGCGCTGGTGCTACTGCTTGTAAACACACACAGTCCAATTCAAATGAATGATGGCAGGCTCGTGTGACAAATGGCTTGTTTGCATAAAGGCCTATTGTAACTCTGATTGGCTAAGGTCTGCATAGACTCTGGTCCTGGATGAGACATATTTTTTTTGTTCGATTTTATTTACTGCAGTGTCTATTAATTGTCGAAACGCACTGCCACTTTCCCACTGTATATTGCTATAGCATTTTCACAAATGCCTTAGTATATGTAATTCCCAACCATTTTAAGAATTTTTGAAAACTTGAAAATGACCATATCAAAGTGCTCGCTTGTCAGAAATTGTCAAAAAAAATAGTCATATTCTTCCTGTGGGTGTATATAATCAGATTTGAATAAGATTTCATGTTGCTAAAATGCTGTCAATTCCACTTTAAGGAAACTTTCTAGTATTGAGTTGCACCCCCCTTCCTTTGCCCTCAGAACAGCCTCAATTTGTCGGGGCATGGACTCTACAAGGTGTCGAAAGCGTTCCACAGGCAGGCTGGCCCGTGTTTACTCCAAATGCTTCCCACAGTTGTGTCAAGTTGTTTGGATGTCCTTTGGGTGGTAGACCATTCTTGATAAATACGGGAAACTGTTGAGCGTGAAAAATCCTGCAGTGTTGCAGTTCTTGACACAAACCTGTGTGCCTCGCACCTACTACCATACCCCGTTCAAAGGCACTTAAATATTTTGTCTTGGCCCTTCCCCCTCTGAATGGCACAATCCATGTCTCAATTGTCTCAAGGCTTAAAAGTCCTTCTTTAACTGTCACGTCCTGACCATAGAAAGCCTGTATTTTCTATGGTAGAGTAGGTCAGGGTGTGACTAGAGGTTTTAGTCTAGTTTATTATTTCTATGTGGGGTTCTAGGTTTATTTTCTATGTTGGGGTTTGGGTAGGATTCCCAATTAGAGACAGCTGGTAATCGTTGTCTCTAATTGGGGATCATACTTAAGTGGCATTTTTCCACCTGTGGGTTATGGGATATTGTTTGAATGTATGTGTTTTGAGTTAGTGCACATAGCATCTCTATAGTCACGGTTCGTTGTAAGTTTATTGTTTATTTGTTTTTGTTGTTGCTTAGTTTCACTTTCATTAAAATCATGTGGAACTCAACATACGCTGCGCCTTGGTCCGACCATTATTACAACGAACGTGACATGAACCTGTCTCCTCACCATCATCTACACTGATTGAAGTGGATTTAACAAGTGACATCAATAAGGCATCATAGCTTTCATCTAGATTCACCTGGTCAGTCTATGTCATGGAAATGTTTTCCTTAATGTTTTGTACAGTCGTGGCCAAAGGTTTTGATAATGACACAAATATTAATTTTCACAAAGTCTGCTGCCTAAATTTGTATGATGGCAATTTGCATATACTCCAGAATGTTATGAAGAGTGATCAGATGAATTGCAATTAATTGCAAAGTCCCTCTTTGCCATGCAAATTAACTGAATCCCCCAAAAACATTTCCACTGCATTTCAGCCCTGCCACAAAAGGACCAGTTGACGTCATCTCAGTGATTCTCTCATTAACATAGGTGTGAGTGTTGACGAGTACAAGGCTGGAGATCACTCTGCCATGCTGATTGAGTTCGAATAACAGACTGGAAGCTTCAAAAGGAGGGTGGTGCTTGGAACCATTGTTCTTCCTCTGTCATCCATGGTTACCTGCAAGGAAACACGTGCCGTTATCATTGCTTTGCACAAAAAGGGCTTCACAGGCAAGGATATTGCTGCCAGTAAGATTGCACCTAAATCAACCATTTATCGGATAATCAAGAACTTCAAGGAGAGTGGTTCAATTGTTGTGAAGAAGGCTTCATGGCGCCCAAGAAAGTCCAGCAAGCGCCAGGACCGTCTCCTAAAATTGATTCAGCTGCGGGATCGCGGCACCACCAGTACAGAGCTTGCTCAGGAATGGCAGCAGGCAGGTGTGAGTGCATCTGCACACACAGTGAGACAAAGACTTTTGGAGGATGGCCTGGTGTCAAGAAAGGCAGCAAAGAAGCCACTTCTCTCCAGGGAAACCTCAGGCACAGACTAATATTCTGCAAAAGGTACAGGGATTGGATTGCTGAAGACTGGGGTAAAGTCATATTCTCTGATGAACCCCCTTTCTGATTGTTTGGTGCATCTGGAAAAAAGCTTGTCCGGAGAAGACAAGGTGAGCGCTACCATCAGTCCTGTGTCATGCAAACAGTAAAGCATCCTGAGACAATTCATGTATAGGGTTGCTTCTCAGCCAAGGGAGTGGGCTTACTCACAATTTTGAATAAAGAATGGTACCAACACATCCTCCGAGAGCAACTTCTCCCAACCATACAGGAACAGTTTGGTGACAAACAATGCCTTTTCCAGCATGATGGAGCACCTTGCCATAAGGCAAAAGTGATAACTAAGTGGCTCAGGGAACAAAACATCGATATTTTTGGTCCATGGCCAGGAAACTCCCCAGACCTCAATCCCATTGAGAACTTGTGGTCAATCCTCAAGAGGCGGGTGGACAAACAAACAACCCACAATTCTGACAAACTCCATGCATTGATTATGCAAGAATGGGCTGCCATCAGTTAGGATGTGGCCCAGAAGTTAATTGACAGCATGCCAGGGTGGATTGCAGAGGTCTCGAAAAAGAAGGGTCAACACTGCAAATATTGACTCTTTGCATCAACTTCATGTAATTGTCAATAAAAGCCTTTGTGAAATGCTTGTAATTATACTTCAGTATTCCATAGTAACATCTGACAAAAATATCTAAAGACACTGAGGCAGCAGACTTTGTGAAAATTAATATTTGTGTCATTCTCAAAACTTTTGTCCACAACTGTACTCAGTGTATGATTTTATTAAAAACATTTTTCCTCCTCTTGGGCCCCCCAAGGGGCTGGGCCCAGGGGCTTCAGCCCCGGTAAGCCCCTGCATTAATCCGGCCCTGACCATGGCAAAACACCAGCCACATTTAATGATTATATGACTAAATACCATGGTGCCATGCAGATGTGTCACGACTTCCACCGAAGGTGGTTCCTCTCCCTGTTCGGGTGGTGCTCGGCGGTCGTTGTCGCTAGCCTACTAGCTGCCACCGATCCATTTTTACTTTTCGTTTGTGTCTGTCTGTATTGTTTACAACTGTGTCTGGTTAGCTGATTTCGGTGGGTATATTTACCTCCGCTGCCTGCTAGTCTTTGTGCGGGATTGTTTTCTGTGGTTACGTTATTTAGGGGTGCGTGTCTGCACCATGGGGTTTCTTTTCTCACGGCAGTTGTGCCGTTAGGTATTGAGTTTAGGAGTAGAGGTTTCTCCCCCGTGTGTATGCGCTTTATTTCCCTGTGTGTGTGGCAACCTCGTTTGGGCGTGTTTCAGTCCCATGTTGTAGTTGTGTTTTGGACTGCTCATTAAACTATTTTGCCACTGGGAATTCCTCGCTCTCCTGCTCCTGATTCCTGCACCTCCCTCCGTTAGGAGGCACGTAACAAGATGTTAGTTACATACTGTATGAAAAGCTCATAATTATGGTCAAGTAGTGGTCAGTTTTTGGGCGTATCAAATCAGATGGAATGGAAAGACTCTTACTGTTTCTCTGTATGAATTGAAAGCTCATTTCAGCTGAAGATGACAGGCCAGGTGGCCGACAGAGACTTGTCCCCCCATCGTCTCTCAGTGAAGACCACTGTGGAGGAGGAGCCAGAGAGGGAGAGAGCTGAGAGTACTCTCAGCAGGTGGGTTATACAGAGAGGCCTGCATAGGGTTCTAGTTCTAGAATTATATTTCTTTGCTGCATGCATCCTTTATGCTTATATACAACTCTTCCTGTTTTACACAATGTACCACCATGTACAGTATTTGACCCTGCCTCCCTTTTTCAACTGCTAATCAGAGACTCAAATGGTCATTGTTTGTGCATCCAAATGTATACCTACCCCTGCTCAAGAGTGCATCTTTTCTGCGTCTGCCTCTGTCTTCTCTTCTCCTAGAGTGCCATCAGAATGTGATCATGATAATGATGACACATCCTCAGAGCTGGCACGGGTGGCCGCTCTCGATGGTGGAAACAACTCAAGGAACTCTTTTCAAGGACGGGGAGCTCTGTCTAGGTGAATTCTGGTACCTCAGCAATGGTAGTTTCCAAAGCTCACAACTGATAGATAGTGTGATGTTGAAATTGCCTCACCCATATGCTAATCTGTCCCAATTTACTCTGCTTAATACAGTTATTTTATACAAACTCTGCTACGCTTTACCGGTATCTCTGAATAGCTGTCTCTCCCTTCCCTCTCTCTCGCTCTCTTTCTCTCTCTCTCTCTTTCTCTCTCTCGCTCAGATTAGTGAATTTGGTGGTGATTCTGAGGGAGTGGGCACACAGGAGCCTTGTAGAGGAGGAGGAGCGGCCAGACTCTTTCTTGGAACGCTTCCGTGGCCCTGAGCTCAGGACTGCCCCTAGTCGCATCAGCAATACGCAGCCTGATGCCAATGGCAACAATACCAAAGGGAGATTTAGGTATGTCTGTCTCTGTGATGATTCTCTAAATATGCTATAAACTGTTCTGAATTACAATGTAACATGTATCTACTTCAGTTTAATAAAAATCCATCGTCTGGTTTACTACCTTAAATGGACCCCATTTGATACAGTCTACAGCCTCATCATAATAATGTAGTCATTATTAAAGCTGATATATATTCAGTGGTTAGTCTTTCAGACACATGGCCCTTGAAGATCAGATCCACCCATGTCTACCTGCAGAAACAAAAAAGGCTGTGTAACCTGATTTGACATGAACCATTCTCTTTCATTTCTCAGGAAAAAATGGGGTGTGTTCGTTGTGTCCCCATCAGACGACATGTACTACCGTTGGCTGTTTGTTATTGCTATAGCTGTGCTATACAACTGGATCCTCATTGTGGCTAGGTAGTTGAGAACACAGGCATTTTCTGTTTGGTCCTACAGTCCACACATAGCACAACACCAGAGGGGATGTTAATTCATCAGTAAAATGAAACAATATAATGTTGGACTGATAGATGGAAGTTTGATGCTGGAGTTAAGTATTCTCTTTTTCTCTTCTTTGTGTAGGGCATGCTTTGACAAACTGCAGACAAGCAATTACATCTGCTGGTTGGTGCTGGACTACCTTTCAGACGCTTTGTACATCTTGGACACATGTGTCCGACTCCGCACAGGTACATCACCATCATATACACCCTTAAACCAGGTCCTAGCTTGAGACTAAACACACTTTTGTTACATTATGTATAGCTGTATTTATTATTTACTGATCCAAACAAAGAGATGTGAGAGATGATTGATAACCTGGGTAGATATTTTCGTGCTAATGGCAACACCTTCTTTATACCACAGGGTTTCTGGAGCAGGGTCTGCTGGTGAAGGACCTCTCCAAGCTGAGAGACAGCTACGTCCGCACATTTCAGTTCAAGCTGGATGTCGTGTCCATCCTACCCACTGATCTGGCCTACATATCCACAGGAATCCACACCCCAGAGCTCAGATTCAATCGCCTGCTGCGCTTCCCACGCATGTTTGAGTTCTTTGACCGCACTGAGACACGCACAAACTACCCCAACATCTTCCGCATCTGCAACTTGGTGCTCTACATCCTGGTCATCATCCACTGGAACGCCTGCATCTACTTTGCTATTTCCAAATCTCTAGGGTTTGGCTCTGATACCTGGGTGTACCCCAACATCTCCAACCCTGAGTATGGCTCCCTAACCCGGGGCTATGTCTACTGCCTGTACTGGTCCACCCTCACCCTCACCACTATTGGAGAGATGCCTGCACCTGTACGGGATGAGGAGTATCTTTTTGTGGTCTTTGACTTCCTAGTTGGGGTGCTGATCTTTGCCACGATTGTGGGTAATGTTGGCTCCATGATTTCCAACATGAATGCCACACGTGCAGAGTTTCAGGCCCGTATTGATGCCATCAAACACTACATGCACTTCCGCCGGGTCAGCAAGGAGCTGGAAGCACGCGTCATTAAGTGGTTTGACTACCTCTGGACTAATAAGAAAGCAGTGGATGAGCAGGAGGTATTGAAGAACTTGCCTAACAAATTGCGGGCTGAGATCGCCATCAATGTGCACCTGGAGACCCTGAAGAAAGTGCGTATCTTTCAGGACTGTGAGGCTGGATTGTTGGTGGAGCTGGTGCTGAAACTCCGGCCACAGGTCTATAGCCCAGGGGACTACATCTGCCGCAAAGGGGACATAGGGAAGGAGATGTACATCATCAAAGAGGGGAAGCTGGCAGTGGTGGCAAATGACGGGGTCACACAGTACGCCCTCCTCACCGCCGGCAGCTGCTTTGGGGAGATAAGTATCCTCAACATCCAGGGAAGCAAAATGGGAAACCGCAGGACGGCCAATATCCGCAGCATCGGCTATTCTGACCTCTTCTGCCTCTCTAAGGACGACCTGATGGAAGCAGTGACCGAGTACCCTGATGCTAAGAAGGTGCTGGAGGAGAGGGGGAAGGAGATCCTTATGAAGGAGGGCCTCCTGGATGAGAATGCAGAGGCTGGCAGACTGGGTGGAGAGGACACTGAGGAGAAGGTGGAGAGGCTGGAGTCCTCTCTGGACACCCTGCAGACGCGCTTCGCCCGCCTGCTCAGCGAGTACACGGCCACACAGCAGCGGCTGAAGCGGCGCATCACCAACCTGGAGCGCCAGCTGTGCCACACAGGCTGCGGGATCCTCTCAGACGCAGACCTTTCTGACGAAGACTCAGCATCTGAGGCTGAGGCAGACACTCTGGCTGCTGCCAATACCGTTGAGCAGGGTGACCATGGAAATGATGAGCCGACTGAATCCACTGTTCAAACTTGAAAGCTGCCTGAGACCATGGCTTTAGGCCTAGCACTTTCTAAGCACTTTCAAACTCACAAGGGTATGCACAAATGTACAATAAATGTCCTTCCTAATAAGAAAATAATTTTCATATTAACTTTATGACTGTTGCATTAAGAGTACAGTGTCTTCAGAAAGTATTCACACCCCTTGACTTGTTCCATATTTTGTTTTGTTACAGCCTGAATATTACATTTAGATTTTGTGTCACTGGCCTACACACAACACCCCATAATGACAAACTGGAATAGGTTTTTTTCAATTTTTACAAATCAATTAAAAATGAAAAGCTGAAATGTCTTGAGTCAGTAAGTATTCATCCCCTTTGTTATGGCAAGCCTAAATAGGTTCAGGAGTAAAAATGTGCATGGACTCACTATGAATGTTCTTGAGTCGTCTAGTTATAGTTCTGATTTAAATTGGCTTGAAAATCTATGGCAAGACGGATGTCTTGCAATAATAAACAACCAACTTCACAGAGCTTGAAGAATTTTTTTAATTCAGGTGTGCAAACCTCTTCGAGACTTACCCAGAAAGACTCACAGCTGTAATTGCAGCCAAAGGTGTGAATACTTAAATAAATGAGATATTTATGTATTTCATTTTCAATAAATTTGCAAAATATTCTAAAAACATGTTTTCACTTTGTCATTATGTGGTATTGTGTGGTATTATGTGGTATTGTGTAGATCATTAAGAGAAAAAATCTATTTAATCAATTTTGAATTCAGGCTGTAACACAACAAAATGTGGAATAAGTCAATGGGTATGAACACTTTCTGAAGGCTCTGTATGTAACAAACATAACTGTGAATATCAAGTATTTTCTTTGAGTTCAATGCCAAGATAAGATGTAGAGTTCTTTAAGCAGAATAATAATAAGAATAATATAGGGTAGAGCAATGAGTTGCAGGCGTATACACACAAGTCACATGCAGTCATTTTCCACATCCTTAACCCCGAAGGTAGGTTACATGAGAACAGATAAGCAGCACGGAGGGTAAGACTCAGATCCTGGAGAGTGCCCTCAACCAACCTCATATAACTCTTACCTAATGATGAAGTGGGCCAACAACAGAGCAATCAGCAGCCCCTAGAACAGTATCTGTTGGATTTCATGGTCTTGGAGATTTGTTGTATACCCTGAAAACATTTGGTATTTTGACACAATTTGATTACCATACTGTGGCCTGTAATGTGTTTAGTAATCATGAAAATATTGTCTTTACAGCTAATAGTTGTATGACCAACCAAGTCTTTGAACACAGTTAACTAATTCATGGCATATGTGTTCTAATGTGAATTAAAATGTTTGCAGCCCAACAGGGCTTACTCTAAGGTTACTCATAACCCACTGGACACAATCTGGTTGAATCAACGTTGTTTCAACATAATTTGTCAACGTATTGTGCCGTTGAATCTATGTTTGAAACATCTGGATTTGCAAAAAGTCATCAACCAGTACTGTTTTCATATAAATTCAACCAGCATTGCAAACATCGAAATTATGGTAAAACTTAAACTTAAATACAATGACTTAACCTGACTAACAGGTTGTTACATCAATCTAATTTCAACATAATCAGCAAAACTATCTATACGTTGAAATTGTGTTGAATATTCCTCGCAGAATGGTTAAAAATCTCACGTAGAATCTACATGGAAATTGCAACTAAATTAATTTAATGTGGTGTTGTAAATACGTTTGAACATGCAACACCAGATCCAGGTCACATTTTCATTTTCATTTAGATGTTGACATTTTTGCATATTCTTACTATTTAATCAATGTCTGTTTTTCATCCTATATTCAATTGGGTGGTTGAAATTATGTTGAATTTCATATTTGATTAAAAAAAATGTTTTTACCTTGTTTCAAGTTGATAATAAAATGGTATGTTTGATTCAACGTCATTGTTTCAATGTCATGTCATCAACCTAAATAAAGAGATACCTATATTTAAATAAAATCTGAAGCCCAAGTCCAACAAGTCCTGCCTAAACAGTGACTCATACTGGTGTATGAGGGGTAATGTAATACACTGAGAGTGAGTATTGGTCAGAAGTCAGTGATATAGGGAAACTGGTTGACAATTACATTGGTAGAAGTTTTTATGCTTTTTTTGGGGGATCGAAGGATGCAGAGTGGGCACACAGAAGCAGTTGTTTACGTTCCTGAATTTGATGTGCAGATATGTAGAAGACTAACAAATGAACTGTCAGTATACTCAGTTGAACTGTTGGCGAAAATAGTTGCCCTCCAGTGACTGGAGGACGTACAACCTGTTAGAATTATAGTATGCTCAGATTCTCTGTCTGTATTAAATATTTTATCATTTGGTTAATATAATAGCAGTGACCTACTATTGGAGGTATTAATGTTATTATGGAGAATTGATAGACTGGGTGTAGTAGTGAGATTCTGCTGGATCAAAATCACATGCGCTGAATACAACAGGTGTAGACCTTACAGTGAAATGCTGACTTACAAGCCCTTAACCAACAATGCAGTTTTAAGAAAAATACCTAAAAAAAGAAAATAAATAAAAGTAACAAATAAAGAACAGCAGTAAAATAACAATAGCGTGGCTATATACAGGGGGTACCGGTACAGCGTCAATGTGCAGGGTCACCGGTTAGTTGAGGTAATTGAGGTAATATGTACATGTAGGTAGAGCTATTAAAGTGACTATGCATGGATAATAAAAGAGAGTAGCAGCACCGTAAAGGAGGGGGGGAATGCAAATAGTCTGGGTAGCCATTTGATTAGATGTTCAGGAGTCTTTATGGCTTGGGGGTAGAAGCTGCTGAGAAGCCTTTTGAACCTACACTTGGCGCTCCGGTACCGCTTGCCGTGCGGTAGCAGAGACAACAGTCTATGACTAGGGTGGTTGGAGTCTTTGACACTTTCTAGGGCCTTCCTCTGACACCGCCTGGTAAAGAGGTCCTGGATGGCAGGAAGCTTGGCCCCAGTGATGTACTAGTCAGTACGCACGACCCTCTGTAGTGCCTTGCGGTCGGAGGCTGAGCAGTTGCCAAACCAGGTAGTGATGCAACCTGTCAGGATGCTCTCGATGGTGCAGCTGTAGAACCTTTTGAGGATCTGAGGACCCATGCCAAATCTTTTCAGTCTCCTGAGGGGGAATATATTTTGTTGTGCCCTCTTCACGACTATCTTGGTGTGCATGGACCATGTTAGTTTGTTGGTGATGTGGACGCCAAGGAACTTGAAGCTCTCAACCTGCTCCACTAAAACCCTGTCGATGAGAATGGGGGCGTGCTCGGTCCTCCTTTTCCTGTAGTCCACAATCATCTCCTTTGTCTTGATCACGTTGAGGGAGAGGTTGTTGTCCTTGCACCACACGGTCAGATCTCTGACCTCCTCCCTATAGGCTGTCTCGTCGTTGTCTGTGATCAGCCCTACCACTGTTGTGTCGTCAGCAATCCTAATGATGGTGTTGGAGTTGTGCTTGGCCGTGCAGTCATGAGTGAACAGGGAGTACAGGATGGGACTGAGCATGCACCCCTAAGGGGCCCCCGTGTTGAGGATCAGCATGGCGGATGTGTTGTTACCTACACTTATCACCTGACCGGTTGCATCACTGCCTGGTACGGCAATTGCTTGGCCTCTGACCGCAAGGCACTTCAGAGGGTAGTGCGTACGGCCCAGTACATCACTGGGGCAAAGCTGCCTGCCATCCAGGACCTCTATACCAGGCGGTGTCAGAGGAAGGCCCTAAAAATTGTCAAAGACCCCAGCCACCCCAGTCATAGACTGTTCTCTCTACTACCGCATGGCAAGCGGTACCGGAGGGCCAAGTCTAGGACAAAAAGGCTTCTCAACAGTTTTTACCCCCAAGCCATAAGACTCCTGAACAGGTAACCGAATGGTTACCCGGACTATTTGCATTGTGTGCCGCCCCCCAACCCCTCTTTTACGCTGCTGCTACTCTCATTTTATCATATATGCATAGTCACTTTAACAATACATTCATGTACATACTACCTAAATTGGCCCGACCAACCAGTGCTCCCACACATTGGCTAACCGGGCTATCTGCATTGTGTCCCACCACCCGCCAACCCCTCTTTTTACGCTTCTGCTACTCTCTGTTCATCATATATGCATAGTCACTTTAACGATACCTACACGTACATACTACCTCAATAAGCCTGACTAACAGGTGTCTGTATATAGCCTTGCTACTCTTTTTTCAAATGTATTTTTACTGTTGTTTTATTTCTTTACTTACACACACACAAAGCATTTCACTGTAAGGTCTACACCTTTTGTGTTCGGCGCACGTGACAAATAAACTTTGATTTGATTTGATCTGGGGGGTGGCCCGTCAGGAAGTCCAGAATCCAGTTGCAGAGGGAGGTGTTAAGTCCCACGGTCCTTAGCTTAGTGATGAGCTTTAAGGGCACTATGGTGTTGAACACTGAGCTGTAGTCAATGAATAGCATTCTCACATAGGTGTTCCTTTTGTCCAGGTGTGAAAGGGCAGTGTGGAGTGCAATAGAGATTGCATCTGTGGATCTGTTGGGGCAGTATGCAATTGAGTGGGTCTAGGGTTTCTGGGTCTAGGGTTTCTGGGATAATGGTGTTGATGTGAGCCATGACCAGCCCATTCAGATGTGGAAGGGAATGGAATTGTAGACCAGATAGCCAAAATAGCTTTAAAACTAGATATAATTTATATTAATCTTCCACTATGTAGAAGTAAGGCCAAATGTAAGATCAGAGCCATTTTGATAGATGTGTGGCAGAAAAGATAGGACTCTGAGCCCAAGGGCCGGCATTTATATGCTCTCCAAAGAAAGGTCGGTGGACCAAGATTCAAAAGTCAGATTAAGAAGGAAGAGGTGGTGTTTGCTTGATTGCACTTAGGACATTGTACATTGACTCGTCATTACATCTGGTTGGCAAGCATGTGAATGGTTTGTGTCTGATAAAAGAAACCTCCACGTCCACATACCCTCGCCTTATGCCCTTGGGGGAATCCCCACACCATCTTGGAGGGCGGTCCAAATGATTAGCTAAGCAAGGGAAGTTTGCAACGTAAGCCGCTCAGCCCTCATTTTTAGTCGAATTTGCAATTATGTTCACTCCTTGGCCTGAAACTCCCCATAATTCAATTTGCGATGATTGTACATCCGCTAAGAAAAGTCAGTGAAAAATGTAAACCTCGACGTCAGTATGGAGTCAACATACAAGTGTAAGTATAAACTAATTTTAATAAATTGGAAATTGTGCTACTGATGCACATGACGGCACAAATACGTCTCGTAAAAGTAATGATGTTTTTGTTTGGTTAGCTTTTGGAAATTGTAGAAATAAAACATTTCCCTTCTTCAGAAGTTCCAGCTAGGCAGGCTAACATTATTTAGCTAATACATTTTCTAGCTATCATACTGTAGGCGTATATTAATAATCATATATTTAAAACAAGTAGACATGCACTTATAATTGATTGTAGCACATATAAAGCACCCATAAGCTACCGGTGGCTGAAAACACAATCATCGCCGGATGAACGAGTGACGAATTTCTGGCCAAGGGTTGTCCATTTAAAAGTAATTCCTTCCTCGCCCTGTAAGTGTATACTCGTCAGACGTCATGAACGTCATCAGAAGTGTCCTCTTAATTTGAGGGCTGAGGGGATAGGGTGTGTCTTTTAAGTGTTTGGACCGCAGACCGTGTGTTGACATAATAGCTCAGCAGAAAGGAACACAGCTTGTTTCAAAAACTAAGCAACGGCACATAGAGGTGCCATATGTATGGTCGACTCGGGTTGCAGTCCAGACACTTAAGACACACCCTATCCCCTCAGCCCTCAAATTAAGAGGACACTTCTGATGACGTTCATGAACCCTCCTGTCTCAGCCTCCAGTATTTATGCTGCATTAGTTTATGTGTCGGGGGGCTAGGGTCAGTTTGTTATATCTGGAGTACTTCTCCTGTCTTATCTTGTGTTCTGTGTGAATTTAAGTATGCTCTCTTTCTTTCTCTCTCTCGGAGGACATGAGCCCTAGGACCATGCCTCAGGACTACCTGCTGTCCCCAGTCCACCTGGCCGTGCTGTTGCTCCAGTTTCAACTGTTCTGCCTGCGGCTATGGAACCCTGACCTGTTCACCGGACGTGCTACCTGTCCCAGACCTGCTGTTTTCAACTCTCTAGAGACCGCAGGAGTGGTAGAGATACTCTTAATGATCGGCTATGAAAAGCCAACTGACATTTACTCCTGAGGTGCTGACTTGCTGCACCCTCGACAACTACTGTGATTATTATTATTTGACCATGCTGGTCATTTATGAACATTTGAACATCTTGGCCATGTTCTGTTATAATCTCCACCCGGCACAGCCAGAAGAGGACTGGCTACCCTTCATATCCTGGTTCCTCTCTAGGTTTCTTTCTAGGTTTTGGCCTTTCTAGGGAGTTTTTCCTAGCCACCGTGCTTCTACACCTGCATTGCTTGCTGTTTGGGGTTTTAGGCTGGGTTTCTGTACAGCACTTTGAGATATCAGCTGATGTAAGAAGGGCTATATAAATACATTTGATTTGATTTAATTTGTGCTGTCATGTGCATTAGTAGCACAATTTCTAACCTATTTGCATTCGTTTTTACTTAAGACTTGTATGTTGGCTTCTACATTGATGTTGTTTTTAAGTTTTCTCAGACTTTTCTTTGCGGATGTACAGTCGTTGCGAATTGAATTATGGGATGTTTCAGGCCCCGAAGTGAACATAATTGTACACTCGCAAACTCGACTAAAAACGAGGGCTGAGGGGCTTACGTTGCAAACTTCCCTTGCTTGGCTAATCATTTGGAACACCCACCAAGATTCCCCCAAAAGGGGATTCCCCCAAAGGCAGAAGGCGAGGTTAAGTGGACGAGGATGTGTCTTTTAAGTGTTTGGACCAGAACCACGGATTCTGATCCATACTAATTTCCATAGCTATGCTCTCTACCGTAATTACATTGAATAGTTGAAAGTAACTCTAACTTGTTTTACACAAGCTATGCGAAGGTAAATTTGGAGTGAGTTTGGGTTTATGTAGGCTACATTCATGGTAGTACATTGACATCTGATTTGGCCAAAAGACACCACAATTTCAACGTGTAGCTAGGTATAATATAATTCATTCATAATTGATCTTTAGAAGTTTAGAAGTAGTTCCCATTAGCCTTAAAAATAGGATGCCAAATAAATGATATTAATAATAAACTTTTACCTGAATATTGTCTTTTATAAATGTTATTCATAATATATATGGATAAGACAATATACAAATGTTTATTATATTAATGCCATGAATTTGGCATTCTATTTATAGGGCTAAGTTGCCATATGATGTTTTGTGATTTACATTGCATAAAGTATTGCCAAGCTAGGGAAAAAGGTTATTGTCAACCTGTTCACAACGTTGTCTGACAGCTGCACCCGATTACCGAGGTAAAGACAGTTTCAGGGTGGATATTCGACGGATATTCGCCTGTAGTCTTCCTTACGTCCACCAACAGCAGTTAGGGACCGTCAACAGTGACAAATCACATTTTTCAAATTTCAATAGCTATTTAACCATTACTCCTAAAACTTTCAAAACTGGCTCTAGCTAACCCGATGGCATAGACAACCATTGCACACATTTATTTTTTGTCGCTTTACATCTCGCACTATTTTAAATTATTTATTTACATTTTTGAATTTCAATAGCTCCTTGGTCATGTGACCAAATGACTTCAAACATGGTTCAGAATGTCCACTGACTACCCTTCTATATTGCACATCTACATTTAGTTAGTCCATTTTCATCTCACAAGATTTTACATGAATTTCTCAAAATGTTAAATTTCAATAGCTCCTTGGTCATGTGACCTAGGGACTTCAAACAAGGTTCAGAATGTCCACTGACTACTTTTCTATATTGCACACCCTTTAGTTAGCCCATTTACATCTCAAACGTTTTTACATGAATTGTTCAAAATGTAAAATTTCAATAGCTCCTTGGTCATGTGACCTAATGACTTCAAACAAGGTGCAGAATGTACCCTTCTATATTGCACACTCTTGTTGGTGTGCTGTAAAATCACACGGTGTAACATACATTTTTCATAGTTTTAAATATGAATAGCTCCTTGGTCATGTCAATTACACACCTAAGAAGTGTGCAGTGGATATACACCCATATTGCATAACCTCTAGTTATGTCTCTTCTATATTGTTGTACATTAATATTAGTTTGACAATTAGAGGGTTCAGTCCAGTGTTGTGTTTACCCTTTTTTAAATATTTATGTATAATAATTAGTCATTCTAAGTACTTATTTCCCCTGTTTTTAATTTTTTCACAGTATTTAACAGCGGTACACAATAAGAGAGAGACTGATAATCTCCTTTCGTCGTTAATATCAACCATAAAGGAAAACGGCAAAGTACGAGAGTCATGCTATTAATTGTCCAAAGCAGGGATAGAGAGTGAGCAAGTGAGGTAGGCTGCAGTGGGTTTGCTGGTCAATACATATAATGAACATGTAACCACTGTAACGGTGTTCCTCCTCCTCTTCATCCGAAGAGGAGGAGCATGGATTGAACCAAGGCGCAGCGTTGTGAAATGACATAATTTTAATTAAACAAGACGGGAAAAACACGAAACGAAAACACTTGAATAATAAACAAAACGAATGTAGACAAACCTGAACATACGAACTTACATAAAACACGAAGAACGCACAACAGGAAAAATTACTACATAAAACAAAGAACGCACGAAACAGTCCCGTATGGTGCAACAAACAGACACAGACACAGGAGACAACCACCCACAACAAACAATGTGAAACAACCTACCTTAATATGACTCTCAATTAGAGGAAACGCCAAACACCTGCCTCTAATTGAGAGCCATACCAGGCAACCCTTAAACAAACATAGAAACAGAAAACGTAGACTGCCCACCCAAACTCACGTCCTGACCAATTAACACATACAAAAACTAACAGAAACAGGTCAGGAACGTGACAACCACAGTAATGGTGGTCACTATATCAATGACTAAAAATGTAATGTCGACAAATTAAACAGAAATTGTAGGCCTTTAATCTTTTCCAACATGTCAGACACTTAACTTCAAATAAGTATGAAGCATTTCACAGTGTTAACTTTCTCTTTATCCCTGGTTGATGTACATTTCAGAGCCTCTTCAGTGTGGATGGTGTATAGCATACATTTTCAACAACAAAGACAGCACTTCCAGTTTGTGTTCATTACTCTGTTGAACTCGTCTTCATTCCTAGTTAGAGCACATGGAACCACCGTTGGCATGCAAAACATTCAATCTAAAACAAAACAAAGCGTAATACGTTATAAATAATATAAAATATCATTGCAGTACGATAAATGACAAATTAGCCATCCATTGTGTGTCACGTTCTGACCTTAGTTCCTTTGTTATGTCTTTATTTTAGTTTGGTCAGGGCGTGAGTTGGGGTGGGCATTCTATGTTGTTTTTTCTATGTTTTGTTCTATTGTTCTATTTCTATGTGTTTGGCCTAGTATGGTTCTCAATCAGAGGCAGGTGTCAGTCGTTGTCTCTGATTGGGAGCCATATTTAGGTAGCCTGTTTTTCATTGTGTTTTGTGGGTGATTATATTTTCTGTTCTGTGTTTTTGGTTCACCGTACAGGATTGTTCGTTTGTCGTTTTCTTGTTTTTGTTCAGTATTCATTATTTCGTATTAAATCAATATGGACACTTACCACGCTGCGCATTGGTCCTCCTCTTCTTCCAACCACGACAAGCGTTGCATTGTGTTATATCATAAATTGTCTTACATGCCGTCACTGTCAAAATATTATAAATATGTTAAATAAAGTTACTAACCCAGTCAGTCTTTGGGCCACATCCAGGTTCTTTATCAGTGGCACACATGAAGCAGTTGTTGGCTTTGTTGAACTCTGAAATCATAGGCATGAACTGAACATATGGCTGTCCGACACAACTACATAAAAATAAACGTACATTTACTTTGAATTAAATGTCATTACATACCAGACATTTTTTGTATATCCTCAGCCATTTCTTTTCGCAGTTTCTCCATGTAACAGTCCTGACCTGTTTTATGTTGTTTTTTATGTGTTTATGGTCAGGGCATGTGTTTTGGGTGGGCAGTCTATGTTATCTGTTTCTATGTTGGTTTTGGGTTACCTGGTATGGCTCTTGATTAGAGGCAGGTGGTTTGCGTTTTCCTCTAATTAAGAGTCATATTTAGGTAGGCCGTTCTCACTGTTTGTTTGTGGGTGATTGTCTCCTGTGATGTCTTCGTCGTTGTCGATGTTATTCACTTTCGGGGCTATTTGGCTGTTCGTGTGTTTTGATGTAAGTTCCTGTCCGTGAGTTTACGTTTAGTGATGTGAGTTTATGTTCAGGTTTCGTTCTACGTCGTTTTGTTATTTTGTAAGTTTGTTAAAGTGTTTGTTTTCGTGTTGCCATCATCATCAGTTTTCGTTGTTATAAAATAAAAGATGGCTTATTTCCCTGAAACCGCATTTTGGTCTGAAGATCCTTCTCTCCTCACCTCATCCGAGGATGAGGAGAGCGACAGCCTTAACAGAATCACCCACCACGCTAAGACCAAGCGGTATGGGAATGCTCTACGGAGCAACAAGGACTCCTGGACTTGGGAGGAGATCCTGGACGGTAGAGGACCTTGGGCTCAACCAGGGGAATATCGCCGTCCAAAGGAGGAGTTGGAAGCAGCGAAGGCTGAGAGGCGCTGGTATGAGGAGGCAGCGCGACGACGCGGTTGGGAGCCCGTGAGTCAGACCAAAACATTTCTTGGGGGGGGGCACACGAGGAGTGTGGCAAAGCCGGGTAGGATACCCGAGCCAACTCCCCGTGCTTACCGTGGAGGTAGAAGGCGTCGTACTGGTAAGACACCGTGTTATGCGGTAAAGCGCACGGTGTCCCCAGTACGCGTGCTTAGCCCAGTGCGGGCTATTCCACCTTGCCGCACTGGGAGGGCTAGGTTGGGCATCGAGCCGGATGTCATGAAGCCGGCCCAACGTATCTGGCCTCCAGTACGTCTCCTCGGGCCGGCGTACATGGCACCAGCCTTACAGGTGGTGTCCCCGGTTCGCCTGCATAGGCCAGTGCGGGCTATTCCACCTCGCTGCACTGGCAGGGCTACGGGGATCATTCAACCTGGTGGGGTTGGGGAGGCTCGGTGCTCAAGAGCACGTGTCCTCCTTCACGGTCCGGTAGACCCGGTGCCACCTCCATGTACCAGTCCTCCGGTGGCAGCCCCCCGTACCAGGCTGTCTCTCCGGGTTCTCTCTCCTGCTGTTTCCTCCTCTCCAGCGCAGCCAGTGCCTAGACCACGCACCAGGCTGTCTCTCCTTCTCTTTCCTACAGAGCCATCCGTCTCCCCAGCGCCATCTGAGCCATCCGTCTCCCCAGCGCCATCTGAGCCATCCGTCTCC
This sequence comes from Salvelinus fontinalis, assembly GCF_029448725.1. NCBI lineage: Eukaryota > Metazoa > Chordata > Actinopteri > Salmoniformes > Salmonidae > Salvelinus > Salvelinus fontinalis. The sequence goes on from NC_074677.1 coordinate 36,618,857, forward strand.
CCAGCGCCATCTGAGCCATCCGTCTCCCCAGCGCCATCTGAGCCATCCGTCTCCCCAGCGCCATCTGAGCCATCCGTCTCCCCAGCGCCGTCTGAGCCATCCGTCTGCCATGAGCCTGCAAAGCCGCCCGTCTGTCATGAGCCTGCAAAGCCGCCCGTCTGTCATGAGCCTGCAAAGCCGCCCGTCTGCCATGAGCCTACAGAGCCGTCCGCCAGACAGGAGCCGCTAGAGCCGCCCGCCAGACAGGAGCCGCTAGAGCCGCCCGCCAGACAGGATCTGCCAGAGCCGCCAACCAGACAGGATCTGCCAGAGCCGCCAACCAGACAGGATCTGCCAGAGCCGCCAACTAGACAGGATCTGCCAGAGCCGCCAACCAGACAGGACCTGCCAGAGCCGTCCAGCCAGGAACCTGCCAGAGCCGTCCAAACAGGACCTGCCAGAGTTCCTCAGCCAGGACCTGCCAGAGTCCTTCAGCCGGGATCTGCCCCTTGTCCCGGTGTTGCCCCTTGTCCCGGTGCTGCCCCTTGTCCCGGTGCTGCCCCTTGTCCCGGTGCTGCCCCTTGTCCCGGTGCTGCCCCTTGTCCCGGTGCTGCCCCTTGTCCCGGTGCTGCCCCTTGTCCCGGTGCTGCCCCTTGTCCCGGTGCTGCCCCTTGTCCCGGTGCTGCCCCTTATTCCGGTGCTGGTCCTTATCCTGGTGCTGCCCCTTGTTCCGGTGCTGCCCCTTGTCCCGGTGCTACCCCTTGTCCCGGTGCTACCCCTTGTCCCGGTGCTGCCCCTTGTCCCGGTGCTGGCTGTTTATTTAGGGGAAGGTAGTTTTAGGGTGGTCAGTGGAAGGGGTAGACAGAAGAGGGGAGTGACTATGGTGGTGTGGGGAGAGCGTCCTGAGCCGGAGCCACCACCGTGGTCAACTGCCCACCCAGACCCTCCCCTGGACTTTGTGCTGGTGCGCCCGGCGTTCGCACCTTGAGGGGGGGGTTCTGTAACAGTCCTGACCTGTTTTATGTTGTTTTTTATGTGTTTATGGTCAGGGCATGTGTTTTGGGTGGGCAGTCTATGTTATCTGTTTCTATGTTGGTTTTGGGTTACCTGGTATGGCTCTTGATTAGAGGCAGGTGGTTTGCGTTTTCCTCTAATTAAGAGTCATATTTAGGTAGGCCGTTCTCACTGTTTGTTTGTGGGTGATTGTCTCCTGTGATGTCTTCGTCGTTGTCGATGTTATTCACTTTCGGGGCTATTTGGCTGTTCGTGTGTTTTGATGTAACGTTCCTGTCCGTGAGTTTACGTTTAGTGATGTGAGTTTATGTTCAGGTTTCGTTCTACGTCGTTTTGTTATTTTGTAAGTTTGTTAAAGTGTTTGTTTTCGTGTTGCCATCATCATCAGTTTTCGTTGTTATAAAATAAAAGATGGCTTATTTCCCTGAAACCGCATTTTGGTCTGAAGATCCTTCTCTCCTCACCTCATCCGAGGATGAGGAGAGCGACAGCCTTAACACTCCATGTGTTTTTGAATGTTCCATATCAATTTGGGAGGGGATGTTGGGGAAGTTCTGTGCAACCTCCTTGGTCATCTACACCAAAAAATAACGCCTTTGACCTAATTGTCACATAACAGCTAACCATTCATTATTGAAAGTGTAACTATCAAACCTGCATTACAAAGACCCCGCAGCTGAAGGTGTCCTGCTGCATGGTGTGAGTTATTTCCCCTCCTTTCCACTTTATGTCCACCCAGTCATCTTTTCCATGGCAGGATCTTCTCGTTTTGAAGTATTCTCGTTTTATGTAAACATAATGGAATTCTGATTAGTTATAGGCAAATGAATACACAAGCCAAATTTGTATGCTGTTTTCCTTATCACTGTAATCTAGTAGTAGAGGTAATTTCCTTTATGCTCCATTCTACACACAGCCTAAATTATAGGCACTGAACCATTTACAGGACAATAATAAAAGTAGCATATAGGATCCAACCCTATCACAGATAATAAATGTAGAGCGTTTGTAGACTAAGAAAAAAATATTAAGTGACAGTTTCATCAGTACGTGCAAAAAGAAGGTCATATCACCAAGATCACAGATGACAGTTCCCACCAAATCTATGACAATAGAGAATGAATTGTAAGCACCAAAGTGTGTTTGTCAAAATAATCTGAAAATGTCAGTTGTTGAACATAATTCTTCTATTTGCAAAAGCAATTTATGATATATGCAGTTGAGGAATATTCCATGTACCAGCAATACATGTAGAACGGACATAAGACATTCCCACATAGTATTTTTTTATGTTACTTTTATTCAACCAGCTAAGCCAGTTGAAAACAAGTTCTCATTTACAACTGCGACCTGGCCAAGATAAAGCAAAGCAGTGTGACACAAACACAGAGTTACACAAGAAATAAAAAAACGTACAGTCAATAACACAACACAAAAGTCTCTATACAGTGTGTGCAAATGAAGAAATATTAGGGAGGTAAGGCAATAAATAGGCCGTAGTGGCGAAATAATTACAATTTCGCAAATAAACACTGGAGTGATAGATGTGCAGAAGATGAATGTGCAAGTAGAGATACTGGGGTGCAAAGGAGCAAAACAATAAATATAAATAAAATAACAATATGGAGATGAGGTAGTTAGATGGGCTATTTACAGATGGGCTATGTACAGGTGCAATGACCTGTAAGCTGATGCTTAAAGATAGTGAGGGAGATATGAGTCTCCAGCTTCAGTGATTTTTGCAATTTGTTCCAGTCATTGGCAGCAGAGAACTCGAAGGAAAGTTGGCCAAATAGGAATTGGCTTTGGGGATGACCAGTGAAATATACCTGCTGGAGCGCGTGCTACGGGTGGGTGCTGCTATGGTAACCAGTGAGCTGCGATAAGGCGGGGCTTTACCTAGCAAGGACTTATAGATGACCTGGAGCCAGTGGGTTTGGTGACGAATATGAAGCGAGGGCCAGCCAACGAGAGCATACAGGTCGCAGTGGTGAGTAGTATATGTGGCTTTGGTGACGAAACGAATGGCACTGTGATAGACTGCATCCAATTTGTTGAGTAAATCAAATCAAATCAAGTTTATTTTACATAGCCCTTCGTACATCAGCTAATATCTCGAAGTGCTGTACAGAAACCCAGCCTAAAACCCCAAACAGCAAGCAATGCAGGTGTAGAAGCACGGTGGCTAGGAAAAACTCCCTAGAAAGGCCAAAACCTAGGAAGAAACCTAGAGAGGAACCAGGCTATGAGGGGTGGCCATTCCTCTTCTGGCTGTGCCGGGTGGAGATTATAACAGATCATGGCCAAGATGTTCAAAATGTTCATAAATGACAAGCATGGTCAAATAATAATCAGGAATAAATGTCAGTTCATAGCCGATCATTAAGAGTTGAAAACAGCAGGTCTGGGACAGGTAGGGGTTCCATAGCCGCAGGCAGAACAGTTGAAACTGGAATAGCAGCAAGGCCAGGTGGACTGGGGACAGCAAGGAGTCATCATGCCCGGTAGTCCTGACGTATGGTCCTAGGGCTCAGGTCCTCCGAGAGAAAGAAAGAAAGAGAGAAGGAGAGAATTAGAGAGAGCCAAGATTTTCAAAATGTTCATAAATGACAAGCATGGTCAAATAATAATCAGGAATAAATGTCAGTTGGCTTTCATAGCCGATCATTAAGAGTTGGAAGCAGCAGGTCTGGGTACAGGTAGGGGTTCCATAGCCGCAGGCAGAACAGTTGAAACTGGAACAGCAGCAAGGCCAGGTGGACTGGGGACAGCACCAGTATAACCCCACCCACTTTGCCAAAGCACAGCCCCCGCACCACTAGAGGGATATCTTCAACCACCAACTTACAATCCTGAGACAAGGCCGAGTATAGCCCACAAAGATCTCCACCACAGCACAAACCCAGAGTGTTGGCGCCCCCAAAATAGAGTGTTGGAGGCTATTTTGTAAATGACATCGCCAAAGTCCAGGATCAGTAGGATAGTCACTTTTACGAGGGTATGTTTGGCAGTATGAGTGACGGATGCTTGTTGTGTTACGAATCCCTTTGGCCCTGCAGTCTAGGGGGGATGGAAACGAGACCCGCAACGTAGCTCATGCAAATTATAACAGTGAAAAGGAACAGTGAGAACTAAAAGAAATCAACAGACAACTTAAACCTACCATCAAACACGTCAGGTTTATTTTAAACACACGGTAATGGGGTGTGGGGAAAAGGGGCTGAGCTGGACCCAATGACTTTCCTCAATAACAGCTAGCTAACTAACTGTCAAGAGAATTTTCGATCCCAATGATAATAACAAACAATTACTAAAGCTTTGACTAATTCTCGAGGTTTGTAAGACCCTGGGTTTAATAAAATTAGGCAAAGACTCAGTTTATGCAAAAGGTCCATACAGTTTATTCAGAGAACGTTCTGAAGTCCATAATACAAAGACATCCATTTTATAGCTCACTCCCTACTTACGCACATACCTCCACACAAACAGTAGATATCCTACGCACATACATACACACGAACAGTAGGTGAGTTGTATCCACTGTTTATCATTACCAAGCCGACAGTTCCATTCCCCCAAGATTAGAGGAACCTTGAAAGGACTCCCTGTCCTATTGTAAGTTTCTAAGAGTTCTAGTCAAGTCAGGTCATACAGTTGAATTGTGCTCAGTATTTTCTTAGACACACACACATTTCTCTCCCTCACATGTCTCTACTGAACCTTATTGGACTTACGTTTAGTACTTTAATTGTTCATTATACATGCTACATAAACTAGTAATCACTAATAGTTACGCTTCAGGGTGGAATTCTTTAATCATTACCTTTAAGCATATAAATTCCCTTATCACTAACCAATAAAATACAGTGGGTGGTCCGCCCAGTTCTAACTAGGGTACTTAGACAAAGTATTCCTACGGGTAATGTATAACCATGGGCGACTTGGCTTTGTACCCCCTTTTCCCACAAACAAACAAACAGTCATGAACCACAACAATACATACTCACATAATTACTGACAAGGTGAGATGTAGGCACCAAAACAAAAGAGAGATAGCTTCATACAAAGAGAGAGAGAGAGAGAGAGAGAGAGAGAGAGAGAGAGAGAGAGAGAGAGAGAGAGAGAGAGAGAGAGAGAGAGAAAGGGAAAAATAACTGACTGGGTTTTTAAACCAAGGGAAAGGGGATGTGATTGGGTAAGGGAAAAGGAGCAGGTGTCTTCAGTGGCGACTGATTGGCGACACCTGTGACTAGGGCAGAAGGAAAGAAAACAAATACACACACAGAATACTTGTATCCGTAACAGTTTTGAAATAGGAAGCCAATTCTAGATTTAATTTTGGATTGGAGATACTTAATATGAGTCTGGAAAGAGAGTTTACAGTCTAGCCAGACACCTAGGTATTTGTAGTTGTCCACATATTCTAAGTCAGAACCGTCCAGAGTAGTGATGCTAGGCGGGCGGGCAGGTGCGGGCAGCGATTGGTTGAAGAGCATGCATTTAGTTTTACTTGCATTTAAGAGCAGTTGGAGACCATGGAAGGAGAGTTGTGTGGTTAGTTAACACAGTGTCCAAAGAAGGGCCAGATGTATACAGAATGGTGTCGTCTGCGTAGAAGTGGATCAGAGAATCCCCAGCTGCAAGAGCGACATCATTGATGTATACAGACAAAAGAGTTGACCCGAGAATTGAACCCTGTGGCACCCCCATAGAGACTGCCAGAGGTCCGGGCAACAAGCCCTCCGATTTGACACACTGAACTCTATCTGAGAAGTAGTTGGTGAACCGGGCGAGGCACTCATTTGAGAAACCAAGGCTGTTGAGTCTGTCGATAAGTTCCTAACTTCCCTGAAAAGTTGCATATTGCGGGGGCTATTCGATGCTGATGCAGTACGCCACAGGATGTTTTTGTGCTGGTCAAGAGCAGTCAGGTCTGGAGTGAACCAAGGGCTATATCTGTTCCTGGTTCTACATTTTTTGAATGGGGCATGCTTATTTAAGATGGTGAGGTAAAGCACTTTTAAAGAATAACCAGGCATCCTCTACTGACAGAATGAGGTCAATATCTTTCCAGGATACCCGGGCCAGGTCGATTAGAAAGGCCTACTCGCTGAAGTGTTTTAGCAAGCGTTTGACTGTGATGAGGGGTGGTCGTTTGATCGCGGACCCATTATGGACGCAAGCAATGAGGCAGTGATCGCTGAGATCCTGGTTGAAGACAGCAGAGGTGTATTTAGAGGACAGGTTGGTCAGGATGATATCTATGAGGGTGCCCGAGTTTCCGGATTTGGGGTTGTACCTGGTAGGTTCCTTGATAATTTGGGTGAGATTGAGGGCATCTAGCTTAGATTGTAGGACGGCCGGGGTGTTAAGCATATCCCAGTTTAGGTCACCTAACAGTACAAACTCTGAAGATAAATGGGGGGCAATTAATTCACATATGGTGTCCAGGGCGCAGCTGGGGGCTGAGGGGGGTCTGTAACAAGCGACAACAGTACTTATTTCTGGAAAGGTGGATTTTTAAAAGTAGAAGCTCGAACTGTTTGGGCACAGACCTGTATAGCATGACAGAACTCTGCAGTAGATTGTTTGGGGGAAAATGTATACACATACATAGAGGCATTTTTCAGCTATGATTTTACCACTCAGAATCCAGAATGGATGTGACAATGTGGCCAGCACAAGACATACACCCTTACAACAATCAAATTTTTGATCTTCTTGACTGCTTATCTGGTAAACTGCTACTGGGTGTCAAGAAAAGAGCCCCAATTAGGGGTTAGTGTACTCCAGCAAAAAAGGGCTGGTTTAGATTAAAAACTATTGCCCTGTGTCCCCGTTCATAGGGGCATGAGAGACTTGTCACTGGTAGAATTGAGTTGGCACTTTATTGGCCCAAACACCCACAGACCCACAAGGTTGAGGTTAATCACGGACAGTAATTAGTAGAGGTCGACCGATTAATCGGAATGGCCAATTAATTAGGGCCGATTTCAAGTTCTCATAACATTCGGAAATCTGTATTTTTGGACACCGATTTGGCCGATTTAAAATATATATATTTTCACCTTTATTCACTCTTTATTTAACTAGGCAAGTCAGTTAAGAACATCTTCTTATTTTCAATGACGGCCTAGGAACGGTGGGTTAACTGCCTCGTTCAGTGGCAGAACGACAGATTTTTACCTTGTCAGCTCGGGGGATTCAATCTTGCAACCTTACAGTTAACTAGTCCAACGCTCTAACCACCTGATTACATTGCACTCCACGGGGAGCCTGCCTGTTACGCGAATGCAGTAGAAGCCAAGGTAAGTTGCTAGCTAGCATTAAACTTATCTTATAAAAAACAATCACTCAATCCATCATAATCACTAGTTAACTACACATGGTTGATGATATTACTAGTTTATCTAGCGTGTCCTGCATTGCATATAATCGATGCGGTGCGTATCGTTGCTCCAATGTGTACCTAACCATAAACATCAATGCCTTTCTTAAAATCAATACACAGAAGTATATATTTTTAAACCTGCATATTGAGCTAAAATAAATCCAGGTTAGCAGGCAATATTAACCAGGTGAAATTGTGTCACTTCTCTTGCGTTCATTGCACGCAGAGTCAGTGTATATGCAACAGTTTGGGCCGCCTAATTTGCCAGAATTTTACGTAATTATGACATAACATTGAAGGTTGTGCAATGTAACAGGAATATTTAGACTTATGGATGCCACCCGTTAGATAAAATACGGAACAGTTCTGTATTTCACTGAAAGAATAAATGTCTTGTTTTCGAGATGATAGTTTCTGGATTCGACCATATTAATGACCTAAGTTTATGATTTGATAGAGCAGTCTGACTGAGCGGTGGTAGGCAGCAGCATGCTCGTAAGCATTCATTCAAACAGCACCTTCCTGCGTTTTGCCAGCAGCTCTTCGTTGTGCTTCAAGCCTATCAACTCCCGAGATTAGGCTGGTGTAACCGATGTGAAATGGCTAGCTAGTTAGCGGGGTGCGCGCTAATAGCATTTCAAACGTCACTCGCTCTGAGACTTGGAGTTTTTATTCCCTTTTCTCTGCATGGGTAACGCTGCTTCGAGGGTGGCTGTTGTCGTTGTGTTCCTGGTTCAAGCCCAGGTAGGAGCGAGGAGAGGGATGGAAGCTATACTGTTACACTGGCAATACTAAAGTGCCTATAAGAACATCCAATAGTTAAAGGTTAATGAAATACAAATGGTATAGAGAGAAATAGTCCTATAATTCCGACAATAACTACAACCTAAAACTTCTTACCTGGGAATATTGAAGACTCATGTCAAAAGGAACCACCAGCTTTCATATGTTCTCATGTTCTGAGCAAGGAAGTTAAACGTTAGCATTCTTACATGGCACATATTGCACTTTTACTTTCTTCTCCAACACTTTGTTTTTGCATTATTTAAACCAAATTGAACATGTTTCATTATTTATTTGAGGCTAAATTGATTTTATTGATGTATTATATTAAGTTAAAATAAGTGTTCATTCAGTATTGTTGTAATTGTCATTATTACAAGTACATTTTTTAAAAATCGGCCGATTAATCGGTATCGGCTTTTTTGGTCCCCCAATAATCGGTATAGGCGTTGAAAATCATAATCGGTCGACCTCTAGTAATTAGGATTTTTTATTTTTTTCCATTGATGCATTGTGTCTTCTAACTGTCCAAGAATAGGATCCAAAGTGTTAGGAAATATTTGTTCCCATAAATACAAAGGAGGATGTCTCTCCTCATACCTCTGGCACTTTAGTCAGACTGCCAGACTGTGCACCACAGAGCCAATCAGGAGAGAATACATACAGGTCAACGGTGCCAGTTGAAAGTCAAGGGGTGTGTCTGTGCCTTTTGGATTACTCTCTCTTTACAGAGAACCCCTGTGGTTCAAGTCAAGAGCTCCCCTTCCCCTTTCAGTCTGCTCTGCGCATGTCTGAAAACCTGAATTTGAATGCAGCATGTTCCGATTTCTCCTTCTCTTTCTGTCCAGCAGGGTCAACCAAAAACACTTGGCATGATGGTTCATGCAGATACTGGGGAAGCAATATAGACATGTATTGATCCCTTAAATGATTTTACTATTAAATCACCCATATCACAACCCTCATACCTCTTTACAAAAATGTAAAAAACAAAACAAAAAAAAACCAATTTTACTCACAAAAGACATAGGAATTTATTTTTCCAGTTAGAAATAGTAGGCCATGCATCAAATAACTATTTCCATCAGAAAAACTAACCCTTAAATGCACTATTGCATTTTGCAAGTTGTCTGCAGGTGGCTTGTTGTGAATGCACTCAAATATCAAGTCATTATCAGGTTATGTAAACTGCATTCTTATCCTCAATGTAGAAGGATTTGTCTTAAAAATGTACAGTATATGAAAGTGACGCTATGAAAAGGATTCTTTCACCTTATCAAGCTTACTCTGACTGACAAATCAGTGCCTATTACTGTGATTAAAAAGAGCATATAAAACAGTGCTTTTCATGAGGCCTACCTGTGCACCTTCCTTTAAGCACCTCTGTTTGAACACCTCTCCTGTCCTTGATCCATTCCACATACAGCCATTTGCAGATCTTTTCAGTGTCCATGTGAAAGATAGTTATTGTGAGGCTGGAACATTTGTTAACTTCAAAATAATGTTTTAACACCCTTGTGAAATGAAAGCCTGCAAAGCTTACAGATTTAAGTCTAATAGCATGATATGAAAGTAGACAAACATCAGAGTGTGTGATATGATGGTATAGTCAGTGGACATTCTGAACCTTGTTTGAAGTCATTAGGTCACATGACCAAGGAGCTATTGAAATTTTACATTTTGAAAAATTCATGTAAAATCTTGTGAGATGAAAATGGACAAACTAAATGGTGTGCAATATAGAAGGGTAGTCATTGGACATTCTGGACATTGTTTGAGTCAAGTAGGTCACATGACCAAGAAGCTATTGAAATTCGAATGTAAATAATGCTTGTACTTCATTTACCAGTTCAACTTGGAACACAAAATGGTGCTCACATTTACACATGTTTATTCCCTTTGGAAAGCGAATTAATTTCCAAATCGTGAAAATAAGACCTGTGCAATGCTGTGGGCAATTTTTCCACTTATTTGGCTCAAGTGGTTTGAAAGTGTAACGGCAGTCTAGCTCTTCCTCCTCCTCAGACGAGGAGAGGCGAGAAGGATCTGAGGACCAATGTGCAGCGTGGTAATTTTCCATGATGAATTTAATAGACAAGACGAACACTGACACGAAATACACTTGAATAAGCTACAAAACAAGAAACGATGTGAACAAACCTGAACGAGATAGCATAACGCACGAACAGGAACGAACACATACACGAACACAAACGAAACAGTCCCGTGTGGTGCGACATACACAGACACAGGAACAATCACCCACAAAGAAACAGTGAAAACAGCCTACCTTAATATGGTTCTCAATCAGAGGAAACGTCAAACACCTGCCTCTAATTGAGAACCATATCAGGCAACACATTTAACCCAACAGAAACACTTAACATAGAATGCCCACCCCAACTCACGCCCTGACCAACTAAACACATACAAAAACAAGGAAAACAGGTCAGGAACGTGACAGAAAGCTATTGAGGTTTGAAAGCGTGAATATCCGTTAAATATCCAACTTGAAACGGTCTTTACCTCGGTCACCCGATTGACCTGATTGCCTTATTAGTATGTGTAGCCTATGGTAATTAACACAGAGCACAACCAATTTAAATCCCTATGGAGAAGAAGACAATCGATGAAGAGGTAAGACAATTATTTTGTCACCTATAAATGCAAATGGTAGTTTGTTTGATTGTTGGACTACTGCAATTTAGATATGGCTTATCACAAAGGGTGTCGTAAATTCCATGCGAATGTTTTGGCTCTGGCGAGTCTGGCGATAATGAACCTCTAACATACTCTGACATACTACGACAAGTGATCGTATTGAAAAAAATGTTTGAGATTGAGGTCGTCTGATCGAGTGTTTGAAGCAGCATCTTCTAAAACTGCAACAAAGGTTTGTATAGGTGTGAATCTGCAAGATGTTTGCATACGTTTTTACATGGAGAAAGGTGTACACAATGCTGTTCCAAATGATTCCTCTAATTGTGTTACACAATGACCATAACCAACAGTAGTAAAAACCCTAAGTGTAGAAGTTACATTTTGCACCATGAGGAGAATTGTATTATACAGATCAAATTGTATTTGTCACGTGCTTTGTAAACAACGGGTGTACTACCAGTGAACTGCTTATTTACAGGCCCTTCCCAACAATGCAGAGAAACTATAGAAAAAATAACACGGAATAAATACACAATGAGTAAAAACCTGGCTATATACACGGTTATGTGCAGAGGTGCTAGGTAGATATGTGCATGTAGGTAGGTGTCACACCCTGGCCTTAGTTATCTTTGTTTTCATTGTTATTTTAGTTAGGTCAGGGTGTGACATGGGGAAGTATGTGTTTTGGTTTGTCTAGGGGTTTGTAGGTTTAATGGGGAAATGTCTTGTCTAGGTGTTTGTATGTCGATGGCTGCCTAGATTGGTTCTCAATTAGAGACAGCTGTGGTTTATTGTCTCTAATTGGGAGCCATATTTAAGGCAGCCATGGGCATCATGTGTTTGTGGGGAATTGTCTATGTTGAACGTAAGTAGCTTATGGGTGCGCACTTTCGTTTGTAGCGTCACTGTTGTTTTTGTATAGTTTGTATAAGTGTTTCATTTCATGTTCATCTTCAAAATAAAGAGAAGATGTATTTTGCACACGCTGCGCCTTGGTCCACTCTCTCTAAAGAAGACAATCGTGACAGTAGGGGTTGATGGGGTCAGTCATGTACAGCCGTAGCATCATTTAAAAAAAATCAGTTTATGGAATTTGTCTTTATTATAATTATTCCCTCAGACCAAACAGTTTTACAGGAGAGGAGAGAACCCACTGTGACCCACTCATTAACTGAGTGCTTCTTTAGAGCAAGGCATATCCTGTGAAATGTTAAAAAAATGAATAATCTTAACACAGAAAATAGAATGTTCGACTTTAAATATTCTACCTCTATTCTACCTCTACATTCTAAATCATCAACACCTATTTATTAATTTCTTCATGCAACAAACCTAGATGTTTTAGGTCTGTTTAGTGGAAACAGTATGTAAACACACTGCTTTTTATTTTCCTACTGGTACTTGTCTCCTTTCACCTAATGTAACACCTGGTTTACCTAGAGGCACATCTCAATAGGTGGTCCAGTTAAGTCATAGCATTGCACAAGTGGGGGCTTTCCTCTTCTTGTTCTGTATTGTTCCTCAAGCATGATGACATCCCATTCCCATCAGACCAATGTCTTGAATGGCTAAAAAGTTGTCTAAAAACCACTTGTTAATGTTTTTTTTTTTACCCTTCAGTGTGTGTACTGTGCTTGTAGTTGGGATATCGCTTTTCAAAGTAAAATTTCAGCCATTTCTGGAGGACGTCTTGCATCTGGAGGACATTTCATTTTCCATTGTAATGCATATAAAGACAATATATTACACAGATTGCTTTACGTTGAGGTTTACTTTAATGAAACCAAAGCCATATTTATGATTGTTGGAGCACAATCCTTTGTACAACGAACTTACTATCGAAGTTGGTTTAATACAAGACATTCACCACATTAACACAATAGTAATTAACAATAATGGATGTACAGTACCTGTGCAATAAATATACATCAAATGAGTCCAAACCACTTCCATCAATGGAAATAGATTTTCAGCACTTGTTTCTGTCTGTAGTCACTCCCCCTTCTCCATCATCCATCTCTACTTTTCAGTCTCATGACATTTTATTGGTCACATACACATACAGTGGGGCAAAAAAGTATTTAGTCAGCCACCAATTGTGCAAGTTCTCACACTTAAAAAGATGAGAGAGGGCTGTAATTTCCATCATAAGTACACTTCAACTATGACAGACAAAATGAGGGAAAAAAATCCAGAAAATCACATTGTAGGATTTTTTATGAATTTATTTGCAAATTATGGTGGAAAATAAGTATTTGGTCAATAATAAAAGTTTATCTCAATACTTTGTTATATACCCTTTGTTGGCAATGACAGAGGTCAAACGTTTTCTGTAAGTCTTCACAAGGTTTTCACACACTGTTGATGGTATTTTGGCCCATTCCTCCATGCAGATCTCCTCTAGAGCAGTGATGTTTTGGGGCTGTTGCTGGGCAACACGGATTTTCAACTCCATCCAAAGATTTTCTATGGGGTTGAGATCTGGAGACTGGCTAGGCCACTCCAGGACCTTGAAATGCTTCTTACGAAGCCACTCCTTCGTTGCCCGGGCGGTGTGTTTGGGATCATTGTCATGCTGAAAGACCCAGCCACGTTTCATCTTCAATGCCCTTGCTGATGGAAGGAGGTTTTCACTCAAAATCTCACGATACATGGCCCCATTCATTCTTTCCTTTACACGGATCAGTCGTCCTGGTCCCTTTGCAGAAAAACAGCCCCAAAGCATGATGTTTCCACCCCCATGCTTCACAGTAGGTATGGTGTTCTTTGGATGCAACACAGCATTCTTTGTCCTCTAAACAAGACAAGTTGAGTTTTTACCAAAAAGTTCTATTTTGGTTTCATCTGACCATATGACATTCTCCCAATCTTCTTCTGGATCATCCAAATGCTCTCTAGCAAACTTCAGACGGGCCTGGACATGTACTGGCTTAAGCAGGGGGACACGTTTGGCACTGCAGGATTTGAGTCCCTGGCGGCGTAGTGTGTTACTGATGGTAGGCTTTGTTACTTTGGTCCCAGCTCTCTGCAGGTCATTCACTAGGTCCCCCCGTGTGGTTCTGGGATTTTTGCTCACCGTTCTTGTGATCATTTTGACCTCACGGGGTGAGATCTTGCGTGGAGCCCCAGATCGAGGGAGATTATCAGTGGTCTTGTATGTCTTCCATTTCCTAATAATTGCTCCCACAGTTGATTTCTTCAAACCAAGCTGCTTACCTATTGCAGATTCAGTCTTCCCAGCCTGGTGCAGGTCTACAATTTTGTTTCTGGTGTCCTTTGACAGCTCTTTGGTCTTGGCCATAGTGGAGTTTGGAGTGTGACTGTTTGAGGTTGTGGACAGCTGTCTTTTATACTGATAACAAGTTCAAACAGGTGTCATTAATACAGGTAACGAGTGGAGGACAGAGGAGCCTCTTAAAGAAGTTACAGGTCTGTGAGAGCCAGAAATCTTGCTTGTTTGTAGGTGACCAAATATTTATTTTCCACCATAATTTGCAAATAAATTCATTAAAAATCCTACAATGTGATTTTCTGGATTTTTTTCCCTCATTTTGTCTGTCATAGTTGAAGTGTACCTATGATGAAAATTACAGGCCTCATCTTTTTAAGTGGGAGAACTTGCACAATTGGTGGCTGACTAAATACATTTTTGCCCCACTGTATTTAACAGATGTTATTGCGGGTGTAGTGAAAGGCTTGTGTTCCTAGCTCCAACAGTGCTGTAGTATCCAATAATGCACACATCTAAAAGCTGACAGAGTCCTTGTAGTAGAATATTAAATGATTAGCTTTGGCATCAACTACAATCAACAGTTTACAGTAGAAAGGATATCAAACATTCAGATCTGTATTTACATAGGCCTAATCATGTGAAGTTACGAAACCTCTAAGGCTTAGTGTGTACACACCTCTCGACAGTTGCGATATGCATTAATTGGCACAACCGTTGTTGACAAATGGATTACATGGCTGTTGTTCCACGGGTGTAGACTAAGCCTGTTCATGCTCCAATTCGTGTCAGTCACTAAATAAGAACTTGAGTGAACTTAATTTTACTCAATATGAATTCATACCTTAAGCTAACACTTCTCTGGTACTTCCGGCTAGGGTCAGGCAGCTTCATGTTCGGGAATGGAGGACTTAGGGTATTGGAATATTAACATGAAATGTGCATAACTTCAAGACATGCACACAAATTATATGGCACCCACAATGATGGCAGCTTTTTGTTTACTGTGTGTTTTTAAAAATAGCACAGTTACACCATGAACAATATCAGATATGGAAATCATTCTCAATATAAGTAACATCTATAAATGAATGAGACCAGGTGTGTCATCTGATTGAGAACTGCTGATACTATCTTGGTCTATTTTCTTTAGGAAAATCTGCCACTGAACAACACACACTTCTATTTATTGAGTGAACAGAACATTTTAGCTTTAATTACCTGGGTATCCCACTGAAGTCAACATCACTTTTTCATGGGAGACCTGCTGGTATGGCTGAAGGCTTAAGTATTTTCACTCTTTTAAAATGTTTATTATATATTTTTTTAAAGCAGGTAAATGGCTAAACAAGTGGCACGACCACAGCTGCATGAATTTGTTATCTCTCCATATGTTAATTTATGAATGTCTAAGGCCAGCTAGCTAGACCGAAGTGTTCAGGCTACATTGTTGTCATTCAGTAAAGGTGTACTGTAGCTAGCCCCTGTACTAGCCTACTGTAGTGTGTGTATATAAGCAAGCTACAAAGAAAACAATCAATTTCATTGAGTCTTTTTTGCTCAATATATGGATTTAGTGACAGCATGGCAAACAATTTGAGACTATCTATTAAAAGTGAACTGGATCTAGAGGCAGCTGAAGATAGATATCTTGGACATAAATCAGAGAATAATTGCAGTCATTGTAAGAAGTCATTTTCACATAGAGAAATGCCAGGTCGGTCTGTATCTACAGTGACTCTGATGGTTGTTCGCTCTGTGAGGTAGCTAACAGTATAGTGGCCTATGGGATGTGGAACAGCGCCACAAAACAAACCTGTGGCCACAAGTCATCACTATGGGCGTAATATTTAACAGACAATGAATAGGAAAAGTTAAGCTTTACTATATCCGGTACCAGACGCAAAGGCCGCGAACCGCCGCAAAAAACCTGCGAAGCGGGCCTCCCGCTCGCGAACCGCGCAAATGGACAGATTGCTGCCGCAGCCACTACTCCTGCAGTTGTTACTTCCTGGTCCAAGAGGGTGGAGGGGCGCAGAATCGATGGCGCTACAGTGCTCAGATGACTGCTCATGCACGCTAGTGATGGGAAACTGAGGTTTTCTGAAGCCTTTGGGACCAAATTGTGCCTAAAATCTTATATTATTAAAGCTTTTAACAATGCATATTAGTGACATCTGCTGGTCAGCAATGAAAAGCAGCATTTGAGTTTTATTTGTGTGTTTTTGCCACTATTTAAAATCGCCATGGCTCAGCGGTTTGTCTCCAGTCTTCGTAGACAACAATCACTTACCATTGCAGGTTTGCCCCTTCCACCATGCTTCCCTTAATTCTGTGATTCTCTTTTTGAGAAATTGAATCTATGGCATTATTTAGGATGCTTAAGACAGAAGCTAAAACTTTACTCAACTAATTGTTAAAAAAATGTGCGGTTTCACAACGATTTTCTAATTAATATGCCTTCGCCTGGAGTCGACCCCATTCCTCTGTCGTCTGAGTGTTCTGGTCTCCGAGATCCCGACTCCTTTTGGAGCACATTGCTCATTCTAATATTTATATATTTCTTAACCCAATTCTTTTACTTTAGGTTTGTGTGTATTGTTGTGAATTGTTAGATATTACTGCATTGGAGCTAGGAACACAAGCATTTCGCTACACCCGCAATAACATCTGCTAAATATATTTGTGACCGATTTTAGATTTCTGTCTCATGAAATTACTGACACTGTCAGCCAATCCTATGTCTAGCCAGTCTCAACTAGCAAAAAGCCACCAATGGAAATGCGAGAAAGGCTCAACTAAATTAATCCAACCATCATCGCCAGTTTGACGTGTTGTCCAATCATATTCGTCCTTTGGCATGAGCCCCGCCCCAACTCAAATTTTCAACAAACATACTGCGGCCTTGACACAGCATCAATTGTTTACATCACACAGAGCTTTAAGTATTTTTTTTTATAATATTGCATGAAAACGATGAATGTTATTGCCACGTGAAGTTGTAAGAATGGAAAAGAGAACTGTAAATGTTAATATACAGTGCGATTTGTCATCTACTTATAATGCACGTAGCATTGGTTTCGGTATCGGGAGAATCAGCCAGCACTTGGCTGCATTTTCAATACATTTACAATCGTAGCAAAAAAAAATCTACTTAAATTCGTGCTTTGTTGTATGGTAGACGTCTGAAGTTGTGAAATCGTGTGCACATCTTGCAGGCTTCAGTACATTAACGTTAGCATGCTACAGTAGTTCATTTTAGGTTCCAGTGCATGTGAAAGATTTTTTCAACATGTATCAGTCATGTCTTAGCTAATACAGTACCAGTCAAAAGTTTGAACGCCTACTCATTCAAGGGATTTTCTTGAATTTTACTTTTTTCTACATTGTAGAATAATAGTAAAGACATCAAAACTAGACATCAAAACTTGTGTTGTTACTAGGTAGGGGTAGTATACAGAAGATAGCCCTATTTGGTAAAAGACCAAGTCCATATTATGGCAAGAACAGCGCAAATAAGCAAAGAGAAATGACAGTTCATCATTACTTTAAGACATGAAGGTCAGTCAATCCGGAAAATTTAAAGAACTTTGAAAGTTTCTTCAAGTGCAGTCACAAAAACCATCAGGCGCTATGATGAAACTGGCTCTCATGAGGGCCACCACAGGAAAGGAAGACCCAGAGTTACCTCTGCTGCAGAGAATAAGTTCATTAGTTAACAGCCTCAGAAATTGCAGCCGAAATAAATGCTTCAGAGTTCAAGTAACAGACACATCAACTGTTCAGAGAAAATTATGTGGATATATTAAAGCAACATCTCAAGACATGAGTCAGGAAGTTAAAGCTTGGTCGCAAATGGGTCTTCCAAATGGACAATGACTCCAAGCATACTTCCAAATTTGTGGCAAAATGGCTTAAGGACAACATAGTCAAGGTATTGGAGTGGCCATCACAAAGCCCTGACCTCAATCCTATAGAAAATATGTGGGCAGAACTGAAAAAGTGTGTGCGAGCAAGGAGGCCTACAAACCTGACTCGGTTACCCCAGCTCTGTCAGGAGGAATGGGCCATAATTCACCCAACTTATGGTGGGAAGCTTGTGGAAGGCTACCTGAAACGTTTGACCCAAGTTAAACAATTTCAAGGCAATGCTACCAAATACTAATTAAGTGTATGTAAACTTCTGACCCACTGGGAATGTTATGAAAGAAATAAAAGATGAAATAATTAATTCTCTACTATTATTCTGACATTTCATATTCTTAAAATAAAGTGGTGATCCTTACTGACCTAAGACAGGGAATTTTTACTAGTATTAAATGTCAGGAATTGTGAAACTGAGTTTAAATGTATTTGGCTAAGGTGTATGTAAACTTCTGACTTCAACTGTATATTTGTTCAGTATACATATCACATGGCATTGCAAAAGGTTCGATTTTTGGTCCGGCACTGTTCACTTTATATATGTTATCAGAAAGCACAGCATTGATTTTTCACAACTTTACATTTCTGTGTCACCGGAGGATTTTAGCTCCACGGATAAATGATTGGGACTGTATTAGTGATTTTTAAATACTTGGATGGCTCAACTTCCTCCAGCTAAATCTAGACAAGACCGAGGTACTGGAGCCAAAGCACGGAGTGATAGTCTGACTGCACGTTTTAATTCACGGTCAATGAAGTTAAGAAAACCTAGGTGTTATTTTAGATTCTGAACTCAAATCGCACATTAGTCATGTGACCATCTGAGGAACATGTGCGGCCGTTTCTCTGTCAGGCAGTTACAGAGAGACTCATCCATGCTTTTATTGCAAGTAGGCTTGACTACTGTAATACTCTCCTGTCTGGTCTACCCAAGAAAGCCATTGGTCAACTGCAAACATACAGAATGCTGCTGCATGGGTACTGACCAAGACTAAATGGAGAACACAGAACACCGGTTTTATGGTCTCTGCACTTTTTCTTTTTATAATTCATTTAAAGATTAGGACAACATAGCACATGGCTACTTTGTTATGCATTGTTTATATTTGAATGGGTGTGTTTTTGCTCATTGTCCCCCAAGTAAAAGTGAGTCACCCAGTAAAACACTACTTGAGTGAAAGTATTTGGTTTTAAATATACTTTAGTAAAAGTACAAATGGTTTCAAATTCCTTATTAAGCAAACCAGACGGTACCATTTAAAAATATATATATATATTTACGGAAAGCCAGGGGCACACTCCAACACTCAGACATTTACAAATGAACTATGTGTTTAGTGAGTCTTCCAGATCAGAGGCAGTAGGGATGACCAGGGATTTTCTCTTGATAATAGTGTGAATTGGACCCTTTTCCTGTCCTGCTAAGCATTCAAAATTTAACGTACTTTTGCGTGTCAAGGAAAATGTATGGAGTAAAAAATACATTATTTTCTTAAGGAATGTAGTGAAGGAAAAGTTGTCTCAAATAGTAAAGTACAGATGACCCAACAAACTTCTAGTACCACTTAAGTACTTCACACCACTGCCCCCCCACCCACTTTCTTCACATTTGGCAAAGCCCCCCGTCCTTGACAGAAAAGATTTAGCAGGTTGTTCAACCCTAATCAGAGGCTTTGAAGCCACTGGTCGGCCATATTGGCACTCCCTATTGCAGCAGTCCTCCATAGGAATGAATGGAATTCCACATTATTTCAATGAGATGTTTCAAGGACAAAATTGCATGTATTTTTTTGTTGTGGTGGCAGTAACATTAGTACTCGCAAAAAAAATATTTTTGCTTGTGTATATATTTTACAAGTATGCATTAGTGTCAAATAGAATAAACGTGTCAAACAAATGTAGAACTTAATAAATGCATTTCTATAGCTTTCAACGTCTTTCTTACAATTGAGGAGTACCAACATGGCTGTGCCTTGACCTAAATACAGTGCCCCCTGTCAGCCATCCAGGATTTGTACGCACCATTGGTTTTGAAAATGGCTTGCAATAGAAGGCACCGGAACGACGGCGAAACAAGTGGGATTTTGCATTTTGCGAAACTACGTGATCAAACGGACCTTCGGATGGGAATTTCAGGCCGCAGTCAAACCCTTCGTTGTGCGACAAGATTAGTTACGGAAACTAACATTGCTGGTTGACCAGAAACAGGTCGGTGGATAAGCGAAACAGAATCTATCGTTCAATATTGTGGCAGGCGGTTTAGCAACAGATTTGCTGGACTATGGTCGACATGGATAATTGTTCTGATGATATTGGTGGGGATAAGTCAAAGACCTGGATGTCTGTGCTGAAAAGGAAAAATCATCACTAATTCACTAATTTATCTTATGCAGAGACTGCAAGGCAGATTGGTGGAACTATTAAGAAGAATGCTGGAGGTAATAGGGTCAGTCCTGGAATAAGTGGACCTCCTGTCGAATGTTGCGTATGTTAGTCCTGACATGGATAGGAGACCTGTTCAGAAATCCTTTTTCTCACAAATGTGTTGTCAAAGGACCCGTTGATAGTTAATCAGATTGACTTTATAGCCTTCATTTGAAAGGTTATCAACTTTACTGCATTGATGGAAAGAACTGCGAAGTTGAAGCAGCAAAATAGTTAAGAGTAACAAATGTTATTGTCACAATGATTGGTGATATGTTGAGTCCTAATGATGGAATGTCTAAGTTTGATAGGCAAAGTTATGGTTTTTGTCATTCTTCAATGGAATGCCAGAAGCCTTATTGCTAATGGTCAGGAGTTTAAGAAATGTGTAATAGATTTAGAGATCAACCCTGATGTGTTCAAGGAACATGGCTTAGACCACATCTTGATTTTATTATTCCTGGTTATTGTTAGATCAGATCTGATAGCACAACCACCACCCTGTCCAGTTGATCTATGTTCATAAGGGAAGGTCTTGTATATCGTAATATACCTGTCCCATCTGAATATGAATGTGTGGTGGAAATCTACAATCCAGGTAGTAATATTAAGTTGCAACATTTTTACAACCCTTGTCGTCAACTAACTGTAGTGACGTCTGAAATATCACGAGAATTGGGCTCTAGAGATTGTGAGGCAACTTTAATGCACAGCTGCTAATGGTACTATTGTGGAAGGTATGATGGAAACGAGCATTGGTATGTCTTAACGATGGATGTGGTACAGTAGTTGTTGGAGTGGTTACATCTTGCCTGGGCCTCACACTGGCTTCTAACTCTATTGCATCTATGTGTGAATGGAATGGAATGGATGATTCTACTGTTGGAAGTGATCATTTCCTGATTTGGTGTACCATGAACTGTGATGTTACTATTCCAGATAGAGTACCATTCAGAAGATGGGGCTTTCATAAAGCAGACTGGGAAAAGTTTGAGTCTGTTGGAAAGTTGTCTTTGAGAGGCCAGTTGATGTAAACTCACGAAAAAAAAGTCATTTTTTCAGGACCCTGTCTTTCAAAGATAATTCGTAAAAATCCAAATAACTTCACAGATCATTGTAAAGGGTTTAAACACTGTTTCCCATGCTTGTTCAATGAACCATAAACAATTAATGAACATGCACCTGTGGAATGGTTGTTAAGACACTAACAGCTTACAGACGGTAGGCAATTAAGGTCACAGTTATGAAAACTGAGGACACTAAAGAGGCCTTTCTACTGACTCTGAAAAACACCAAAAGAAAGATGCCCAGGGTCCCTGCTCATCTGCTTGAATGTGCCTTAGGCATGCTGCAAGGAGGCATGAAGACTGCAGATGTGGCAAGGGCAATAAATTGCAATGTCCGTACTGTGAGATGCCTAAGACGGCGCTAAAGTGAGACAGGACGGACAGCTGATCGACCTCGCATTGGCAGACCACGTGTAACAACACCTGCACAGTTTCGGTACATCCGAACATCACACCTGCGGGACAGGTACAGGATGGCAACAACAGTGTCTAAACACCGTGCTTCTACACCTGCATTGCTTGCTGTTTGGGGTTTTAGGCTGGGTTTCTGTACAGCACTTTGAGATATCAGCTGATGTACGAAGGGCTATATAAATAAATTTGATTTGAACTGCCTGAGTTACACCAGGAACACACAATCCCTCCATCGGTACTCAGACTGTCCGCAATAGGCTAAGAGAGGCTGGACTGAGGGCTTGTAGGCCTGTTGTAAGGCAGGTCCTCACCAAACATCACCGGTAACAATGTCGCCTATGGGCATAAACCCACCGTCGCTGAACCAGACAGGACTGGCAAAAAGTGCTCTTCACTGATGAGTTGCGGTTTTGTCTCACCAGGAGTGATGGTCGGATTTGCGTTTATCGTCAAAGGAATGAGCGTTACACCGAGGCCTGTACTCTGGAGCGGGATCGATTTGGAGGTGGAGGGTGTCGTGGCAATTTCCTGTATTACCAAATGAGGAGAGTTACAAACCACACACCAGTCAGAGTTATACTTAAACTTCATCTTTAATAATATGAGCTTTACAATAGCCCTTTGACTCTCAGATCAATTCAGTGTCAATAATGAATTCTGAGAGTCCCTACAGAAGAATGCAAAGATCTTTTATAGCCAAGATACACACCTCTCAACTTACATGACGAACCACAGATCTTAGGAACAGTTCACAAAGAAACACTTTTACTTGAGAGAGGAGTATCCCATAGCCAGATAGCATTCGCTATAAATTATCGTTCAGTTTGGTCTCTAAGACGAGGTTCTAATCTCATTCCTGGTACTTCATAGAACAAAAACATTACCTCATCCAAGGCATAACTCAATTGTCAACTCTAGATACTCCCATCTCAAGTAAACCCCCTCTTGACTTCACTCCTGGACAAGCTCACTGAGGGGAGGGACTTGCGCACAGACATTGTAGAGACAAGTAATTGGTTCCCCCTTAATCACGCCATCCCTTCACATGGTTTAACAATTACATTCACATATGAAGACAATGTTCCATCCTGTCCTCTTCCCTTTCTGATATTCTGCATAGCACCAGAGACATGTAAAAGACAAGCCTGACCTCTCCCGTCTCTGGGCCCCAAATGACTGAGCCCCAGCTTAGAGGAAAATGCAACTGCCAACACTATAGTCCAAAAGGATACATTCTAATGACAAGTATCTCACATAAGCATATTATGTAAATAAAACATCTTATTTATCTATGTTACCCAACTAATTCTGATTCATCCGCCACATTCCCCTCTCAAGGGACTCTGTCCCTTCTGGAGAATCAGAACAGTAACGTTACACTTTACTAACAGTAGTTTCAGAGTATATGAATTATGAAAAATACATAATCAAAATTTAAAGATAATAGGGAATCAAATCCCTTCAATGTCGAGTACCTTTTTTCCATGTAAGCTTTCTCCCTTCAGAGACTGAGTTTACAACCTTTATACCACAAGACAGACTTGTATATGTTTAATCACACAGAATAATAGATTGTTGAAGAAAATAAAAAACAGAACATAGAAATGCTTCCTAAGTTACAGGAGAACCAGTGTCTAAACACAGGCCTCATCACAACATATAGGACAGTCATCCCTCTAAGTACTCATGCTCAGAATTGGAGTCCTCACCATCAGAGATGTAGTCAGGAATAGAGAATAGGTCAGGGAAATCATTCATATTCCAAATCACAATTAAAAACCCAACTAATTATCCAACCAAAATTTCGAATGACATTGCTCAGTGATTCAAATTGGTCTTATCACTCAAAGTAAAACACTACATTTAACACACATTGACATTGGCAGAATGTACATATATATAATAACATCCAGTATAATTATAATTAATTAAGTCTACTATTAACTTTATCACGATTATACTACAGATCAGTATCTCAATGCATTCTTAATCTAAATTACTATAACTTCACATGGTGTAGCCCTCTACAATCAACCTGATACCACAAAAGTCCCCAAAAAATTTGGCACAGTTGACCAACCCCCTCCTTCAGGCACTGTTTTTTCTGGCGTCCTTTTCGTTCTTCTTCAGATAGCTTTACAGTTCAAAGTGGATGGCCCATGATAATGTCCAAATTTCAATGTCTCACCTTTACCACCCATTATGTCTTGTCCATTCGTCAACCAATATACCAGCAACATAAGAAACGTTTAGAACAGATCTCTCGCCATGCTCACTCCACGTGGACTCCTCTCACACTACTGAGAGAAACATGAGAGAAAAGCAGTTGATAGCTTAGATCGGATACTGTACACCGATTTCTGGCTTGGTTCCTTTCTCTCGGTAGAAGTGGTTTGGACAGTGCCTTATTCAACGCCTTTGTCTTCTTCAGCCAGTTAGAGGGGGTTTTGAGGTACACACACTGTTCGGTCCAATTATCTCTTCCATGCATTAAGATACCGTCTGATGTCACTTTTCACGATAACCTCGAAAGAACAGATCAGAACAACAGTTTAGTTCAGTTCATTAACTACATGATAAATTATTACTTTTACCAATTATTCTTAATACAAATGTCTAAACATATTTCAAAGAGAATAACAACATATTCTATTGAAACTATTCTTTCAAATGGGCTTATACTCCCCATCACACTGTCAACTCCATCGTAGAGCCAAAGGATCAGGAAGTTAGACCTATAACCCATCGGGAATAGAACAAACAACACAACAATACAATACACTCCTTTACATATCACTCAAGGTGTGTAAACTTCAATCCAAAACCTCAAAGAACTGAATCCTCCCCCATTTTTAACACATAACTCTCAGTATGAGAGGAATGTATGAAACAACACTACTACTGGTCAGAAGATAAAAGAACATTTAAAATAACATACACAAATTAAAATCACTACTTGGAAAACCTCCACAAAGAAAAAATATTTTACCCATATGGTCATAGGTAAATAGACTTAAAGCAGCCTACCCTTAGTTAATATGACTAAGAACTATAAACTCCATCTTATTTATCAATTACACAAATTACCTTGAAATCAGTATTACAAATGACCTTAAATTCATTATCCAAATGGCTTTCCAATGAGGATGATCAAGCCACAACGGAAAGTCATGATAAAGGTCATAGGTCATACAAAACCCTTCAAAGAAGTGTTTCTTACTATATTAGACAAATTACAAAAATAGTCAAACATTTCCTACATGTTGTATCCCAGGTTCTCAGAACATTCCTTTATCAAAATAATTCTCGTGTATAATTAAAACTCAGTAAATAAAAACTCAGAAAAAGTCCATGTGCGTGTGAGCCCCTTTAAGAAACTTTGGCCCTAACACAAATGGAAAACTCACCAAACCCAAAGGAAATTTTAAAACAAATCAAACATAGTATTTTAAAAAACACCAACAAATAGTCAAATGTGTTTGTGTGTATTTGCAAACCTTAAAGTAAAAACACACAAACTTCCAGGCCCTTTTCGATTTGGTAGTTTACGGCCTCAATCTCACTCACTCTCCCCAAGATTATAGTCCCAGGTAACATTTCAAAGAGAGACAATGACACCCCCATTTTCCCAGAAAAAAACACAAAACACTTCGTTAGCCTTCATTATACTACACCAATTCAGAAACTCAAAAGTGAACTATAAACAAAACCTAATAATAATGATAATTCCACTGTACCTCAAATCATTAACCTGTTTGGGCTGCAGGGGCAGTATTTAGTAGCCTAGATAAAAGGTGCCCATTTCAAACGGCCTCGTACTCAATTCTTGCTCGTACAATATGCATATTATTATTACTATTGGATAGAAAACACTCTCTAGTTTCTAAAACCGTTTGAATTATATCTGTGAGTAAAACAGAACTCATTTTGCAGCAAACTTCCTGACAGGAAGTGGAAATCTGAAATCGATGCTCTGTTCTAGGGCCTGCCTATAAATGTCCTTGATATATATCAGTATACATGCACTTCATACGTCTTCCACTAGATGTCGACAGGCAGTGAGAGAAGAAATGGAGTGTTTAACTTGATCTGGGGTCGAATACAAGCTCTTTGTATGACGTGTCATCAGTTTCCTGTTTTCTGGAGCGCACGCGAAGGGACCTGGTATTGCCTACTGAAAGGCTGTCGTTATAGACGACTAATATCTCCGGCTTTGATTTTATTTGATACATGTGACAATATCATCGTAAAGTGTGTTTTTTCAATATAGTTTTATTAGATTATTGAAATTTTTTCGGGACGTTAGGCGTGTTGCTTTGTCTGCGTATGTTCAGGAAGGAGAGCTTCGCGCCACTTTGCTAGCTTTCCGACTGGAGAAGAGGACATTCTAAATCCAAACAACGATTGTTCTGGACAAAGGACCCCTTGTACAACATTCTGATGGAAGATCATCAAAAGTAGGACCCATTTTATGATGTTATTTCATATATCTGTCGTACATGTGTAGTACATGTGTACTAGTAGTTTGCGGCCAGGTTTTGGGCACGCTATCGCCATAACGTAAACTGCATATCGTAATGAAGTTGTTTTTAGAATTCTAACACGGCGATTGCATTAAGAACTAGTGTATCTATCATTTCCTATACAACATGTATTTTTTAGTTATGTTTATGAATAGT